>NC_064850.1:26879075-27526075 GCF_024139225.1 Suncus etruscus
AAAGAGTACAGTGAGTAAGACTCTTGATTTACATGCAGCTGTCCTGAATTCAATCCCTGACATCCTATAGATCCCATAGTCCCTTCCTCCAAGAGTAATTCTGGAGTACAGAACTAATACTCCTGAGTATGACCTGGTATGACCCCAAACCTAAAAAAAAAATAAGTGCAAATTTTAATGCCTACTACAAGTGGAGAAGAAAGTGTATGTATTTCAGAATCATCTGGATAGTTGTGTACAAATTGCTGAATGTAGCTAGCATGTGGGATTCCTTAGAGAGGGAGAAAGGGACAGGCAGGAGAGAAAATAACAAAGAAAAACATTTGTTTTTGTATTCATTATTGTGACTCAATTGTAATGGAACATTATAAAAGCCATCCTTATCTCCTTGCTACTTGCTTGGATTTGTTTCCTTAAACACTTGGAACATATAGTCTGATTGCTGCCATTTATGTTATTTGCCTGAGTTAATTCTAGTAAGCATGTGAAGAAACTAACACTACAGTGAAACCAAATAATCTACAGATCCACTGATCATTTGTTTGAGACACAGAACATTATTTTTTTTTCCAAACAGATGTCAGCCATCAGAAGGTCAGTTTATCTCTGAAACTTAACACTCTAAATAATCTTCTTGTCATGTAATTCTATGAATATTCATAGTTAACAAGAATTCTTGATTTCAAAGATAAAGACAGTTGAGCACAAAAACCTGTTACCAAACCTTGTTTATCTTGCCTGCTGGCCATTTCATTAACTTGTAGATCAAAACCCTTAAGTCCCTAGGTCAGTTTAAAGAGACCCTGTCCTACAAGAGCAGATGCATTTCTGCTAAGATGCAAGATAAATATCTGGTGCTTTAGTTGGATATTTACTGTTTAAGCCTTTTTGGAATGACATCACCTTCCCATTACAAAGTCTAGGATGTCATCTATTTTGTCCTCTAGATACTAGTGAATTTTGGTGGTTGTTATTATACTGCCAATTTAGGATGTAATTTTGGAAGGTCTTTTCGGTCATCAGTACCAACTACAATGACTCATAACATCTACACTCTTTAGTGATATAATCATTATCATTTTTAAAGTATCTATAATGTAGATAAAGTAGATAACACTCAACCTTTGCAGAATACAAGAAATAAATACAATTTATTTTTATATTTAGACTTATTCTTCAAGTCCTTATTCTCCTATAAACACAAATCTCTCCTTCTTGTCTCTGTTTATTCACTTCTTTCCATTCTGGAGAAGCTTGTACTTTCTTTTAACTACATATGATCTTTTTCTGTCTTCTCATATCTTCCTAAACAAGTTTCCATAAAAGCAATCTTGCTTCCCACAAATACATATACACACATCATTGTTATAGAATATAATATATTGCAGAAAATTGTTACTTATGAAAAGGAGCTAGAAATGCTTGAATTTCTGATTTAAGACCACATGTTTTAGGTTGTGAATTGGGCAAAATTATTTGCCTTTTACAATATTATATATAATTGCAGACCTATGTTCTTGAGGAGTTAGTGGATATGATGCAAATTAGTGCTGGCAACCATGAAACTTTTACTGGGCAAATATTTTCAGGGAAGAGAATTATGGGTTTCTAATTCAAGTATTTTTATTGCATAAATATTGCTTTAGGAAACTTTATAGTCTTTATTTTTAATGAAATGCTACTTATGTATCTGCCCAGGAAATGAAGCAAAGTTATGGATGTCCTGTATTTTCAGATCATGAGTATGACTGATAGAAATTAAAAATCTTAACTTTTTTGCTGTAAGTGTTTAAACATGGGTCAATGAGGTAGTATAATAAGTAGAGGGCTTTCCTTGCATGCAAGGAACAATAATTTGATTCTTAACATGACACATCATATCATCCAATAAGCCACACCAAGAGTAATCCTTGAGCACAGAGCAAAGAGTAAAGTGTACACTGTTGGGTGTTAACCCCATACAAAGGAACAAACAAACAAAAAGCAAATTTATTTATTTATGTTTTGGCTTTTGACCACACTTGTGGCACTAAGAAGTTACTCTGGCTCTATGCTCAGAAATCACTCCTGGGAGGCTTGGTGTTGCCATATGGGATGCTGGGTATTGAACCTGGGTTGGCCACATGCAAGACAAATGCCCTATTTGCTGTTCTATAGTTCTGGTTCCCTTGTATCCCCCCCCCCCAAAAAAAAAACAAAAAAACAAACAAACAAAAAACCACACACACACACACACACACACACACACACACACACACAAACAGGTCCCAGTAATGAATTCTTCACTGGAAGATCAAAGAGCCTCTGAGACAAATGTTCTAAGGTACAAAGTCAAAACAGGACTCCCAGTACCCGTATTCATGTCACTAATTCTACATTTATATTATCATATAAAGTCAAATGGGAGAAATACTAATGGTGTTCATATCTATTCTCACACTAAGCTTTTGGAGGAAGGGAGATACACAATGATTTACAACAATTACTGCTGGCCCTGCACTCAGGAATTACTCCGAATGGTGCTCAGGGGAATATATGAATTGCCAAGGATCAAAACTCAGTCAGCCATGTGCAAGGCAAGTATCCTACTTGCCATACTATTATTTGGTTTTAACATGCTATTTTTAATTTTTGGGGGTGCATATTACATCCATTGGTACTCAAAGCATATTCCTGGTTCTGTGCTTAGGGGTCACTCTAGGTAGAACTCAGGAGACCATATGGGGTGCCAGGGATTGAATGGTAGTCAGAGGCAAAGACAGAAATTGTCCTACTTGCTTGCTATTTCTCTGGCCTCTTTTGTGCTGTTTTGAAATGCACATATTAATCATAACAATAGGTATAATTCAGGATAAACTAAATCATTTGATTATGAAAGTTAATCATAACTTCTTAAAGTTTGAAATGCTATTTTTTTAGAATGTTGCAAATCTACTTATGAACACCAGTATTAACAATAAATTCTCTCCTCTCAGATGTGGAACCAGATAATGGATTTTCTACATTGTTGCTTATTAGATCTTGGGTCATGAACAAATATCTTGGTCCTTGATTGTTTATTTTATTTGTTTTGGGTTTCACCTGGTGAAGCTTAGGGGTTATTCCTAGTTATGCATCAGGGAGTATTCCTGGCAATGTTTTATGGGATGTCTGGTATTCAACTGAATTTAACTGTGTGTAAGGCAGCACTTTTACCTACTGTATTATATCTATGGCCTCTCAAAACCCTGATTTAATTATGTCCACATACATGTTTTTTAAGGACAGGGCGGGGTAATAAAAGAATAATTTCTAACTTAGTTCCTAAGCATTATGTAAATTCAATTATTAAATATTAATATATTAATTAAGCATTATATATAAATTATTACTAGAACATATCTACATTTTGTAACCTGGATCATGTGTATAAGCAATCATTATTAGATTTGTACCTTTATGCATATGTAACTTTCTATGGGAAATCTAGAACATATAAATCTATATTTATAAATAGCAGATAAATGTATTTTGTTTATTAAACAGTTCTTAAAAAATTCTTTACTGATAAAAAGTAATATTTAAGATTAAAATGTAACACACCAGGGACATACAATGAGTTCGTGTAAATTGGGCACCTCAATAAGATTAATTATTTTTATCATGTAAATTCTGTTAGAAGAGGATTTTGAAGCTTTTTGTCTAATGATAAGGAGAGTTGCTTTATAAATAATTTATCACATAATTAAGCAAACCTTTTTGTTTTATTCATTTATTCAATATATAATTCTTGGGGCCCTTTGTAAAAAATGCAAAACATCTAGAATAAAAGAAAAAACAGTCACATCATTAAGGTTTCTACATCTGAAGTTTACATTATATTGCGAATTTTTTTGTTTGTTTTTGGGGTAAACCAGTGGTGCTCAACAGATATTTTTGTCTATGTACTCAAGAATCACTTTGGGTGGGCCCCAAGGACTAATTGGGGTTCCAGTTTATCTAACCACATTTCACTGCATACTCACTGTTGCTTTTGTCCCTATATTTCAAAGTGTTACCAAGATATACCTCACTTGAATATATCCAGTCTCTCTGACTTCTCTGAAGTGAAATATCTTTTGTGTGTATAATTATTGTCAGAAAGATTTAACTCAGATACTTTTATTTTTAAAGAATATTGGTTTCTTGTTAATTTTGGATAAGTTTTTCTGCTATATTCTCACTACTACTTTCCCATTCTATAGAGCACTACCTAAATCATATCTTTATGATAAATATTAAAGTTCATATTTCATTATTATTATTATGCCCACTTTGCTATTAGAAAAGTAGCCCAGAGGGATAAGTACCTGCCAAGTTTAAAGAGCTTGGAAGGATTGAAGATTCAAAATCAAGCAATCAAACTTTAGAGTTTGGAGTGTCAACTTTTCCAGGACATATGATTTATGATTTTAGAAATAAATATGTTTATTTGAGAAAGGCCACTTTTGCTTCTTGTCATTAAGATTTTCATGTTTATTTTTAGAATCTCATCTAGAATATACTCATTTTTCTATAATAGTATATAGTTTCAGTGATATTACAGTATTTTTATCTCTGGCATTTTTCTAATTCTCTACATAAGTAATTTCTAGAAATATTGTAAGTTTTGTGTTAGTGTTAGAATGATTGTCACATTTTAAAAACATTTTGTTCCTTTAATTTTTTTCTCAATTTCTCTTGTTTTTTCTCCCTTTAAAGCCCAAATCTTTTTTTTTGTTTGTTTGTTTGGTTTTGGTTTTGGTTTTGGGTCACACAGGCAGCGCTCAGGGCATAATCCTGGATCTATGCTCAGAAATCGCTGCTGGCAGGTTCGGGGTCCCATATGGGATGCCGAGATTTGAAACACCATCCTTCTGCATGCAATGAAAATGCCCCACCTCCATGCTATCTCTCTTGCTTCCCAAATCATTTTTAAGATGTATCTTGAGCTTCTTTATTGAGTAAGTGGTTGACATATTTTCTTATTTAATTTTCATAATAGATTGTTAAGTTTAAACTGCCTTAATCTCCTTTTTAAGGATTTTAAACCATAGTTTTAAATAATATTCCAAATAGTTTATAAAGACAGGATATAAAATAGACATGATAGAGTTTGAGTACAGATTAATGAGGTAATAACGTACAAATTCTTAATCATTGGTGGTACTTAAAACAAAAATCCTCCTGCTTTTCTTTTTAACTATCTTTAATTTAACATACAATCATTAGGAAAATATGTTTCTGGAACTTGAGTTTAAATTTGTCACGACGTGGCCTTCACCCATTCGAGCACCATCAGAGATCTCTCAGCACAGAACGGTATGGCTCTAATGGCCCAGGCTGAAAATGCAACACATCAAAGCTGCGCTTTTAACTGTCTGAATTGGTTGTTTGGATATCCCTATTAGAACCCCCCCAGGTCTGCTGAACATTATATGAGAGCCCCTTTTCCAAAACAAAATGTTCCTTCATTGATTATATATTTCTTCACAATTGCCATTTGCAAATATTCTTCAGAAAACAATATCATGTTTATAAGTTGTACAAATATTGAATTGAAAAACATGCTCTTAAAGATAAAACCCATATTATGATGGCATGCACATTCATTACTAACATAGTGATAAAAAGTATGAATTGCTTAAATAAATGAGTGGAGTTTATGTGTATGAGAGTTTGGTCATGTGAAATAGTCTCTCACACACACACATATATGTGTGTGTGTGTCTTATAAAATTATGCCAGAAAGAAAACATATCAATCAGAAAAAATTGAATGACACAGTAGACCAATTTGGATTATTTTTGGACTCTGTCACAAAGTAGTGCTCCTACCAGAAAATGCTATTTGTTATTTCTCCTAATAAATGTAAGGGAAGCTACATAAATAACAGCCAGAAATGTATTCCAGACTGTGTACCTTTCATCTTTCAGTTGCTAGTCACATATTATAGGCTACGCAGGTAACTAGGTTTCTTAATTAAGAAACTTAAATCTACTGATAATTTTTACAGTATTAATAAGGCTTGATGAATGATTAACTATGCATAAAGGTAGCTTTAAAGTATTTGGAGACATGTTAGCAACTGAGGGCCACTTAGTAGATATTATAGCATCATTAACATAGCATACTAAACATTTGGCAAAGTAAAGATATCTGTATCATTCCTACAGAGGCTTGAAATAATTATCTTGTGAAGTATTGCAGAGACATCTAAGTAATTTTCTTGAATGAGTAATGAAATTAAAGCCACGCTATGCAGACAGATATTAATATAAATATCATTTTCCTCCAGAAACACTTCACATAATTATATCATTTATAACGCTAAATTTAGACTATTTTTTGACCTCTACTTACTAGTTTTAAATTGGCATTTCAAAACACTTTTTAAAACTAGCACTTCAGTACCCTGGAATCGAGTGGTGTCGCATGAGAAATGAAAACTATTTTAAAAATAGTCATAATTTTAATTTTAAAAATGACCACAACAAAAGAGAACAACATTTTCATCTATGATCTATCTTTTTTTTTTTAACTTTGTTTTTGTATCTAATGCTCTTTCCTGTCCTGCTGTTGAAATTAACATTCTTACTCAACATTAATATTTGGATTCTGAGTTCAATTTTTAATGACTGGGGATAAAATCTTCTGGTTTTTATCAAGAAGCCCTGTTCAACAACAGACTCAGAGATCCATATTTTAATTTTGACCTGGAATGGAAAGCATTTGGGACTAGAGACAGAAGGGCAACTCTTTTGCTTCAGTACCTTGGTCCAGACATATCACACCTGATGCCACCTTCCCCTTGACTTCTAATTTTGCATTCTTCCAACTGAGTATTTCTCTCCTTCTTTTAAGAGGCATCAAACAAGAAAACATATTTCACTTATTCTAGTTACTCCAATGATTTTTGCTATTCAACTCTCTCTTGGTATTTGCCTGATTTCCAATGGAAAAAAAATCGCTACATTTTACTTAAAAAAAAAAAAAAGAAACAACTCTTCAACATGAATTAGAAAGCAAGTCTTTTGATAATATTATCTGATGATATTCCATTTCCGTAAAAGGAATGGACTTTTAAAAAAGTAACTTGAGGCTAGTCTAATATAGTGGGTAGAGCATTTGCTGCGCATACTGCTGACTAGTATTTGATCCCCATAATACCATATGGGCCCCTGGAGCACCAGGCCACAGAACCAGGGGTAAGCCCTGAACACCTTTGTGTGTGTCCCTAAAACAAAAATATATGAACAAAAAGTAACTATGAGGCAAAATTTAGTAAAGAAAAATATCATGAGATAAGACATTCTCTCCAGAAATTACTATGGGACTAAAGGATGTTTTCTGTTTGATGATAATGGAGATTAGCAAGAGTGCTATTACTGTACATAATGAAAATAAACTGAGATTTTTTTCTTTAGAATAACTGAAAAATAATGAGACATGAGTAATTTGAAAAATTAAGATCACAATGCAGTGTATATCTACCCTCAAATTTCCATCACAAGTTTAAAATCAGTAATAAATCTCAAATGCTATGCCTATTGTAAATAAATAAAGATGAGGCAAAGCAGCATAACCAAAGTCCCAAAGGAATAATAGAGAGGTTGGGAATAGGAGCCCAAAAGATTCTGGAACAAAAGAAAGTATGTTAAAAAATTTAGTTCTTTTCCCTATTTCACTTCCTTGATAACAAAGAATGAGATCATAATGCTACTACTTGAAAAGAATGGAGATGTGAGGTTTAAAAAAATAGTTCCATTTTAAGCTATTAAATGTGTATAACTTGTGGCAGTGTATAATATAGTTTTATATAGTACATTAGGCTTAGATTCAACATTGTTTTGCAATGCTATTTTATTAAACATAAAATAAAAAAATTATTAAGTAAATTCTGGTCATTAGGAATGCTATATACTAGCCATTTCTGTTACAAATTGGAAAGTCTTTGGGTTACAAAATGCTTGTCCCTGTGGTTTATGGAGTTCATATTAATTTATATACCCTAAACTCTGCTCAATATCAGTTACAAAATCTTGAATAAAAAGTATTGCCAAAACTTTACACAATTCAAAAGGAAGTCCTTCCAAGCTGAAATTTTTAAAAGCACATCTTTATAGGTGATGATATATTAAATAAAAGGTTACTTTAATAATAATAATTTTTGCTAGCACAGCTTCAATACCATATAAATGTTTCCTATTCAATTACCTGCTCACATTTTTCATCTTCACTGATTTTGCAATGATGAGAATATTTCTTTAAACCCCACTACATTAATCCATCAAAGTGCTTTTTTCATTAGGTGATGAAGTTTCCCACCCAGAATATTGCCAGGGAGGATGATGACATTTCCTATTGTTCTGCCTCTAGACTGTTACTTTTGAGGATATTTTTTATTCCTCTAGCCTCCCATTATTTAACAAGCATAAGGGGTTTACTAAGCAGTGGAAAAATTGGAAACCAACCAGAATCAAACTCATAGAATCCTTCAAAGGATCATTTTCTGCCTGTTTCCAGACCCTTGTAGATTTATCTAATCACCTTTCCATTGACTAATTACTCAATGCATTTTGTCACCAGAGTATTCAGTTAATACAGTCAAGTTTTGTTTTTCTTTTCTTTTCTTTTCTTTTTTTTTAAGAACAGAACACAGTTTAAACTGCAGTAGGCAAGGAAAATATCAAAAGCTACTCAAAGGAGGTTGATGACAGGAAGTGATGACTAATGTCTCTTGAAAGAAAAAAAGACAAAAGACAGGCATAATAGAAAGTAGGCAGAGACTACATTGTTCCTAAAGTAAACTTTCCTATTGTCAGCTTTTTTTTTATTTTTTAGGTTTTGTTTAGATGTTTGCAAACATAGAGTTAAATATTTTTTCCAGGAGCATATGTGGGACTTTATCAAAGGAAGTAATTTTAAACAATTTTTGAATGTGGTACTCTGGGATGTTACTTAAGCAACACCCTCTGTGTTGAATTGGAGGTAGGATGGGGAGAGGATTATAGTTGGACTATTTTATTTTGGTATTGTAAAACGGATGGTAGGAATAGGATTCCAGGAAGCCTAATGTGCTGCATCATCTATTTTATGATTGAACTGAAACTAGTCTATTGATGAAATATTTCTTCGTAATAAGTATTTTCTGAGTTCTAAATTAGGGAAAGAAGAAACTATCTTCCTTTATAATATGAAAATACACATTAGATAAGAGGCACAAATAAACTCCATCACCATATAGTGAAATTGTGGCTTTGTCCAATTGTGCACTGGAGATCTTGAAAATAAATTTTTAATACGAGCAAAAAAACAACAAAAGAGCCAGCTCTTTCTTTGGAGAAGAATGAATCAATTAATCGGGTTTTGAAACTTAGAGTTTTCTCTGCAGTGACTGTTTTGGATACATTAGATGACGAATACAGAGGAGTCAGATGAGATATGCATAAATGTCAAAGAATTCATGCAAAAATTATTAGGAGGTAAATTTTATGACTCACCCCAATTCTGATATTGAGTTCCTGAAATCATTTCTGGAGTATTGAAAGCATGTAAAGATATTTGGGTTTTATATGTTAAACATAGCTAAAGACATGGTCTCATTAATTTCAGATGCATGGTAATTTAATTAGTAGAATAGAGATAGATATTCATGACTTAAGACATGATAAGAGATGAGGATTTTCCTTTGACTTTAAGCTTTGAAATAAAAAATTTATTGTACTATAAGGACTTGTTGCTTTAATTTCTATTCTTATTTCCCTCTTTTGTGGTTTTTTTTTGAGGGGGGAGTATTTCCAGTGGGCTTACTTCTGGCTCTGTATTTAGATATCACTCATGGTGGGGCTCAGAGGACTATATGGAATTCCAGGAATCAAACTCAGACTATTCTTGAACATTACAAGTGCCTTACCCTCAGTACTATCATTCTGGTCCTAGACTTGTTGCTCTGAACCTCAATTTTTACTATAACCTGCTGCCTATAACAAATTTTAACCATTCTTGTTGTTTTATTTATATTTGTACTGTTTTATTTGAAGACAACATTAGCTAGAATAATTTGTTGTATTCAGTGCTGAGGAAATTGAAAAAAAGAACTGGTTTATGAATGTAGACATTTGATTGGAGGAATCAGGTCTTATGGACACAAGCAAAACAACCAAACATGATATCTGTACTCAGGCACCAGAGGAGAACAAGTCTCATAAGGCATATAAAAAATTTTGTTTGCCAATATATATACTTAATGTGTGTTCAGGTTTACTTAACCTTGGGGTTCATAACAGAATTAAACTAGGGAGTATTTATTACTCTCCTATAGTTCAAATTGATCAGACCATTTACAGTTTTTCCTTAATACCAATATAAAGTTGAAATCTGCCAGTCCTCATGAGACTCTACATCTAAACTTTCTCTATAACATTTTCTGGAGGTGTTATTTTTTTCATGGCAATATAGTTTAAACTTATTTCACCTATTGATCTGCTTCCATTATAGAAAAACATTTCCTAATGGCAAATGTGTTTATTACCATGGTAATTGTATCTAGAACAATGTCTCAAATATCAGAGTGGCTTAATAAATATTATGTGACTTATAATTAGATATGACTAAATATATTTTCTATGTTGATGTTTTTATAGAAAGAATATGGTAAAACAGGGGCTGGAGTGGTGGCACGGAGCAGTAAGGTATCTTCCTTGCAGGTGCTAGCTTAGGACGGACCATGGTTTGATCCCCTGGAGTCCCAGATGGTCCCCCAAGACAGGAGTTATTTTTAAGTGCATAGCCAGGAGTAACATTTGAGCATCACCTGCTGTAGCCAATAAAATAAATATATATACATATCTAGTAAAACTCTTGAATAAGAGCTACTATGAAAACACAGTAAAAGTAATCTTAGAACACAAAGATACAAAGATATATATGTTTTGTAAAAGTAAGCAGGGTTATGAAGTAGATATAAAAGATATAAAATCTTTCATAGAATAGGTATTATAAAAAGGGAGTTTAAAACTGACTATAATCCATGATAGAGACTCATTAAATGCAATAAAAGGTTTTAGCATCTTTAACTTCAAGAATTGTAAAGTCCTTACAACTTCCAGATTTACTATCAGTACTATGTCTCTGATTCCCAAAGAAATAATTCTTTAAATAAGTGACATACTATCTTACCATAAAACTTCTAAGTTAAATACATATGCCTTAATTATAAGGGGGAAAATCAATAAACATGATAGGTAGAAGGCTGTTCATGGTAACAGCAAACAAAAAGGAAATTACCAAAATAAAATCATTTTCCATGAAATTTTTTTAACAAATTTCTCTATTTTAAATATAATTGTTTACAAAGTTTCTCATAATACTGTTATTTCTGGCATTCACCATTTCAATATAAAATCACTACCAATGTAACGTTCCCTCTAACATGTCCCCAGTTTCCCAGCCTTCCCAAGATGCCTCAGAGAAGTATGAATACTTTACTTAATAATACTTGTCACAGTTAAAGGTAATAGAATTAAAAAAAAAACTCTATTAAAATTTGTAAAAAATTGGGGTCAGAGAATAGCACAGTAGTAGGGCATTTGCCTTGCACGCAGCCAATCCAGAACAGTTGGTGGTTCGAATCCTGACATCTCATATAGTCACCCAAGCAAACCAGGAGTGATTTCTGAGCGCAGAGGCAAGAGTAACCCCTGAATGCCACTGTGAGTGACCCAAAAACCAAAAAAAAAAGAAAAAAAAAGTAAAAGTTGCCATATTTTGTAATGGGGTCATTATGTCAATATCTGAAGGTTTATTATATTTTGCTAATTGTTTATTGCCAAATTGGCATTCCATTGTTGATTGTTAGTTTATTTGGATTCTATGATAATTACAAATCTAATTTGGAGTACATTACTGAAAAGTTAGTATTAAAATTATGAAGGTGTCTGCGGCCTCATAAGCAGTCCAGCACTACTAGGATCTGTAGAATTGAATCAATGAGCTCATACGTCAGCAGCAGTGGATTGTAGGCATGGCTGCCTGGACTTCTGGAAGTTCAGATGCACAAGGAGGGAGGGGGCAGCTAAATTTGACTCCAAAGAGTCTCTGGAGATGTCAGTCACAAAGCCAGTATATCTGGAGTTTGTGGGGTAGGAAACTGCAGAGATTAGTGGGAAAAGTGAAGCTGGACCATTGGCATGGCAGCAGTTTTACAGTATGCTTGTGTGTGCAACTCCCAGGTCTGCAGCAAAGTAGAAAACTTGCCTTTCCTCAGTTCTGAGTGTCCCCAAAGAGGTCAGTTACAAAACTGGTATATCCATGAGCTTTTGCAGCCTAATTTGCCTCCGTTTCAAGAGTTAGATGAGTCTCTCAGGCTGGTCAATGTGCAAATATGGCGGTCAGCTCTAGATTGTGAGCATGATTTCTGGACTTCTGGAAGTGCAGAAACTCAAGGGGAGGATGTTTCCCTACCTCCAAAGAGACCTGAAAATATCGGCCAAAAATGGCATACCTAGAGTTTTGGGAAATTAGGTATCTCTGTAGAGATTAGTCCCACAATAATTGTTAAGGAAGGCATCATATGCCAGGTTCAAAGAAAGTTTCTGCATCTAAATTTTGTTTTGTGAGGTCAGTCTTGAGAAATCAAGAGCACTGAACAAAACTGCACTGGAAGGGGAAGCTAACATAACGAAATTGAAATGACCACAGATAATTCCTGAAACTTTAGTAACCCTTTCCAAGTTGTCTATTATAAAGTTTATTTTTGCTGAAGTAAAGGTTACCTCTTATCTCATCTTATCTAGTTTACCACTTGAGTATTTATATTTGGCTCACAAATAGCATTCAAATATTAATGCTTGACATAATAAATACAGAAGTCATGTATAGTTATGTCTTATTTTTAATTTAACAAAGCAATTTTAAATTGACTAATTTTCTCCTTTGGATACATGTCTGGTATTTTTTGCATTTTTTCTAGAACCTGTATTTTTTTAAATTTATTTAAAAATTAAACTCATGGGGCTGGAGCGATAGCACAGCAACAGGGTGTTTGCCTTGCACGTGGCCGATACAAGACGGACCTTGGTTCTATCCCCGAAGTCCCATATGGTCCCCTGAGCCAAGAGCGATTTCTGAGCACCTAACTAGGAGTAACCCCTGAGCGTCACAGGTTATGGCCCAAAAAGAAAAAAAAAATCAAAGACATTTTTTTAAAAATGAAACCAATGGATAAACACAATATTCTTTTGCAAAGAAAATGGAAATAGTCATTAAAAGAGATATTTGTGGGTTTTCTTCAGGTTTGAACTAACCTTCAAAAGGCTCTGAATAAGAGTCTGATAGAAACTTGGACTCAGTAACTTAATGGCTTCATGACCAAAAGGTACTTGGTCACAGTTTTTTGAGTACATAATTAAAATAACAAAATAAATACCACTGATTTGTGAATCCTGCAGAGTTGAAAGTATAGGTGGGACATTTTGTTAATACTATATAGAAAGGAGAATTTTCTATTTACATAAAAACCAGAACTTAGAAGTTATAAAGGAAAAAAAGTTATGTGGCATTTAATTTTGCCATTTTTTTCTGTTTGTTTGTCTTGGGCCACACCCATTTGATGCTCAGGGGTGACACCTGGCTAAGTGCTCAGAAATTGCCCCTGACTTAGGAGAACCATATGGGACACCGGGGGATCGAACCACTGTTCTTCCTTGGCTAGCGCTTGCAAGGCAGACACCTTACCTCTAGCGCCACCTCACCAACCCCTAATTTTGCCCTGTTTTTAAACTGTGCAGAAAGCTTTAATTTATAAAGTAGGGTAACGTTTGCAGCATTTAAAAGGCTAAATTTTTAAATATATCAAAGAAGTTTTATGAAACACAGAAGATAAGACCAAGAATCCAATTTAAAAAATGGCAAAGGGCATACAGATGTTATTACAAGAAAGCAAAATATAAACGCTATAGAAACATACAAAATTATAATAACACACAATTAATAAATTGAAATAGCACTTTCCCCAAAAAGCAGTACCCATAAAAGGATAAATAAGTTACAGAGTAAACTGTGTTGGTGAAGTTCCAGCAGTTGAGGTGTATGGCTTATATAAGTGTAAATTAGTGTGATCTCTAAGGAGAATGATTTGAAAATAGGTTTTAAATTAAAAATAAATATAATGCTTGATCCAGAAATGTAATTTCCAGGATTTTATATTACTAAAACACTTGCCTGCTTAAATATTTATTGCAGCATTGTTTGTAGAAGGAAACTATATTTTAAAAAATGTCTTTACCTTAGTTCAGCAGGTTTTCTATTGGAAAGATAATTAGAGTATTATTAGAATATAATTATACATAAATTTTTACACATGAGATTGGTGAGTGTTGGTTAGGGATAAAGACTATAGAAACTAATTTTATGCAGACTGATTTGAAAAATATATCCATGCATTGCTTTTAATAGTTTCAGTTTTTCTCTTAGATGCTTCATATTAAAACATTTAAAACTTACGCCTATAGTCAACTGTATTCTAAAGTATATATTTCTAAAAAACATATTCTTTTTAATGTAGTTATATATTCTCTTTTTGAGGTGTAGCATACACAGTAGTGCTCAGGCCTTATTCCTGGTTCTACACTCAAGCATTACTTCCGGCACTGTTCAGGGGAGCATATGGAATGCGAGGAATTGATCTCAGGTTGATGGTCTGCAAGTGTGCTATTGCTCTGGCCTCTAAAGAATCCTCATCTCTTCTGACCTCTATCTGATTCAGTGGTGTGACTATTCACTGAGAACACAAGGCAACACTTGATACTTTTTATTTTATCACTAATGTGATTGACGTTCATTTGGGTCATATGAGCTACTGCAATAGAATCTTTTTTCTTTCTTTTGCAATATAAATATACACAGCACAGGATACTTAGAAAGTAAAAGCATCACATAAAGCCTCAGTTTAAATTTATTGACCATAAATATAAGGAAAGCTTTAACTTCTGTAACTGGACTCTATGGAACTTTATATTTTATGTTCAACTCTACTGTCTAGGATATCACATTTATCTGTCATCACTCCTTCAAACCATGAATTAATGTCCAATAATGACATGTTATTTCACACCTTTAACACTTAACCTATGGTTAATTTGTTATCTTCCAGTAAAATGTTCTATTCCATCTTAGAAAATGCCCTATACATAATATTATAATAAATGTTCATTCTTTTACATATAACATAGGCACCCTGTTTTTTGAGAAGATACTAGTCAGGTCATATACACAGTCCTATTTCCAAATGAATTCTAAAACTATACTTATATAACCTAAGTATTCCATCTTTCTTTCTGCTGTGTAGGGATGAACAAATAAAAATTTACTGAGCAAACAAAGCATGGTAATCTCTCTAAATATTAGGTAGGAAAAATTGGAATGAGGCATTTCACAAACAGAAAGTAATCAAAATATAATGCCTGCTATAGACTGATCATTGTGATTATTCCTAAATGTTTTGCCATATCTGCATTAAACTCTCCTGTAATTTCCTTTTTATTGAATCAATTATTTTTATAAAAATCTTTATAGACTATGTATTTTCATTCAACATTAATGATCAGGATTTCGCATACACAATGATTAATATATTAAATTACTAGCATGTTTTTCTAATATATTTTTGTGATTTGAAATTAAATAATTTTATATTAATCATTTTTATTTTGACCAAAGTGATTTATAAATCATTCACAGTAGTATTTCAGGTACACAGTGACATTGAAACAGGGGCATTCACACCACTAATAAATTCAAATAATTTTAAATGTAATCCCAAGTATTTTGTTTCATTTTAAGTATTTTGAAAAATGTCACTGACAATTTGTACTACATATTTTATGAAAAATTGTCGCTACCATTCTGGCATATACAGAAATATTCATGCCCCTTTTTGTGATCTTGACCCTTTAATTGTTCTTAATATCTTCTCCCAATCTAAAATTTTTATATATTTCACTACAAATTACTTAATCACTAAAGACTTTTATTCTCATCAAATGCAAATTACTAGATAAACAGACTGAGATTCATTTTTTCTTTAAATTTTTGAATTACATTTATGTATACTATCAATAGTATTATGAGTATAAACACTTTATTAAAATGAAATAATTTTGTCAATAATAGAAAAATGTTAATATTGATTAAACTGATTTATGAAAAATTAAAAAAATACTTGTTTAATACATTAATTATAAAATTTTACAATGATTATTTAAAAGCCATGTATCATATATTTGATATAGTTGGTCATTATTATTTTATTTTTCAGGTTAGTGGGAGCAAAATTATTTTAAAAGAGAAGAAAAGACAAAAGAAAGAAAGAAAATCAAATACAGTAACAAAAAAGTTTATGAAATTATTTTATCTTGTAATAAGGTCATTAAGTAATTATCATAAGGTTTTTTTTTAGCTTTTGTTAGTTGATCATTCTGTTATGTTTTGGTTTCTGAAAATTAGGTATCTTCTGATATATATTGGTGTCTGAATTGGTGTGTTCCTATAGGGTTTACAGTATTAAAAATTTGAGTTGTTGGCCATTCTGTCCAAGAATTCCAAGAACTATTCCTGATACTGCGGCTTTTGTGGGTTGTGTTTTTGGCTGCCAGACTTTTTGGAAGTTTTAGAAAGTAGCCAAAAACACTAATACCAAATGATAAGAAAATGTTGGGAAACAAGCAATCTTTCATTCTGTGGAAATATATAACAATAGTTTTCTAAGTATACTTTATATATTGCTTGATTTATAATCCAGGTATTAAGTTTCAGCTCTTGGGTATTTGCCCAAATTAGTGTTTATATTTTCATAAAAATACATGCATAACTGTTTTTAGCTGGTTTTTATTTCACAATTGTCAGTACTTAGAGGCAACCAAAATGTCATTGACTAGATAAATGGATGAATAATCTATAGTATATCATATAGTAGAAACTTTCTCAAGAATAGAGATAATTATGCGCAATTAGTTTCTGGATTTTTTCATTGTACACAGAGGGATGCATGTTATTATTAGACCACTTTTAGACTATTCTGGGGATTTTTTTCTCTTATCATTTTGTCTGATAATTCTTTGATTATTGCTAGTGTAGAAAATAACCAAGAGGGCAAAAGATTATTCTCCTTTATTTTGTTCTGTATGTAAGATTATTTAAATGAAGATAATATTTCATTGGGCATCTGAACAGTACTAGCTCATGTTTGAGTCTAAATAGTATTAACATTTTTACACCATTGCGTATTTATGGCCCCAGTTGTATTGGAAGTATTTGCTACTCATACTCATGTAGACTAAACTTTTGGAATATGTGAAATGTGGAAAAATAATTGAATACCAGCACCTCCAGGGAATGAACATTGAGTTTTTAATAAAAAAAATCTTCAGATTTTACTGTTTAGTAATTCTTTTTGAGATGTTATTATAAGCTTGCAAATGTGCATTAATTAGATCTATCTATATAAAAGCAATAGTCATGAGAGATGATATATTCTTGATGTCTGATGATGTCAGAGTACCACTCAAATGTGAAAGGCATTAGCCAGAAGAGTTTACAAATCAGATAGAAATAGTTTATGCACAAACATATTTTCAGTCACATATTAACTGTGACATACAAGATCAACAAGCAAGAGGTTGTTAAATTTGCTGAAATCTATAGAAGAGCTTTAAAACTGCTGCCATGTGGATAGAGGCCATTGAACAGATTTCTACCAAATAACAAAGAGCATCTTTATTTGAAACTGGCAGTTCCGAGATGAATGAACAAAACCCCAGTTTGGAAAGCAGCCATATTAAGACCATCAGATGGGATGATTGTGATTAAATAATAACAAGCCCAATACAGTAATGCAAATACAGATACCAGAGGCTAAGATGATACCTAAACAAGAGCTAATTATACCATTAATATTTTATGTGAGAATAAGGGGAATAGTTCTGTTACCTGATTTGGCATAGTTGAGGCTGACACGGAATCTTGCATCCTGGGTGGGACCTTGTAATTCTGAACTTGGGTAACATCTACTGTGAACTGTAGTGGACTGAAGAGAAGTGATCTAATTATGAAAATGTAATGTTGATTAACACAGTGATCTGATCTAATATCCTGTCCAAAGTTAGAATGTTTGAGTATAAATTGAAAAAAATGAAATAATAGTCTATAATTGAAATGATAAATAAAAAAGTTATTTGATGAGGGAAATGCAATATTATCTATACCTTAAAGGAGATCTTAAGAAGAGATGATATTATTTCTTAGCAAGATTATATAAAATTCCTGAAAACTAGTTGACTGTTTCCTGAGATGACTCCTGCTTTTAGAACTTGATAAGACTTGTGATGGGAAATATTTTATTTTTTTACAAAATGTTGAGGATTGGATAGTTACTAATGACAAATAAAATATTTGTTGTTTTTTTTTTCATTTTCAAAATATATTACTATTAGAAATCTGTGTTGGAAGATCACAGAATGGCTTAAGATTTTATAGCTTACAAGAGATATTAAGTTGAATGCCAAGAATGTATTTCTCATGCACACTTGATCTTTAAGTTCTGTTCTGAAATTCTGGGAATTCCTTGATAGGCAAGGGGAACATCTTTAATATTTTGTATCTGGTCCTCAATTTCTGAGACACTTGCATTTGAAAGAACAATTTTTAATCACTTCACTTTAAAATGATAATTTAAAATTTCCTTGTCTACTTAATGGATCTATGTTAATGGAACTACTTGAAAGAATAAGTGGAGAGGAACTGGTTGCCAGGGAAACTAACAGGAATAGAAGGTCAAACTTGAGTCTTACCCACTAACTTCCTGGGAGAAGAGAGAGAAACTAGGGGGTTGAGTATTTTTTTTCTTGTTTGTCTTGTTTTATTTATTTATTAGCCAAACAAAGTTGTGCTCAGGGATTTCTCCTGTCTCTGCCCTTAGAAATCACTCCTGAGCACTGCTCACAGGACTATATGGGATTCCAAAAAACAAACTTGGTGGATAATATGTAAGGCAAATATCCCATCTGCTGTACTATAGCTTCTATTCTTGAGAAGCAGTTCTCTTGTCAACAAACAATCACTAATGGCTTTGTAATAAAATCCCCATGACCATCTCCTCCCAAAGAGTGCAGTCAGAGTGTCCAGGTTGAAGATCTAGCAATTTTTCCTTCCACCTTGCAATACTGCAATATTAAGGACAGATTCTTCTTTGGAACTTCACTATATGTTTGTTTCTCTTTACTACATATTTTAATTATATTATTTAATATTTTGGGCAATATATAAATAATATAGTAATTAAAATAACAAAAAATTATGAGCGAACCAGCTGTAAAATGCATTGAACAATCTTGTGTACATATTATTCAGTGTAAGTTAAATACAAATGCATCTGAAAAAGAATATTATTTCAATTATATACATACAAAAAAAGGCATAACTAGAGATAGTAACAAAATCATTGATAACAAGAATTTCAGAGAAAAGAAGATGGAATAATTAATACATAAATCAAAAGTGATTTTAGTTTTGATGTTTAATGATGAGTTAATGATAGTATGTATTTTGCAATGAATACAATTATGTGCAGAATGAGTGAACCTCATCTGGACTTAAGCTAAAGGCAGTTCGAATGGATCATCATTTTTTTGTAATGTTCTTCAAATGCACCACCCAAATACAAGATGTTAAAAAATGGGAACCTATATTAGAAAACAAATGGAGTGAAAAATATAAGCTTCTCTATACTCACATTTTTGTAAATCTATAACATTTCTATAATGTATATTAGTAAGTAATAAAATGATATCATTATATTACAAAATGATATTACAAAAGGTTTAGCTAAAATATCATTTTAGATAGTTGAATTATTTTCTTTTTCTAACTTTTTTTTTGGGGGGTTACTACCATTATTGACTTCCAGGGGTAACTTCTGGCTCAGTGTTTAGGGATTAATTTTAGTGGTGCTGGGGGGCCATCATGTTATGCTAGGTTTGGATCTGGGTAGGTTCATGTGAAAGAGAATTTTTTAGTTCTTTCACTATCTCTCTTTCACCATTTTTTTCCCAGCAAGAATTTTAAAGATATTTATTTTTACATGGGGGTTACATCCAGAGTTATTTGGTACCCTGGCTTGCTGCGCAAAGTCCAGGAAGTTCCAGGGATAAAATTTCGTGCTCCCACATGCAAAGCTCAAGTCTTTTGAACTATTTGCCACAACCATCTTTAATCTTACAACTTACAAATATATAATATAGTATAGTATTATTAATTATAGTCACTGTACTAAATATGATGCTTTCAGAATTTATTTTATAAGTATACTACATTTATTTTGCTTACTTTATTATTCTCATTTCTCTGACCCCTATTCTTTACCTCTTGCAATTAATAAGCTTTGAATTAGGTTGTTAGAGCAATTGACCTGAGGTTCAATCCCCAACATCTCGTATGGTTCCCAAATCACTGCCAGAAGTGATTCTAGACTGAACATCCATGAGTAAGACCTGAGCATCATCAAGCATGAAATCAAGGAAAATGAGAGAGAGAGAGAGAGAGAGAGAGAGAGAGAGAGAGACAGAGACAGACAGAGACAGAGACAGAGAGAGACAGAGAGAGAGAGACAGAGAGACAGAAAGAGACAGAGAAGTTGGGTCTGAGGACTCAGAGTTCAATGGATCAAGTTTATGTTTTATATTCAGGATACCTGGTTACCATTTCCAACACCAGTCACTAAAGAAAGAGAAGTCTAAGCACTGAACTGGAAATAGTGCCTGAATAAAGCTAAGTCTTGTTCTCAAAATAAAACAAAACAAAAAAAGATTAAGTATGTAAAACAAAATAGGTTAAAAATTGTGAACAAGTAATGTCCCTTACTAAAACATAGTCATAATAGTCTCATTTTCCTGATAATCATTAATTTACAATAAAAATTATAGCCTCATTTAATTTCATTGTTCTCAACAGGATTATAGTTTATAACCAGGACTCTAGCTAATTTGGAATCATTAAGCTTACTGTAAATTCAGGATTAGAAACTTATTATAAGGATAAACTTCTTTCTATCACACTAACTTTTTATGAGGTGCATCAATGACTAGTATTACTATTGTCTGTCTTTTATTTAAACTTTTCAACTCAATTTATGAGAAACTAGGAAATTGGCTGATTTATATTTTCTCTCTTTAGCTTAAAATTTCAGTTCTTAAGTATTAAAATGTTAATCATATCTCTTATTAAGCTGAACAAGTTATCAGTGTGAGTGTGTTAGATAAAAATGTACTTTTTTGTGAAGCAACAAGGTTTTTGTTGAAACTTATTTAGAAAGGTGTGAGGAAAGAAAAGAGGAATAGTTCATATTTGAGGGAGAATAAGAACTTCTCCAGAAAAAAAAGGAAGATAGTGTTTAAGGAAACACTAAGGTTTGAAGACTAAGCCTAAAATAATTTTTGTTACTACCTTTTCCTTATGCTTTGGTATTCACAATGAAGATGAGATAAACACTTATTTTTAAAATGTACAGTAATATATATTTCCATATTATTATAATACAAAAAATTTATGACATGGGTTAATGTTGCATAAAAAATCAAAAGTTGATTTGTTGCTATTTTTGTTTTGTTTTATTGTTTGTTTTGGAGCCACACCTGGTGGCACTCAGGGGTTACTCCTGATTTGCCCTCAGAAATCACTACTGGCTTGGAAGACCATATGGGATGCTAAGAATCAACCCCGGGTCTATTCTGGGATAGCTGTGTGCAAGGCAAATGCCCTACTGCTGTGCTATCACACAGGCCCCTATTCTTGAATCTTTTTATTTAACAAAATTCTAGTATGTGTGATATATTTTTTCAAATGAGCGATACTAATTTAGATATTTTGATAAATTTTCCAGAAATACTGAATAAAAACGCTAGCTTTAAAATGAGAAAATAATCAACAGATACTTCAAAAATCAGACATATGATTAGGCTTAAGATGTAAAATTGAACCAGAAGTTTTTAAGGAATTTGTTTTAAAAGCTATATTATCTGAAGATTTGGTTTTCTTAGACAAGGGATATAAGATTTGGCCAAACATTTTCAGTTTATTTACTTCCATATTTAAATAGCTTTTTTATTTTCACAGCCATACATGTCAATTAAAGATAACAATGCATCATGCATAGGAAACAGACAAGCTACCTTTTTTGATTTATTTTTGTAATCCACAGAAAGCTAATTTATTATTTACTTTTACAATTATTTTATCTGAAATAAATTTTTGCTGAGTTACTTTACATTCACCTGTGATGATTTATGTAGGTAGCAATACTCATTTCAAAGTCCCTTTCAATAAAAGTGAGCTATAAAAAGGCAATGTTTGTTAAAATATTTATATCTCACCTTTGAAAATTTGCATTTAAGAAGAAAAATACAATAGACAAGTTATAACAGCTACAAACAATATCAGTTTTCACAGTTCTGAATATATGTGTGAATTTCACTTGGTCTCTTTCATTCTACAGAAGGAGACAATGCTTCATCACGAAGAGCAATTATTTCATAACAGGGCATTCATCACTTATATAATACAATTTGTTTCAGAGCAGACTGAACACATTGTTACTGACAATTGAAAGATGACTTTTTGAAAGGACTAAAACTGAAGGTCATTTTTTTCCTTTCTCTTTTCCCAAGACAATACAAAACTATAGAAAAGCTCTAGGCATTATTCTTTGCTATTATGTGTATGGAAATTAAGTTGGAAAGTGAACCACTTCATGTGTCCTATGAATTTAAGAGTCTTTAAAGACTTGTGATTAAATCAGATATCCTTACTACAAACTTTTTTACAATAAATAACAAGTAATATAACCCTTGACAAATTTGCAGGTGGATATGAATGATACTGTCTGTACCTTTCTGTCTATATAACTATCAAAAACAGAATAAGCAAACCATAAAATCAGTCAAATACAGCCATCTACCAAGTTTTATATGCATGTCTTTTCACTTATTTTATTTTATGTTAATAAATCTTTATTTAAGCACCATGATTACAAGCATATTCATAGTCGGGTTTCAGTCATACACAGAATACCCTCCTTTCACCAGTGCAACATTCCCACCACTAATGCTCTTTCTTTCCCCTCTGCCTGTCAGTCATAGGGAAAGAGACAGACACAGAATAGTCTCAATCATCTATGGGTTTTAAGAATTAAAGACATTATTGAAATAGGACACAGAGAGAAAAGAGTTAAGGGCTGGAAGGGCTGGAAGGACCGGCTCACAATTTGTAGCTCACCACAAAGAGTGGTGAAAGCTGTTAGGGAAATAACTAAACTAACAACTAACATGTCAATTATAAAGAATGAGAGAAGTATTTTAAAACTTCGTTTATGTATTGAATTTTAAAAATATTGAGGTAATGTTAGTACATAATACTTTAATTAGTTGTATAATTTTATGTATCCCAAAATAAAATCTCAAATCTCAGCCATTCAAATCTCATCCCAAATCTCAAATTTCACCTACTACCAAAGAACTAATTACCCTCTCATCACAGTTCTCTGGAAATGCACCCTACTTGACTCACCTCCTGCCAATTTATGTAGCCTCAGTTCTGGGCGCAGCATCCAAGAGACAGTTTTCATATGGTATTGTCAGTTTCCTTGCTTTAAAATCTCTATATTCAATATATGAGTAAGATCACCTGGTATTTATATTCTTAAGAAATAATTTTACTTATCATGATTCTCTATAATTTTACTTAAAAGGCTGAATTTACTATTTTATTATAACTAAGTTCTTTGGATATAGCTTGTTTACATATTTCATACAATTTTAAATATTTCATAATATGTATGAATATATTTTGTTCCTACTGAAATGAACAAAGTGCAGCTGTCCTTCAGATTAAATGTTCATTGGATAGATATGTGAATGGAATTGCTGGATTTGTTGATATATATGTTATTAATTGGCAGAATTTGTTATTATTGGCAGAATTGCCAAATGGTTGGATTAATATACTCCAGAAAATTACAAACTGCAACAGGTTTTATTTTCTCCACACACTGAACAACACGCTTTGGTAAAGAATATAGAATTTTAATATAGAATGTAATCATAGTTATTTTTGGTCTGTATTTTCTTCATAGTAATGGCCAGTTTGTTCAAGCGCTTATTGTTCATCTATACCTGAAGCACCTATGAAAGTGCTTCCTGGCTCTATTCCTGGCTCTGTGTTTATGAGTCAGTCTTACAATGCTCAGGTTGCTGGAGATTCATCCTGGAGCAGCCACGATCTAGGCAAGACCATTAACTGTTGCTCTATTTTCTGTCCACTACCATTTATATTTATTTATTTTTGCAAGCTGTCTGTTAATTTTCCCATTTTTTTCATGAGCTTGTTTTGTTGTTGTTTTGTTGTTGTTGAATTTGCTAAAGTTTCCTATACAGCATTTATGTTAATGATTTGTCAAATATATGTTGCATAAATATATTCTCACATTCCGAATAATGTATCATGTTTTTTATATTTTTGCTTTTTGACCTATGCTCAGGGCTTACTCCTGACTCTACACTCAAGTTATGTATTAATGGGATTAATGGAACCAAATGATGTTTCAAGGATGTAACCTGAGCTGGCTGAATGCAAGACAAGCATCTTTACTGCTATACTGTCTCATTGTCCCTTAGCCTTTTAATTTTGATATACATTGTGTTTTATTTTTTCTTTAACACTTAATGAACATTTTATGCATCATAAAAACTAGTTTTATGAAGGATTCTCATCAATGCTTTTTACCATTTAAGGTATAAAGTTCAACTCTCTAATGCATTTTGAGTTACTCTTGTTCAAGGTGTGAGACATTGAAATAGATTAATTTTTTCCTTTGTGTTTATCCAGTTTTCCCAGAAACATTATTGAAGAGAGCATCCATCTCACAATTTTGTGTCCTCTGCCTCTTTGTAATAAATGATCCATCTATTTAAAGACCTTAATTATAATATCTCCATTCAATTCAATAGATTTGTTTTATTTAATTTCAAATATCATGCTATTTTTTAATATAACATTTTGCTTGTTTTGTGGCCATATCTGGAAGTGTTTAAGGATCACTCCTGTCATTGCACTAAGAATTCACTCCTGGCAAGGTTCAGAGGATCACAGAGGTGCTGGGTTTTGAACCTACATCAACAACAAGCAACACAAGCACCTTTCCTACTGTCAGGAACCCCTTGATTATTTTAAATTATAGTTTAGTTTAAAGCTGAGGACATGAATACTTTTATATTATGCCCTTTGTGTTAAGATTGCTTTCACCATTCAAAATCTTTTCTCATTTCATTTGAATTTCAGTAAATTTTTATTTCCTTGAAAAAGACATTTACATTTTGATAGGAATGAATCTTATCCAAATTATACTTTGGATAAAATAGTAACTTTAATAATTTTAATGATTTAACCCATGAGCACAGAAATTCTTTCCATTTCCTTGTCTTCTATCTTTTTATCAGTGACATGGATTTCTAATACAAGCCATTTTTCACCTCTTTTTAAAAGTATGTCTATAAGTTATTTACTTCCACTATAAAATTTAATCTATCTCATGTTCATTATAAAACATCTATGTAATTAATAATAATAAAATATAAAATGGATGTTCCAGAATATTTATGGAATTATTTTACTTCATATCACAAATGAGTATTTTTTAAGAGCATTAATTATTTTTTTTATTTAAACACCTTGATTACATACATGATTGTGTTTGGGTTTCAGTCATGTAAAAAACACCACTCATCACCAGTGCAACATTCCCATCACCAATGTCCCAAGTCTCCCTCCTCCCCACCTGACCCCCGCCTGTACTCTAAACAGGCTCTCCATTTCCCTCATACATTCTCATTATTAGGACAGTTCAAAATGTAGTTATTTCTCTAACTAAACTCATCACTCTTTGTGGTGAGCTTCATGAGGTGAGCTGGAACTTCCAGCTCTTTTCTCTTTTGTGTCTGAAAATTATTATTGCAAGAATGTCTTTCATTTTTCTTAAAACCCATAGATGAGTGAGACCATTCTGCGTTTTTCTCTCACTCTCTGACTTATTTCACTCAGCATAATAGATTCCGTGTACATCCATGTATAGGAAAATTTCATGACTTCATCTCTCCTGACAGCTGCATAATATTCCATTGTGTATATGTACCACAGTTTCTTTAGCCATTCGTCTGTTGAAGGGCATCTTGGTTGTTTCCAGAGTCTTGCTATGGTAAATAGTGCTGCAATGAATATAGGTGTAAGGAAGGGGTTTTTGTATTGTATTTTTGTGTTTCTAGGGTATATTCCTAGGAGTGGTATAGCTGGATCATATGGGAGCTCGATTTTCAGTTTTTGGAGGAATCTCCATATTGCTTTCCATAAAGGTTGAACTAGACTTCATTCCCACCAGCAGTGGATAAGAGTTCCTTTCTCTCCACATCCATGCCAACACATCACAAATGAGTATTTTTATTAAAAAAAAATCATAGATTTTTGTAGATGTGAAATTATAGACACTGAAAAATATGAAATCTTTATATTAACCAATTTTGATGACTTCTCATCTGAAGCAAATGGTAGCTAGATGATTTCACAGAGGAAATAATAGGCTTCAACTAAATACATAAAATATGCTCTGTAAACCATTGTAATCTATATAACAATATATTCCCAGATTATATGATTAAAAGAGTTTACAGTTTTACACAAATGTCCCTTGTTTAGTCTTGACATTAATCTTGTAATTCATATACTTCATCTTAAAATTTCAAGTGCCTATGTGAGATGAAGAAAGAATAAGATATAAAATAAAGTCTTTTAATTTCTAGGTAATCACTGAAAGTACTTATAGAAAAATGCATAAATCACATCTAATAGTATAATCAATTCCAATAGAATTTCAATGGTAGTATTTTGCTTTTGACTTTCAAAGGATGCAGATTCAATTTAAAGGATGTTAGTTTGATGGCAGAAAGTACTTCAAACCTTTTCTTAGGAAAATGTGAAGCATATTACATAAGAGTAAGAGTATAGATTTTCTAACAGCATCTATAGTGACATAACACAGTTCAGTAAAATCAAATGAAGTAATGCAGATATAGAGGCATCTGTACAAACTGCAAAGTTCATTACTTCTCTGGTTCTGTGATGTGGCTGAAATATCTTCATCCATCATTGAAACCTGTACAATTCCAGCATTAATTTAGACTTACTGACAGTTGTGTGGGAGGAATGGTGTCAAAAATACAGCCATACACTTTGCACCCCTTAGTTAAATGTCACTCACAGTTTCCAACACAAGTCTTTTATTGACTTAAGATTTCACCTCAGAGGTAGAGATTGTCAGCCACAATGCCTGGGTTTTTCTCTTTTTCAACTGTTTATTTGTTTGATGCAGATTCCAATAAATGGCCAAGTCAATCAAAAGATTTTCAAATGCCTTTAAGATTTTAGGATGCACAAAAAGCTTTTTTTTTAAAGGACAGCAAATTTAATTTGGTGTTTCAAAATACACATCTATATCGTTAGAGTCTCCATTTTTCAAATAATTCCTATGTCAGTTTTTTTTAAAAGTAAATTCTTAGCCAACATTCTGACAATATCATTTTTCCTCAGGGATTTAGAACAAAATTGTTGCCATTAGTTCATAATGAGAATTGATGCCTCAGGATATTTTAGGGAAGAAAACTTTTAAAACAAGTGAGATATTATATTCATCTACAAAAGTTACAGGAAAAGGTGTTATGGTTTGTGAAAAAGTGGAATATAACTTTTAAGTAAGTAACTACCAATTTCAGTTCTAACACTTTTTGCTAACATATATTATGGGGATTGTATATAATTTAATTTTAAGGAACATAGTTTATTATTTAAATAGTGGGTAAATGGAAACAAATGATTCATGTTTTCATTTAAATGTAAGATATATTAAAAAGTCCAAAAATAAATTTCTGAAAACTAGGATTTAGATTTTAAATTTGTTGTCAGAAAAAAATAGTGGAGGTGAATACACTGGGTGATTTACTGGAGAAAAAGCTTTTTAGTGTTGGAGTTACACACATTGGTGCTTAGGGTTTATTCTGGTCTCATGATCAAAGGTCACTCGTGTTGGTGCTTCAGGTCTTGTTTATAGCATTGGGATCAAATAAGCATCTAAAGAGGCACCATGCAAAGCAAGTACGTTTTCTGGTGGACGGTCACAATTCCTAGAGAATAAACTTTTAAATAAAATGGATATATTAAAAAATAAATTGAGGCAAAAGCCAGCTCCCTGTGTGTGACACCAGGCGGAGAAAATCTGCGAAAGTACACCGGCCCAGTGGGGCCCAACTGTAAAAAACTGTGAGTGTGACCTGTCTATGTCTGTCTACTGTCCTCTTGCGTGAAACTCTTGCGAGTGGGGCAAAAAGAGGCTCCAGAAACCTCGCTCGCCCAGACGCCATTTTCAGGGAGGGACTACAGAGCATGAAAACCGGCTAAGCTTTGCAAAAGCCGGCTCCCTGTGTGTGACACCAGGCGGGGAAAATCCGCGAAAGTACACCAGCCCAGTGGGGCCCAACTGTGAAAAACTGTGAGTGTGACCTGTCTATGTCTGTCTACTGTCCTCTTGCGTGAAACTCTTGTGAGTGGGGCAAAAGAGGCTCCAGAAACCTCGCTCGCCCAGACGCCATTTTCAGGGAGGGACTACAGAGCATGAAAACTGGCTAAGCTTTGCAAAAGCCGGCTCCCTGTGTGTGACACCAGGCGGAGAAAATCCGCGAAAGTACATCGGCCCAGTGGGGCCCAACTGTGAAAAACTGTGAGTGTGACCTGTCTATGTCTGTCTACTGTCCCCTTGCGTGAAACTCTTGCGAGTGGGGCAAAAAGAGGCTCCAGAAACCTCGCTCGCCCAGACGCCATTTTCAGGGAGGGACTACAGAGCATGAAAACTAGCTAAGCTTTGCAAAAGCCGGCTCCCTGTGTGTGACACCAGGCGGAGAAAATCCGCAAAAGTACACTGGCCCAGTGAGGCCCAACTGTGAAAAACTGTGAGTGTGACCTGTCTATGTCTGTCTACTGTCCCCTTGCGTGAAACTCTTGCAAGTGGGGCAAAAAGAGGCTCCAGAAACCTCGCTCACCCAGACGTCATTTTCAGGGAGGGACTACAGAGCATGAAAACTGGCTAAGCTTTGCAAAAGCCGGCTCCCTGTGTGTGACACCAGGCAGAGAAAATCCGCAAAAGTACACCGGCCCAGTGGGGCCCAACTGTGAAATACTGTGAGTGTGACCTGTCTATGTCTGTCTACTGTCCTCTTGCGTGAAACTCTTGCGAGTGGGGCAAAAAGAGGCTCCAGCGGAGCACGGCCACTCCGCTTTGCTACGCGGCCGTGCACTCTTTCTAAAGAAAGAACTCCATTGCAACAAGAAGGAAAAATCACACTAAGAACAGCGCTATATCACAGAAGCAAACATTTCTCTCCGGACTGTCTTCTCTGTTGCATGCACGGGCCTAAGATTTGACCCAGTGTGAGGCTTCATCCACGGAGGACTCCCCTCACTTAGAGGCAAGTCAGCCCATCCAGAAAGGGAGGAGCCAGAGGAGTGTGCTGCCTGCATCACATAGACAATGAATACCACCACAACACGTAGAAAAACCCACAATACAAGTGTGACAATGTGGAAACAACGCAGGCCAGCATCAGACATAGAGAATGAAGATGACAATTCTGAGGACCAGATAATGACCAACCAACTAATCAACCTCTCAGATAAGGACTTTAGACTAGCAATATGGAAGATGCTCAACGGACTCCAAGAAACCATGGATCTAGTTGAACAGAACACTAATAAGAACCAAGAAAATATGAAGACAGAAATCACAACACTCCAAACTGAAATAACATGTCAACTAACAGGACTGAAAAAGTCAGTAAATGAAGTGAATGACAAAATGGATAAGCTCTGGGACAGGGTATCAGAAGCTGAGAATAGACTTGGTGCTGTGGAAGATGAGATACAAAACAATTTCATACAGCAGGAGAGATTGGACAAAAAACTTAAAGCAAATGAGCAGACAATGGAAAAATTAGTCAAAGAATGGGAACAGATGAAAATAGAAGTCTATGATAAGATCAACAGAAACAACTTAAGAATCATTGGAGTCCCAGAGATACAGGAAGAAAATTTCCAGGAAGAATCAACGGTCAAGAACATCATTAAAGAGAAACTTCCAGAGCTAAAGAATATATGTGATCAAATCCTGCATGCCCGAAGAGTACCAACCAAAAGAGACCCCAGAAAAACCACCCCAAGACACATCCTAGTCACAATGACAAATCCCACAGATAGAGACAGAATTCTGAAAACAGCAAGATCAAAAGGGGAAATCACGTTCAAGCAAGCTTCCCTGAGATTTACAGCAGACCTGTCACCAGAAATACTCAATGCCAGAAAGCAGTGGTGGGATATTGTGACAAGACTGAATGAAATGAATGCTTCACCCAGAATACTATACCCAGCAAAACTCACTTTCCGGTTTGACGGAAGAATACATGGCTTCACAGACAAAAAACAGCTCAGAAACTTCACAGACACAAAACCAGTCTTAAGAGAAAAACTGAAAGACCTAATCTAAGATAAGACTACCCAAAAGACACACCAAATTTTGAAATAAAGATGGCGTTAAATCCCAGGACAATTCTTTCTCTCAACGTCAATGGACTAAATGCACCAGTTAAGAGACACAGAGTGGCTAAATGGATCAAAAAACTCAATCCAACCTTCTGCTGCCTTCAAGAAACGCACCTGAATAGTCAGAACAAACATAGACTCAAAATAAAAGGCTGGAGAAAAATTATCCAAGCAAACAACACCCATAACAAAGCTGGAGTGGCCATACTAATATCAGATAATGCAAACTTTATACTCAGGAAGGTTGTAAGGGACAAAGATGGACATTTTATATTAATCAAGGGGTACGTAGAGCAGGAAGAATTCACTCTCCTAAACATATATGCACCGAATGAGGGGCCAGCAATATATTTAATACAACTGTTGACAAATCTGAAAAATAATATCAACAACAACACAATAATTGTGGGGGACCTTAACACAGCTTGGTCAACACTGGATAGGTCAACCAGACTGAAACCCAACAAGAATATACTAGACCTGAGGAGAGAAATGGAAGAAAGAGGCCTAGTGGATATATATAGGACACTCCATCCCCAGAAACCTGGATACACATTCTTCTCCAATGTACATGGGACATTCTCCAGGATAGACTACATGCTGGCACATAAAACATACCTCCATAAGATCAAGAGGATAGAAATTTTGCAGACTACCTTCGCTGACCACAATGCTCTGAAATTATTTGTGAACTCCGAAGGGACTCAGAAGAAACACTTTAACACCTGGAAGTTAAACAGCCTCATGCTCAATAACCAGTGGGTCCGAGATGAAATCAAGGAGGAAATCAAAAGGTTCCTGGAAACAAATGACAATAAAGACACAAACTATCAGAACTTATGGGACACAGCAAAAGCAGTACTGAGAGGAAAATTTATAGCTTTGCAAGCACACATCAGGAAGGAAGAAGGAGCTTACCTGAGTAGCTTAATGACACAGCTAATAGAACTAGAAAATGCTCAACAAAAGGACCCAAGAATAGGAAGACAGAAGGAAATAAGAAAGCTGAGAGAAGAAATCAACGAAGTGGAAACTCAAAAAACAATCCGAAAGATCAACGAAAGCAGAAGTTGGTTCTTTGAAAAAATAAACAAGATTGATAGACCACTGGCAAACCTAACAAAGAAAGAGAGAGAGAGAAACTTGATAACTCGTATCAGGAATTAAAAAGGAGAGATCACTACTGATATGACAGAGATTCAAAGGGTAATCAGAAACTACTTTGAAAAACTCTATGCCACTAAAAATGAGAACCTGGAAGAAATGGATAAATTCTTGGACTCTTATAATTTTCCATGGTTGAAGGAAGAGGATGTAGCATATCTAAACACCCCCATCACCATTGATGAAATTAAAACAGTAATCAAATGTCTGCCGAAAAACAATTGCCCAGGTCCAGATGGATTCACTAATGAATTCTATCAAACTTTCCAAGAGGAACTACTGCCAATCTTGGCAAGACTCTTTCATGAAATTGAACAAACAGAAACACTTCCAAATAGCTTTTGTGAAGCCAACATCACCTTGATATCTAAACCAGACAGAGATGCTACCAAAAAAGAAAATTACAGACCAATATCACTGATGAATGCAGTTGCAAAGATCCTCAGCAAAATCCTGGCAAATAGGATTCAATGCCTCGTTAAAAAGATCATTCACTACGATCAAGTAGGTTTCATCCCAGGAATGCAAGGCTGGTTTAACATCCGTAAATCTATCAACATAATACACAACATCAATAACAAGAAAAATAAAAACCACATGATCATATCAATAGATGCATAGAAAGCATTTGATAAGGTCGAACACCCATTCTTGATCAAAACTCTCAGCAAAATGGGAATGGAGGGAACCTGTCTCTATATAGTTAAGGCCATCTACCACAAGCCAGTGGCAAATATTATCCTCAATGGAGAAAAACTGAAAGCCTTCCCTCTAAATTCTGGCACAAGACAAGGCTGTCCTCTCTCACCACTCCTCTTCAACATAGCACTGGAAGTACTTGCTATAGCGATTAGGCAAGAAAAGGATATCAAGGGAATCCAGATAGGAAAGGAAGAAGTCAAGCTCTCACTGTTTGCAGATGACATGATACTCTACTTAGAAAACCCTAAAGACTCTATCAAAAAGCTTCTAGAAACAATAGACTCATATAGCAAGGTGGCAGGCTACAAAATTAACACACAAAAATCAATGGTCTTTCTATACACCAATAGTAATAAGGATGAAATGGACATTAAGAAAACAACCCCGTGCTCGCCTCGGCAGCACATATACTAAAATTGGAACGATACAGAGAAGATTAGCATGGCCCCTGCGCAAGGATGACACGCAAATTCGTGAAGCGTTCCATATTTTAAAAAAAAAAAAAAGAAAAGAAAACAACCCCATTCACAATAGTGCCAAACAAACTCAAATATCTTGGAATCAACTTGACTAAATATGTGAAGGACCTATACAAAGAAAACTATAAAACTCTGCTCCAAGAAATAAGAGAGGACACACGGAAATGGAAACGCATACCCGGCTCATGGATTGGCAGGATTAACATCATCAAAATGGCAATACTCCCCAAGGCATTATACTGATTTAATGCCATCCCTCTAAAGATACCCATGACATTCTTCAAAGAAGTGGATCAGACAATTTTGAAATTCATTTGGAACAATAAACACCCTCGAATAGCTAAAGCAATCATTGTGAAAAAGAATATGGGAGGAATTACTTTCCCCAACTTTAAACTGTACTACAAAGCAACAGTTATCAAAACAGCATGGTATTGGAAGAAGGATAGGTCCTCAGATCAGTGGAATAGGCTTGAATACTCAGAAAATGTTCCCCAGACATACAACCACCTAATTTTTGATAAAGGAGCAGGAAATCCTAAATGGAGCAGGGAAAGCCTCTTCAACAAGTGGTGTTGGCACAATTGGATAGCCACTTGCAAAAAATTGAACTTAGACCCCCAGCTAACATCATGTACGAAGGTAAAATCCAAATGGATGAAAGACCTCGATATCAGCCCCAAAACCATAAGATATTTAGAACAGCACATAGGCAAAACACTCCAGGACATTACAGGCATCTTCAAGGAGGAAACTGCACTCTCCAAGCAAGTGAAAGCAGAGATTAACAGATGGGAATATATGAAGCTGAGAAGCTTCTGCACCTCAATGGAAATAGTGCCCAGGATACAAGAGCCACCCACTGAGTGGGAGAAACTATTCACCCAATACCCATCAGATAAGGGGCTAATCTCCAAAATATACAAGGCACTGACAGAACTTTACAGGAAAAAACATCTAACCCCATCAAAAAATGGGGAGAAGAAATGAACAGACACTTTGACAAAGAAAAAATACACATGGCCAAAAGACACATGAAAAAATGTTCCACATCACTAATCATCAGGGAGATGCAAATCAAAACAACGATGAGATACCACCTCACACCCCAGAGAATGGCACACATCACAAAGAATGAGAATAAACAGTGTTGGCGGGGATGTGGAGAGAAAGGAACTCTTATCCACTGCTGGTGGGAATGAAGTCAACCTTTATGGAAAGCGTTGTGGAGATTCCTCCAAAAACTGGAAACCGAGCTCCCATACGATCCAGCTATACCACTCCTAGGAATATACCCTAGGAACACAAAAATACAATACAAAAACCCCTTCCTTACACCTATATTCATTGCAGCACTATTTACCATAGCAAGACTCTGGAAACAACCAAGATGCCCTTCAACAGACGAATGGCTAAAGAATATGGTACATATACACAATGTAATATTATGCAGCTGTCAGGAGAGATGAAGTCATGAAATTTTCCTATACATGGATGTACACGGAATCTATTATGCTGAGTGAAATAAGTCAGAGAGTGAGAGAAAAATGCAGAATGGTCTCACTCATCTATGGGTTTTAAGAAAAATGAAAGACACCCTTGTAATAATAATTTTCAGACACAAAAGAGAAAAGAGCTGGAAGTTCCAGCTCACCTCAGGAAGCTCACCACAAAGAGTGATGAGTTTAGTTAGGAAAATAACTGCATTTTGAACTGTCCTAATAATGAGAATGTATGAGGAAAATGGAGAGCCTGTCTAGAGTACAGGCGGGGGTTGGGTGGGGCGAAGGGAGACTTGGGACATTGGTGATGGGAATGTTGCACTGGTGATGGGTGGTGTTCTTTACATGACTGAAACCCAAACACAATCATGTATGTTATTAATGTGTTTAAATAAATTAAAAAAATAAATTGAATATTATCCAATAGCTTGATGGTAAAGAATTTATTAGATATGAAACCACTTATGGTATATACTTTAAAATGCTTGGTAAATTATTAGCTAAATTATAAAATTCAAATATCACTCTTTTCTCTGATTTGGCCAGAAAGAACATTTAAGTGATATGATAATAGGAATAATGTTATTATAACTAATAAAAGTGCTATTATTTCATTTTAGAGCTTACCTTATATACACCCTATTCTTCATATGCTTTATTAATAATGCCAATATAAATATTATGAATAACTACAATTTTAATGTGATATCATAAATATATAGGAAAAACATCATTGTTTTCAAAATTATATAATTATTAAATGTCATGTATTTAAGAATTATCTTGTTCATTCTTAATTTTGGGTGGCAATACACAAAATATTTGAATACTCAATTTGTTTCAGATTTATTGTAAATTTACTTGAAATTGTATCTACACTAATACTGTCACTGATTAAGTAATAGCCAATGGAAAAATGATTGAAATGATCACGTTTAACAAGCATTTTTATTTTGAATTTCCACACTAGGTTTGCCTGTTGCAACCATAGATGATAATAGAGTCATGGCTGTACCTCTTATTAGTTTAGGGTTTTAATTAATCTTTCTGAATTGGTTTGATCATCCACTAAGTATAAAGTAGAATGAGAACACCCACATCATATGCTCATGATAATTTAAGAATTAATTAGAATGATCTTTGTAAAGTATAAAATACTTTTAGTGTTAATCATGTGCAAAAAAGCAAAGGTAAGTTTTATATTATCTGATCAACTAATAAATAGTCTTTTGATCATTCTTATGTCAGTTTTTATGCTATGTTTTTATATATTAAATTAATTTTAGTTCATTAAAGAGCCATGATTCAAAAATTATTGATAGTTAAGTTCTAGACAATATAATATTTAACTCCAATCCTATCATCTGTGTTCCCATATTCCATCATCCTTCATCACCTGCCTGTCACTTTGGAAGATACCTTGCAAAGTTCAGTGGTTGCAACTTAGATCTCATGTTTTCAGTGTTGTGGAGTCAGTACTTTGGATATAGAGCTACACTAATCTTCCACATCACCAATATAACCAAATCCCTTACCCCTTATCCACCATTACTTTCTTTCTCATTATTTTTTGTTCCTACCTTGATTTATTTCCTTCTCTTCTTAACCTTAGTGTTAGATTTTAAAAACTATGAAAAAAATTAAATATTGTCAGGTTATACATTCACTTTTCTTCATAAATTTTAGGGTTTCAAGTACACTTAGAAGTCTTCCAAACATTTTTAATAAAACGTTTTGTTGCATAAAGGTTGTCTAATTTTACGAACATTTAACGTCATTCTACGTATTTTCTCTAGTTAGAGTGGGCAAGAGCAGAAGATGGGGACCACAAGCTTCTTTATCAGTAACTATATTGTTTCAGTCTATATAAACATTTGGTGGAAACTAAATTAAAAAAAAAACATATGAGCATGATCTAATATTTTTTTAGGGGAGCTTACACCTGGACTTACTCCTTTTTCTGTGCTGAAAATCACTCCTGTCTATGCTCAGGGATGTTGTTTATCAAACTCAGGTCAAACATGCAGCAAGGCAAATGAGCTCCCCGCTGTGCTATAGCTCCAGCCCCCCTAATGCTTATTTTTTGTGAAAACAAAACTAATACACATACATTAAGAACTAATCTACAGGGCGGGCGATGTAGCACTAGAGGTAAGGTGTCTGCCTTGTAAGCGCTAGCCAAGGAAGGACCGCGGTTCATCCCCCAGCGTCCCATATGGTCCCCACAAGCCAGGGCGATTTCTGAGCTCTTAGCCAGGAGTGACCCCTGAGTGTCAAACGGGTGTGGCCCAAAAAAACAAAACAAAACAAAACAAAAAAAAAGAACTAATCTACAAAGGATCTTATCTGCTTAACCTTATCCATAATACAATCTAATAATCTGTGCATGGAAGTGTGAGGAACTTCCAGACTATTTTGTGACCTGCTGTGCCCATTTCAGGCTATGAATCATACTAGTTAGACAAGTAATTGTTCAGTTAGATTATCAGCAAAAATATTAGGTCTTAAAAGGAAAAGACAGCTGTATAAATTTTTCGATAGTACAGCATGTAGGGCACTTACCTTGCATACACCAACCAAGGACTAATCCCTGAGCATCCCACATGATGCCCAGAGGAATGCCAAATATAATTTCTGAATGTAGAATCAGGAGTAGCCACTCAGCATCTCTGGATGTGATGCCAAAACAAACAATCAAAAGCAAATAAAAATATTTGCCAGAAAACAGAGTTAAAAACAAATTAAACCCCAACTCTTGAAAGTATTTCTTTAGGAGGCTGGAGAGATAGTACAGCAGTGGGGCATTTGCCTTGCATGCGGCCGACCGGTAGGGACCCGTTTTGATTCCAGGCATTCCATATGGTTCCCAGTCTGCAAGGGGCGATTTTTAAGTGCAGATCCAGGAGTAACCCCTGAGTGACACTGAAACCAATAAAAAAAATCAATCAATATAAAAAGTATTGCTTTAATAGTTAAATTTTTTCCTCTAAAATTGAGTGATCTAATTTGAGAAATTATAATACATGGAAATTGGAACATAAACTATAGAATGTAAACCACTTCACTACTTAAAGACACTGATTAACAGCAAAGTTCTCAACTTTGTCTTCATTTCTGTATAGAAAAACTGGGGGGGGGTGTTTCTAGTGGGTGGTTTTGGTATATGTAGAGCAATGTAGGCAATTTTTAGAATATGATAGACTATATAATGTAACATTATTATTTATCTTTAAATTCCATACTTTCCATACTTTTAGACATTTGTGTTGTTTCTATATTTATGAATTCGCAAATAATAGAATGCTCAACAACTTTGAATTTAAATTTTACTTAAACAAGTATGGTCAAATGATTTGTTATTTTTTGTCTATGTTGCAAAATTGCCTTTTAGAAAAGCAATAACATTTATACTACAATCAGTCAGCTTGGAGAAGACTGCTAAATTTGCATTGAGATCCCGTAATTAAGTAAGATTCATTTTATTAAGGACAAGACTCAATATTTCTTTTAGCAATGTTTATTTTGTCAATTTATGTATTTTCATTTAAAGTATTTTTACAGTGACTTAAAAACCCCATCAGCTTATATATTGTTTTATTTTGTAATCTCTATTGCGAAAATACACTTTTTTTAGATTAAATAATTAAAGTATCTCTGACATATGTTTTTGATCTTCTTAGACTTGACTTATGTGTTTTTCTAGCATGGTGTGATAAGCAACCATAGTGTCTCAGTATCATCTACTGCTAACTACTTTTAAAAGCATCACATAAGGGAAGAGGAAAAAATAAAAACATCATATATATGACTGTGCTTTTGATCCTGTCATCATATTATTAAATTTAGCACATATAAATCTGCTACTTTAATTAATATATGTAGTCATATTTCCAGTTTTTTGTCTTAGGTTATGTGTTATTATTTCTTCCTCCTTTCTTAATACTTTAAATTTACTAAAGTAATTTATAATAATGATGCATTTTTTTTCTTTCTTTTCTGTAAGAACCTGCATCATTAGTATAAAGGTGACTAGTATTAATTTTTAAAAATTGAATTTGAAAATAATTCCTGAGATATTAGCCTTGGTTCTAAATCGAAATTTATTACAACATTTTCCTGAAACTCGCTTAGTTTGCCATTGACATATATGTGTATATATATCTATATGTATTCACACACACATATATAAAGCAACCTTTGTGAGACAAATGCATTCTAGAATATTTGAGGACCTTTAAATAATATCTGACTACCCCAGATATAATGAGGCAACAGCTTGCTAGAACAATGGGAGCAGAAAACACTATCCTTCCTGTCTGACTTACTGTTAGCCACAAGGAAATTAGTTGTTTTTTGACAATAAAAGGACATGTACAAATTATAATCATGCAGTGCATTTCTGCTCTTTTAGGTAAGGAAAAAATGGCAAATCAACAAAACAAAGCAATTCTTTACAAGTAACCTAATAAACAGGACTGCTATAAAGTTTTCTGAAGGACAAGTTTGGTGTGGAAAACTGCCATAGTTCATTTAAACCCTTTACTTAAGTAAATAAAGAGTTATTTACTTACACCTTATTTTACCCAAAACAAAGATCATCTTTGCTTTCTTTGTATCTATTTGTTTACAACTTGGTTTTACCCCATCTTGGGTGGTCTTTATACTCAATGAAAACAACCTTGTTGACAGGCTTTTGGTATGAAGTAGAAGATTGCCAGCATACCTGTGTTTTACCCTTAGCCTGGTCTGGATTATTTCATGCAGTAACAATAAAGAGAAGGGAAGGGGGGGGGGTTACTTACTATCTTACCACACTGGTTTTAAAAATGTGAATCTTAGAGAAAAACATAGATCATAGTAATTGGTATGAAGATGATAATAAATGTACCACTCATCTATGTAGCTGCAAAAAATTGTATGAACCTTTCAAAAATGCTATTAATATCTTCATCTCATAATTAAAGAATATGCTTGTGAGAGAGCAATATATGGCACAATCATTAATAAATGTAACTAAAATGAACACAATAGATGATTTTAAATACCCTCATCTCAAGTCTTGATATTATGTCTACTGCTACTTTGCATGCTACAACAGCGATTGATGCTACCACAGACTTGTTGTTTTCCCAGAATAGGGAATTGACAGAAGTGTATCTTCAGCTCTCCAGGAAGTCATTTTCTCTAAGCATCAACTTCAGATTATTGCTATTATAGACTGGTCTTTCACAAATGTCTTTCTATCACAAAATGCACTGTTATGACCTAATTCACTACAGTAAATCAGAAATTATACTTTTAAATCCATGAAGGGTAACAGGACCATTACTAAAAATACAGCAGTAAGGAATAAAAGTTTTCTTTCCTGAACTTTACTTTTTTACTTGGGCTACAAAATAGTTCATTTTCTAAAGCATAAACTAAATTTATTCAGTACTTTCTAATTTCCCACATTATTCTATATGTCACATTATTATCAAGCTACCCTAAATTTTTCATAAAAACAAAATTATTTCAACATCATTTAAAAATAAATCTTTTTAGGTTAAAATGTTCATATTTTAATAGGATGCTCTAAAATTCTCCTCTAAAGAAATGAATATACAAATAAACACATAATTAGGAATCCTTAGTTGGACAACACATGGGGAAAAATAAAACAAATTATCCCTCTTATAACTGAACAACTGTTTTATTAATGGATAAATAAACTATTTTTCTACCCCATCAATATTCAGCCAAAGAGGAGAGCCAGTCAATGTTGGATATTTGTAAACCTGATAAAAATTTAACTGTGATTTAATAAAATGATTATTTATTGAGCATCATTTGAGAGCAACAAAAGTTAATCAAATATTGATGGCTCAAAGTCTAACACCTTGGCACATCTATTTTTATTATCAGGGTCTGAATTACTTTCCTGAATCACAATAAAAATAAGTAGCATAAATTGTGTAGCTAAAACAACAAGAGTTTTTTATTTTACTGTTTTGGGCACATGATTTTAAATCAAAGTGTTTTAGAGTCACATTTTCTATGAAGATGCAGGATTATCCTTCCTTGCCTCTTTCAACTCTGGAAGATGGTCAACACCCCTTGACTTCTTGGCTTGTGATCACATTACTGCACTTTTTGCTTCTGCTTTTACAGCAATTTCTTTTTTGTTCCTTTACTTCTTTTTATCTTTTACAAAGAAAAAAAATTACATTGAACTTACACTAGGCCTACATTATCATTATATCATCACAAGATTCTTTGAACAATTTTGTTTTTAAATTTAGGTAACATGATTACCATTGTCTTGCTGTTTTTATCTCCTGCAGCACAGTGTTACTAAACCTTTGCCACCATCAAAGTATCTAAGAAGCTTCCACATCTTAAAGGAAATGATGACAAGGATACAAAACCACTCATGAAATGGGAGAAGTTATTTATCTAATTACCATAAAATAAGAAGTTAATATCTAATACATATAAGAAATTGGTAGAGCTTATGAAGAAATATACATCTAACTTTACCACAATAAGAGATGAACAGATATTTCGTCAAAGAAGAAATATAAATGGCCAAATGGCATAAGAAAAATGTGCCCACATTTTTTAATCCTCAGGGTTGTGCAAATCTAAATAATGTGATATCTCACTCCACAAACTGGCATACATCAATAATAACAAGTACAAGTAGTGCTGGTGTGAATGCTGCAAGAAAGAGGTTCTCATTGCTGCTGGGAATGTCTATTAGTCCAGTTTTATGCACTGTCCTCAACATGCACAATATCTACATTTTCCTCAATAAAAACTTAAAAATAGATAATTAAAATATGCATTTTTCTTATTAAAATAACAATATCACATTCTTCAATAAAATAGAAATTGAGCTTTCATTAGACCCAGCAATATCACTCTTAGAAATATACCTTAGGGGACCGGTGAGGTGGCGCTTAGAGGTAATGTGTCTGCCTTGCAAGCGCTAGCCAAGGAAGGACTGTGGTTCTATCCCCCCGGCGTCCCATATGGTCCCCCCAAGCCAGGGGCAATTTCTGAGTGCTTAACCAGGAGTAACCCCTGAGCATCAAATGGGTGTGGCCCGGAAAACCAAAAAAAAAAAAAAAAAAAGAAATATACATTAGGAGGCATCTATCCCTAAATTCATTGCAGCACTCTCCATAACAGCCAGGACCTGGCGACAACACAAGTACCTAAGATAAAAAAAAAAAAACTGATGATGCATCTACACAGTGTAATACTATGAGCTATTTGGAAAAAATGAAGTCATGAAATTCCCTATACATCGATAGACATGGAGTGTAATATGTTAAGTGAAATGAGTCAGAAAGAGATTGACAGAGAATGATCACACTAATATGCGAGATATAAAATAAATAAAACATTGTATGAGAATACCTAAAGATAATAAAGATTTAAGGGTAAGTGTGGGGGGAGGTCAAACCCCTTGTTGATGGTCTCCAAGTCAAAGAATGATTCCCAAAAAGATAAATTGAATCCCATTCTCTGTCCCCCCTTTTGGGGGAGACTTTGATAATAATATCCGACGTGAATAATCAACGAATGCAAAAGATTAGGGGGCCAAAGGTTCAGCAAGGAAAGTCTTTTGTTCAGTTGCAGTCAGCTCCAAAAAGCAAACCGAACCAGCAGTCAGTTCTGGCAAAAGAGCTCCCTATGCCTCCCCAACAAGCTTTTTATTTCATTCCTTAATCACCCCCACCTGGAAGATCCAGGTGGGATGACAGGCAAAAACAATATTACAACAATTACTCAACAGGTAAGTGCCTTTAAGACTGAGAATGGGGAGGGGCGGGGAAAAAGGAAAAAAAAAGACTGAGAATGGACCACTATTACAATGATCATTGGAGAAAAGTTGGAAATGTTTACTCTAGACAAGACCTGGGAATGAAAGAAAGTAAAAGTGATGTGCATTTCATAGTAATAGTATTGCCAACTACAATGCCTTTAAACAAAACAATGAAGAGATGAGTCTGGAGAGATAGCACAGTGGGTAGGGCTTTTGCCTTGCATGTGGCTGACCTGGATTCTATACCAGACATCTCATATAAGCCTGATTATGGTACCAGAATACATATCCACAGAATATATGTATATGTATATGTATATGCCAGTGTTCCGATTCAAAATCACTGTGTTCTTATCAAAATATGATACTGGATCTTTAAGACTTGGGCAGCTCCAAGTCAATGGCTTCTTCTTAGGAGAAAAAAAATTGCATTTCGGTTTCCATGTCCTAAATTTTATTTTATCTAGCTAAGGTGTTAACTAATATGCGTTAAAGGGTAAAGTAAATGTCATGCTAAAACAGAATGAATGAATATGCCAGCATTGCTAATTTTGCTATTGTCTTTTTCTTTTAAATTTCTGAATCTTGTGCCTTCTATACTCTATCTTGTAGGTCATACAAAGTACTCTAACAGCCCTCCCATTTGTTCCTATTACCCTCCCTCAAATTTTTAATATTTATTATTGTTGTACAATCATCACTCCCTTCCATTCTTTATTAGCTCATTGAAGAAATTCATCATGATAAGGTCACTGTACAATGCATTCTCCTTCATTAAACAGCTTCTAAAGTCCCATTCTATTATTCAGCTAGTCAAAGATTAACTAAGGCATGGAACAATATGCCACATTTATACCATTTATTTATTCCTCTGCCTAAATACCTAAATATATATGTCCTTGTCCTTCCTGTTCACTCACCACTTCATGAAATTTACTGATTTCAATGTTCATACATAATGTCGAGTTTATTTTAAGTTACTGTTAATAATATAAAATATTTAATGTTTAATGTTTGCACAGTTATCTAGATGAGGGTCCTCGTCTGTCCACTCAAATGAATAGACATTCACATATGTCAATAAGATTTTTAATGATGTGTGAGGTTATAAAAAGTTTTATCCAACTGTGCATAGGAAAAGAATATTTATACTAATTTTAATCTTGTTATATAACTATTGGCAGTATATGTTGGCAAATCCACTGTAATAAGTCACCAATTTTACAGGAAATATTATAAACGCCTTTCTGATATTTGGAAGTTTATAGGATAAATGAGCACAAAACACTGAATGAAAGAAGCCATATAAGAAAATTGGAAAATCTGGACATTTATAGCATTATGAGGCATAATTTCCTATTGTCAGACAGTTAGGAAGGTCTCTGAGATACTGTAAGCATGCATAGCTTTTAGTATTCCTAAAGGTGTAGAAAATGAAAGGATAGTTTTAACTTGGTTGCAATATTAGTATCTATAATTTATTATAATAAAATTGTATTAATGATCAACAGTTTTTCTTTTCATCTGTATAATGATTATGCTGACATATTCTTTTTTTGGAAAATAATGTTGGACTACTAAACTAATTTGTAAATGTAAATATCTCATGTACAATATAGTTGATTATATGCTAATGTTTGCCATAATCATCTCAATTGAACATAAGTTTGATGTCAATAGTACAAATTTAAAAATACAAGAATGTTGTCTTGTAGATTCCTATATAATTGTGATTATATAGTCAGGTAAAAAGTTACAAATACTGGGGCTGGAGAGATAGCATGGAGGTAAGACGTTTGCCTTTCATGCAGGAGGTCATCGGTTCAAATCCCAGCGTCCCATATGGTCCCCCGTGCCTGCCAGGAGCAATTTCTGAGCCTGGAGCCAGGAATAACCCCTGAGCACTGCCGGGTGTGACCCAAAAAAACCACAAAAAAAAAAAAAAAGTTACAAATACTAAATAGAAATATATCTACATATGGAAATTTTCTTTTCTAAAATATGAGTTAATAGTGTAAATAATATTATAACTAAATGTATCATTCTTTAGCTGTCTTAAAAATAAATTATTTTGAATTTCTAAATTTATTTTTAATTGTTTCAATTTTAGGAATTTTGGGGCCATATCTAATGATGCTCAGGGTTTACTCCTGACTCTATGCTCAGGATTAAAATCTAGCGGACTCAGTGGACCATATATGATGTTGAGAATTGAATTTTAGTAGAATAAGTGCAAGGCAAGTGCCCTACTCACTGTATTATCCCACTGGCCCATAAATAATTTTGATCTTAAGTTTTTATTATTTTTAATAGATATTGTTAATTAATCAAACTATTCTTAGGATAGTGCTAATTAAGCAATCTTTATTTTTCTTATGTTTCTTTTTGAAAAAAGCATGAGGATCAAATGTTAAAGTTTAGCGCTTTTCTTATTGATAGCATGTTCATTTTTTCTTATTGCCTTAAACTTCAGACAAATGGATTTAGGGTTGGCAGTTAATTATGTGTATATATTTATTATATTCATAAAAATATACATAGATTTCAAGATCCATGTTATATAGATTTGCAGATGAAAATTTCATTGTGAAATTAAACATAAAATATTTCATTTTAATATTGAAGGTCCACCATCATTATTGTCCATGTTTTTGGTGATAGCTACTTCAGTTTTTTTGGTTTTTGTTTTTTTTTGGTTTTTGGGCCACACCCGTTGATGCTCAGGGGTTACTCCTGGCTATGTGCTCAGAAATCGCCCCTGGCTTGGGGGGACCATATGGGACGCCAGGGGGATCGAACCTCGGTCCTTCCTTGGCTAGTGCTTGCAAGGCAGACACCTTACCTCCAGCGCCACCTACCAGGCCCCGATAGCTACTTCAGTCAGTGCCTCGTATATCTTGTATTTTATAAACTTGTGTTTAAGTTACATAATTTTGATTTTCCAAAAGAGGATAATTATAGATGCATTTTAGATAAATATCATTGGGATTTTTTTTCTTTTTTTAGTTTTTGAGCCACACCCGGCAGCACTCAGCGGTTACTTCAGGTCTGTGCTAAGATATTGCTTGGAGACCATATGGGATGCCAGAGATGGACCTGGGTTGGTCTTGGTAACAACCCCTGAAATTAGGCCTGCAGAGCTAATTAGTCATGGGGCTCAGTGGGGGTATATAAAGAAACATTTATAAGATGATGGGTGATGGCGGTGAATGTGTTGGTATAATATTGTTTCAGAAGCACAACTATCAACATTTTTGTAAATTGTTGTGTATAAATTGAAAAAAAAATAAATAATAAGGTAAATAAATTGAAACTTTTTGTGTGAGTCCTATATCCATACATTATATAAAACATTTTAAGGGAACTTCATCTCAATTGCATTCCTCTCTTGAGAAACAGTATAATTTGATTGGTGATGGTGTATTAGACCACTATTTTACTTAATTTCAGGTCTAAAATGGTAAATTAATTAATTATTAAGAACATTATTATTATTATCATTATTATCATTATTTTTGGTTTTTGGGACACAACCGGTGACGCTCAGGGGTTACTCCTGGCTATGCGCTCAGAAGTCTCTCCTGGCTTGGGGGACCATATGGGACGCCGGGGGATCGAACCGCTGTCCATCCTAGGCTTGTGCTGGCAAGGCAGACACCTTACCTCTAGTACCACAGCGCCGGCCCAAGAACATTATATTTTTTCATCATTTATAAATGTTTTATTATGTAGCTATTTAAAATAATTATTTCTTGCATTTTATTTGAATCAACAAATTTATATTTTTGTTATCCTCTTCTCTGTACTCTCTTTATCCCTCACATTACATTTTTTAGTGAATTAAAATCTTAAGAACATTTACTTAGAGAAATATGAGTGCAGAGGTATAAGTTCAAGAAAAAATATGGACGTCTCCAGGGTAGAAAAAGCCAGTAGACAATCTTACTATCATCACTACAATATCTGGGAAATCTGAGTCTACTCTGCTCTTTAAATATTTTTACCACTCTTCCAATCCTCTACTGCACACTTGGACACTAAACTTTATAGTTACATTTTATTCCTTAACCCTCAAACTTAATGTCCATCATGCCTCTCTCCACTGGTTTTCATATTCTAATTCAGATCCTATTCCATATTTTAGTATTAAATTTCAATTGTTAGAAAATTTACTGAAATTTTTCTTTGCTCCCTCATGAAACTTGCTTAAAGAACCCGTGTTGATGCCACATTAGCATCAAAATATTAAGAAAATTATAAATACTCTGATGACAAATTTAATTTCATATTTAACTTAACTGTATCCTCAGCATTGCTTGATATGTTATCACAATTGCCTAGGAAATTTATTATCTTATTATTGAAGAGATTTCCTCCATAACTTGAGGAGACTGTCTTACCTAATTTCTCTCATTGTTTGTCATGTCTTGTTTTAGTATTGAGTTACTAAGTCTACTGTATCTTGATTAAAAAATATGTTTTATGTTTTTGTTTTTTTGGGTCACACCTGGCAGTGCTCAGGGGTTCCTCCTGGCTCTACACTCAGAAATTGCTCCTGGCAGGCTCAGTGGACTATATGGGATGCCAGGATTAGAACCACCATCCTTATGCATGTGAGGCAAACGACTTACCTCCATGCTATCTCTCCAGCCCCTAAAAAATTTCTTATAGGGCTCGAAAGATGTATCAGCTGACCCTGGATTAAGTCCCTGAAAACCTTTTGGGTCCTCTCCTGAGCACTATGGGCTAAGAATCTGTGCCACCCCAAAATTTAAAACATGTTAGGAATTTACATAACAACTTTATAAATCTGCATATTTTTCTGTATGTCTAACCTTGTACGTTTTAATTTTATACATAAAATATTTATACCTGGAATTTATTCCTAGGCAACATATATCATTTCTCTTATCTGCCTTGTAGGGTTATTCACATTTGTTTCACATTATAATTGTCATTTAATCTCTGTGGGGTCACAATAACATTACTAAATTTTTCTGGAATAGTATGTATTTGGTAGCCATTTATATGGAAAATCTTCTGATTAGTTGTTGATGCTCTCTTCTCTCATTCTCCTTAAAAAGTGCTATGGGTTTGATCCTAGTATACTATGAAAACACTCAATAGCATTAGGAATATACATTTGTTAAAACTTTCCTCATTTTACTGTCATCAGAATGTTACCCTATTGAACACCCATCACTACATCATAACAAAGGTTCTCTAGACTTTCATGTCTTTATCATTTATGTCTGTTAGTTTATAAAATTAGCAAACACTTTTTTGTCTTTTTTCAGGATATTCCTTTAAAAAGTCTCAAATTAAGAACTCTGATCTCTATTCTGAATCCTCTTATTTTACACTATTTTGTGTAGATCTATGATTTAGAAGACATCTCTAGATTGAAGATACTCCAGTTTATATCTTCAAATATTACCTCTCCCTTTGCACAAAAAACTTATATGTTAAATATTCTTAGTTTTCCACCAAAGGAATAAAGTATTTTCATTCTTAACAATGTCACTTTAATAAAAATTCTAAGCATTCAAAATTAATATATCCAAAACATTTCTGTAAAATAGTTTTATCCAGTATAATAACTGCATAATTTTCAGTGTCTAAATAAATTTTACACAAAATATATAGAATTTATTCCTTCTTTATCTTGTTTCGTTATTTCCATTACTGCTTTCATATTATTATTGTCCATAACATTACTCAGTAGTTATCTAAAAGTACACATTTAATTATGTATTTTTTGTGTGTCCAGTGGGATTTTGTTATACCTAGAGTGTTTTTCAAAATTCTAGACTAAGTACTTTATCTAACTTAGTTCTGTTTTTTCATACATTCCAGGCATATTGAAACATATTTAACTTACATTTATATTTAGAATTCTGCATTCATTCTTTTTTTTTTTTTTTTTTGGTTTTTGGGTCACACCCAGCGGTGCTCAGGGGTTACTCCTGGCTGTCTGCTCAGAAACAGCTCCTGGCAGGCACGGGGGACCATATGGGACACCGGGATTCGAACCAACCACCTTTGGTCCTGGATCGGCTGCTTGCAAGGCAAACACCGCTGTGCTATCTCTCCGGGCCCAGCATTCATTTTTATATTTTCCTCTTTTTAGTGGGAGAAGATATAGTACATTGAAGAAAGTAATAAAAATCTACATTTTTGTCACCAAGAACTAAATGATTTTATAATATATCATCTATATTTATTTCAATATTTTATTTAAATGGTCATTTTACAGATTAGTAAAAATAATCTACCTCCAGTATAAAGGCATCAACAAATGCAGAATCTAGGTAAATGTAAAAATATTACTTTACTCTGAAAACTACTGTAAGATTATGGTTAGTTCTATAATTTATAATGTAATGGTCACCTCTATCCTGTGTACTATATTTGGTAAACAAATTCCTTTTCTCTTGTTTCTGTAAAACTTGCTCTTTTTTCTTCTAATTTTATTGCAATGGATATACTAAACGATAGCATAAAATCTTTTATTTGTATAATGTTTTCCTAAATGTGTAAATTTTCTTTTAATTCTCTATAGTTTAACTAGTTCAAACTGGGCATTGATGTTGAATACTTTTGGGTTAGTGTTTTCAAAAAGTAAATGATTGAAATTTTCTTCCATTTTAAAGATAATTTGTATCTAATCTATTTTTTATTCTAGTTAATTTTTTATTTCATGACTCAATAATACAGGGTAGGCTTTTCTCATCCTAATATGAAATATTTATGTGTTTCTATATATTCCCAGTTTTCATTTGTTTTAACTATTTTTATAGATAAGTATTAGTAGTTTTATTTTTAAACTCAGTTATGTTATGTCTTAGCATTTATACATTTTAATATGATGTGCTAATTGTCAATTCATTTGTTATAAAATAACCCTATTAATAGATCTTTTATTAACTATATTTTTAAATCTTGCTGAAGCAATTTAGATTTTTGTTAATAATTTATTAAGTATGGCTTAACTATAATGCTATTGTTTATTATTGTGCGATCTTTTTTCTAGGATATTCCTATCTTATTCCTTACTTCTTTTCATTTATCTTTTCTCCTCTCTACTTTCCTTTTAATATATATAGTGCATATGTTTTGTAGAAAAATAACAAATAAAGCACTCTAACTAGTAGAAATAGTCAAGAATAAGCAATAAATATTTTTTAAGAAAATAACTATGTTAACATAGTTGCAGAAAACAAAATCTGCTTTATTTTACATGTTATTCATTATAAGAAGATCAGGAAAATAGTTGGCCCAGCATAAAAATTTAATTAAAATAAAATACTCTCTTCTGAAAAAATTTAATAAAATTAATTTTAACCTGAAAGTTTATATATATATATATATATATATATATTTGCATATTACCTAACTCAGAGTTTAACTGCTAGATCTTCATTTTATATCAGAGAACTTATTGTGGTAATTGTTAAGATATGTCAGTTATTCATTAGGACTTTAATGAACCACTCTTTGCCATATTTGTACACCATTATTTCCTGGTTTTCATCTTGCAGTGTATTTAAGGAAATTGCACTAATTTTTCAGTTTATTGATGCTGGTGCTTTCTATGCCATCCTTTCTATAGAGACATAGTCCAAGAAAATTTAATCTTCTAATTCAATGGTGAAATTTGCTTGAGTAAAGTTTATTTCTCCAGTCTGAATAAGTATCCATAACCTCTGATAATTTTTCTGGGGCTGAATCCATGAATTAAATATTGCTGATTTACCAATTTTCTCAACCTTTGTAACCCTTTAACTTATCAGATCAGTCCAGCAAGTTTTGAGTAGTGAATGCAAAAAAGAGAGACTGCCCACAACTACTCTTTACATCTTAGCTCTTCACATTTCCTGCTTGGCCCATAAGCTTCAAAAGAATGGCCTGGCTGGAGGAAAGCCTAGAAGCCATTTAATTAAAAATAAAGTAGTCTTAAGTAAATGTCTCCACTTTGTTGGCATTGCAAAACCTTTGTCTGAACTTGCTTGGGGGTTTTGCAGCAGAAATAAAACATAAGAGCTTAGTTCAAGACTTTCTATTGTTCATAATACATTTTGTATAAACAATTTTATAGAATGAGTTTGGTATCAAGTTACTTTTACTTGGTTTAATAAAATCATGTATTTGTTTTCTATAAAATTATAGGCATGAGCAGGCAATATAGAGTTATAGTCTGTGAGATAAATTCAAATTCAAAAGCAAGTAAGCGCAAGAAATAAGGCAGTTTCCTTGCATAATGCCACTTAAATTTCAATTATTTTTCTACACCAAGTCCACATTTTTCTCTTGAACACCACCAGGAGTTATCCCTGAGTATCAATAGATTTGACCCCCCAAATGTGTATTCAACTATTGACACACTAATGACTTTGAATACTATGTACATTATAATGCATGGTGAGTGCACTGATATATGTTTAGAGTATGTGTCAGCATTCTAGTATACAAATAGATTGGCTAAATACAAAATCATTTTCAATTCATCAAATGAAGTAAATTTCTTATAATAAAACAAATGATCTATACTGAAAATCCTAAATATGTTGATATTGAGTTATATAAATGTTGATTAGATTATGGGGAGTTTAGAGTAAAAAAAGCTATAATAGCTACTTCTATAGACATTTTCAATAAAATATAATGACAGATTGCAAAGCATGCTGCTCCTAATTGTAAATATCATCATCATGAATATATGGCATTGATTATGTAAAAGAACCTCGTAGTTATGTCCTTAAACATGCTGTTCATCTTAATCACATTATATATTTATAATTGTTTTACCAGTATTCCTCACCCTCATCATTGAACTTTTTTCCTACACCACACCATCATCTTTCCCTAATTTCAAGAAATTATTTATGATATTGTTGCATGTGCATATGTAGAAATAAGCACATATATTTTTTAATTTTAAAGTGAAGATACATTCAAAGTGTGTATTTAGGAATATTATGACTTGTTTAAAATAAAATCAAAATATTTATTTATATATTATCCCAGAGCAAAAATATAGTGGGTAAAACCTTGCACATTGCTGTCCCAGATTCAATTCTAGGCACATCATTTGGTTCCCTGAAATAAACCACTAATTCCTCCAGGAATAATCCCTGAGCACAGAGACAGGAATAAACTTGCAATACAGTCTGGTATGGCTCTCCAAGAGAAAAAAAATAATGACTGCAACTTCTTAAACTGGATTAATAGGAATTGTTGTTTTTCTACCTTACTTCCAGGACTAAGAGGGAGCTCCCTCATTCTATAGAAGGGCATATATGTATATCTACCATCCCTGAGGCTTGGTATTTGTTCTTCTTTGCATTTAATGCTCATAAAATTTATTTTCAATTTTTTAATTTGATTTTTGTAGTTTGGGAGTCACAGATGATGGAACTCAGGGATTACTTCTGGATTTCTGTTGGTGGTGCTCATGAGACCATGTGATGCAGGGGGTCAAATCTGGTTCACATATGTAAAAAAGTGTTCAGTCCTTTGAGCATTCTCTCTGATTATCTAATTTTTAAAGAATAAAACTAATATTTTATTTCATAGATCATTAAAGGTTTTAATTCCTAAACTTGAATTTTCTATTCATTTTATAGATTCCATAGAAATGAAAATGTCCACAGACTACCTCTACGTTTCACTCTTCCACCAGGTATTTTTAAGAAGTCCTTCTGCTGTTTCAATTATAATAAATTAACATAGTATCAAAAAAGTTCCAGACTGAAATGTGTCCTTGAAGTAGCTTTATTTTCATTAGATGAATCATTTAAGAACTTCCTTTGATGTACAAATTTTGCTCCTTGAAATTTATGGGCTGAATCTGGAAGTGAAATGATTCAAGTACCTTTGTAATTTCTAAATTAAAAAAGAAGGACCAATGAGAAAATATAAGGGCTAAATTTGTTGTCTCACTTAAAGCCAACTCCAGCACAGTTCTCTTTGTTAAGCACAGTACACGGTCCTAGTGTACCCACCCAAATTAAATTAACAAATATATAAATACAAAATAAAATAAAGAGATAAAAAAATAGAGAAGATGGATAAATTAAACTTTTTTCTAAAGCTCTAGAAATGTAAGAGATGAATAAACTTTTTTCAAAAGTTTTAAGCATAATAAAATATTTTATATTAACAATTAAAGCTTTACATTATTTTCATGATCTTAAAAAGTAAACAAAACAATGTTAGCATTTTTAATTATATCAAGAAGTAATAATGACTATTATTATACCAGTGACTCACAATAACAATATAAGAATGACATCTACTGTTGTACATAGAATATTTAAATGCCACCATGTTTTCTGTAATAATGTGTTCAGTTTGTAGATAACTTTTAAGTAATGAAATGGCATATAACAATGATGAACTATAGCTTTTATGATTATATTATTTTGTAAAAAAGGATGACTATCTAATTTAAAGAGTCCACCAGACCTATTTAGGTACTTAGAGTGATGTGCTGGAAAAATAGAACAGCAGGTATAGTGCTTATCTTGCACAAGAAAAACTCAGATTTGATTCATGTCACCCCATTTGGTCCCTCATCAAAGCCCAGCATGATATTTGAACACATAACCAGAAATCCAGATCACTACTGCTTATGGCCTGAAATTTTTAATAAGTTATAATATATAATTTCTGTAATGGTGATGATATGGGATAACGTTCATGGCCACTTGAAATATATTTACAAGAATTCCGAAATAACTATGACTGAATATTCATTGATAACATGAATTAAACTTGGTTTTATTAATCATGCTAGTAAAACTTAACATTTTAGTGGTTGGAGAACAGTAATAATATGTGTCTTACACACTGCAGACCCAGTTTGCCCTTTACGCCATATGTTCCTCCAATATATCTAGGATTGATCCCTCAGCACAGAACCAGGAGTCAGTCCTGAGCGCCTACTTATGTGACCAAAAATAAAACAAGACAAAATGATATTTTTTCTCTGTAATTTTCTTATGCTAATATAATTATCATTGGTAAGATGAGAATTTGCATTAATAAATCTATACAATGTTGCTTTTGAAATTTTGAGACCACCGTGTATGTTAGTTAGATATATATTTCATATATATATTAGTTTTATATATTTATATATTATTATATATACTAATGTTTATTTTACTTTTATTTTTACCACAACAGAAGATTTTGTTTTACTCCTGATCCTGTGACTAAGGTTCTCTCCTATGCAGGGACCAATGAGCAGCTCTGGAGATCTGGAGTGAGCTATGTGCAAGACAAATACTCTTAAGTTCTGTACTATTTCTCTGTCTTTTTGTTTATAATTTTTATAGACTAGCTGAGTGGAAATTAAAATTTAAGTAACTAAAAAATGAAGAAAGTCAGCATGATCCTTGTTTCATGTTTTCTTTTCTTATCAGTTGTTGAAGACAATGACATATTACATTTTTACCACATAGAGTTAGAATAAATTACTGACCTTTTGTACATGACTGAGAAGATTCCTGCTGTACAAATACAGTCATTACTCTAATGTAAATCATGGTGGATGTCTTACATTAGAAATGCATGTCTTACATTGTTTCTAAGTAAGTTATAGCCCTGATTATATTAAGACAGACATAGTAATACATAAAATTCATCAGTTATTTTGCATACATATACTATATAATTTGTGAACATAGATGCTTGAAATTACAATTATATATATATGTGTTTATCAATATTTTATGATGCCCTGTTTCATTTTAATTTGACAATCTTCTACCACAATCTACTAAATTCACTTAGACAATGAAGAGACAAAGATGAATGAGTAAAACAAATAGTGGAATGCTTTAATGCATTGTGATATATATACATTAAGATACTCATGTAATATGCATTATCTATTTATATATTTAGTTATGTTTTATCTTGATATACAAAATGAATTCAAGAATTTAATTGTGGAGTCATTATATTTTTTATAGTGAGTTAGTTTATCCAATTTCCTATGGATTTCAATTAACGATAATATTTTAAATTTCCTAGCATATTATTCGGTCAGTCACTCATTATTTTTATTTAGATTTTTATTGTGGCCAAAGTTAATTACAAATCTTTCACAGTGAAATGATATTTAAGGTACATAGTGACAATAAATGAGGCACAATACCACCACCAGTGTTGTCCTCCCTCCACCTCTGTTCCCAGCAGACATCCCATATCTCCTCCCTTTACCCCCCAGAATACTAATTTAACTGGTCCCCACTTGTACAGCTTGTTGTAGATTGGGTACCAATTCTATTGTCATTGACTTTGGGTTTGGTGTTCAAATCTTACACCTTCTTTTTGCATAGTACCCTGAAACAAAGAACACAAAGAATACAGGGTTCCCCTCTTTCCTCCATTGCCTCCACATATACTTTCTTTTTGGTTATTATTAATTTTTATTGTGGCAAAAGTGAATTATAAATCTTTCAGAGTCATAATTAAAGTACATAGTAACAATAAATGAGGGTATTCCCACCACCAGTGTTATCTTCCCTATTATTGTCACTCATTATTATTATATAACTTTTTAAATAATACCCATTTATAAAATCTTGGTAATGTGCATTTGATACAAATATTTCTCATAACTTTAAAATTTCTACTTTAATATTTTAGAATATTAAATTTAATTATTTTTCATATGATAGTTAAACCTTGAGTTAAAATGACTTTACCAAAGACCTTTTAGCTTGATATAACAATTCATAAAGTTGGAAGCAAGACATGACTGGAGTCTACTCTCTCCACCCAGCACTTACTTTTTATACTCACCTTATATCCAAATAATAATAATAATAATAATAATGATTTTTGATGCTTTGGACTTAGATTAAGGGAGAGATAAGTTCTTATATGTGTCTCTCCAAGATTAAAAAATCTTGGCACTTTATTATATTGGCAGGTTTTCAAGATTTTTAAACTTGACTTAGACAAATCATGAGATTTGTAGAAAGTCAATCATTCCTTGCCATATTACTTTATGTACTTTGTTTTTAGAAGGACGGTTGACCAAGGAAGCAGGTCAGTCTCATAAAATGCTTACACCTGGCTCAGGTTTCAGATATTCCACATCACTTTCTGCCTCTTTCTAACAATCTATCCACTTTTTTCAGAGTTCTCCTGAATAAATTTTTTTATTCAGAAAATAACCCTCAAAGTATAGGAAGGATAAACAGATATAATACAGAATAATCTGCTTGAGTTTATCTTCACATAGCAAGATTAAATGTTTAAAGTGTGTTGAAAATAAAATCCTTGTCCAAGATACATATCACTTCAATTTTTCTTCCTTTTTCTCTTTATTTAAACATCTTGATTACATATATGATAGTGATTAGGATTCAGTCATGTAAAGAACACCCCCTTCACCAGCGCAACATTCCCACCACCAATGTCCCAAATCTCCCTCCATCCCACCACACCCCCACCTGTACTCTAGACATGCTTTCCAGTTCCCTCATTCATTCACATGATTATAGTAGTTCTCTGCGTAGTTATTTCTATAACTGCACTCACCACTCTTTGTGAGTGGTGAGACTATTCTGTGTCTTTCTCTCTCTCTCCCTCTGACTTATTTCACTCAGCATGATTGATTCCATGTACATCCATGTATAGGAAAATTTCATGACTTCATCTCTCCTGACGGCATTGTGTATATGTACCACAGTTTCTTTAGCCATTCGTCTGTTGAAGGGCATCTTGGTTGTTTCCAGAGCCTGGCTATTGTGAATAGTGCTGCAATAAATATAGGTGTGAGGAAGGGGTTTTTGTATTGTATACTAGTGTCCTTGGGATATATTCCTAGGAGTGGAATAGCTGGGTCGAATGAGAGCTCAATTTCCAGATTTTGGAGGAATCTCCATATGGCTTTCCAGAGAGGTTGGACTAGATGGCATTCCCACCAGCAGTGGATAAGAGTTCCTTTCTCTCCACATCCCCGCCAGCACTGATTTTTCTCATTCTTCGTAATGTATGCCAATCTCTGTGGTGTGAGGTGGTACCTCATTGTTGTTTTGATTTACATCTCCCTGATGATTAGTGATGAGAAGCATTTTTTCATGTGCCTTTTGGCCATTTGTATTTCTTATTATCAAAGCATTTGTTCATTTCTTCTCCCCATTTTTTGATGGGATTAGATGTTTTATTCACTTCAATTTTTGTTTTAACAAACTTCAGTTTAAACTTCAAAAAATGGTACCATTTGCTGCATCTTTGGGACTCCTATATTTCTGGATTTTTTTTTCTAGTCTTTTTTTTTTTTTTTTTTTTTTTGGTTTTTGGGTCACACCTGGCGATGCTCAGGGGTTACTCCTGGCTGTCTGCTCAGAAATAGCTCCTGGCAGGCACAGGGGACCATATGGGACACCGGGATTCGAACCAACCACCTTTGGTCCTGGATCGGCTGCTTGCAAGGCAAACACCACTGTGCTATCTCTCCGGGCCCTATTTCTGGATTTTTTTTTTTATCTTTCTGGATCTTTTTGGATTTCCTAGACTAAAATGATAATCATAAAATGATAAGGAATTTTTTTTCAAAGGGTTAGTTGTGGTGTTATACCTGGAGGACTCTTCAAAACTTACTCTTGGCTTTACAGATTGGGACCACTCCTGGAGGATGTCAGGTATTGAAGCCAGATAGGCAATCATAAGGCAAGTATCCTACTTGCTGTACTATATAGCTCAAGCCATAGATGGAAATTTTAAGTTTCTAAAAATGGAAATTTTATATATATAAAAGAAAATTATTTCAGGGGAAACTGAAACAAAAAAATAAATGGGACTAAAATTTTTAAAATTTTTTAAAATAATATACACAAAAACCCCCAATTCCCTTTCCAGGGAATATGTTCAAAAAGATACTTCTATTTACTTTTGGGGCCACACCCAATGACACTTAGGGGTTACTCCTGGCTATGTGCTCAGAAATTGATCCTGGCTTGGGGGGCATATGGGGGACACCAGGGGATTGAATCGTTTTACGTCCTAGACTACCCTGCAAGACAGATGCCCTACCACTTGCACCACTGTTCCAGCCCCTCAAAAAGGTACTTTTAAGAAATAAGAATAGGTCTCACAATTATAATTTTTTCTAGTGGCCTAAAATCTCATGAAGATCCTAAAAGCAGACAGGCTCAAGGAAGAACCGGGAAGGTCTCTGCTATAAAAACAAAGAATAAACAGATCTGTGACTACAACCTGGACCCTGCTCTTAGAATAAAGGGAAAATACTGCAAAGCCGAATCTCCCCAACCCTGGCAGAAAATGGGGTTGACACCTGTATGCCTGTAGGCCACTAACACAGAATACTAGATCTCAAATTACTGTGCAGAACTGATCTTTGCATTGGTCAAGTAAGGATATTTCTGTAATCTTCTGTTTATGATAATAACTAGTTAAGCTTATTAGGAACAAATCATTTGGTGAAGTTGAAGAATGTTTCAGTTGCATGCCTGTCTAATGATCCTTAAGACCTCCTCTTGCCCTTCAGTAACCAACATAATTTTCATGAAGACTCAAAGTTAGTTTTATTTTTCATGCCCATTTATTTGCTTTTAAGATCAGATTCTATAAATAAATATGAATGAAACCATAGAGTGTTGCCTTCCACTTCCTTACTTATTCATTATCATAATCTCTTTAAGAACCATCTATTTTGGCATAGAACTTTTGTAAATAAATGATTAATCGATTAAACAAATACAGTCCAAAAGAAATTCTTTTGTGGGGGAACACCAGCAGAGCTCTGCTGCACTCAAGAATTGTTTCTGGTGATGCTCAGAGCACCATATAGAACTTTGGGAAGAACACATTTGGCAACAAGCAAGGCACAAACCCTACGTGTTTGTACTATTAATCTGGCACCTAAATGAAATTCTTAAAGAACATTTTTCTGTATTGAGATTAAAAAAATGAAGAAGTGGGGCTGCGGGATCGCTCTGCCCTGCCCTGCCTTTGTTCACTCTGAGGACTTCAGGAAACTCCTATCTCTGTCTGCCTGAAACTGTGCTTCTGAACTTCCAAAGGTTTCCTCAGGGGCCTAGGGAGCGCACCCCCCAAAAAACTGCATTTTGAAGCTGGTGAGTGCCTGCATTCTAGGGCTGCAGGATCACTCTGCCATGCCCTGCCTTTGTTCACTCTGAGGACTTCAGGAAACTCCTATCTCTGTCTGCCTGAAACTGTGCTTCTGAACTTCCGAAGGTTTCCTCAGGGGCCTAGGGAGTGCACCCCCAAAAAACTGCATTTTGAAGCTGGTGAGTGCCTGCATTCTGGGGCTGCGGGATCGCTCTGCCCTGCCCTGCCTTTGTTCACTCTGAGGACTTTCAACTAGAGGCAGCAGAAGCGCTCAGCCGCTTCGCTTCCCTTTGCAGCCTCGAACTCTTCCTAATCAATGAACCCCACCACAACACGCAGGAAAAACCACACTACAAGCGTGACAATGGGGAAAACTCGCAGGCAAACATCATCCATAGAGAATGAAGATGAAATCTCGGTTGATCTAATAAAATACAACCATCTGATTAACCTTTCAGATAAGGAGTTTAGAATAGAAATATGGAATATGTTTGCAGAACTCAAAAAGATCATAAATCGATCTGAAGAGAACACAAAAACAGAAATCAGAAAACTCCAAACTGAAATAACAGATCTGAAAAATACGGTTGCTCAACTGAAAACCACAATGGATAGCCTCGCCAATAGGATATCAGCAGCTGAGGAGAGAATCGGAGTACTGGAAGATGAGATGCAGAAAAGCTCAACACAACAGAAGAAATTGGAAAAGAACCTTAAGACAAACGAACAGGCAATGGAAAATGTACTCAAGGCATGCAAACAGATGAAAATAGAAGTCTTTGATAAACTCAACAGAAACAACATAAAAATCATTGGAGTCCCAGAAACCCAGGAAGGAGATCTCCAAGAAGAATCAACTGTCAAAGACATCATCAAAGAGATACTCCCAGAGTTAAAGACTACATGCAATCAAATATTGCATGCCCGAGGAATACCAGCTAAAAGAGAACCAAAGAAAATCACCCCAAGACATATCCTCGTTACAATGACAAATCCCATAGATAGGGATAGCATACTGAAAGCAGCAAGATCAAAAAGGGAAATTACATTCAAAGGAGCATCCCTAAGACTTACAGCAGACATGTCACAAGAAACTCTCAAGGCCAGAAGACAGTGGTTGGATATTGTGACAAGATTGAATGAAATGAATGCCTCCCCAAGAATACTGCACCCAGCCCGACTCACATTCAGGTTTGGAGGAAGAATACACAGCTTCATGGATAAACAACAGCTCAGAAACTTCACAGATGATAAACCAGCCTTAAAGGAAAAACTGACAGGTCTACTCTAAGACAAGAGAGACCAACAAACACAGCAAACTTATCTACAAAGATGACATTAAATCCTATGACAATCATCTCCCTCAATGTCAATGGACTAAATTCACCAATTAAAAGACACAAAGTGGCAAAATGGGTCAAAAAGATGAATCCAACCTTCTGCTGCCTACAAGAAACACATCTGAATAGTCAGAACAAACATAGACTCAAAATCAAAGGTTGGAAGAAAATTATCCAAGCAAACAACACCCTGAAAAAAGCTGTGGTGGCCATATTAATATCAGATGACACCAACTTTATACTCAGAAAAGTGGTAAGGGACAAAGATGGACACTATGTACTAATCAAGGGATATGTGCAACAGGAAGAAATCAGACTATTAAACATATATGCACCCAATGAGAGACCAGCAAATTATCTAATACAATTACTGACAAATCTGAAAGAAGAAATCAATAATAACACAATCATTGTGGGAGACTTCAACACAGCCCTATCAACACTTGATAGGTCAACCAGACTGAAACCCAACAAAAACATACTAGCCCTGAAAAGAGTTATGGAAGAAAGAGGACTAGTAGATATATACAGGACACTCCATCCCAAAAAACCTGGATACACATTCTTTTCCAATGTACATGGGTCATTCTCCAGAATAGACTACATGCTGACACATAAAACATACCTCCATAAAATCAAGAGGATAGAAATCTTGCAGGCTACCTTTGCTGACCACAAGGCTCTGAAATTAGATGTGAACTACAAAGCCACACAGAAGAAAAACTTTAACAATTGGAAATTAAACACCCTGCTACTGAACAACCAGTGGGTCCGAGATGAGATCAAAAAGGAAATCAAAAATTTCCTGGAAACAAATGATAATGAAGACACAAACTGCCAGAATCTATGGGACACAGCAAAAGCAGTCCTGAGAGGAAAATTTATAGCTCTACAAGCACACATCAGGAAGGAAGAAGGAGCATACCTGAATAACTTAATGGCGCAGCTTAAACAATTAGAAAATGACCAAAAGAAGGAAATAACAAAAATAGGGAGACAGAAGGAAATAATAAAGCTGAAAGCAGAACTCAATGAAGTGGAAAACCAAAAAGCAATCCGAAAGATCAACGAAAGCAGAAGCTGGTTCTTTGAAAAAATAAACAAGATTGATAGACCATTGGCAAAACTCAAAAAGAAAGAGAGAGAGAGAAATCTGATAACCCGTATTAGAAATGAAAAGGGGGAGATCACAACAGAAATTGCAGAGATCCAAAGGATAATCAGAGGCTACTTTGAGAAACTTTATGCTACAAAACATGAGAACCTAGAAGAAATGGAAAAATTCTTGGACACTTATAACCTTCCACATTTAAGTAAGGAGGATGTAGCATATCTAAACACCCCCATCACTACTGAGGAAATTGAAACTGTAATCAAACATCTACCAAAAAAGAAAAGCCCAGGCCCAGATGGTTTTCCTAATGAATTTTTTCAAATCTTTCAAGAGGAGCTACTACCAATCCTAGCCAGACTCTTCCATGAAATTGAAAAAAAGGGAACTCTCCCAAACAGCTTTTATGAAGCCAAAATTATCTTGATACCAAAACAAGACAGAGACGCTGCCAAAAAAGAAAATTACAGACCAATATCCCTGATGAACGCTAATACAAAGATCTTCAACAAAATCCTGGCAAATAGGATCCAATGCATCATCAAGAAGATCATACACTACGACCAAGTAGGCTTCATCCCAGGAATGCAAGGATGGTTTAACATCCGTAAATCTATTAACATCATACACAACATCAACAACAAGAAAAATAAAAATCACATGATCATATCAATAGATGCAGAGAAAGCATTTGATAAGGTCCAACACCCATTCTTGATCAAAACTCTCAGCAAGATGGGAATGGAAGGAACCTTTCTCAATCTAGTTGAAGACATCTACCACAAGCCAATGGCAAATATTATCCTCAATGGAGAAAAACTAAAAGCCTTTCCTCTAAATTCGGGTACAAGACAAGGCTGTCCTCTCTCACCACTCCTCTTCAACATAGTACTGGAAGTTCTTGCTATAGCGATCAGGCAAGAAAAAGATATCAAGGGAATTCAGATAGGAAAGGAAGAAGTCAAGCTCTCATTGTTTGCAGATGACATGATACTCTACTTAGAAAACCCTAAAGACTCTACCAAAAAGCTTCTAGAAACAATAGATTCATATAGCAAGGTGGCAGGCTACAAAATCAACCTACAGAAATCAATGGCCTTTTTATACACCAATAATAATAGGGAAGAGATGGAAGTCAGGAAGGCAATCCCATTCACAATAGTGCCACACAAACTCAAATATCTTGGAGTCAACTTGACCAAAGACGTGAAGGACCTATACAAAGAAAACTATAAAGCCCTGCTCCAAGAAATAAGAGAGGACACACGGAAATGGAAACACTTACCCTGCTCATGGCTGGGCAGGATTAACATCATTAAAATGGCAATACTCCCCAAAGCATTATACAGATTTAATGCGATCCCCTTAAAAATACCCATGACATTCTTCAAAGAAGTGGATCAAACACTTATGATGTTCATCTGGAACAATAAACATCCTCGAATAGCTAAAGCACTCCTAGGGAAAAGGAAAATGGGAGGCATTACTTTCCCCAACTTTAAACTGTACTACAAAGCAATAGTTATTAAAACAGCATGGTATTGGAATAAAGACAGACCCTCAGATCAGTGGAATAGGCTTGAGTTCTCAGAGAACATTCCCCAGGCATACAATTACCTAATTTTTGACAAAGGAGCAAGAAATCCTAAATAAAGCAGAGAAAATCTCTTCAACAAGTGGTGCTGGCAGAACTGGTTAGTGACTTGCAAAAAAGCGAGCATAGACCCCCCAGTTAACATCATGTACGAAGGTAAAATCCAAATGGATTAAAGACCTTGATATCAGACCAGATACCATAAGGTATATAGAACAACACGTTGGTAAAACATTCCATGACATTGAGACTAAAGGTATCTTCAAGGAGGAAACTGCACTTTCCAAACAAGTGGAAGCAGAGATTAACAGATGGGAATACATTAAACTGAGAAGCTTCTGCACCTCAAAAGAAATAGTGCCCAGGATACAAGAGTCACCCACTGAGTGGGAGAAACTATTCACCCAACATCCTTCAGATAAGGGGCTAATCTCAAAAATATACAGGGCACTGACAGAACTTTACAAAAAAAAAAACAAACATCTAATCCCATCAAAAAATGGGGAGAAGAAATGAACAAATGCTTTGATAAAAAAAGAAATACAAATGGCCAAAAGACACATGAAAAAATGCTCCTCGTCACTAATCATCAGAGAGATGCAAATCAAAACAACGATGAGATACCACCTCACACCACAGAGATTGGCGCACATCACAAAGAATGAGAACAATCAGTGCTGGCGGGGATGTGGAGAGAAAGGAACTCTTATCCACTGCTGGTGGGAATGCCGTCTAGTACAGCCTCTATGGAAAGCGATATGGAGGGTCTTCAAAAACTGGAAATTGAGCTCCCATTCGACCCAGCTTTTCTACTCCTAGGGATATACCCTAGGAGCACAAGAATACAAAACAAAAACCCCTTCCTCACACCTATATTTATTGCAGCACTATTCACAATAGCCAGGCTCTGGAAACAACCAAGATGCCCTTCAACAGACGAATGGCTAAAGAAACTGTGGTACATATACACAATGGAATATTATGCAGCCGTCAGGAGAGATGAAGTCATGAAATTTTCCTATACATGGATGTACTTGGAATCTATCATGCTCAGTGAAATAAGTCAGAGGGAGAGAGAGAGAAGCAGAATAGTCTCACTCATCTATGGGTTTTAAGAAAAATAAAAGTCATTTTTGTAACAATCCTCAGAGACAATTAGAGGAGAGCTGGAACACCAGCTCACTCCATGAAGCTCACCACAAGAGTGGTGAGCACAGTTATAGAAATAACTACACTGAGAACTACCATAATCAAGTGAATGAATGAGGGAACTGGAAAGCCTGTCTGGAGTACAGGTGGGGGTGGGGTGGGATGGAGGGAGATTTGGGACTTTGGTGGCGGGAATGTTGCACTGGTGAAGAGGGGTGATCTTTATATGACTGAAACCTTATCACAATCATTTATGTAAACAAGATATTCAAATAAAGAGAAACAAATTATAAAAAAAATGAAGAAGTAAATCAGCTACCTCAGGATTCATAGTATACCAATACATTGTTCTAATAATTTGAATGAAACAATGGTCTCATATTCTGAATCTCTAACCTTAAACCTTCGATTTCTACTACCCTTCAGATTTTTATATGAAGTAGCACTATATCATAACATGACATATGTTTAAAATCTGTTTTATTAGAGCTAATTGTATTCTTACCTATATATTTGATCCTCTTTTTATTTATACCCACTCACTTTTTTCCTTCCCTTCTGGTGATGTGTAATTGGTCTCATAGTATAAAAATATAGTTTTGCATTATTCACTTTGTTTGTTTTCTCTCTATAACTCATATGTGTGAAATCACAGTGTTTGTCTTTCCCTCCTGTCTTAATTTCAGTATCACATCATCTACATCCAATAATGTTAGAAATGGAAGGATTTCTTCTATTTAACATTTTTAATGATTATTAGTATTTTATGCTATTTATATCATGCATATATTTCACACTTTAATATCCATTTGTAGTTAAAGGATTTTTAGGCTACTGCCAGTTCTTAGGTATTGTAAATATTATAACATCACAATAAACAGATGGAAGGCATCTATTACCTAAACTTTATTTTTCTGTACATATCCAGAAGCAAAATAACTTGAACAGAAGGATTTTCCTTTTTCACTTTTGAAGGAAGTACATACTGTTTTCCTTCTTTGTTTGATTTTTGGTTTGGGGGCACTTGGGATCATATCTAGCTATGCTCAGGACTTACACCTAGTTCTAAACTCAGGGATTGCTGACTAACATGGGGGACTATAGAAGGTGCCAGGGCTTGAACCCTGGTCAGCTGTATGCAAGACAAATGATATCTTGCACAATGTCTATATTGTACAATCTCTCCTCCCACTAAATGTTCTCTTCTATCCACATGCTCTTCTACACCTGTTTCTCCTCTCTCAGCTAATTACAATTTTTATGTGAAATGATAATTCAGTGTTACATTTATTTCTGTAATAAGACATTTCATATGATTATTAGCATCTGTATGTCTTCTTTAATGAGATGTCTTTACATATCAACCTATTTTTTTCTATTTTTATGAAGTTTCAAAAACATGTTTGATGAGATTTTTATATTGTGAGTATGAGATTCTTGTTAAAAAGCGTTTATGTGAGTATCTTTGCCGATTCAGTATGATGTTCTTTTTGTTCTGATGCAATTTCTTTCACTTTGCAGAATATTTTTAAGTTTTGTTTTTAATGCTGAAGACTTTTAAATTGGTAGTTCTCTTTGTTTATTTTTTGCTCTATTTTCCCCTCGTTACTGCGCTTGAGTTTATAATATTGCTAAGACAGCTTCAAGGAGCATATCCGTCTATATTTTTCCTAAGTGTTTCAGTTTCAGGTCATACATCCAAGTCATACATTTTGAATTAATTTTTGTATATGGTATTACATTGTAGTCAGGTTTTATTATTTTTCATGTGGGTGTGCATTTTTTCCAATATCTCCTACTGAATAGATTTCCTTATTTCATTGTACTTTTCTTATTTATGATTTGAGTGAGAATTTAAACCATATATAACTAGTTTTTGAATATTTTTGTTGTATTATAGCATCATTTATCACAGCTTTTAAATGTTGACTTGTATCTTGGCAACTCAGATAACATTTTTATCTTAATAATATTAATAATAGCATAATATACATATTATATTGGTTTGAAATATCTTAGAATTAAGTTTATTTAAATATTTTATAGTGATTAACAGAGCACTCAATATACAGTATGTTATATAAAACTTATTAAAATACAGTAAGTAAATAATTAAACATTGAACATTTTCTATTATAATTTATAATTAAATATTAAAAAAGTAATTTTTCATGGGCCACAAAATATGACATAGATATATATTCCAAATTTTATGCGGGGGTTCTATTGAAGATTTCTTAAATATTTTTATTATTTTCTTAGCTTTTGATTTACAATATTATTAATAATGGTCCTTTATTGGCATAATTTCAATAGTATACTCATCACCAGTGTTCCTATTTCCATCCCTCATACAAGCTACCTCTCACCTGCCTAGCCAGTCAATTGTGCTGTCACTTCTCCCTTTATTCAGTGTTTGGCTCTTTTTTACTACTCACAAAATATTTTTAAGTTCAACATATAAAAGATCATTCTGTATATGTCTTTTTCATTCTGACTGACTTATTCAGCAGGATATCCTCTAGTTCTATTCATTTGCTGTAAATTGTATAACTTTGTTCTTAGAGCTGCATGCTATTCTATAGTGAAAGTATACCAGAACTTCTTGATCTTTTCATCTGCAGATGGGCATCTGGATTGTTTCCATATTTTTGCCATTCTACTAAACAGAGCAATTAACATAGATGTGCATATGTACTTTGAAATTAATGATTTGTTGTTTGGGGATAGATACCATCTCTTAAGTTGTACCCGTTTCAACTAAAATATGGTTTATTTATAGCCACTAATTACATAATAATGGTGGCAGAGTAGATTCTTTTGTTTTCTTATATAATTTTATGATTTTCAAATTACTTTAAGTTTTATAATAATAAAATTTTAAATTTATTAGTGGAATATTATAAATAATCTCAAAATACCTGACTTCAGTAGAACTACATACTTAGTTAATAGTACAATTTTCTTTATTATATTTGACATTCAAGATATTTTTCTAAAAGGATAAATATGGAAGTAAGTATTCCACATGGATTTTAGTGAATATGTGGAAAAGTTAGATTTGAAATAAAACTATATGTAGAAGTTAAATTTTGTAGTCTCTTTTTTCTTCTTTGAAGTTAATAAATTTACTAATTTTAATACAAATATTAACATTTTTACTTATAAGTATTTATAATAGATTTTCCATAAATCAGACCTATAAATCCTGATATTGGACATAAAATATTTTGCCATTGGTAATATAGTTAATTCTCTCTAAAAACTGCTGCTCTGGCAGCAACTATATGAGGCTGATAAAATAGGTTAACTAAGAAATGTTATTAAGGTCCTCACTGTTTCTTTTGGAAAAAAACCCTAATTTTTGACACTCATCAAAGACATGTGTGATCTATCAATAAATATATATTTACATTAGATATCTATATAATAGTTATTTCTAAATTAAGAAAATTAGAGTTGACAAGTTTTATATAACAGACCATTATTAATTTTTATTAAAAAGATAATTCAATGTTTATGATGAAAAGGGAGTCTATAAAAAAACAAAAGGAATTACACATGAAAAAAATTGGAATGCTGGAAATCCTATCAAGACATTACTATTGATAAGTCAAGGTCCTCATTATTGGGTAATGAATGTAAGATTTTAAAACTTTTTAACATACCCTATAATAAATTATATATTCTGTTATCAATGACAGAAAAATAATCCTTGGATATAATTGCAGTTTACAATCCTAATTCGAAATCTGGAAAATATATTACCATTTTGTATATTTATTAATATCCCAAGATTTTTAGACTGAGATTTTGAAATATCAAATATAAGTTTTATACTTGAATAACCTTCTCACTGGTCATTCAATAATTGTTGAAGACAATAATAATAATTCATGTGAAATGATAATGAATATATCTTGTGATAGTCTCTTTGCATCATATCATAGAAAACAAATAAAAAAAATTCCTTACAACTTTAGTTCTTAGATTGTAGTAATGACTCAAAAGCAGAAGCATAGATACTTTTTAAAAATACTCTTTATTACAGTTATAGGGAAAATACTGGCATAATTAAAATTTGTTATAATCAGAAAGAGCCACAAATGTGATTGTCAGGTCTGTTCTGTCTTTCATCATTGTGATTTTGACTTTTTCTTGCTTTACAATATTGAAGAGAACAGGAATATTTATTTAACTCAGTGTGTATCAAATGTGAATATCTAAGAGAATGAATTAATATCTATAATCAATTATAGAACACTTCTAATTTTTTAACATTCAAAATAATAAAATCATCCAAATTCTATTGCCACAAAAATTATGCAGAGCTACACTGGCATCTATCAATAATTGAAACTGCTTAGCAAATATAATTTTATAATGTATATCAATACCATTTAATTAATTAGATTAACCTCTTTGAAGGCATATATATTATCTAATGAAAATTTTGGCAGCTAATTATTTATTGCCCCCAAATGAATTCATTCTTTTTTTTTTTTTTTTTTTTTTTTGGGCCACACCCGGTGATGCTCAGGGGTTACTCCTGGCTATGCGCTCAGAAGTTGCTCCTGGCTTGGGGGACCATATGGGACGCCGGGGGATCGAACCGCGGTCCGTCTCCTAGGCTAGCGAAGGTAAGGCAGGCACCTTACCTCCAGCGCCACCGCCCGGCCCCATGAATTCATTCTTAAGGATCAACTAGTATAGCTTCTGTTTCCCTTAAAAAACACAAATCAATAGGAGCTGTCACCTGCTGATGACCTACTGAAATGAAATTAACTAGATACTTACTACAAATAATTTCTGGAAATGAGGTATTCAAATAATTGCATAAGGAAGTTTCATATATGGCTACACATGTGATGCTTTATTTTAGGAGTGAACTGAAGTGACAAGACAAAATAGGACTATAAAAACTAAGTTGAGGGGTTGAAGCAATAATACAGTGGGTAGGGTGTTTGCCTTGCACGCGGCCGACCCAAGTTCAACCTGCAGCATCCCAAATGTTTCTCTGAGCCTGCAGGAGGGATTTCTAAGCACAGCGCCAGAAGTCACATCTGAGCACCGCTGAAGGTGGCCCCCAAACAAACAAAAAATAAAAAAAGTTGAGGAAGCAACATAGTGTCTGAAGAAGTTTCACTAATTTAATATAATTGACTCAATACTTTCAAGTAAATCATAAGATCTCTATGAAGTTTAAATTTTTAATCATTAAAATAGAGATGTGAATATAAACTTATACCAAATGTTGACTATTAAATAAAATAAATTTTATAAAATGTTCACTAAACTAAAGAGGGATATGTATAATTTTTTATTCCCTGTTATCTGATGGAAAAAGAGAATGTATCTATTATTTACTTATAATGAACCTTTTTTGATGATTTTACTTGAAACTCAGGCACAAGCTTTGAATTATGTGGAAGTAGCTTTTCTTTGATATGAGGTTTCATAGCCATGTTTCTCTCACTAAATTTTGTTTAATTTAATCTTTCACAACTATATGTATGATACATTATATTTATATTTCACGAATGGGATTTGGAAGATGTAATTAGTACTATATATGATTGAGGACTAAGGTTAACGTTTTATGAACTCTAAAACGACCTTTGTCATATAGGATACAAATAGTACTTATATATTCAAAGTAAAATAATCAATGGTAAATCTGAGAAAATTATAGAGTCAGAGAGATACAAACTCATTATCTCATAAAAGACAAAATCTTTCCCTTATCCAACTAGACATTGTTTTTATATATCACATATACATGTTAGAAGTTTAAAAGTTCACGTAATGATCTGTGGTTTATAGTGGGTGTCATTTATTTTTCTTCATTTTATTCTAAGTGGAGGTCATTTCATTAAATTGTCATGGGATAAAATTGTAACATTCCATATTTTCCAGTTTGTATCCTGAAGGAAAGTAAGATATGCGAAGGAATTTTAAATAAAGATGGTGGAATTTTCTCATTTATAGTGCAACCTTAATATTCTTGACCTTATTTACTCAAGTGATTATTTGTTGTGTACTCTCCATTTGACAAGTGATTTTTAAGATACATTTTCAGTACAAATCCTTCATATACACGAGCAGATACATGATCCCTTCATGCTGGGTAATTATAGTAACTGTAAAATCATAATGCTGGAGAGCTGATGTTAGTCTAAAGTAGCAGTTATGGAAAGAATCCTAGATGTCTTTATAGAACAGGAAATCGGTGCAAGATATCTTCTAACTGCTCTATATTTTTCTAAATTTAAGGAAATTCCTGCACAATGAATTTAATTTTTATAGCTTGAATAGATTTAAAATAGATATATGCATAACAAATATGTAGCAATTAAAAGAGAAATGTTATATATGTATTCATGATTGATCACACACATATATACACACACATACAGCTTCAGGAGCTTAACACACAAGTTTAGACATCCTCCTCATATTTTAAGTTCTTTTCTAACTGACCCACTATTTACCTTCTAATGTTAATGTTCAATGTTTGGTAGTTCTCTGAACAGTGATTGCCATTTCCCTAAAACAAGTTTGCTTGCTTATTATTCCTCAATTGTGAGCGATAAATGAGGTAATGCTTAAAGCAAAGTGCTTTCAAACAAATAACATGTTATATAGTTTATGAATTATTCTTGTTATTATTATTTATTACTCATATTTCATGATTTGGAAGTCTGATATTCTTCATAAAGTCTTTCCTCCCCAGCTGAGGTCACCCTAATCAATCTTATTTCCCTTAACAGCCCATAGGAAATATGGCACTTCTTATTTCCACTCATGGCCCAAAGCAGAGTACAAGTTCAGCAGGAGGAGAAACCAAATGTTATTTGTCTTTTAATCTCTTACAGTGGGAAATGAGAGTTTACACAGAGCAAATTGAATGCATACCTGTCGATCAATCTGCAATTTTCACCTGCCAATTGCAACCTTTCAATAAGCAAATCACTCAGGTAAGAAGCTACATTATGGGGCCGGAGAGATAGCATGGAGGTAATGCATGCAGAAGGTCAGTGGTTTGAAACCCGACATCCCATATGGGATGTCAGGAGCGATTTCTGAGCATAGAGCCAGGAGGGACCCCTGAGAGCCACCGGGTTTGACCCAAAAACCAAAAAAAAAAAAAAAAAAGAATCTCCATTATACATCAACACTTACTGTGTGTGTGTTTATTTTTTAGGAAGTTTTAAATAATCAATATATAAAGTAAATATAAAATCTACATTTTATCACACATCAGCTGTTTATATTATTGTTATTGCTATACATGAATGTAATCTTATTTTCTCTTAGCATTGTTGCTATATATAATTCTAATTACAATTTATACCCCAAATCACAAAATTTGTAACCTCTTTTCTTTTTCTTCTCAAACTCCTGCTGTCCAAAGTTTAAATGTAGGGTAAATTAATCAGGCAATGAATTGACTGAAATGAGAAGAGTTCATTAATATTATTTTATATAAAAAGTTTCCTTCTATATGAGTAAGCACTATTAAAAAATAAATTCAGGCCAGTTAATTCTTGATTTTACATTTTTCATTTAATGAAGAACTTATGAAATCAGACATTGTATTTTATATAGAAGCATCCCAGAGGCCGTCTCTATATTATAACCTCTCCCCTATTGACTTTCAAATCCATTTCACAGTCACTCCTCCCATTGGCAAAACCAATAAATAATCCTTTCAAAATGCAAATACTGATATTTAAAATAATGGAATTTCTTTTGTAAATAAAATAGTAAGAGTCATGAGCAAATGCAAATCTCATCTTTGGAAACTATTTCAATAACTCTTTTTTTAAAATAGGGTTACAGGGTGGAAGGAGCAAATCCTATATTTACATAAACACAGTATCTGGCTTTTTGACCTATCTAGATAAAATTCAATCCTGGTATGGTTAAGTAAATATTATATTTTTTTATAAAGCAGCCCATGTTATTTCAGAAATATCACTAGTTTAAAAATAATGACTTTGAACGACTTTAAAAACGTGTCAAGTAATTTGAGATAGTCTGCTATAAGTATTTTAATCAAATTTGAATTTTTCACAATTCTTAAAAATGGCAAATATTACTATTTAAAAGACATAGTTCCTAAAGCTTCGGGAATTATATTTAATCAGCTATTAATTTTTAAGCTGTTTTTAGAGCCATCGTCTATCTTAAATCCGTGAGATAACTGTATATGTAAATACTTTTCTCTGACATTTCTATAGTTGTAGTACAAGGGATTTCTATATGACATCATTTTCCAGGAAAACAAAAGAATCAGTTATGTGCCAGATTAACCTCTATACATGAGTTTAACTTCCTTAGCCACCAAAGGATTTTTTGAGGTTAACCTACATTTTACAATATAGTAAGCAGATGTAGCTCAACAACCATAAATTGTTCTTGATGTTTTAGTCATGGACTACTAAGTTACTATAAATGATGTAGATATCTTATTCTTACTTCAAGAAGTAAAATTTAAATATTTATAGTTAATGTGTGGTTTGTTTAGACCTAATAATAAAAGTCTAAGGGGATAAAAGATACTATTACTCAAGATCTAAAAGAAAAAGTTCAGCATTTGATATAAGAGGGACCAAGTAAATTAATTAAACAATAAAATAATTAATAACTGATTGTAGAACTGACTAAAATAACAGAAAAACTTTTGAAGCTAGTAATATATTCAACATATTTTAAAATAGACCTTAAAATCAAACTGAATATAAACATATTTTTTTAAAAAAACAAGTGACTTAAAAAATTAATTTACCTACCAAAATACTATCTCATTTGTGGTCTGATATAGAATTTCTATGTAAAATTATGCTTACTTTACTTCTGCTTTGAGTTTTGGCAAAACTGAATTAGACAGATCCAATATTTATGTTTTTTTTAAGTTTTTATATCTTAGAAGACAATTCTGTTGCTTAAACATTAGATTCCTTTCTACAAATTGTAAGAACTGGCCAAAACCATTATATTTAATCCAGTATAATGTAACATTATTCAACAGTTATGCTATCTGGAGCAAAAATTAAATTTCCTGTTATTTTGAATCTTAGAATTTAAATAAATATAATTATAAACTACAAATACAGTAAAATTCCTTTCTGATATGCTAATACTGGAAAGAAAATGTCTTAGTAAAAGAAGAAAAATAACTCAAAACCACAACCAAATGTGTTTTACTTTAAGTCAAACTTGATAATGTAAAGGATGAGCCTAGTAAAATAACTTGGAAAGAATCTTGTTCAATGTTGAATTTATAATATATTATCAGGACACTTCAATGAGACAGCAGCCTTATCTGATTTTAAAATATAATTCATGCAGTTCAATCTGTTAGTTTGTAATTAAACAGGGATTTCATGGAAAATACAACTTTCTTAGTCTTGACCAAATTCAATACAGGCAGTGACAGAGGTAAAATTTATATTTGGAATCTTTAAAAATTTACATGAATCTGTGGTATGAATTTTTTTTAGCAAAACTTCAAGGTTTAGATATTAATTAAGTCATTTGATGGTTATTTATTTATTTATTTATTTTTACTTAGATGAATGCTTCAGTGAACAGATCAATAATACATAGCATAGGACAGTTGCCTTGTATGTGGGCAATTTGGGTTCTATACCTAGAGACATATATGGTTCCTCTGAACATTGCTAGAAGTGATCCCTGAGTACAGAGCCAGAACTAAACCCTGACGATTCCTGGGTGTAGCCCCTCAAAACAGTAACATCAACAAAAAAAGAGCAAAACAATTGAGTCAGCATTTGTGCCTTAGTTTCCTTATGTGAAAAAGCTGAAGTAATATTAAGGTCTTTGTCAAATAAATATTAACATGTGATAAATGCTTCAAAGTATACCTCATATACTACAAGACTACTCTTCTGGGAATAACAACATATGAACCTTCAATAATTTTCCTTATATTTTATAAGTCTTGGGGTCAATGCAAAGTTTCCCATAAGAGCAGTAAAACACAGAAAAGATTTTTAATCCCTTATATCATGTAGTTACATATGTTTTCTTGGAGAATTTTTAGATCTACCTTTTCAGCAAAATTTAAACATGAAACATATTAACTTTATCACCATTCTAAATTTTAAATATTTACAAATTATTCATTTATTTATTATGGGAAGTTTGGACTTTCTAACTACCTTTATTCATGATTTGATTGCTAGTCTCTTCATCTTCGCAAGAACAGTTCACTACCAGTCCCGTTCTAAATGTCCAGGATAACAGTTCATTCATTATATACACTGAATGTTGTCCCTGAATGATGCTTAAACTCCAAGTAATTATCTATGTCCTTATTACAGACTAATTATGTATCTTCAATATTTATACATTGAAATCCATAACCTCTAGGACTCTAGAATGTGATTTCTTTGAAGATGTATCTTTTGTGATAATCAGATTTTAAACAGTCAACTAAATGTTGGCCTTAATGCAGTAGATCTGAATTCTTTTTAAGGAAAAATGACATGTCGACATAAACAAGAATTAAGATAAATTTGACATTATAAGAAAGGAGAAGATTGCTAAAAAAAAATAGTGCCCTGATGATCCACTCTGTTAGCACCTTGATCTTGAATCTTTTTATAGTGAGAATATGTTTATAATTTTGTTTTCTTTAGGTATAGACAGTTCATTTCGTTTATTTTTATTTTTATCACAGTTTAGGTAACAAGCTTACAATAGTGTTAGCATTTTTAGTATTATGGATACTTACATCACCTTATCATCACCAATGCCACAAAGAACCTTACTAAAGTTGCTTCAAGTTCTTATCATTCCCCCCATGAGTTGGTATTTCTGTAATCCAAAGGCAAGTATTTATACTCCTGGCTCTGCACACAATAATCACTCCTGGTGGGTTGGGGAAAAACCTGGCATGTCAAGGATTAGACCTTGTTTGGCCACCTGCATGGCAAAAATTCTGCCCAATATATTATCCCTTCTACCCTATTCTATGCCCTTTTACTCATTGATTATCTGTAATTCTCTGTCATCAGTCTAAGATTACAAAAGTCATTCACAGACTTATTATTTTTTGTCCATTTTCTATTTTATTGGTTTAAAGTTTTTTTCCTTGTAGCTATTTTAGATGAAAATTATATTTAACAGTTTTCTTCTTTCTAATATAACAAGTTAAAACTGTCGTTTTATCTCTAAAAATTGCATTAACTAAGTCCTATAAATAAATAAGATGTTTAATTTTAATTGAGTTAAAATATTTTCTCATATTCTGAAATATGATAGTAAGATATATTATTTAATTTACATATATTTGAAAATATACTTGTGATTTTGTCTAATATAATTATGTTGTGGTTTAGAATAACAAACTTAAAGGAAAAATGTATACACTGTACATAATCAATATGCTGGAAGATTATTTTTGCATAGCATATAGATTTTTATTAGTTAATATTCTAATTTTTTTTAAAAACCGCATATTGGAAAATATACTTTATACTGAAGTATGAACTGACTCTCCATAAAATGTTAATTAAGTTCAATGTTGGCAGTTTTGGTTAGGTTCTTATAATCGAATATAGTTTTTAATTATCTTTGTTCTGCCAGATATAGTTTGTAAATTCTAACTATAAGTAAAGATTAGTCTGTTTCTTCTTTCAATGGTCAGTTTTTAATTAACATAATTAAAAGTTGTTTTATTTGGTTTTTGATAGTTGTTAGGGTTCAATCCTGTCTCTGTGCTTAAGAATCACTCTTTTTTTTTTTTTTTTTGGGCCATACCTGGTGACTCTCAGGGGTTACTCCTGGCTATGTGTTCAGAAATCCCTCCTGGCTTGGGGGACCATATGGGATTCTGGGAATTGAACTGAGATCCTTCCTGGGTCAGCACCATACAAGTGCAAAGCAAGTGCCCTACTACTGTGCCACTGCTCCGGCCATCCTAAAATTTTATTGATTGATTGATTGGTTTTGGGGCCACACCCAGCAGCTCTCAAGGGTCACTCCTAGTTGCTGCACTCAGAGCCCCTGGCAAGCTGGGGGACCACATATGGAATTCAGGGAATTGAACCAGGTTGGCCTCATGCAAGACAAATGCCCTACCGCTATGCTATCTCTCTGGCCCCTGAAGGTTCACTCTTGAGAGTACTTTCAGGGGACCATATATATATATATATATATATATATATATATATATATATATATATATATATATATATATATATATATATATATATATATATATATATATATCTGCTAATCAAACCAGGGTCTTCCATGTACAAGAAAATGTCTTAACCCCTAAAAGCTCTTCCAAAAAGCCATAAACAAAATTTAAAATACATTTTAATTCCACTGACTTGGAATACTAGGTATGTCACATTTTCATAGACACAAGGGAAAATAGTGGTTGTCATGTCTTGGAGGAAATGTGGTAGTGGGAAGAAAATTTATAAACACAGATATTAAGTTACAGACAATATAAAAGTTTGTGGCTTGAATAAGGTGAGGATTGTACAAGAATATGAATTGTACTTAAAGTCACTTAACTGATCTCTTGAAATTAATGAGAATGTTAAATTTTATCTGAACATTATAATATAAATATACAGTATTTTCACCTTTATTCTTTATTTACCTATCTACTACTTTCTCTTTTAATTCATAACATTCTTTTGTTTTGCTGTTTTTATTAATAATCTTTATTTTGACCAAAGTGGATTACAAATCATTCACAGTAGTATTTTAGGTACATAGTGACATTGAATCAGGGCATTCTCACCACCATTGTTGTCCTCCCTCCACCCCTGTTCCTCGCATGCATCCCATATTACCCCTCCTTTGCCCCCTGGGCTGCTAGTATAAGTGGTCCCTCCTGTGTCTAGCTTGTTGTAGATTGGATATTGAGTATCAATTCTGTTGTTGTTGGCTTTGGGTTTGGTGTTTAAATCTGATCATTTTTTATTTCTACTCAATGTTATATGACAAGGGCACCAAGACCACAGTCATATAAATATACACTCTTAAATGAAATATAATATTTTATACAGTTTACTCCATTATTTTTTAAAGTATCTTGATTTTTTAAGTGAAGTGTCATTTCTTGTATTCATCCTGATTCAGTCTGTTGGCATCACGTAATGTCCTCTAGACACTATTAAGATTGACCGCTGAACACAGAGCAAGAAGAAAGTCTTGAGTACTGTGGGATGTGATTCCACAATATCGTCACCAAAATATTGTCAAATGATTTCCCCAAAATAGATTCACCTTTTTTTTAATTCATTACTTATAATTTGGTGGTTGATTTTTTTGTCATTTTAATATTAGGATTTAGTCTTGTACACACATACTTATATTTAAAAGTTTGCATATTCTACTGCCACGTAGAGGCCCCAGAGAAACTATTGAGACTCAGTAAAAATAGGGAAAAAATAGAAATTATGATAGAAACGGTTATAGGCTCAGATAATGTGATACATAAATAATTTTGTTGTTTCTATTGAAACATCTTGATAAATTTTTTTCTGCATTAGTGACTACAAAAAGAAACAGAAGAGAAAATTGCCTCTCGAAATGCTTTTATTTGAAAGGATTGCATTAGTTGTTTCCCCTAAAGGGAACTGAAATCAAAGATAGAGGTTGACTAGAAATATTTACTAAGAGAATAAAAAGAACTTCTGCTATAGTTATTACTAGGCCTTGATACAAATCCCAAGAACTTTAGCTTTATTTTTACTCTCTAAAGTAAGCCCATTTTTTAAAAAATAAAAAACAGGTTTTTTTTTGAGGTATTGAGTAAGGGGAATAGGGGAGAAAAAGAGAGTAAAAAGTGATTAAAAGAGATCTCAGCTCCTCCAAAGGCAGAGTCTACAAACACAACCCAGCATGAAAGTAAAAACGTCCACATCTCAGGAGGACAGGTGTCAGCCACATATGGTCAGGTATCAGGCAGTACATATTCTCCAAAAGGCAAATACTTTTGAATCAGTTATTCTATTTTCATAATCCAGGAGTATAGGTAAATAATTAATAATGAGCATGTTATTGCATTTCCACTCTCCAGACAGAAGATTTTTTTAATAGGCACAGAGATCACATCACAATAAGCCTTAAATTTACTTTAGAGTATAGATTTGCTCATTTCACATATGATGATCCACTGGGTACTTGTGTGCTATTTCTTTTTAAACACATATTGCATGTGTCTTAATGTTATTTTTTCATAGTCTGGAGCAAATTTTCAAACTTATTTTTAATTTTTCTTCAATGTTTACTCTTCTTTATTCTCATCCAAAAGCTTATTAATAAATATCTTCAAATGACTTACTACTTAATAAAATAAAACAAAAGCAGAGAAAGTTTCCTACATTTTAAAGTCATAAAACTTTTTTCTGAAATGAGACCTCTCTGAAAAAAATCTGTAAATTTTACATTACATTTCACAGCATGAGATAAGAAATTTAATCTCTCAATCTCAAATAGTCAAATGACTCTAGGTTGCTCATTTTAGATTAAATAACTAATAGTTTCATTGCCCATGGTGACATAGTTCCCATCTTCACTTGTGTGAATCAGCATTCTTAAAGGGACCAGGGTTATTATTTAAGGACATTTCAAAAGTAATGCTGACACCACCAAATAAACACATTTAATGAAGTGAGATTACTGTCACTAAAGCGCTAATGAACTGTAAGATTAGCAGCCGCAAGCAAAATCTCTCCTGTGTCCCCTCCTGCCAATAGCAGGGAGTCTAGCTAAAGAGAGAAGATGTGGAATTCATCTAGAGTTCAATACTCAGATAGCTGGGGCAGTTTTTCTATCAATCCTATTGTACAAGGGGCAGCTGAATTTTGAATCAAATCTCTCATTGCATTCATACAGTGGGAGATGCAAACTTGATTACTTTTTGTTTGTACTTTTACAATGGAGATCTCTTCCTTATAGCTTTGAAGTTCAGACTTTATTTGTTCATATTACTATTTTTCTTGAATTTGATGAAATGTTTGTACTACCTGTATACTTCTGAAGACTAGATGAGTAGTCTTTATTAAGGCAAAATTCCACAAATTTAGGTCTATATTTGACAAAATATGATAAATTGAACAAATAAATATCTCAAATAACCTAAATATTATAATAGGAACCACATAGACAAGATGCCCTCAAAACTACTTCTTCTACCTAACTCTACTCCCAACCCATAAAAATAACATTTTTCTATCTACAGCCTTTTTTTAGAAACTATATGTAAAATTTTGTCCTCATTTTTTTTCTATTTGTTTGCATTTCTTAATTATTTTGGTAGCAGGACCATGAATAACAACAAAGTAAACATTTAGATGCATTAAAAGTTTGCTTTAATTGATATGCAAGGAAATCAACGAATGGTTAAAGAAAGAAAAAGGAAGGAGATGAATCAAAGCTAGGAGGAGGAAAGAAAGAAGGTAGTTTAACAGGGAGGAATGGATGTAGGAGGAAACCATAGCACTAGGATTTTAAGTGATCTACTAATCAAATATATAGGCAAGATCTATTGATCAATTTAGCACATTAAGTGGCAGTTATGCGTACATTTGAACAAATGTACCTTGTAGCCTGTTAATTTGTGGTGTCTAAGGAATTGTTGCATAATCAATTTGGCTGCTGCAGTCAGTATTGATCAGAAACAGAAAGATTGTCTGTAGAGGGGCCCAGGTCATTTGCTTTCCCACTGTGAGCTGAGTCTATTTTAAACTGAAAAGAGTTATTGGAAAGAATCAATCCACTGAAGGAAAAGTTAAGAAAAGAAAATCTTCCATGTGGAAGAAAAGTACTAATGAAAGACATATTTTGGTCTAGTCTCTGTTAAATGAGCATGACGATGCCTGACAAGTAAGTGAGGAATGGTGTGATACAAGCCACTGATTCATGTGATGGAAGCGATGCATTCTCATCTCCTTTCTTGTCTTAATCCTTATCTACACCTATTACATTGGTGCTGGGAAGAGATGCATCACCGTATGGCTGCTGGAAATGATAACTTCAATCCATTCTGGTTAAGGAGTAAAGAGAGAACAAACTAAATATATTCTCCCTGTGGATCAGGTAGGCTTTGCAAGATTTCAACAGTTTAGTTATTTTCAGCCTGAGAGAAGAAATTCAATGTCAAAACCGCATATTTTTCTGTACAGTTTGCTTGCCTCCTACCCTTTGTTCTGAAAGCATCTTGTCTTATGCATTCTACATCTGCTTTTATTATATCTCTTGCTGATTGTGAATCCTAGACATTTGTCCAAAGAATAAAACCTCCTTTGAATCATTCCTATCTCAGATCAAGAGGGAAATACCAAGTAAAGCATTCTGAAATTGGAAATAAAGAATAGGTAGAATATGCAGCAAGGAAAATCTACAATATATGCCTGGATACTTAGAGATTTGTTTTTGACCTTCACAGTATAAGAATAAAAAGTGATCACCGGTTTTTCAGTTACTTTTTTATTCTTGTGCTAGGAACTTTATAAACAATCTGACATCAAAGTTTCTTTCCTCAAAAAAAAGTCAAAGTACAAATATATAAATAGATGGAAACAGTTTTAGAATGTAAAGGCTTAACATTTAATTCTACAGCAATTTTCACTTAAAAAAAGTATTAATGGGGCCAGTAAGATATCACAAGAGGTAAACAAGTTAAGTGGCATTCAGCTGAACCTCAGTTTCTTGGCCCTGTGCATTGCTATGAAAGTCTCATGAAATTCATTAATATATAACTTACCAAATATCACTTGTAAATATTTATAAACTATATTATGTTTTATAGAAAGTAAAGTCTTTTGGAAAACTTTCATAGTTTCTATAGTTATCTAGTTTAAGCTTTTTTCTTCTTTTATTTGATTTAAATTTGGATTTCATCACAATCTTTTAAAAACATTTTAATAATTTTAAAAAGCTCATCTTGTGATAACAGGCACAGGGTTGTCCATGTTATATTTTCAGTCATACAATGTCCAACACCCTTCACCAGTGCACATTTTTCATCACAGATGTCCCCAGTTTATCTCTTGCCCTCACTGCAATTTATCATCTACTTGCCTGCTTTGTGGCAGACATTTCCTTCTCTCTCTCTCTCTCTCTCTCTCTCTCTCTCTCTCTCTCTCTCTCTCTCTCTCTCTCTCTCTGTCCCTCTGTCTCTCTCTCTCTCTCTCTCTCTCTATGTCCCTCTCTCTCTCTCTCTCTCTCTCTCTCTCTCTCTATGTCCCTCTGTCTCTCTGAGTCTCTCTGTCTCTTTCTCCCCTTTTTTTCTTTTAGATGCTGGTTTACAGTATTATTACTAAAGGGGTATCATGCATGTCATTTTATCTCCTTTTAACACCTAGTTCTCTTTCTTAGTGATCATTTTCAACTATCATTGTCACAGTGGTCCTTCTCTACTATAACTGCAGTTTCCAGCTATTTGTGGCAAGCTTTCTACCATGGACTGGTCTTCTTAGCTCTCATCTCTATAGTCTCTGATTATTACTATATATTTTATATATTCCACCAAATGAGTCCAAACTTCTATTTTTATCCCTCTTCCTCTAATTCATTTAGCTCATCATATTACTTTTCATAACCATCCCTCCCTCCCTCCCTCCCTCCCTCCCTCCCTCCCTCCCTCCCTCCCTCCCTCCCTCCCTCCCTCCCTTCCTTCCTTCCTTCCTTCCTTCCTTCCTTCCTTCCTTCCTTCCTTCCTTCCTTCCTTCCTTCCTTCCTTCCTTCCTTCCTTCCTTCCTTCCTTCCTTCCTTCCTTCCTTCCTTCCTTCCTTCCTTCCTTCCTTCCTTCCTTCCTTCCTTCAACTTTCTTCTTGTTGGTTTTTGGGCTACACCTGGCAGCACTCAATGGTTTCTCTGGCTCATTCTTCAGAAATCACTCCAGACAGGTTTGGGATATAGGATACTGGAAAAATGAATTCAGGTCGGTCCTGAGTTGGCCACACACAAGGCAAATGCCCTACCCTCGGTTCTATCACTCTAGTTTCTCTCCAGTCTCTGTAGTGTGAGCTGATACCTTAATTTTGTTTTGAATTGCATCTCCCTAATGATAGATGATTATGAAAAATTTTATGCACCTTCTGACCATCTATATTTCTTCTTTGAGAAAATATCTGTTCATGTATTTTTCCCATTTTTCGATGGGGTTGAGTATTGATTTTTTGTTTGTTTGTTTTTTTGTAAGCCCCCTCATTACCTAGACTACAAAAATATCTTTAAAAATAATAGAATTGTATAGTAAAGTGATATGTTACAAAATTAAAATGTTAAAAATCCATGGCTTTTCTGAGGCTAGAGTTGTAGTGCAGTGGTGAGGAGTTTGACTTGCATGTGGCTGACCTACTACAGACTGCAGATTGATCCCTTGGTGTCCCATATGGTCCCCCAAGCCAGGAGCAATTTCTGAGCTCATAGCTAGGAGTAACTCCTGAGCATCACTGAGTGTGGCCCAAACACCAAAAAAAAAAAAAAAATCGATGACTTTTTTATAAAAAATAAAGAAAGAGAAGAGCTACTTAAAAATACCATTCACAATTTTAACTCAGAATATCAAGTACCTTGGAATCAACTTAACTAAAGAGGTAAAACACATCCTTTCCCACATACACACTTCAAAACACTGCTTCAAGAAATAAAAGAAAATGCAAGGAAACCACACCCATCTCCTGGACTGGGTGGATCATTAAAATCATAATACTAGGGCTGGAGACATAGTAAAGCAGTTAGAGCATTTGCCTAATAAGTAGTGCCCAACCAGAATTTGATCCCTGCTATCCTATATGGTTCAATGTACCTTCCAGGAGTGATTCTTACCACAGATCTACCATTAAACTTTAAGTACCACCTAGGTGACCCCAAACAAAACAAATCAAAAATAAATAAATAAAAATAAAATGAAAATAGTTAACAAAACATTGTGTAGATTTAATGCAATCACTATAATTACACTCAGGATATTTTTTAAAGAAATATATCAAACCCTCCTGAAATTTCTATGGAAAAATTAACCTCTGTGAATAGTTAAAGCAATCATTGGAGAAAAGAATATTGGAGGCATGACTTTCCTCAACTTAAAAATATACTAAAAATGGGCCGGAGAGATAGCACAGCGGAAGGGCATTTTCCTTGCATGCAGCTGACCCAGGATGGACCTATGTTTGCTTCCTGGCACCCTTATGGTCTTCCGAGATGGCTAGGAGCAATTTCTGAAAACAGAGCCTGGAGTAACCCCTGAATACTGCCGCATGTGACCCCCAAAACAAAAAAAAATACACTAACAGTTGCTAAACGTTATAGTAATTAAAACAGCATGGTATTGGAATAAAGATAGACCAGTATATTAATGAAATAGGCTTGCATAGTCTGATACAGAGCTCCAGGTTTATGATTAATTAATCTTTGATAAAGGAGAAATAAATATAAAGTGGACTAAGTAACAAGCAGTGTTGGGAAAACTGGTCAACTACATGCAAAAAAAATGTAAACTCTGGCTTCACTTTATGCCTTGTAAAAAGTCAAATTAAAAAGACCTTAATTTTGGGCCCGGAGAGATAGCACAGCGGCGTTTGCCTTGCAAGCAGCCGATCCAGGACCAAAGGTGGTTGGTTCGAATCCCGGTGTCCCATATGGTCCCCCGTGCCTGCCAGGAGCTATTTCTGAGCAGACAGCCAGGAGTAACCCCTGAGCACCGCCGGGTGTGACCCCCCCCCCCAAAAAAAATACCAAAAAAAAAAGACCTTAATTTTATACTTATAACCATAAAGTACTTAGAGGAAAATATAGGCAGAATATACCATGACATTGAAGCTAAAGACATCCTTTATGATGAAGCACCACAGACCAAGCAAGTCTTTGCATTGAATAAAAATATGGGACTACATTAAACTGAGAAGTTTCTGCACCTCAAAGCAAACAGTAATGAGGATACAAAGACTACCCATGGAATGGAAGACTATTAGCTCGATATCCACTTGATAAGGGATCAGTGTCTAATATATATGGTATCTTTGGGTAATGGCCATTTCTCTATATGTTCACTTTTTATTTCTCTCTATCAGCTTTTTTTTTGTAGGCTTGTATGATTGTTTTATGTCTTTTCACCATGAATTTATATTCATTCTGTGAATTTAGTTGTGTTTCCTGTAAACAGCAGATGAATAGATTTTCGTTACTCATCTATTCTGCTTCTCTTTTATGCCTTTCTGTAGGGAAATGTAGTATATTGACATTGAGAGAGATTAATAATATATAGGGCTATGTGGCCACTTCTGTTTATATGTGTGTGGAGCCAAGTAGTTTTTGCAATAGTCTAATTTTTTATAGGTGACTTTCCAATATTATTGCAGCATTGGTTTAGTTGTTGCAAATGCTGCCATATATTGCTTGTCTGAAAGGATTCTTATGCTAACTCAAATATAAATGATAGGTTTACAGGGTAGTGGACTGTTGATTGGGGGTTATTTTTTATTCAATAATTAGACTATGTTATTCCAAACTCTTTCCTGGTTTGAAAGATATCATATGAAAGATCTGCTGCAAATCTTATGTTGTTTATTTTTATTTGAGTTTTATTCTTTCTTGCCTTAAGTAGTCTGCCTTTATAATTTGATTTACCGTTTTGATTAAGATGTGACTTCACACTGTTTATGTTTATTTTGTATCTAAATCTGTTGTCCTCTTGAATCTGTGCAGGTGCCTCTTTCCAGAGAACAGGAAAGTTGTCTCTTGTTACTTCTTCCACCAGCTGTTCTTTCTCTTTTTCCTCTCTGTTATTCCAAACTTAAAGAATATATTGCTTGATATTATCTATCACTTATCTTACTTTTCCTTATATGCATTTACTTTTCTTTTGCCACTTAATTCTTAGTGATGGCTAATATTTTGTTCTCAAAATTACTAATATTGTTATCTACATGTAAAATTATGCTATTTGTTATTGTATGTTTAACTCCATCAATTTCATTTATATGATCATTTTGATATTCAGGATGAGTTAATTTTTCAATTGGTAAAATTTTTCTTCTAGTGATTGCTTTGTTTCTATGGCCTGGAATGGAACATTGATTTAAATTCCTCATCAATGAGGCCTGAGAATTTCTTTGAGCTTCATGATTTTCTAGGACTAAAGTCTGTTTGTCAGAGCAATGAATTTCTTAAGTTTCTTCACTACTCTTGAAGAAGTGTAGAATTGTAGGTGCTGTGATGTGCTTCAAATTCTCATTTGCCTAAGATCTGATATGGATTTTTTCAGCAATTTCTTACTCCTTACAATTTTTCAATCATAAATTTCTGTGCCTTAAAGATGCTATTTTAGAAGTCATGTAAGTGAATAGCTAAAAATATCATTAGGATAGAGAAATATATAAAGTTATTAGAGACAAGATATCAAAACCAACAACCCTTAAAGATGGTGACATTGAGGGATAAACTTGTCACTGAGATGCTTAAGCATATAAGTGGTTTAGAGTTCAAGAAATAATGACAAAGTCTAGCATCAGAATTATGGTTTCATAGAGGCATATCCTGAATTCGAGATCCTGATGGCTAAGGCTTCCTTGGTCTAGGGAATAGAGGGAAAGTTTACGGCACAGAAGTAATGGCGTTAAAAGTATGGTTTTAACTTTTAAAATTTTATTTTGATTGATTAGTTTGAATTTTATAGGTAAATATTACATGTGCATATATATATTTCCAAGGGTTCCTTCCTGTGTGTGTATAGTGTGTGTATATTTCTGTTATGGGGGTGAGGGGAATATAAAAATTAACACTTGCAACTGTATCCTGAAACATAACTATTAAAGTCTGAACTCAGTCTATTGAATAAATATTCAGTTGTTTAGCGACTTTCCCTTTCTTTGTGTTTTTAAAATAACAGGATTTATGTCTTGGTGATTCTCCAATTTGCTACAGAAACTACTTTAATGACTTCTGCAGTAAAATCTCATGTTTCACTTTAAATGTAACATTTTTGGAATGAAAACATGAAAACTGAAAAATGCTTAAGCAGAATCTGAAATAAAGTGGGTGAAAAAGGGCTTTTAGTGTTAAGATGCCAGATAATGGTGCTTCATTGTTCTTTCTGGGAAATGCATGTGATAAATATCAAAGACAGAATGAAGCATATTATAAACAAGAACAAGATCTGATGTAGGAAGTAATCTCTGTTTCATCTGATAATAGCAATAAAGATTTACAACATGTAAGCCCAAGTCATGTAAAATATGAACACTATACTAAATATATCAAATATTAGAAATTACTAAATATATAAAGTCTCTTTAGATACAATGAATCTTTCACATAGAACCAGAAATTATCTCATAAGAAGTATTTTTTCTGATTTACATTGGGCAAAATAAGTCTTTCATTCATTGTTAACAATCTATCCTAAGATGTCTGTTTTTGAATCTGCAATGGTTAAACTAGCATTTTGGGTAAATGTCTACTATATCAAGTTTTTCAAGTGAGCAGTAAATATTTCCTTTCTTTTTTCATTGTTTGCCTTGAACTTACCATAACTTTATTATTAAGAAGTGGCAGGTCTCTCATGTCTTGAAGGCATTGCGAGGAATTGGAATCAAAGAATATTTTTTCACTTCAACAAAGCTGAGAGTTTAATTTTCTATTTTAGCAATGCACTCACGTTTTCTGTACTAAAGCAATTGGTCTCGGTTAGCACAAGTTCAACTATATAATTTATAGGGAGTGCTATTACTCTAGTATTTTTCATACATTTCCTGCTCCTTGAAGACAGCATTCTTTGGGAAGTAACCTAGAGCAGCAAAGCTAGTATCAGCCCATTCTACCTGCCATTTGACTATGGTATGCTCCAATTGTGATACAGAAATAATTTGTAGGGTCCAGAGCAACAGTGGCTGGGATGCTTGCTTATTTTTTTGTTAGCATCAATTTAGAATGCCTGTGATTACTGTTCCTTTGCTGGAATATATTCATCAGAACTGAAAACTTTTCTAATGGATACATCTATAAGAAATGATTCCATCTTTTAGGATGACATCTCTTTTCTGTAACCACTTTCCAGAACTTCTTCATGTGATTTGATGTATTGCAATTTGAAATTTTAAGTTATTTATTTGTTCACATATTCATCATCTAAATCTCTTAAACAAAACAGAATACTCTATTGATTTTTATTTCTAGCTGTAGAATAATGACAAATAGCATGTGTAAAATGAAGACACACATTTATCGTTTGAAATGTTTTACTCAAGTACACGTGGCATTCTGTTGTACATATTCACATTCTTCCTGTACTCATGTGTATATGAAAACACTACAGCCAACAAATACTACTTTGTATAACCAAATTATCTTACAAAGTTGATATTTGTTCACATCAAGTTAGAAATAATCTTATTTACATATCTGTATATTTGTAATACTGTAAGTGGGGATTTGAAGGACATAATATTCCTAGTATAAATTCTAACAACACGATGTAATATTTTTGAAGAACAGGCTTGGTTCCTAATGAATATCTACAGTAATTATTTTTCACAAGCTAGGAAAGTAATTCTCTCCTTTTAATTTTTTTCTCTTTTTCTTAGCAGTGCCTTTTCTCTTACGTTTCTTCTTAAGAAAAAAAATCTGAGAAATAGATGGCACTGAAATTCATTCCTTGTAAATGACTTCTTTCTTAATCAAATGTCTCAGCTTGCTTTCACCATATAATCATCCACAGAAGTAGCTTATTGCTCTTCTACCATAAATCCTCAACTTTAATTAGTTTGGCAATCCCTTAGGGTTTAATCTAAAATTCTGAAAAAGTATTCTTATATGTTCTAGTAAGTTAGGGAATACTATTTTACTTATATGAGAAATTAAACAGGGGAAAATAGAATTTTTTGAAATAAAAACAAAAATAGTGTCAAGATTGAACTGAAGGTTAAATAATGTCGGTAAAGTTATTAACATATTTAAATACATTCTATTGTGAATAAATTAATATGTCATAAAATTTAAACACAAGTTAAAATATCATATATTTAATGATTTTAGTAGAGTCATTAGGGTTTTGTGAATATTATATTCCTTGTGAACAAGAATAATTTTACTTTGCTTACAATTTGGATAACATTTATGTTTTCAAATTCTGTTGGCTAGATTATATGCTGATTAGAAATGGCTTAGGTGGTAGGGACCAGAGTGATAGCGCAGCAGTAGGGTGTTTGCCTTGCATATGGCTGACCCAGGACAGACCTTGGTTGGATCTTCGGTGTCCATATAGTCCCCCAACCCAAGAGCAATTTCTGAGTGCATAGCCAGGAGTAACCCCTGAGAATCACCGAGTGTAGCACACACACACACAAAAAAAGAGGTGGTCATCATTGTCTTGCTTCTGATCTTAGAGAAAAAAATATTTATATATTTTGAGGATATTTGGTGTGTTTTTTCCTAATGTAACATTATTATTATCATTTTAATTTTTCCTAGTATTTTTTACTCTTTTCTTTGTTTGATTATTTTATTTAATATCTTTATTTAAATACCTTGATTACAAACATGATTATGGTTGGGTTTCAGTCATGTAAAGAACAACCCCCTTCACCAGTGCAACATTACCATCCCCAAGGTCCCAAATCTCCCTCCTCTCCACCCCACTCACACCTGTACTCTAGATAGCCTTTCTACTTCCCTCATTCATTCTCATTGTTAGGATAGTTCTCAATGTAGTTATTTCTCTAACTACACTCATCACTCTTTGTGGTGAGCTTCATGAAGTGAGCTGTAATGTCCAGCCCTCCTCCTTTTGTGTCTGAAAATTATTGCAAGAATGTCTTTTATTTTCCTTAAAATCCATAGATAAGTGAGAATATTCTGCGTCTTTCTCTCTCCCTCTGAATTATTTCACTCAGCATAATAGATTCAATGTACATGGAAAATGGGAAAATTTAATGACTTCATCTCTCCTGATGGCTGCATAATATTCCATTGTGTATATGTACCACAGTTTCTTTAGCCATTCATCTGTTGAAGGGCATCTTGGTTGTTTCCAGAGTCTTGCTATGTAAATAGTGCTGCAATAAATATAGGTGTAAAGAAGGGATTTTTGTAGAGTATTTTTGTGTTTGTAGGGTATATTTTTAGAAGTGGTATAGCTGGATCATATGGGAGCTCAATTTCCAGTTTTTGGAGGAATCTCCATATAGCTTTCCATAAAGGCTGGACTAGATGGCATGACCACCAGCAGTGGTTAAGAGTTCCTTTCTCTCTACATCCCGCAACACTGCTTGTTTTCATTATTCTTTGTATGTGTGCCAATCTCTGTGGCATGAGATGATACCTTATAGTTGTTTTGGTTTGCATCTCCATGATGATTAGTGATGTGGAGCATTTATTCATGTGATTTTGTCCATTTGTATTTCTTTTTTGTCAAATTGTGAATTTCTTCTCTCCATTTTTTGATGGGATTAGATGATTTTTCTTGTAAAGTTCTGTCAGTGCCTTGTATATTTTTAAGATTAGCCCCTTATCTGATGGGTATTGGGTGAATATTTTCTCCCACTCAGTGGGTGGTTCTTGTAAACTGGGCACTATTTCCTTTGAGGTGCAGAAGCTTCTCAGCTTAATATATTCCCATCTGTTAATCTCTGCTTTCACTTCTTTGGAGAGTGCAGTTTCCTCCTTGAAGATGCCTTTAGTCTCAATGTCATGGAGTGTTTCACCAACGTGTTGTTCTAAATACCTTATGGTATCTGGACTGATATCAAGGTCTTTAATCCATTTGGATTTTACCTTTGTACATGATGTTAGCTAGGGGGTCTAAGTTAATTTTTTGCAAGTGGCTAGCCAGTTGTGCCAACACCACTTGTTGAAGAGGCTTTCTTTGCTCCATTTAGGATTTCTTTCTCCTTTGTCAAAAATTAGGTGATTGTATGTTTGCGGAACTGAGTACTCAAGCCTATTCCACTGATCTGAGGATCTATCTTTATTTTAAACCGTGCTGTTTAGATAACTATTGCTTTGTAATACAGAAAAGAACCCTATTTATATAAGTGCCACAGAAACTCAAATATCTTGGAGCCAACTTGACCAAAGACATGAAGGACATATTCAAACAAAACTATAAACCCTGCTTCAAGAAATAAGAGAGGACACACCGAAATGGAAACACATACTGTGCTCATGGTTTGGCAGGATTAACATCATTAAAATGGCAATACTCCCCAAAGCACTGTACAGATTCAATGTGATCCCTCTAAAGATACCCATGTCATTCTTTAAATAAGTGGATCAAACACTTTTGAAATTCATTTAGAACAATAAAACCCTCGAATAGCTAAAGCAATTCTTGGGAAAAAGAACATGGGAGGTATTGCTTTCCCTAACTTTAAATTTTATCTAGTATTTTAATGATAAAAATGTTCAACTATATCAAATGTTTTTCCTCCTGTAATTGAGGTCATTTTGTATGTTTAGTTCATTCAGATAATGTTATGTCATTCATGTACTCACTTATTTTGTGTTTTAAATTATCTTTGCAAATTAGGAAATTAATACTTAGTTTTTGAAATACATTAAAATCCTTTGTTTCTATATAAGATTCCTTTGAATAAGCTGATGTATTTATTTTGTTAAATTCAAGTTTTTTTATAAATATTAAAAATTTCTCTACAATCTATTGGATGGCTTTGTAAAACTTTGATATAGTTATATCTACCTATATACAGTGTAAACATAACAGATTGAGCTAAGGGTTTCTTTGTCTTTTTTGGAAAAATGATAAGGATTATTATTTTAAGATGTTTAGAATTCACCTATGCGATACTATTGCTTATAATATTTTACATTATTTTTGATTCAATTCCTTACTAATTACATGCCTATTCATATTTTCTATTCCTTTATTACATATACTTACTATGTTTTATGTTATACAATTACCAATTTTTATATATTATTTATTTTATGGTAAGGAATTATCAGCTTAATAATATTTTATTCTTTTTTATTAGTACTAATGTTACCAATTCATTTTTGATTTTGTTAATGGGGTATTGACTATTATTTTATTAGTACATTTAGTTAAAGATTCATCAATTTTATTGATCTTTTCAAGAAATAACTTTTTAATGTTATTTTGCACTCTCATTTCATTTATATATGATCTTTTATCTAATATCTAATTTATGTGGGTTAGATTTAATTTTCTTATTTTGTTATTGTTTTTAGTTGTAATGTTAGGCTGTAGATTGTAGAATTCTAATGTTTTTTTTCCTTTGAGTTTTATGGGCCATACCTGGAAATGCTCAGAGTTTATCCCTAACTCTCCACTCCAGTATCACTTCTGCCAGTGCTCAGGAAACCATATGGGCTGCAGAGATCAAAATCCATGTGCAAGTTTACAAGGCAGACACTTTACTTATCATTGTATCATTTCCTCATTTATAAATTTGTGTTATAGCTGTATCTTTTTCATTTAATATTATTTTTATATTTCATAACTTTTGGTATTTAAAAAAATTCAGTCTGCATAAAGTATTTTCTAATTGCTTATATTATTTTTCTTTATTTATGTTTGTGTATATCTTTTAGTTATTAAATAATTAGTTTTAATATTAACTACAATTTTACAGTTTTTAAGATATTTATTTTATGTTATTCATTTAGTTGTAGACATGGATGATAATTTGTGTAGCATCTATACACACTTGAGAAGAATTTGTAATTTTGGTCTTTGGGTGTAAAGTGTATTGTTTTAGATGCCTATTAGATCTGTTTTATAATTTTAAGTCATTTATTGCTTTGTGTTGTTTATGATTCTTCTCGCTATTGAGTTAAATATAAATCCAAAATTTAGTAGAAGAAAGACAGTTGTAAAAATCAGAGCAGTTTTCCATGGTCTTCTCAGTCAGCCACATCAACAAATCCTGAATGTTTTCTTGCTCTTCCGAAGCCCTGTAGTGAGGTTAACCTCTTGGTTGACATCCCAGGGAGCTTTGTGAGCAGGAAGTGGATTCCCTTCCCTTCCAGCTGTGTCCTAACAGCCTCCATGACTGACCCCTTCACCAACTCCTCAGCCAGCCACTTCCATATTTCTTCAAACATCACTTGCATTTTTGCCACTTCCACATTTCTTTAAACTTCACTTGCATTTTCAATCTTCCAGCACTGCAGGAACACAGTAAATGATGGGGAAAATGCATAGAACCCCACTAAGCTCAATGACTTCAAACTCATAAAAAAAAAACTGAAAAGAAAAGCAAGCTTCCAAACCCATTTTATGAGTCCAATATGATCCTATCTCTAAACCAGACAATAGCATCATACACAAAATGGAACAAATATACATATGTATGTCTATATATGTGTGTCAAAATATCTGATAAACTGCATGTAAAAAATCTTCAACAGCATTTTTAGAGACTTCCCTTGATGAGCTGGTTTTGAAATTACTTTAATAAAAGTTAATAACATATTAAGGTAATGCCATAGAGGATTATTTTAATTTATTTGTTTTTCCGTAAGTATGTATTTCTAACTAGCATAAATACTCTATCTTATTCTATTATCTTTGAACTTGTGATTTTATCATTGTTAAGCATAAACCTTAGTAAAGTTTCAAATACAAGTGTATTTATTCTTAATTTTGTGAAAATTTTAAAAATGTAGTCTTGAAAACAAACTTTACTTAAATAATTCCTTATTAAAAATAATCAGGAGGAGACAAATGTAAGTTGACTTCTGGAAATATTTTTACTGGAAGACACAATTCTGGGACTTTCATGATTAATAGATATAATTAGTTTACAAAGGTTGAAAATCAAGGTTATCTAATAGCCAATTCACCCTATAATACAGTCCTGGCCAGAATCAATAAGATAGTGATCATTCTTTCCTAAGATGAGAAGCAGAACGAAATGTGTACTTGTGTGTGCTTATGTGTGTGCTATTGTAATCAGTGTGATACAGTCTTGTGATCCAGACCATGACAAAGGCATTCACTTTCACTCTAGAAAATTTGAACATTTCTAAGTCATTTCTATACTGTGTAGAGGAATTTTCTTAGTCTAATTGCTGCAGACTATGAGAAAATATTACAAAATTACAAACAATGAAAATAAATACATGTACGTTGGTAAAACAGGAGGAAATACTATAAACATTCACTTTTTTAATTTTGGCAGACAGATGACCTCTATAATTTTAAGAGTAATCTAACAAGGTGCCGGAGAGATAGCATGGAGGTGAGGCGTTTGCCTTTCATGCAAAAGGTCATCATTGCAATCCCAGCATCCCACATGGTCCCCTGTGCCTGCCAGGAGAGATTTCTGAGTGTAGAGTCAGGAGTAACTCCTGAACGCTGCCGGGTGTGACCCAAAAACCAAAAAAAAAAAAAAAAAAAAAAAAAGAGTAATCTAACAAGTAAAATAACTCTCCTTTTCTGTCTCTAAATAAACTTTAAACTAAAATGGAAAATTTTAGCATCATTGCCACAAAAATTAAAGCATTACAGTAAACATAAATTTAGAAAATGTCTTTCTAAAATGCATACATGTATATCCATGTTAAATTTTACTATTCTACTGATGATATGCTGTAGCCTATATTGCATTATATTATATATAAGGGTTAGCCTGCATATAATATAATGCAGAAATACATAATTATAAATATATTGGTATGTTAGTATAGTATATAACATATACAAAAGTCTAATAAATGCTATTAAATATAGTTAAGTAAAAAGATGATATATTTCTGATGTAAAATATGAAGAGGGTCATTCTCTAGTTGTCTGAAGTCTCTATTTCTAATTTTTTTTTAATTTAGGGCCAATCTGGCTATACTCAGAGTTCTCTCCTGGCTCTTTGGCTCTTTGTTTAGGGATCACTCCTGGCAGGTCTTGGAAGATCAAAAGTGATGCCAGATTTTGAACTAAGTTTTAGTGCAAGTAAAAGGCAAGTGCCTAATTCAATGTACTCTTTCTCTGGCCTAGTTTAAGCTATGATATGCTATAGAAAATTTTTGATTTACCATTGGTCTACAGCACATATTTTACAGGATTAGAGTTTAACATTCTTTTATGAATATATACTGCAACATATTCACTTGAATTACTATTTCAGTAAACTGAGTTTTTTATCTGGAAAAATCATAGCAAAATTTAAAATACCCTTTTCTAAAATTAACAAAAATAATTATTTGCAAATTAAAATTTAAAAGATGTAACATATATAACTGTATAATGGGTGTTACAAAAAATAAATATTTAGATACATAACAAAAAGTAAAATGTGTCACTAAAGACTATAGAAGTTAAACAAGTTAAGAGAAAGTTAATATATAACTTGTTTTAATGAAAAGGTTATTCTTTTAAGCTCTTTAGAGTCTATCTGATAGAGCTCATGACAAATAGTAGAGAGAAAAGCCAAGAGTTCCCGTATTTAAATACCAGTGCTGACACTAACTAATGGTCAGCTCTGTATAATACATACCTTACATGGATGTTTTAAAAGGAAAAAAATTACATTTTTTAAATTCTTAATATAGTGGCTGGCACATATCTCTTAATAATTGTAACTAATAAAAATTAATTATGGTGTAATCTTTCATGCACATTAAAATAAAATATAATATTTACCATGCATTGGTCAATAAAAAGGCAGAGTTTAGAGATATGTGGATCATATGGCAATATCTGTCCCAATGATTCAGTATGGCAATACAGTTAATGTAACTATAATAAATTAAAACCAGATTCATCATAGCTATAAAAGTAAATAAAACAACCTGCGATAATGACAAATATGAATCACACTTTTAGAGTCTGCCTCTGAATTGAAATTGCTTGGCTAGATATCTACCTCATTAAATCTCTTACCCTCAAGATAAATGAACCAATTTTATAATGTTAAGAGCACTGAATTATATTTCAGAGAATAATCAGAAATTCTGATATAAAACAGCGCAATTGAATTCTTCCTGATTCTATAAGACTTGGCATTTCATAGCATAGTCAAGGAGTTTAAGGGGTCGACTTTTATTTATGATTACAGTTTTTTAAATATACTGATTAAAAGAATAATAATTAAAATGCCAAATAAAATTCCACTTGGGTTTCAAGTGATTCCTACTTGCATGTATTTTATTATTTTTACATATTAATAACAGACATAAAAATAAATTTTTAAATACATTGAGATATTTGTTAATAGGATAATGACCTTGGAGTAAGGTACTCTTGAGAAGACAACCACAGTATTCAAAGTGCTTTCAAATAGCAACTTTCTCCAATTTTTAAGAAAAATGGGGCACATTCTCCCCCCAAAAAAAACCCAGGTGTTATATAAATTTGTCTCTTACTAATGACATTTTAGATTGGTTCCTGAAATTTGATTATTAAAATTGAGTTGTAGAAAAAATTATCAAGATTATATGAGCCTGGGGTTGTTTTTAAAGATGTGCCAACTTTAGAGTTTGTGTATTTTGATATTATCTGAGGGATAGTGTAGTTAGCGGGGATTTCAGTAAAAAACTTAAGTGAGCTCTTTACTCTTGCTCCATGACTATATTAAATATTAACTAATAAATATTAAATACTCATGGAAGTTTTCATTTTATGTTATTAAAAATGTATTTCCCAACAAATAGGCTTAAATCTCACCCAACTTAAGAGCTGAAATATTTATATGCTGGCAGAATAATTTCACACATTATTTTCTTTTAAGGAAATTTAACTTTTTTGTCACACTTAGAGCAATAAAGAGGAAAAGAAGAAAAGAAAAGAATGTTGAGTATTTTAAATAAAAAATACTATATGATTACTTGTTTAATAATTGTTCATTTTGTCTTCTTTTAGGTCAATTGAACTTTTTTTGTCACATTTAGAGCAATAAGGAGGAGTAGAAGGAATAGTAATAGTGCAAAGGTGAAATTTAAAATAAATTCATGTCAATATATATATGTAAATATAAAATTTCATAGCACAACTTTTCCATAGATATAATTAATGTCTTTGTTGCTAAATTTTCTGATGTTTTCTTTAGAAGTCTCAACTATGGATTCATAATAAAAATTTTGTTATTTCAACTCTGTTTTTACAAAGACTCAATTTTTTTTCAAAGACTCAATTTCTTAATGATCTTATGTACTAGGAAGAAGAGAACCTCCCTCTGATGATTCCTTTATCTTCCATATCAATTATTTGTTAGTTGATAAATAGTGCACCCAGTGTAACAGCCTTACAGTTATTTTAATAAATTATAATACTCGGGGCTAGAGCCATAGTACAGTGCATAGGGCATATGCCTTGCACACAACTGACCAGGTTTCACACCTAGCATCATGTACTCTTTTACATCTTGTACCTCCAGCTGGCTAAAACTGATCACTGAGCATGGAGCCAGAGGTACACATTGAACACTGCTAGGTTTGGCCTCAAAACTAACCAAGACAAAATTAAATTGTCATAGAAACATGACAAGAACTTGGAACATGGCATATAAAATGTAACCTATTGAATATAAAATGTCACATAAAGGAAAATTTGTGAATCTCTATTTTACTCAAACTAAGCCTAGGATCTGGGATGATAATACAATGGGGAGGGCTTGTACATATCTGACCTGAATGCACTACCTGACATCCAATATGTTCCCCTGAGCACTGCCAGGAATGATTCTGAGTTCAGAGTAAAAAGTAAGCCCAAAGTACTGCAGATTATGACCCCAAAACAAAAACAAGCAAACAAACAAAAAAAAAATCCACTAAATCCTAGTGTGGAAAATCACTAGATTTGTTAGGTTTTTTTCACACCATTCTATGAAAGCCCATTATTTTCTTATCACTATTTTTTCTATTATGTGAATGTCTAATAACATTAAAACAATGACTGTATTTTCGCATTTTACCAAAGGGTCTAGACTATCGTATACACTAGGAAAATAAATACTGGAAGTGGGTTATGGCATGTGGAACAGAATCAGCTCTCTTATTTCATACAGATTTAACTTTATTTTCCTTTTAACAATTACATGGTTCCAATTCCTATTATGTTTAGTAATCCATTTACCTTGATGCCTGCATGTTACTTGACATAGTAAATGAATAAGGCACACCTTTCAAAAGTGTGAAATATAATAGGTCAATGAGAGTGCCCAATTCTTTAACTATTATGAATAAAAATGTCATGATAGTTTGTACATATGCTTTGTAAAACACAAATGTAATCTGTATTATTGAACTTCTGGAGTGAGATTTCTAAATTTTGAAAGACACACATTTTAACCTTCGAAAAATACCATCAAGTAGAGTTCTAAATTGTTCATGTCAGCTGTAATTCTTTTCAATATATAAAAATGCTAGTAAAACTGGATATCATTATTATTATTGTTTTGTTTTGGAGCCATACCGGGTGATGCTCAGGGCCTACGCCTGATTATGCACTGAGAAATTGCCCCTGGCTCTGGAGACCGTATGGATGCCTAGGATCAAACCTATATTCATTGTGGGTCAGCCATGTGCAAGGCAAATGCCCTACTACTGTGCTGTCTCTCTGGTCACATGGATAGCCTTATTATTTTTAATTACTTTTAACTGTCTCTTCTCATAAAGTTCTTGTAAATCAATATAGTTTTTGTAATATCTGACTAATATTTTCTCTTACAATTAAGCTACTTTCATGGGCTATAACCAAGTATATTTATTTATTAGGACACAAATACTTAGTCTAAAGATTCCTTAGTGACATTCAAGAGGAAGTAAGGTAGAAGTGCTGTCTTGAGCTGGCCAGATCATGTAGATGAGAGTAAGTTCACTTCAATTCCTCTTTGTACTCTTCAGTCTTAAGGGCACAGAAATCAATCAATATTAAATTTATTTTGGCTTAGGCTGACTGAGAACTATTAAAGAGGAACATTTTCACATTCCTAATGTGGTCAACAGGTAATTCAGACTAGTTTTCCTTAAAACTAGTTGATATTTTCAAGTCCTCTTTATAAACCTAAAATTCTATAACTCAAGCTTCATCCAAAGTTATACACAGCTCTCTAAGCTAAGATAACATATATCAGGTTTCATTAAGCTGATTATCCCGATAAGCTTCTGAAAACTTCTCTCTAAAATGTTTGTGTTCTATATGGCTTGCACTTTCAAATGACCTCAAAATGTCATTGTTCTCTTTCTATTCAATGTAAGTATAAAAGTAGCACTGTATCTTTATGTTTTCATTTCACATAATAATTGTTCTTTTCAGAAATAAGTAACTCATACTTTTGAGAGAGAGAGAGAGAGAGAGAGAGAGAGAGAGAAAGAGAGAGAGAGAGAGAAGTAAAATGCCTGCCCCAGAGTTAGGTGAGGGGGATGAATTATGGGAGACATACTGGGGACACTGGTGGAGAAAAAAGTATACTGGTGAAAGTTGGTGTACATTCTATGACTGAAACCAAATCATGTACGATTTTATAATCATGGCACTTACATAAAGTTATTATAAAATTAAAAATAGAAGAACCAGGATGATAGCACAGTGCTAGGGCTTTTGCCTTGCACACAATGAGCATTACCGGGTATGACCCCAAAACCAAAAACATACAAACAAAAAACAAAATAGAATCTGACATACTTGAAATTAAACATATAACAGAGATACCAAAAATATATGTTTTTGAAATAAGAGATACTTGTTCTAGAGAGATAATAGAAAGTGTGATTTTTATGTTGTGTGGAGTCATTACATGTTTGAACTTTGGTACCAATGTTATTGGACTCCCACAGGAGTGACTGCCGAGCAAAGAACTAACCCTCCATACAGCTAGTGTTAACCAAAGAAACTAAAAACGAAAAGATAAAAATAATTTAATTGGACTTTGTACCTCTTTGACTTTCCATAGAATGCAAGAAGAAACATTTATATATGAATTACGTTTGAACTGTCAAAGATATAAATTGTTAAGTACAAAGGGTAATATTTTTCTTGATATCAGCCTTAGTTGTCACGTCACAGGCTGGCTTTTTAATATCATATAGTAGACAAAATATAGTCAAATGTGATCCCTGAAACCATTTCAGGTATTTACAACTTTTTAAAACCTATGATAAAATGTAGACTTTCATATTTCTCTTGATACACTTTTATAGCTGTGTTTAGGGATGGTTTATAAAGTTACATATACATAGTGTATTAAGTATAGATAAATTATAAATAGGTATTCCTTCTTCAAATATATAATTCTAATAATTTAACATCAAAACTGAATGAGATTCAAATAATATTTTCTTGCAATCATGTTTTTAGAATATTAGTTCAAGATGTTCTGTTTTAGCCATCTGCCAAAAAATTCTAAATCATAAGCAGACAACTTGAAAGTATCCCAAATTATAATTTAATAACCTGCTAAAAATTTGAGACTAGATTTTAGAGTTTTAGAAGTAGGAAATAAATGTGTAGAACAATAGATTCTCAAGATATAATAAAACTCTATGGTCAACCAAAGCAAAGCACCATTTCTTTGATTGCGTGTCCTCTGTAATCATTGACCTTGACCAGAAAGCACTGCAAAAAATACTATTCTTTATGTTTACTTAAAATCTTTTAGTGAATAGTTATCCTGATGGTAATTGTAACTTTCAGACCAATATTTCAGACATTGGTTTAAACTTTTTGGAAATAACAATTTTCATGTTTAATTGTTCATCTTGATTTCTCTTTTAGTCACCACCTTTCTGGTGAAAACACTATTTCTTTATCAATTCTTCATTCATGGGGTTTTGATTAATTTCCCAATAGCCACCACTATCTTCTCTACCTACATCTAGGTTGTGGAAAAGATAATTATTGTCAGCACAATTTTAAGCTACTGTGAGAAAGCAGATCTTTATTCTTAACAGTAAACATTTTTTGGAAGCAATCCCACATTATATTAGCACTTTGGGTGGATTTGAGTCACACCTGTTGGTGCCCAGGGGTTACTCCTGCCTCTGAGCTCAGACATCATTCATAGCAGCCTCAGAAGACCATATGGAATGCCGGGATTGAACCTGGGTTAGCACTGTGCAAGGCAAAGTCTTACCCAATGTACTATTACACTGGTCCCACTTTTAACAAAGATAAAATTTATATATAAAATATATATTTTCAGTATATTTTAGTAACACTGCATTTTAGCCTTGCATAAGGTTCAATTATGTGTTATTACAAACTTTTGGCTATTATGTGAGGATACGTTCATTACTAATAGTTCAGTTTTATCATTCACTATATAATTTACATAAACAACCTATTTAACTTTTTTAAATGCAGAGATACTTGGGTTATTTTTGTTTGTTTGTTTTCTGGCCACATCTAGCTTGCACAAGGAAATATTACTGGCTCTGTGTCTACACTAAGGGGTTAATAATGGTGGAGCATAGTGGAACATATTCTGTGCCAGGGATTGAAACCAGATGGGCTAAGTGCAAGGCATACAACCTATCCCTTATGTTATATGTCTAGTCACAGATCTTTCCATTCTCTGAACCACATTCATCAGTGCGCAGTGACTAATCCTAAACTTAAGAGTCATTCATGGTCATGCTTAGAGGATCATGTGATACCAATGTTTAATCTGGACCTCCTACATTCAAAGCATCTGCTTAAAACTATTATTTATTTTTCAGGCCCTATATAACCATATTTTGGTGTGCTTGCTTCTGAACTGTTAGGGGAAGCAGTGAGGGAGTAGAGAAAATGATGAGTCACAACAAGCTAACTATAAAATTAGATTCAATGATTATCTTTTCAATTAAATCCATTGAGCAAAAGCAATAGCATAGCAAATAATGTATTTACCTTGCATGTTTGACACCCAGCTTTATGTACAATTTACTAAACATAAATATGGTTTACTAAACACTGCAAGGAGTAAATCCCAAGTATAGAGCCAGCGATAAGCTATGAGTACTTCTTGGTATGGCCCTGAAAACACATACACATAAAAACTATTAAATTATAAACATATCTAAATAACAATATATTTCCATCTCACTGAATGGTGGTATCTATACTCTCTAGAATGTTCTGCAGTTCACAGACAATATGGTATGGTATGATTATGGAAATATCTCAAAGTAATCTGGTGGCTGAGGTTTCTTTCCTCATAAGAGTTCCATACCTATTTTTCCTAAAACATATGGTTTGATGAATAAATGTTTCACCTGAATGTTGATTACCAATGCTGTTTTCTATCTATAGAAGTTTCCAAAAGTAATTTTTCTACTGCTTTATTTTTCAGAAAAATAAACAAAAATGGTTCATTCAGTGCCACCACCCAATCAATTTTCTTAAACTGAACAAACAGAAATGTACCCCAGTTTTATATCTGAGGCTCTATTAGGCTTTCTGGATAATATCAGAGCCCTTCTTGGGGGAATATGTGGATCCACTGGGTAAACAAGGTCTATTCTATCAGCTAAAATTAATTAACATTTTTCTATCAGATTATTAGAGAAACTGAATAATAATTATAAGATATGATCAATTCTTACTTCCAAGTTTTCTCAACTGCTGTTATAAGACCCATACATATAAGAAATGAATGACCTTTTCTTTAATTGACTTTGTGTTCATTACTTAATCTGTGAGATAATTGGAAACTGATACTTTAAAGATAGAATGCTTTTTGTAGTCTCAAAAAATGTATTCTATTACAAATTACAGGAGCCAGTGATAGTATGAAGGGAAGGTCACTTTTCTTGCATGTGATTGACCTAAATTTGGTCTTAGGTAACTCATATGGTCCCCTAAATTGCCAGAAGTGATTCCTAAGTACAGAACAAGGAGGAATCCTGGAATATCAAAGTATATCACATAAACCAAAGCAAAAAAAAAGGGGGGGGGGGAATGGAAGGGAAAAGATAAGGAAGGAAACTAAAGGGAAGGGGAAGGGAAGGAAAGGGAGGGGAGGAAAGGTGGTGGAGGCCTAAAGTAGGGAAGGGGAGGAGGGAGAAATGAAGGGATAACAAAATAGAAAAAGAAATAAAAGATTAGAAAATATAAAGGAAAAGAAATAAAAGTTAAGAGTATTTGAGCATACTTATCAATGTTACTTGACTTTCATTTTGGATTTTTGGGAACTGATTTGACTTTAAATTTTATTTTGTGATATTCAATGAACTGAAGTTTTTTTGACATATCTATGAACTGAGATTGCTCTCAAACTGATATACTTAAATGAAAAGCTTACTTTGGTTGAAATCCAAAATATATTCTCTTTTAGTTGAGCCTATATACAGTCAGATCTCAGACCTCCTCCCAAATAAAGGATGTAATTTATTTCAGTTTCTCCATTTTCTAGGTTCTTGGAACCCAACACAAAATTTAACCACAGAAATTTGGAAGCACATTAATAAGTTTAAGTAGTATTTTGTGGCATCTGTTTATGAAGTCTAAAAATTCTTCTTACAAATTGGTCAAGTATGTTCTATCTTCATAAATCTCTAGAGGGTTAACCACTGCTGTCATTAATTTCTGTTTTTCTGGTTTGACACTTTATAGTAATTAAAATATCTTTATTGCTATGTTTAGTACTGAGAAAACTGAGATGGAGAAAAAAACAGTACATTTCTGAACGCATAGCCAAAAGTAACCTATGAACATCGCTGGGTGTAACCCAATAAAGCAAAAAAAAAAAAAAAGTGAAGACCATATTAAACATTATAATCTCTGCCTAGTTAATTGTAAATGCTAATAGTAGAAAAAATTTGAATTATACATAATAGTTAATCAAAATTCATAAGTTCCTCTCCATACATACATGGAATTGGTTGTTTTAGTGCTTTTTAAAAATTATTTGTTTATAATTTATTTTTGCTGTTGTATGTTATTACACAGCTTTTACTCTTAAAATATGACCTACATTAGTTTTATCATATTTAACTGTTTCAAATATTTTTGAATATATTCTCAATAAGCAGAGAGAGGGTTAAAGTATACTATTTTTCTGACTGCTCACATACATACACAGACATACACATACATACATATACACACAAAATCACCAACTGAGCAGTTATATAACAGACCTATATATATATATATATATATATTTACAGTTCTGAAGGCTGAAAAATTCTTGATAAAGATGACAGCAGTTTTAATATTCTCTGAGACTCCACCTTGGATTTGCAAACCCCATTTATTGTCGAGTCGCCATGATTTATACTTGTAAGAAAAATTTATGCACAAATAATTTCAACTGCACACCCCTAAGCAGTATTCACAATTTCTCCAGCAATATCCCTGGAACCCCTATTCTTTAACTCCTTCATCCCCTTCAGCTAATTTTATTCTGCAGAACAACTCTCCAGTTCTCCAATCTTTGTCTTTTTGTTGTTCTGTTACTATATATTTTAAATACTGCATAGAAAATGGGAAGATGCAAAATGATTTCTCCCTTATGTGGAGTATTAAAAAAAAGTTAGAAACTTGTCTACTTGAAGTGAAAACAGCTATTTTCTCTCATGATCTTCCCCCTGTGTGGTAGAATCCTTGTTGTGAGCCCTATTTGTCTTTTCTTATGAAGACCAGAATAGATAAAGTCCATTCCAACACATTCATTAGATAATCACTCATTAGGTAATCATAATTATTTTATTAAATATTATGGTTTGTAAGAGTGCTGAAATCTGTGTTTTAGCACGCTACACATCCTCCACCTTATTTTTCTCAGTTCCAAGTTCTATTGATCATATTTTAGTATAGGTTACCATTGGTGTTGTTTATTCTTTTTCTTTGTTTAATCTTTTTTTTTGTTTCCTATTCTCCATTTATGAGTAAAATTTGTTCTTTACTTTCTGATTCACTTCACTTAATATGATATCCCTTAGATTCATCCAATGTATTGCAAACTGCAAGATTTCATCTATTATCACAGCTAAGTAATATTTTATTGCTGACATTGTTTTTTTTTGAGTAATTTATATATCTTGACGATTAGCACTTTTTCTGATGTTTTATGTGCACTTTATACTATTATACAGCTATCCACTTTGCATATATAAATTAATTATCAGAATACTTGAAGGATAATCTCTGGCTCTCAATTTTATTCTATTGATTTGATAGACCACATTGTTTTGATTAATTTAGTTTTGTAGTATAAAGTCTGGAATTTCATTTTAGAACAGATCTTTTTTTTTTTAAGAATTTGACAAAAAAGAAAAAAAGATTACTTTTACTATTCTGAGTTTTATGGTTTCATATGAATTTTTGAAATATATATCATTGAAAAAATACAATGGGAATTTTTATGGGGATTACATTGTATCTGTAAATTATTCTTGGTAATGGAAACCTTATTTATGGATTGAAATAATCAATGCATTAAAATAGCTATCTTAATCACTACAATTCTCACATCCAAATATAGCTGCATTCAGATTCACTAAGAACTAAAGTATGGAACTAGGAATTTTAGGGTGTAGCTTCAACATGTAAAAATAGTTCCGGAAAGTAAGGAAATAAGGTCAACATTTGTTTGTATTTTTTGTTTGTTTGTTTTTATGCTATGCCTGACCATGCTCCTGGATTACTCTTTTTTTTCTGCACTCTGGAATTACTCCTGGTAGTTCTTGGGGTATCATATGGGATGCTCATATTTTGGCATACTCAGGTTTTATAAGCTTGTTATAGAGCACATTTGCAGAATATCTGGGCCAATCAAGGCACTCGGTTTAAAAATCTGAAGATTAATCTATTTGGTTGCAGTAATGTGAACTTGGCTCAGAGTTGATTTATATGCTCAGGACTAATATTGTAGAGTTTCTAAACAGGTATCTTAGATTAGATGATAAAATTTTATACTCATTAAGAATTACCTTAAAATGATATTAATACATGAATTAATGGTGATATTCCATTTAAAAGTATTCAAATTGGGGGCTAGAGCGGTGGCACAGCAGTGGGGCGTTTGCCTTGTACATGGCCCATCCAGGACAGACATTGGTTCGCTCCTAGCGTCCCATATGATCCTCAGAATCAGGAGCAATTTCTGGGGGCATAGCCAGGAGTGGTCCCTGAGCATCACAGGGTGTGCCCCCAAAAGAAAAACAATAAAAGTATTCATATTGTAGGGCAAAGCGAAAGTGCATTGGAAGGGCATTTGTCTTGCAAGCTGGCGACCAAGGACGGACTTTGATTCCATCCCCTGCGTCCCATATGGTCCCCTAAGCCAGGAGCGATTTCTGAGTGTATAGCCAGGAGTAACCCCTGAGAGTCACCGGGTGTGGTCCAAAAAGAAGTATTCAAATTAGAGAAAGCATTCAACAATATGGTGATAACTAAGGTTAAAGATTTGATATTTTCTATACAGACTAAATTAAAAGAGGCTGCTTCTGTCAGTGTTATGTTGCTCTGCACTGTTTGTAACCAAGTCTTCCTATGGTGATTTTCTATATTATTATTAACATAATGGTAATTGTTACATATGATAAAGGATCTTATATAAGAGAATACATGAAATTAGGTAGATTCCACATCAGGGATTTGAAATTACAAAACATATCCTTCAGGTTGCTCTTATGTTGAATTGTGGAATTTATTGTCCTATACAGTACTGATTTGCTTACTTATAAAAATTAAATACAGTTCATCCAACTGCCCAATAAACAATATTTATCATCTAAAGACTACTCAAAGAATATTTTTACCAGAGCAAAAAACACTAAACAATTCTCAACTATTTACATATATTTTGCAAAAACATATGCCTTACCGCTTGCTCCACCACTCCAGCCCCCTAGCTCTATTTTCATACAATTAATTTTTTCAGGGGCCCTATTGATTGCCCAGTGGTATGGCACTTGCCTTGCACGTGACTGACCCAGGATGGACCTGGGTTGGATCCCTGGCTTCCCATATGGTCCCACAAGCCAGGAGCGATTTCTGAGCACATAGCCAGGAGTAACACCTGAGCATCATCAGGTGTGGCCCCAACAACCCTCCCTCAACTAATTCATTTTTTTCAGAAAGTATTATTAAGCAACATGGTAATGTGTTCTATAACATATTAATACAATGGTTATCTTTACCTGTGCTTTGATGTTGTATTTTTTTTGGTTTTATAGCCAACAATGCATTTTCTTCTGATACATTTTAATTGTTTTTCTTTTTATAGAAACAGCAATAGTATTGGTCTGCAATATTGGAGGATTTCAGAAATTTACTTTCAAATCTCAATATGTGTGTTACATGCCCTTCATAACTTCAAAGTTATTATGCCATCTCACCACAAAAAGACTCCTTGCCTCCCTTTTTCTACTTTCCAGTTAACACCCCTGATTTATACAACTCAACAATTCGTTTTATTAATATTTTGTTAGTTCTTTTTTTCTGATTCATCCTCTATATCATTTAAGCTATATGGCAATTGTGTTTCGGTACCTTACTTATTTCACTTATCATAAGTCCTGATAGATCAATTCATTTTAATACCACAGAAATTGATTAAAAATTTTAATGTCATAATACTATTGTAATGACAATTTATTTAATTGATTATCTATTGATGGGCATTAAGTTTATTCTGCTTTAGGTAATTATTAATACTGTTGCTATAAAAATGTAACAATAGTCAAAATATCTTAGAATTAAAGCATATATATACCTGTGTAAATATACATGTAGATATATATATAAATACATATATACATGTATATATACATATAAGCATACACACATAGATGCCTAGGAGTGCTACCATTATATTAAATTGAAATTCCATTTTAACTTTTAAGGCATCAGCATATAGTTTATTTTCTTCTGGTTTGTGTTTGTTTTGGAGGGACACGCCCAGGTTTTAGGGCTTAATCCTGGTTCTGTGCTCAGAGATCATTCTTGGTGAGGCTCAGGGACCATATGAGAAGCAGGGTTTTAGCAAAGTCAGTTCTTTTGCAAAAGCAAATATCTTACCACCCTTCTATCTGGCTTGTCCAATGATTGTTTTTGTTATAAAGACTGTACTAATTTACATTCCTATCATTAGTTTGACAGGATTAATTCTCTACATCCTCTCCAACACTTGTTGAATTCTGAGAAATAGCTACTGTAGACAAAGAAACCTACAGGAACACAAATTACCCACTCATGGTTTATGGAGGTAATGATGCAAAGTAACGGTACAAGAGTTTTCGAGACCTTATAATTGGAAAGAGTCCACTTTAAATCTCTTAATGAGGATACATTAGAGGGCAAAGCTGGTATCAGAAAGCGGAGTAATTGCACTTTTAATAGATATTTTAAGTTAATCTTTCCCTAAACAAGTAAGAAAAATGTTTGCCTCTACTTCAAGAATTTCACAGGCTATCCAGTGTAGTTGTCCCTAAATGTAAGAACAAAGAATTTCCAAGTGTCACATTAGCCAAAATAGCATTATCCTTTTAGTATTTTTGTGTCTTGGGTATGTATATTTAGATGTAATTTAAATAATGTATCCAAAAAGATGAAAAATGACAAAGGATAACAGATGGGGTTTAAGCAGTATGCTAACTAATCAGGAATAAACAGCAAAAATGTTTTTAAAATCTCAAGTGAAAAACCAATGACTATTAATATTCATCCACCTTATTCTTTTTCAGAAATGCTTGTTCATGGCTGACCTTGTGGTGCAATGGTAGAAATGCTTCTTTGTTATTTGGCAAAATAGAACTCAGTAGTGGACTTTGTCAAGAAGTGGATATAAATCCAGCAAAGTTAAGTTGAATAATAAATGAAATAGTGAATAAAATTAAAGAAAAATTTTGTTTGCTTTTTGGGCCATACTCAGTAGTTTTAGAGGGGGCTCACTTGTTTCTCTATACTGAGTGATCAATCCTGGAAGGGCTCGTGGAACCATGTCTTTGGTACGTAGGGATTAAGCCTAGGTAGACCAGGCATATAGCAAGCACCCTACCTTCTGTACTGTTGTTCCTGCCCATTAAAATACTTTTTCTCAAAATTAGTTTGCATATTTTGAGAATTTTATGAAAGAGTGGATGCCTACCCATCACGTTTAACTAGATTGCCTATATTATAATGTTGTTTTCCAGATATAGACTCAGATATAGAAAATGAAGTGTTTGTTACTCTAGGGATTTCACACTTGAGTATTTCATTCTATATAGGTTTTTGGGTAATTGAATAAATTCAGATAATAAAATTAATTTTTCGTTTGCATCATAAACTATTATTTCACTGGTAAGAGGAAAAAGGCAAGTTAGTTTGCTTTTGAATAGATATAAACTCATAGAACATAAAATTAAAAATCAAAATATCAAGGATATAAAAGTTGGTAGTTTAAGAAATTTTAAAATATATGTTTTTGGATCACAGAAATTGGGCTTCTCAGTTTTCAAACCTCTATGAAATATCATGCATTAAGTTTTCTTGAATCTATTGGCACCATAGTTGATAGAAGCATATGGTAGTTCAGAAGAATGTCTAATCTTAAGAGTGATTCCTCACTCAATTTTTATATTTTTTCAAATGACCATTTAACTGGATACAGTTGACAACTTCTATCTTATTAGTAGATATTAACTCATATAAGAAAAAAGAGAAGTTTCAATCTTGATTTTGACAATTAAGAACTATAGTAAATTAAAAATAAAGTTTTTATGAAGACAATTTTGATTCACAGGAAAAATGGAAGTTCATAGATTTTATTTATATTTACCCAGTGTACTTGTATATGAATAGTTTCCCTAATGTTACCCTCTCTTCACCAGAGATATCACCAGAGTGATATTTTTTTCTATTTAAGGAATCTACACTATCTCATTATAATTGTTTCAAGACTGTAGGTTTTTTTAGGAATCATTCTAGATACTGTACATTCAAATGTAAGAGTTTTGCCTTTTCCAAAATGCCATATTTTTTGAATTACATGGTAAAAGTCCTCTTCAGATAGATTTATTTCATTTAGTAATATGCACTTAAGTTTTTAATATGTCTTTTCATAAATAAATAGCTCATTTCCTTTCCTTTTATGGTAAATAGTACTACATCAGTTATTAATCAAGTTTATTGATTCCATTACTTAGCATTATCTTTATAGATGTTACCAATTTTTAGCAATATTAAATAAATCTTACTTGAAAAATCTATGTGAATTTTTTTGTTTAGAAACATGTTTTCAGTTCCTTTGAGTGAATACTAATGAACATACAATTGTTTTTACGATAGGTGCCTTAAAATCTCCTAACATTAATTTTCTACTCACAATTATTAGAGTTCCTGTTACTCAACATTGAACATTTTATGTTGTCAATGTTTTAATACTTGCACTTCTGATTGTTGTATAGTGGTATGTTAATTTAATTTTCATTTTCCTACTAATATATGATGTGGAATTTCTTGCCGAGTTAAATTGCCATTAAAAGAAAAGACATTCATTTATTTTTTACATAATGAAGGTAACATGTCTAGAATTTAAATAGGTATCATCTAGGTTATTTTTCATAATATTCAAGCACACTAGATTTATAAGATAGAGTTTGGGATCCAGTAGGACTTCATTTTACCCAATAGTAGCTGTAAATATGCTATTTCCCTAAATGATCACATTCTAGCTTTTAGGTAGAGATAGATGAAATGTATGTATGGGTGGCTGATAGTCATACTAGAATCTTTATAGAAATAATATAGATTTTATTATGCTTAAAAACTATTAACATATATACAGCTATATGTAATTTACCATTTTTAGAAACAGTTCAGTGTTTGAATTTCTCAATTTTCTAATTATTAACAACTTATTTCAAGTCAGTAGGATGGGAACAAGAAGGCTAGGATTAGTATAATGGCAAAGATCTGGCACATTTGGCAAAAAAATGTTAACATAAGCAGAAATTTCAAGAATATTTCAAATAAACTAACCCTTTTATGAAAATGTCAGAGGATTATTTTGTATTTGGTCAGAATTTCTTTTGTCTAGAAGAAATAATTCCAATGGTGCTGATTCAAAAGGTTTAACCTGCCAATCTCTAAAATTCCATCTGGTTCTACTTCTCTAGCCAAACCCAAACAGCTAAATAATAGTAAATAGATAAGAAATCTCCAAGAAAAGTCAAATCAATGCAAATCTTAATAACAAGATTAGCTTTGTATACATTCACAATATTCATCAATTAATTTTGCCTATATTAAAATTAAGGTTTGATTCTTTACTTTTATGTAATAGTATGAAACAGTCATAATAGTTTGGCAATTCTATTTTATTCCAAAATTTTAAATCTCATACTCCTTTCTTGGACCCAAATTTATACAAATCAAAGCAGTCTGTTGTACATGGAAAACATATTGCTTATTTACTCCATAATTTTCATTGATAATCAATTTCCAGAACATTTTAGTAGGATCATATTTTTCTAGCACACTTTAGCCAAGTTTACTTAAAGTTTCAATTAATAACAAACAAGCCTGTGTCAGATTTAGTGAACCTGCCATACTAATTCAAAAAATTTAATTAAAACCAAATTCTAATAGATTTGCACATTTTACAGTGAAGTATTAACAGCAATGCTCATATGAGTAAAATACTCTTTTTCACACTAAACTAATATTACTGAGTTACTGTTGCAATTTTAATATGTCTATTCTTATTTTTAGTATAAGACATAATAGAGAATAATGAACATTTAATAATTAAATCAACATATTTGTAATAAATTATTTTAAGGCAATTTGCCTAATGATCAGAGACTTGATTTTTATTTCTTTGCCATTTGAATTTTAATATTAAATTGTGATGTTCCCCTTTATTAATTTGTTGTAGTATATTTAAATTTTTTTGATTGCTTAATGATTTTGACAAAGTCCTGAGTGCTCACAGAGGTGTTATCTATCTAAAAAATTTTAGCAAGAATCATCTAACTATCTCATTCAGATTCTTAGATGAAAAGGTCATCATGAATGATAGATCCTGTAATCTTTGATTTAATCAGTTATGCCTCTTTGATTTTCATTTATCTTTCGCCATCAAAAATGCTTGGCTAATTCTTTTTCCTATTATAATTTATCTGTAATCACTTTAAACTCTTCAAATCATTATCAAGTAATTTATTTGCACTTTTCAATACATGTCAAAATATTAACTAAATTGTTTTCTATCTAGACTAATACCAAAGCATTCTGCTCCTTGATTGTGTCTTCCATTTATTCACTTACCCATATAACATTAAATTCATATGACACATAATTTTCTTTAGGAGGAGCCCCACCTGGAAGTTTTCATAGGATACTCCTGGCTCTGTTCTCAGGAGTTGGTGGACCATAGGAGGTGACAGGGATGGAACCTGGGTTGGCCACATATCTTATAATCATGCTGCCATCTCTACTATCTCTCTGATCCCAAAAAATTATCAAATATTTGGAAGAAAAAAATTTCCTTTAATTACAATAGGGTATGCCATTTAATGATATTGGTAACACTTGGTATATATATTAAATATATTATATATTAATATTATATGGTTATATATTTAATCATCTCTAGGTAAGTTTGTGAAACTATTTACATGGGAGAGCTGACCGTTATAGAGCAGTACTTTGTGATTATTATTTTCTAGCAGGTACTTACAGATGATTATAAAAATACAAAAATAACTGCATGTTACCAAAAGGTGCACTATAAAATAATACTAGTTTCTTTTAATTTTTCATGCTAAGAATAGAGGTTAATGAGAAAAGAAGTTTGGTATTGATGTTCAGAACATTCACCCTAAGCCAATAGTTCAATTCAAAACTACACATGTTTAAAGGTCAATTACTATTTGATGATTAAGAGTTGTCAAATAAATAGACTTGGTATTATTCCAAAAATTCATTTATTTTATTGCTCATGTTGTTATTATTGATAACTATCACCTCTAGCAATTTTAATTTAGTCATGAAAGTTTAGAATATGGTTCCTGAAATGCAGATTAATTTTCGATTAGACATGCAAATACAGAGTAAAAATTAATCCTCAACCCTGAGCTGTCCTATGAAAGAAACTTGGAAAAGCCACAGAGGTTGGTCTCATGTCAATTTTCCCACCACTAGATAGTCTGACCTTTGTTTGATCTATGGTACTGTGTGACAGAATTTAATAGATTGGCTCCAGGCCCACAAATCTAATTTTACTTCTCTGCTTTTGTATCTTTTAGTTAACTACTCTTAAGGGGAAAACATATTTGCAATTTGGGTCATCTTTGATCATTTCCTTTTCTTTCTGTTCTCATTGATTTCCTAAAAAAGATCAATATTGTGGTTTAATAATTTCTAGTATTTTTGTGAGGGAACTATACTGTTCATACTTAGTAACCACTCCTGGTGTGTTTGGGGACCATGCTATGTCAGAAATTGAATTGACACTCTAAAATGCAAAGCATGATCCCTTTGAGCCATTTTCCCTATTCTATCACATTCTTCTACTGTGTGGTGTTTCTTTCTTATTTGAAAGTATATAGAGTTTAAAAAATACACAATAATTTAGGAGGAGGATGTGGGTGGATTAATTATTCATTTTTTAAGGGTATGATATTTAGTTAGAGAGTGACAAATTTAATATGACAAATTTAAGTGTGAAACATTATAGTTGAAAATTGGTTCTAATCTAATAAAAAGAAGTGTATCTAGATAAACAGACTTTATTAAGAGCTTCTGGAAATTACTCAATAATAAGCAAAATCAGAGGCTGAGGCTATATCAAACTGTGTAGAGATTAGTTGTCTTGCACACGGTTGACCTGGTTTTATTCTTGGTAACCCAAATGGCCCCACAAGTATGCTAGGAGTTATCAGTGATCCCTGAGCCCATAGCAGAGTGTAAGCCCTTAGCAACTCTGGATATGGCATCCTCAAACAAAAAAAAAGCAAAATGGTGAAAGGGAATCTTTCAGTGTAGTAAATTGAGAACTTGCAAGAAAGTATAAAAGATGGGCCCGGAGAGATAGCACGGCGGCATTTGCCTTGCAAGCAGCCGATCCAAGACCAAAGGTGGTTGGTTCGAATCCCGGTGTCCCATATGGTCCCCCATGCCTGCCAGGAGCTGTTTCTGAGCAGACAGCCAGGAGGAACCCCTGAGCACTGCCGGGTGTGACCCAAAAACAAAACAAAACAAACAAACAAAAAAAAGAAATAAAGAAAGTATAAAAGATAAGATTACACGAAAAATGACTGTTTCAACTTAATATTTATTAAGAAACAGATGCACAACAGAAAGGTAAAATTTGTTTAAAACGCCCCCAGCAGAAAAAGTTATAGATGGATACAGATAAAGATTTGAAATCTCTGTTAATCTGTTTAAGTTGGACAAACTTTTATTTTTAAAGAAAAAGATGTTTTAGAAAGATATTATGCATTTCACAAATATTATTGTAATATTTAAATGAAAAATATTGGATTTGAACATTATCTACTCTAAGAATTTATAATCAATGTGTAAGTAGATGTATATAATTCTGCTCTCCTCTAATGAATATCTAATATATATTAAAGGGAGAATGTTAGGGAAAGAAATTAGTTTTAACTATTTCTGCTGCAATGTGTCATAAAAGTGTACAATGTTATAAATATTTGTAAAATATATTTACACATTAACATTTTTCTACTTAAGAGGGGATAAATTATCCTATGTTTTGGCATGTTTGTGGGAATATTTAGACAAAGTGTTTAATCTAAGCCGTACATTTAATATAAAAATGGTAAATCATTTTCAGCGCTATCTCTCATTCATTATCCTACATGTTACTCTTAAAAAGCTGTAATGCAAACTTAAGACCATTGAGAAGTAAGGTTCTGTGTAGTAGCTAAAATGTATTTTTCTTTCTTGATGACTTGGAGTCAAATTTACAAAAAATATTGCAAAATCTATAGACACTTATGACACTAGATAAGAATTCCAACTTTAATTTGAATCTTGTTTGTTCTGCAAGTATTGATAAGTTATATATCCATATATAAGATTTATATGTATATACACATTTTATAAAAAGTATAGTTCTTAAAAGTATAAAGAGTTATAACATATTTCATATTTGTTAAGAGTTGTCTTATTAAGGAATAGCCCCTGAGGTTTACACACATACATGTATATATGTATATATATCTACATATATGTGTATATATATATATATATATATATAGGATTATTCCTGGCTCTGCACTCAGAAATCACTCCTGGCATGCTCAGAGACCATAGGGAAAGTCAGGTATCAAATATATGTTGATTCCATGCAAGGAAATCACCTTACCCATTGTAGTATCTATACTGTCTTTTTGTGGACAGCTTAAAAAGTAGAAGTGTTGTAAGAATTGTCAGGACCAAGTTACTATATTGCTTTGACCTAAACATTGAAAATTTCAGGAGGAACTAGTTAAGTGAAGTATAAAGAAGAGAATTAATAGAGCATTGTATATAGTCGAAAATTAGAGTAGGACTCTTCTTAAGTAACCCAGATAATGGATCAAGCATAGACATTCATAGATGGGTACAGATATATTCCAGAAAGAGCTATGACATTTGAAATACCTTCCTCAGTTATATAGGCACACAAAAACTGAAATTTTTTCATTTTTTTAAAAAATTCATAATATTCAAAGAAGTGGATGATCTTTGGTGTATTTATTTCATAAAATGAGGGTGTCGTTCAAATTCTAAACGTATTCTCTTACTTCCAGGGGTAGTCATGACAACTGAAAACTTTCAAGGCATCTTTTTTTTTTCTTTTTGGTTTTTGGGCCACACCCAGTGACGCTTAGGGGTTACTCCTGGCTATGTGCTCAGTAGTTGCTCCTGGCTTGGGGGACCATATGGGACCCAGGGGGATTGAACCCCGGTCCATCCTAGGCTAGTGTTGGCAAGGCAGATACCTGACCTCTAGCACCACCGCACCAACCCCATATTAATATATTTTAAGATATTCAACATTTTCACACTTTTATTCCTTTAGCAAAGGCATGGTGAATATTTCAACATTTTATGCCAATATATAATAGCTACAGGATCTAAGACAGATAACTCGTCAAAGATGAGTGAAGATATATGATCCTGACATGTAAAGGGACCAAATGCAATATAATTTGTTTTTGATAAGCTTCAATATATTTCTAAAGGTAACAGTAGAATGTGCTAACTTGTAAATGTGTCTGTGTCAACACAGGGAAATATTTTCCATGAGAAGTAGTTTTCTGATTCCTTCTGCATTTACATCAGTTATATACCATGTTTATAATACTTGATCTTCTGTTTTGGCATCTTATTTTAACTTTAAGAACTGCAGTTTATAACGTTGTTTTAAATATAGTTATTTCAGGCATTCACTGGTCCAATACCAATCTCATAATCAGTGATATATTTACTTAGCCTCATCCCATTTGCCACCCAACGTGTAAGTCTGTCCTCTTGGTTGGTACAGGATAATCATTTTTATATTGCTTTATACAATAATGGGATAATTTTAATTATCAAAAAATAGTTTAATAAAAGGAAGTTTATGAAAATTGTTGAATCTCCCAATGAGGTGATTAACGAAACAATTTAAACAAAAATTGTTAGCTAAATCCTACAAGGGAATGAGTTAATATAAAAATGTAATACTAGGACAGATATTCGTCCAAATTAACTCTTCATTACTTAATTTATGAATCAGATGATTAATTAAACAATAATAAAAATAGGAAAGTAATCAAATATTTGAAAAATATTTTTGTAGATTATTCAAACACAAAAACATTTAACAAAATAAACAATAAATTAAAATGTACTATATTTAATTTCAAATGTCATCAGTTAAGATTCAAGGATAATGATAATATTTCTTATAGGAGATCAGTTTAAATATATTGTCATAAAACTCCCATATTTCAAGTTAATAAAGTATGTTGGAAAAGAATTGAGCTTCTCAAGTTACACTTATAAAAACAACGTAGGAGTAAAAGAAATCATCATGTGTCCCTCTGGGTTCTGTAGAGTTTGGACAAATAAATAAACATCAGACAGAAATCTAAAAAGAAAAAAACAGTGAAGAAAAATTTATTAATAATATGTCAGAGCTGTCACCCACATAGCTTCAGACAGAGCTTAACAAAAAACATTGCTAAGATAAGGCTTTGGAGCAAAAAGAGGAACATGGTTAGGATGGTTGACAAGGAAGGACACAGTTAAACAAGGTTTGCAAATTTAACTTATGACACTGAAAGAAGCTCTGGACTGTGAGAAAAATGGTTTTACCAAGAACCCTTCCTTTGCATATGCAAGAGTTTTTTTGCAAGAGCAATCTTTTAACAGACATAAGCAGCTTCTCCCCTAAAAATCAAACATATTTTGGGGTGGTCAATATTTGAAACCTCTGCAGAAAATTCATTTTTGAGAAAATTATTTCATTCAGATGTGATTACCTTTATTCTGATATGAAAAGTAGAGTCAGAAAAAATAAAGGGGAAATGAGCCTCCTCTAGTTGTAAGTATATGGAAGCACAATTCAGAGTGAATTGTTTATGAGGTCACCTTTATCTTTTTTTTTTTTCAAAATTATTTAAGAGTAACATTAACAAGACTAACATTGATATCTTGACTGTTTCAGTCTTCTGGTTAATCAAAAACACAGTGCCAGCTTGAAGAAATATTATGTGTGTAAAAATAGTACACACAGTTATTTGCCTTAAACATATTTGACTTGGTTTTGGCTCCAAGCAAGAGTCCTTATAGGAGTGATTCTTGAACTCAGCCAGATGTGACCTCAAATCAAGAAGATAAACACACACACACACACACACACACACACACACACACACACACACACACACACACACACACACACACACCACACACGTTCATTACTTTTGTCCCAAATCAAACTGCACAGAATGTAAATATATTGTGGAGGTGCCATTCATACCACATATTTTATAGAAAAGTTTTTCGAAAGTGAGTGCAGAATGGAGAGCAATTTGTTGGATAATTCTGGTTATTATCTTCCAACAGAAGTTCTCAGTGACCTTAATACTGCAAGAGGTATCTAGGTGATAAAAAAAAGACTTAGAAATCATCTTTGCAATTTCACTTGACTGACACATCTGTCAGAATCTTTTATGCTCCTGCTGACCCGCCCTGACAGAAAGCGCAGCTATATTTCCAGGTTCTAATGAAGGGCTCCTAGGTTGCACTTCTGAAGTTTGGAACAATCTTACATTTAATATAGTGGGTTAAACAGGACTGAAACAAGTGTGGGATGAGGCTATGATTTTTGTTTTCTCACCAAGGACTGATCTTATTACTTGTTTTTAAACTGTTGAAAGAAAAATCTTAAAAACACAATTTAAACATTTTATAGTTCGTTCACTTCTCTGACCTTACAAGATGAGAAATAGCTGTAAGATTATTCACTATTATTGTCATTTAACTAACTCTGCCAAAATAACATAGTCCCAGTTTTTCTCTTTGTTATGGATAAATATGTAGGGAAAGAATTTCAATGAAATTTGAAATTAATTAATATCTTGAGACTAATTTGATTAGGATTTTGGTTATGACAGAATTCATATTCTACTAAGAATTGGATAAGTTTTTATTACGTGCATTGAAAAGAGTGCCAAATGATTCTACTGCATATGTCTCATTTCTTTTGCAGTAACAATTGTAAGAGATGAAGCTCAGAGTGTGACCAGCCCTTTGACTAAAGGTAACATTTCCTTTTTAAAAAAGTTATTCAGGTATTATTCAAAAATTTTCTATCATTTTCTATTTCAAAGAATTCCTTGCTTCTAGAAAACTAAGTTTTGTCATGTCTACTTCAATGGTTTTCCAACTGAGCTTTGGGGAAGTCATTTGATATTTTTCTTGTGTAATGGACTTGGAAAATCAACTCAAATGGACTGAAATAAACTAGTAACCTAGATTGAGAGGCGATAGAAGATATCTAGGTGATTTTTACCCTGGGGTTGATACACTAGAAGAATTTGAAAGAGAATAACTACATTGAGCCTTCCTAAATGTCCCCTGTAGAATCTCTGTCTAATATTTCTTCTCCAAGAGCTATTTTCTATAGCACTATGGGTTATTTCCATGAGGTATGTATTGTATTAGGGATCCTTGCTGGCACAATGTTACTGGGTAAAGTTTTCTGATAATAGAGGCCTATTATATAGAATCTATTATATAGAATATCTATATATCTATATATAATAGATCTTGATATGATTTTTTTAGTTTTTATGGTTTTATTTTCCCTAGGAAAAATTAATGCTTATTTGGAAGAATTAAGTACTACAAGATACATACCTTGACTCTATTTACTAAAAGGTATGGAAAATAAATTGTGTTTAAATTCTAGGTTTTTGAATTTCAGAATAAATAAGAAATATATTTATTCTCATTCTAAAATTATAGTAATGAAGAAATTAAGAAATGAATATATATTTTATATAAATTATTATTATTATTATTATTTTTGGTTTTTTGGGCCACACCCGATAACGCTCAGGGGTTACTCCTGGCTATGCGCTCAGAAGTTGCTCCTGGCTTGGGGGACCATATGGGACACCGGGGGATCGAACCGCGGTCCGTCCAAGGCTAGCGCAGGCAAGGCAGGCACCTTACCTTTAGCGCCACCGCAAGATCATATATTTAGTTGACCTAGTTGATAATAATGAATGTTTCCTGATAAGTACGAGTGAAGTTGAAGAACAAAAATCTATGAAAATTATTGTAGTTTCTAATGAAGTCATTAAGTATTGTCAGAAAGTTTAGAAAGCTCTTATTGCTAATTAATCATTAATTTACTTATTTAAATATATTTTTATAATTCAATAAATCACATTTTATGTATTTATTTTTAATTGTTTTATTTAAGCTCTGTGGGTATAAAAGTGTTTATTGTTGGGTTTCTGTCATATCATTCTTCCCATCACTGATATTTCATGTTTCCCCCCATCTCCTCACCCTTACTTTGCTCTAGAATAGGCAAGTTGTTTTTCTCTCAGTCTCACTTTTTCCCTCTCTTCTCTCTCACTCTCTATCTCTTTCTTTTTTGCCACTTTGGTTTGCACTATTGTTAATGGAGGGATGCCTGGACTGTAAGTTTCTCCACTTTCAGAGCTGAGCTTTTGTCTAAAGTAATCAGTTCCAACTATCACTGTCCTAGTAAACCCTTCTCTACCCTAGGTACACTAACCTCACATTTTTTCTCTCTTTTGAAGATAAGTATTCTAAATGAGCCATAGCACAATGGTAGGGGGATTGCCTTGCATGTGCCTAACCTAGGAGGAACATTTGTTCAATCCCTGGCATTCCATATGGTCCCCCAAAGCCAGGGGCGATTTCTGAGTGCATAGCAAGGAGTAACCCCTGAGCATCACCTAGTGTGTACCCTCCTCCTGAAAAAAAAAAACAAGCAAAAATAAATAAAATAAAGTTTGAACACATTAATAGCATATTATACATTTGCATGCCAAAGCCATTGACAGAGGTGATAATTGATCATGAGAGATTAGGACTTCCTACCCATATAGCCTCTTTCAATAATATTCTCAGAGTTTTATGATCATTCAGTTATGCACATAGATATAGTACAATGTGTAAAGTGCTTGTTGTGTATACATCAACCATAGTTCCATCTCTGACTCTCCACGTGGTCCATGGACCTTTATCACATAACTATAAGTATGTCCTGAGTTCTAATTGGATAGTTGTACTCAGGAAACAAAATAAAAAAAAAAAACACAAAAAATAAGCTAGGTTTGTTTTTAAGTCTACAATATAATTTATGTTTAAAATACTGAAAATAAAAGAAAACATGTTAAAATTTAAATAAAAGAAAGAAGCTATCACTATGTAAGAAAAGAAAGGAATATTTAACTCAAGCTTGGAATCGAAAATACTGCTAAAGAGAAAGTCGCATTGATGAACAGAACCACTTATTGGTAATGGAGTCCTTAAAAATTTCTATGCATTTACTTAGAAAATGATTGCTACATAATTTTGAAAATATTCAGGCTAATTTTTTCTTGTTTCTCTATACGAATTTTTTAAATCAGTTCCATTATCATATATTATTCTTTGGGACACACCTAATTACTCAGATATTACTCCTGTTTCTGTGCTTATGCTCAGATGACCATATGAGATTTAGGAATCTAACCCAGTTTAGCCATGAGCAAGGCAAATACTTTACCAACTGTGCTATGGTTCTGGCATCTATTATATTAATTTTTTTGTATTTAAAATGTAATTAGTGTTTTATGTATCATAGTTAACAGTGCCAATTTAACTCCAGTGTAAATAAGGATATCTTCAAAAAAGCTTTGAAAAAAAATAAAATAACATGCCAAAGTAAAATGAACAGAAAAAAGGAAAAGAAATTAAAAACAAAAATAAAAACTAAAGAACACGGGAGCTCCCAATACTTTGTTGCTTATAGATATTGCTTTAAGTCATAACTATACAGTATATAAATAATTTAATTTCTATGTGGCATGAAAACACATATTTTTCTTCTTGAGTCATACATCTTGTGTACTATTGTTGGAATTTAGATTTATACAGCTTTACCAGCACCATAAATATACCAGCATCATAAATATCCTACTATAACTAGCTTATGTATTCTTATGGTATAGGCAATCTCCATAATTGTTATCTTCCTGATTATATGCTTAAGAAAAAGCTGTTAAAACAAGACTTTGTACATGAGGTTAACTGGGGGTCTAAGTTCAATTTTTTGCAAGTGGCTAGTCAGTTATGCCAACACCACTTGTTGAAGAGGCTTTCTTTGCTCCATTTAAGGATTTCTTGCTCCTTTATCAAAAATTAGATGATTGTATGTCTGGGGAACATTCTCAGAGTATTCAAACCTATTCCAATGATCTGAGGGCCTGTCTTTATTACAATACCATGCTATTTTGATAACTATCACTTTGTAGTAAAGTTTAAAGTTGGGAAAAGTAATTCCTCCGATATTCTTTTTTCCCAATGATTGCTTTAGCTATTCTAGGGTGTTTATTGTTCCAAATAAGTTTCAAAAGTGCCTGATCCACTTCTTTGAAGAATGTCATGGGTATCTTTAGAGGGATCACATTAAATCTGTACAATGCTTTGGGGAGTATTGCCATTTTAATTATGTTAATCCTGCCAATCCATGAGCAGGGTATGTGTTTCCATTTCTGCATGTCCTCTCTTATTTCTTGGAGCATAGTTTTATAGTTTTCTTTGTACAGATCCTTCACATTTTTAGTCAAGATGATTCCAAGATATTTGAGTTTGTGTGGCACTATTGTGAATGGGTTGTTTTCTTAATGTACATTTCTTCCTTATTACTTATTACTGCCACCTTGCTATATGAGTCTATTGTTTCTTCGAGGAGGAAACTGCACTCTCCAAGCAAGTGAAAGCAGAGATTACCAGATGGGAATATATTAAGCTGAGAAGCTTCTGCTCCTCAAAGCAAATAGTGCCCAGGATACAAGAGCCACCCACTGAGTGGGAGAAACTATTCACCCAATACCCATCAGACAAGGGGCTAATCTCCAAAATATACAAGGCACTGACAGAACTATACAAGAAAAAAAACATCTAATCCCATCAAAAAATGGGGAGAAGAAATGGACAGACACTTTGACAAAGAAGAAATACAAATGGCCAAAAGACACATGAAAAAATGCTCCACATCACTAATCATCAGGGAGATGCAAATCAAAATAACTTTGAGATACCGCCTCGCACCACAGAGATTGGCACACATCACAAAGAACAAACAGTGTTGGCATGGATGTGGAGAGAAAGGAACTCTTATCCACTGCTGGTGGGAATGCCGTCTAGTTCAACCTTTATGGAAAGCGATATGGAGATTCCTCCAAAAACTGGAAATTGAGCTCCCATACCATCCAGCTATACCACTCCTAGGAAGATACCCTAGGAACACAAAAATACAATACAAAAATCCCTTCCTTACACCTATATTCATTGAAGCACTATTTACCATAGCAAGACTCTGGAAACAACCAAGATACCCAACAGATGAATGGATAAAGAAACTGTGGTACATATACACAATGGAATTTTATGCAGCTGTCAGGAGAGATGAAGTCATGAAATTTTCCTATGAATGGATGTACATGGAATCTATTATGCTGAGTGAAATAAGTCAGAGAGAGAGAGAAAAAAACGCAGAATGGTCTCACTCATCTATGGGTTTTAAGAAAAATGAAAGACATTCTTGCAATAATAATTTTCAGACACAAAAGAGAGAAGGGCTGGAAGTTCAAGCTCACCTCATGAAGCTCACCACAAACAGGATGAGTTTTGTTAGAGAAATAACTACATTTCGAACTATCCTAATAATGAGTATGTATGAAGGAAATAAAAAGCCTGTCTAGAGTACAGGTGGGGGTTGGGTGGGGAGCAGGGAGACTTGGGACATTGGTGATGGGAATGTTGCACTGGTGATGGGTGGTGTTCTTTACATGACTGAAACCCAAACAACACAATCATGTATGTAATCAAGGTGTTTAAATAAAAAATATATTTAAAAAAAACCCAAGACTTTTGGGGCAAGACTATGATCAGATATTTCAAAATATGGTAAGTTTTTCTAATGCTTCCTCAAGTGATCCTGCAAGCTAGAATGTGTCTCCTACTCTTTTTTTTTTTTTTTTTTTTTTTTTGGTTTTTGGGCCACACCCGTTTGACGCTCAGGGGTTACTCCTGGCTATGTGCTCAGAAATCGCCCCTGGCTTGGGGGGGACCATATGGGACGCCGGGGGATCGAACCGCGGTCCTTCCTTGGCTAGCGCTTGCAAGGCAGACACCTTACCTCCAGCGCCACCTACCCGGCCCCGTGTCTCCTACTCTTAATAATAATTTATAAAGCACTTTCCTAGCACCTGATCTGCAGGTTTGATCACCAGTACTTTATAACGTCCCCTGTTTGTTGCCAGGAATGTTCTCTAAGATCTGAGCTAGGGTTCAGTCCTCAGTACAGCTAAGTTTGGTCCAACACTGAAAAACAAACAAACAAAACAATTAAAATTGCTAAAATAAAAAATAAAAAAAATTGCATATGATTGCTTTTCAAAATGGTTTCAATTTGTCCTAAGAGATTGCACAATTGACAGGGTACTTTCCTTGCAAGTGTAAACCCAATTTTAATCTAGGTACCCCGTATAATTTTCTGAGCCTACTACAAGTGAGCCATGATGTTAAGCTGGGAGTCAACCCTGTTGTGGCCCCAAAACAAAAATTTCTATTCGAAGTAGAAAACAATACTTCTTCTTACTTTATGCTTCCTACTTATATTATAAACTATAATAACTTTAATCCTACTTATATTATACACTATAATGAAAAGCATTTCACCTTTTTTGAGTTTTCTGTTGTAATACTATTTTATTAATAATTAAAATGCTGCGTGTTGTGTTAATTTTTTTCAATTATTTTTATTTACCTGTGACATACTTATATTAAAATTATACCTTAACTTTTCACAAATTTTATCTCTCAAAATCTACTTTTTCATTATCAATGACTTTTTATATTTTCCTACCTTTGATGTTACACTTAAAAAGCTTTAAATATATTTACATGCGATTCAGATGACAGTTGGTTTTATATTTTTTGCTTATTTTAACTAAAGTTATTTTGATCTAATGTAAGATAAATATATAATCTTCATATTTTATTCAAATACATATAAAATTTATTTTTGTACAGAGATACTTATTAGTCAAATCATGTTTTTATATATAGATATTTATTAGATAGCAACCGATTTGAGTTGATAATATTCTAGCCCAAACTTACACATCTGTTTCACATGATCCTTTGTTAGATTTAACATTTACTTTCTTATAATATTTTTAAAATATTGAAAATGTGGACCAGAGATATAGAATAGCAATGAGTAAGGAACTAGACTTACAAATGTTTGACCTGAATTCTACTCCCGAAACCACATATGTCCCCTGAGAACAACAAGGAATGATCCCTGAGTGTAGAGTCAAGAGAGAGTAGACACTGAGCACTTCAGAGTATACACAGAGCCAAACAAGCATAAAAGGATTTATTAAAGAGGAGAATTAAATAAAAAGTAGATTATATTTTAGGAGAATAAAATATCCATATAACCAATGACTATAACATTATAGTACATGACCACAGTCCTTAGAAAGCTTTAAATTCAGGGTTCATGTTTTTATTTTTAAATCCAAAGTAAAATTGATCTGTAATATATTTTATGAGCAATCAATGTAATAATAACTTTACACAAATAACTTTGCACATAGTGCTCAGGAATTACTCCTTATTGTGTCCTCAGGGATCATTTCTGACAGGTGTCTTATCCACTGTACAATCTCTCTGATCTTATGTTCAGAGTTTTCTGAATGACCTGAGAAATTTCCTTATGGAGATGACTGACGATTATTTGTCGAGAACTATTCACTCATTGTACTAAAATTTTCTTGCCCATGCTTCTTTACTGGCTTGAATTACTGGAATATAACACCGTGTATCCAAACTTTTCTTAGAGATCAAGTTCAAAAAATTGCTTGCATTTCTAGTGTAAACATGGTTGCTTTTACTTTTGGGGAATGTGTTTCTGTAGGGAGATACAACACTGATGATACCCTGGACTGAATTTTGGCTCTGTGCTCAGGGATAACTTCCTGTAGGGCTTAGGGACCATATGGGTACTGGTCTCTTGAGCAGTTTGCAAAGCTTGAGTCTTACTTGCTGTATTATCTCTTAGGCCCCATGGCTGGTTTTCATGAATGAATTATTTCAATTTCCAGTTCTTGTCGGTAGCAACAGATTTGAATGCTTTGTTAGGTTTTGACAGCACAGGGTAACAAGACCCAAGGACTGAGGGTGAATTGAGCCGCGGGTGAAAAATAACATTGGATTCTGACAGCTGTGGTGCAATGGGAGTTTGGGCGACTGAATGCTGCTGAAACAGCCCATTAAAAGTTCCAGTTTAGATGATCTCATCCCCACTATTTGTAATGGGAAAGATGATTACATGGGTGACATTTATTTTATTGCTATGTCGGTTCAACATAATTCTGAGGATTTTAATGTGATATTCAAATTTCAATAGATTCAGAGAATGGAGAAAATGAAATAAGTAGTTCTGAAGATAACTGACCCAACATAGGTTATATTCATAAATAGTTTTACCTGGAATTCCACTGAGCAATGTGTCAAAGAATGACTTATATAAAGGAAGGAGAACAACTGAACAAATGCTGCAATATAGCCTAAGGCTTAAATTAAATCTGGACAGAAACAAGATTGAAGAAGGCAATTGGAACTGTACAAAGTATCTATCTGCAATGGGTCAGGAGAGCTGGGAATTAGAGAATTCTAATGTGGGCTGTGAAAGACAAGTACAAGAAGGCCAAATCCGAAAAGGTTTCTGCCCCAGCTTGGCAGGAATAGATCAGGAAACTGGCTTGAGGGTTACTCGATATAGCAAGAGAAAATTACAGGACACCCTGTACTTGTATTTCAGATAAAGAATAAATAATGTTTTGGAAAAATATGCCCTAAATATTATGTGGATCATATTTGTATTATAACATTTTCAAAAGTTTACATAAAATTCCAAATTGACTATGAACTTTGCATTGCATTTAGCAACTTTATTCTCAGTCAATAGCCTGCTTTCCTATTAGTCCATCATTGCATGATTAATCATCTGGGGTAATCTTGGGAGGACATTGGGTCTCATGAGTTTTACATGGTACTCTAGTGAAAGGTCAATTTAGGGTGCTTGGTGGAGAAAACTGAATAAGATAGTGCATTTTCGTAACAAATAACAACTTATATTAGGAAATAAATTTATCTGAGTCCTCAAAAAATATATTTCCTATTATATATCATTGAACTTCAATCAAATGCCTCTGCTTAGTGAAAACTTTTCTGAATAAAGATTATAAAAAACACCATGTAGTTATATTTTTTCTGTATTCTATCTTTTCAGGATTCTCATTCTTAAATTACAAGGAAAGGTCACATATACAAAGAAATGTACTTCACTGGAAAAGTTTGATGGTTAAAAAAGATTTCTAATGGTCTCAAATTGACTTCCAGATGAGAATATTTGATATCCAAGGCAATAATATCTTCAGTATATCTGTTTTCTCACAGACTATATATACATGTGTATATATATGAATCTTTCTTAAGCTATTGCTAAAATTTTGTTCTTTAGTACACAGAACTAGAGGCATATAAGTCATGTTAAAATGAAGTTGCCATCTTGATAATAATGCTTGATTGAATGTTCATAATGAGTTCTGAGAAGTTTATGTAAATTTTAATACAACTGCCAAGTAACTGCTCTAAAAAAAGCGAGACACTTGTATTGAAACTTTGAAAAATAATTTTTAAAAGTACAGTATCAGTGAAACGATGATAAACAAGAGAAAAATGATAGGAACTCTAAGTTAATTCTTCTTCCCAGACCTGTCTTGTAGCATATCCATGTTGGAGATCCAAGGCTTGATGAATGTCCTCTGTCTGCCTGTCTCTACAATTGTCAGGCAAAGTGGAGAATGAGTTTCTCCCTTTCCTCTAGAAGAAATACAGAGCTGCATTACTACCCACTTTGACTTTCCTGATGGAAGGAACATGAATTATCCCAGGTGGCTCAGTCTCTACTTATTGACAATGATATCACTTATCAGCTTAGGCTGTAATAAGCTGCCTTATTGACTTTTGCCTTGTCACTCTTCCAGCTAGCTTCTTGTCACAGGCACCACTGCTTTGCATCAGTCTGCTTTTGCTTTATTGGCTTATTGATAGTTCCATCCATCTTCTTCAAGAAGGTTGACAGGCTGGCATTTGACTCATCTGTTTTCCTGTGATTTTACAGCCTGCAGGATAGCTACCTGACATCCATGAAGTTTTTCCCAAATGGCCTGCAACATGCAAACCAGTCCTCCTTGCTCCACTGAGGGATTGCTAATTTTTTTTTCTTATTACAAAATATGGAGTTGCTGACAAATGTCTGCTTTCAGTGTGGAGGTAAAAGACAGAACTAATATTTGACCTGGTAATTCTGACAAAATAGCTTCATACTGTTTTTCCAGGTGCTCTGTGCAAGAAATCTTTCTGATGTTTGTACTAACAGAACCCCATTTCCCTCCAGGTAGTCAAGCAGAGCTAAACAATCTTTGCCATCTGAACTGAGTCTCTTATTCAACATCAAAACCAAGGCAGAACAGCATGAGTTAGTTCAAGTTAGTACTTATTTAAGTGTAAAACTAAGTTCTGATCCTATACTAATTGGATATTAAAGATCAAATAATAACATGATTTAAAAATTAAGTTCCAGATTTATGAATTCCATTTTACTTGTAAACTGTATACATTTTATTTGGAACTATTTAAACAATGATACATAGTTTTCACAGAAAATTAAAGCAAGGGATATAAGTAGAAAACTTGCAAAGAGGCTGGAGCAGTGGCGCAAGCGATAGATTGTTTGCTTGCACCCGTTAACCTAGGACAGACCATGGTTTGATCTCCCAGCATCCCATACAGTCCCCCAAGCCAGGAGCAATTTCTGAGCACATAGACAATATTAACCCCTGAGTGTCACTGGATGTGACCCAGAAAGCAAAAAAAAAAAAAAAAAAAAAAAAGAGAAAACTTCCAAAGACCTATATTACTAGATATTACTAAATATGCATTTATATCTACCTCTTCCTTACTTGACATGCTGCATGAAAAACACTTGAGTATTATCTATAGAACATAAGTTAAGGAATTTTATCAGGTGCAACCTAAAATGTGAGAAAAAAATGTAACTTAGTTTTTCTGTTTAGTAATTTGCTGTCATTTTTGGATAAACTTCTATCAAAGATTTTAACACATCTTTTCTTTTAAAAAAACCACCTAAGTCTTTTAAGAAAAAAGTTAAAAAGATTAAGTGTTTTCACTTACTATATGATGCTGTATAATAAATTACATATGTTTTAATTTTCATAAAAATAGTAAAAGCATAGAAGTTTTGTTACTTATTGCTAGATAAGGAGATGATTATTTGCAGGATTAATGTCATAGATGACAGAGCTAGAAAATTAGCCTAACAAGAACAAGAACTAAATCCCTCTCTTTCTCATCTGAACTCCTCTTAAAGTTTAGTCTTCTCTTTTTTTTTTCTTATTTTTGAAATTTTTTAAAAAGGAAAAGGGGGAGGGACAAGGGGGAAAGAAAAATTTACTTTAAGTTGAGCACAGCTCCAGAGGAAAAGAGGAAAGACAGTTTTGGGATGGCAATGTAGATGATCCTTCATCCCCCAATCCCTAGGGTAAAGGGAAGTGGGTCTGCAAACAGAGAAGGCCCAGGAAATGATCCAAACCAAGCTGGAAAAATGAAACGGGTCCTGGGATTCTTCTACCGCATGGAGAGAGAGCTCCTCTAGAGCCCCAGACTATATTGGGAGTAGGACTTCTTCCATGGGAGAGAACATGATGGGATAGAGAGCCCATCCAGATCATCTTCCTGCCAGGTTGAAAAATTGTCAATTTGATTAGGAAAGACGGATTAGGGAAGATTAGGGACAGATTGGGGATTGGGTCTGTTAGACTTGACAATACCTTGGGTTTGGTTTTAGATTTGGGGCCACAACCAGCGATGCTCAGGACATTTGTGATGCTAGAGATGGAAAACAGGCAACTTGCATGCAAGTGTCCTGCATGCTCTTTCTAGCCTCAAAGGTGAGCAATTCATTTGTTTTTCTCTTCTTTTCTTTTTTCTCTTTCTTTTCTTTTGTTAGGATTAAGGGTAAGAGTATGGGTACAAAGAAAAATTCTTTAAAATCAATGGAAAGACACTCTAAGAGCCATGTTCCACTGCACTCAAACCACAGGCGGCCCTATGAGTTCGAACTCCACCGAGGGTGAGCAAGTACAATTAGAGAGGAAAGGAAGGGGGACCGAGGGAGCAGAAATACTGGGGGAAATAAAAACACAAAGAGCCAGAGCTCCAGTACAGCTGCCAGGGAGGATGCTTTTCTGAGCCCCAGAAGGAGTTATTCCAAAGTAGAGCTGGGAGTAGACCCTTGGGGGTGAGGGGTGACAAGCCAAAAACCCCCATCAAAGAAAGGCCACAGTGTCCCATCTTTAGTCTGGCCTCTGGCAGTTGCTGGGGTTACTTTACTCTGCAGGGTATATGAAATGCTGCTGGGACTGACTCCAATGTGGGCCCAGAGGTGGCACACCTCCCATGTAAGCCAATGCAGAAAACGATTTCCTAGGATTTTCTAGGATTCCAGTAGCCAGTTCAACATGTTTCCTAGGCTTCCAGCCGGACAGATACTCAAGAAGACATCATCCTTCACTTCTTCATCTCCTTTATGGCCGGAGGATTCCAAGGGCACCTATAGACACATGCACTGCTGCAACGTGGAGCTTTTTGAGTCCTGGAGCTGCGAGGGATGGATGCGGCAGGAAAGTTTCTTTGCAGAAGGGACCCGAGATGCAGAGTAGCTGCAACTGCAGCTGCAGAAGCCTGAAGGCGACATCCTGCAGCCCCCTCTGGCATGGCTCGGGAGCTGGGCCTGTCTTGAGGAGGGAGGAAAACGAAGCCTCAAGCCACCTGGATGGCTCTCTCTAGTCTTATAACTCTTATGTGGCTCTCTCTGCTCTCTGTGCATACACACTTGTATTTCTGTTATGAAATTTTGAAACAACAATGTATAGAAATCCAAACAAACAGTTATTCCAGGAATGAACAATACATAGGAACTTTCAACTGAATAATTTGAGAATGATCATGATAAAAGACGCATGATAACGTAGTATGAGAATCTAGTAAAATATCAGGCCATACTTTTTATTCATAATATGGCAACATGAATTTAGTTTTAATCCATTGATCCATTTTATTTTAGAAAAAAAATAGATATCGCATATCCTTCCCCGCTATCTTTAGAATTTTCTACATTATAGTTCTATGTACACTACTAGCTTTTGGAAAAAATAAATTTTTTACTATTTGAGTTGATATATAATTAATTTATAACATTCTATATTAATAGGGATGTAGCTTCACTCCTCTTACGTACATAATTTCTACCACACACTCACCACTAAAGCTCTGTTACCATCCTATCACCAACAGTACCATTCTACCTAATTTTTAAAACCTTCATTTTTAAAACCCACCTTCATTCTCCAGTATTATAAGAATTTTGAAAACCTCTTAGAATTAGGTTTTTTGGTTACTTTTACAAAGAGATCTACTTTTATTTAGTCTCCACTTGTGAGTAAAAACTTTTAATAATTATCTTTCACTTCTCTACTTATATTTCTTCACATAATTACATCAAGTCCTATAAATTCACATCCCCAGTCTTATTCCATTTTTTAATGTCATAGTGACATTTCTATTAATATGTTCTACCCAGTCATCTATCAGTGGACTTTACAGATGACTAAATTTTTGTTTTGACTTTCGACTAATACAATTAAGGTATTGAAGTGCAAGAAACACCTTCATATTGATATTTTCTTACCTGTCACCTAAATACTTGGGTCTTATTGTTTGATCATGTGATTTTCCTCTCTTTTTTTTCCATTCCTTCCTTTCCTTGCCTTTCCATTTTTGTTTTGAAAATACACCTGGTAGTACTCAGGGCTTACTACTGGCTCTATACTCAGGAATCATTCCTGGAATTGTTCTAGGGATGATATGAAGTTTTGGGAATGAATTTGTGTCAACCTCATGCAGGCAAGCACCCTTCTCATTATACTATCTTACCAAGTTCAAATGATCACAGACTTCTCTTCCTTTGATACTCTTTAGAGAATCTTTTCTATAGGCTGAAGGCATACTGAAGGCATATAATTAAGGTATTTACCATGTGTTCAGCTGACCCTAATTTGATCTTCAACATTGCATATGGTTCACCAAACATGCACCAGCAGCGATTCCCCAAGACCAAACCCTGAGCACAGCTGAGAATGACTTGAAAAACACTCCTCCCCTTCTATATTTGTGTGTATAGGAACACATACATATGTATATATATTTTCTTAGATTCCATTAACCACCATTCCATGACAGTTTTTGACTTAGAGATGAAGAACTATGTCTCTACCATTAAATGGTTGTCTTAAATTGCTTTTCTTCTGTATGGTTCTATCTCATGCCCTAATTGCCCTTTTTCATTAGGCCATAGGTCATATTGGATTAAGACCCACTTTAAGAACCACATTATAACTTGGCTATCAATGTTACCATCGTATTTCCAAAAATGATTCCAATTCTAAGAAATGAGGTTAGATCTTTAACCTTTTGGGGAAGCAGAGTTCAAACCATAGCACATATATTAAATGAGCAAATCAAATATACTTCATGCCACTGGAGAGTACTTAGATTACACTTTGGTTGATGAATTTGCGAAGTGTGAAGGAACTTGATCTACAATTTCTATTTCTCTAAACTTAGACAGCTCTTATTTAAAATTAATGATACCTAGTCCCTGAATACTTCCTTTCTCTCCTAGAGGGTCACAAGATGTTATTCAAGGTATGGTTATATATATAATATTTATTTATATATATATAAGTATATATATTATATAACTTTAGCAACTATTTAGAAGCACTTCCCTTATTAGTGTCTTTAGTGCTCCTCTATAGAAAATTCAAGACAGTATTCATTTTGGTCCAGTACACAAGTGATTTAGGGGTGGACAATAGAATAACACTTTAGAGAAAAATGGGCTACTGACATCCAATTGCTCCTTGGGAAAATTAAAGTAACCTAATTCTCATTTATATTGTGGAGAAATAATCAGTCCTTGAAGTAAGATTGTGTCTGGATCATTTAACATGAAGAAATAATGGAAAAATAAGTTAATATACTTAATCTGAACCATGTTACAAAGGATTTAGTTTGACCTCCAAAAATGAAGAAGTGGTAATGCACCATTGCTTTTCAAACCATAGACACAATAAGCATTTTTACAGCAAGAAATAGGAGAGAGCCAGGGGTCTGCTCCATCTCCATTTGTCTTTCACATCAGGATAGAATAGTCAAGGATCAAATTAAGAATATGATGGTGATATGTTGCTGCCAAGATGACGTTCTCATTTACTAAAATCAAATAAAGCAGAATTTTTGTATTTATAATTTTAGAAGGTAATTTTATTTGAGAAAAAGGGCATCCATTTAAAAAGATAAGAAGTTAATATATTTTCTTTTTTGTAATTATAATTTTTAATTTTTAAAAACATTATATATACTAAGTGTTTGAAGGCATTTTTATTTTAATCAAATGAGCATGTTGTCATTTTTAATTAAATTAAAACAATTTTTTTTCAAAATTTAAATTCAGGATTTCCCTTTTAGGGAAGGAAGAAGATAACAGAATTCTATTTCCGGTCAACCCCCTGCAACCTGTGATTTATATTCTATTGTGAGAGATGGGCCGTTCTCAGTAGATAAAACATTATATTGCATATAATAGTAAAAAGGAACCTATTTGTCTTTTGAAAGACATGACAGTCCCCAACATCGACACTGAAAAAATAACAAACACTAACATGAGTTTTGAACTCTAAAATTATTAGTTGAGGTAGGAGATACTGGGGTACGAGTAGAAAGTCATACAAATTAAGAGATAACAATTTATTAAGCGGGAATATTGTTTGGGTGGATGATGATGACTATGGAGATCATAGTCATAGTTTAGGGGTGATTTTATTTCTTAAGTGGAATATAGATAAACTGAATTTGCCTCAGAGCTTTTGAATTCAAACAAAGGGTTGACTTAAAAATATTAAATAAAAATTTACCCTCTATAAAATTTACCTCCTTGCTCAAATTTTATTTTACATATTTTAAGTATCTTAGTTCAAGTTTATAATTTTTGCCTTTGGAATATTGAAGATAAATGGTAGTTCTAATTGTCTCATATAACGTTTTACATTTTTATTTCTTGAAATGTTAATATAAGTATTAATTAGAGTTAATATAATAAACTACTTTAGAATCAAAAAGAATATCGGTATCATCTGATCTATACTGTCTACCAGGGGTCCTCAAACTTTTTAAACAGGGGGCCAGTTCACTGTCCCTCAGACCGTTGGAGGGTCTGACTATAGTAAAAACAAAACTTATGAACAAATTCTTATTCACACTGCATATATCTTATTTTGCAATGAAGAAACAAAACAGATACAAATACAATATGTGGCCCACAGGCCATAGTTTGAGGACCACTGGATACCATCAGTTATAATTGAAATAAATTTAAACCACTTTACAGAAAATTTTAGATGTTACCAGCAAAGCAACAAATTCCCTTAGATGCCATTCTTGACCGCTAAATTACACATCTCTTTGTAATCAAGCCAAAATGAGGACTGAGTATTTAGAATGAGTTTCAAAGTTGTTTTTCTTCTGATTCTAGAGAGGTATTTTTTCATGAATAAAATAATGTACTGTGTAGTTTTTTTTTTCTCTCTCTGATGTTGGTACTGAACATGTTACTTCAGGTACCACCTCTTAATATTAATTTAAAATGTAAACATACAAAAGATCATAATGATGCTGAAAGACTTTTGTATTGGTAAAAACAAGATGTGTTTCAGAAAGTCAGAAAAGAAAGGGTGTCAAGTTAGGCATCAGGGAAGAGTGAAGAAAAACTTCAAAGATAAGGATAACTTGGTGTGTGTGTGTGTGTGTGTGTGTGTGTGTGTGTGTGTGTGTGTGTGTGTGTGTGATATTAAATCCATACCACCAAGGCAGATCCTGTCCTTGGAAAGAAAAAAAAAAAAAAAGGAAATCTGTACGTATAGACCATACTTCCTTCTCAGAGGAATCTGAACTCTATAAAATCTTTGTGAATTCTATAAAAATAACCTTTTACAAATCTTGCTCACTTGCTCCTAATGCATACCTCAAAAGTACACAGTTCTGCTGAATTTTGATTCTAGTTTTAACAAAACAAAAACTCTCCTGAAACTGACCATTTAGTAGACTATTTTTAAAAAAAGAAAAAACACAAATAAAAGTATTTATTAAAAACACTTAATAAAGACAATAGCTTGCATTCTGATCAGAGTTTGTGATCTTATCTTACATTGTGCTGCGCCATAAAAGCTATTAGGAAATAGTGATCAAATTTAGAACACTGGTTAATCTTTGCAGTAATCCAAAACAAGGTAAATGCTAATAAAACATCCATTTAAGATTCTCTTGCCAATGCTTAACTAATGGCATGATTCTTACTTTTTATGAGATATTTCAAAATTAGAAATAGTCTTATTCATAAGAATTTCCTTCTCAATTATGACTGCCTTTCTTGTTTTCTTTGCTCCTATTTATTTCCTTATTATTTAAATTAGAATAATTTGACAACCAAATAAAGACACATATTTGATAAGTTGATTTTCTCTCCAAGAAAAAAAACATAAATTATATGAAAACATTTTTAATGTAAGAGGCAATAGCATTTAGTCTCTTTCCTACCAAACTATCTTGTTCTTTCTCTCAATTTTTTTTCATTAGGCAAAATGTCACCAACTGTCTCTTTTCAAGATTTTTATTACAGCTGCTCTATCCTAGTAAAAGGTTCTTGATTGCAAACAGTAGAGACAGTTCTATTGGGTTAAGAAGATAATGAATCTAGGAGAAAAATAATAATAACCACACAGAAGTTAAAGTATCTCTGGGAATCAGGCTATGGGTGAAATAGAATTCAGTGGCAGGATGGTATGTTGCTCCATGTTTCTCCCACCTGATAAGAGTGTAGGACAGGGTGCTATTGCCACTGCTTTTATATACTGTAGGACCAGGCTCTGGAGCAATGGCACAGTGGTTAGGGCAATTGCCTTGCATGCTGCTGACCCGTTTATATTCAGTATCATGGATCATAGAATAAGCCTACCAGGGCAATCCCTGAGTACAAAGTAAAAAGTAAGCTCTGCGTACTGCCAGGTGTGGACCAAAAATGAAAATTAAATAAAAAATAAACACTGTACCATCAATCTACTTACAAAATTATTTCTCTTCATTCTTAGAAAATACCAACTTTATATGTGGAACTAAGTTCCACCAAGACCCATCGGTCCCTAGAAAAAAAAAGTCACGGCCTGGGTAATAGAATAGCACAGAAGGTAGGGCGTTCATCTTGCACACAGCCTACGCTCTTTGATTCCTGGCAACTCGTATTGTCTCCCAGGCTACCAGGAGTGATTTCTGAGCATAGAGTAAAGAATAACCCTTAAAGGCCACATGCTGTGACTCAAAACAATAACAACAAAAAATTACTATTTCTTTAAACTGATATATCTAAAAGATACTTAGATTTATATCTGGAGATAAAATTTTTTATCAGTGAACATATCTTAAGGTACAGAACAATATTAAAGAAAAGTTTAGTGATGAGAAATTACCCCTTCTCTTTGTACAAAATCTCTATTAGATGCCCCCAGACTCCTTAGTATAAAATCTATAATTAGTTGCTAATGTGCTTCATTTACTTTAGAATCTTTATTATTAAATTTTTAGAATCCCTATTGTTAAAATTATTCAGACCTATTTTTAAATTGTTTTTCATTAATGTAACTGATTTTTATTTATTTTTCACTCAGGGAAACTAAGAGATATGGAGGAAAGCCCCTGTACCCTTAAAATATGCTTTCCACACAGACCTACCACAATAACAAGTCTTGAGCCTATCTATTATAAGCAACACTGTGGTCTATGGTAAACTAAATTTTTTTATCCTCTTTAAGGATCAAAATCATGGATGCATGTATGCTCTGTCATATTATGTCCCTTCCTCATTGTAAAGAATAATATCTGAATTGCAATTTTTCAAATTTATTTTAATTATTTTTAATATTTTTATAATGATATATATTAGTGTTTTTGTGATTATTTCCTGCACAGAGATTATTTCTGGGTCTATGCTTAGGGATCATTTCTGGTGATGGTGAAGAGACAGTAGGTGGTGCTGGGGATCAAACCATGGTAGGCTACTTGCAAAACAAGTGCCAGGCAACTATACTATCTCCTCAGACCAGGATTTGTATTTGTATATATTTTCAAGTCTGCTACTAGATCCCTTGAATGCTAGTTCCCCTGAAGTAGGCAGAAAATTATTATATTCTGGGCAGCAAAAAGAAAAATAAATCTGTGTGTACATTTGGCAAAAGTGATTATAATTTGAAGATGTATCTTTCTTTAAGGTTCTCTTCACAATTTCTTTTGACAGATATTTAAATCAACAAATAAAAAAGCGATGTGATAAGATGAGATGTGTGTGTTTCAAGGGACATTTATTTAACAGGTCACTTTGGAATATAGAGCTAGCAAGAAAAGATTCTGTACACAGGAATCAGGAAATCATTAAAAGGAGAAATGCTATTTGTTTAAGTAATATTTGTGTCCATTTAAAGGAAATTGTTCTTTAGTTATGAATATATAAAATTTTCTTTCCTATGCTAATATTTTAAACCTCTACTATCAACCAAAATGAAGTATTTCTAAGAAAAATCTGTAGATAATGATCAAAGAATTTTAGAGAATAAATGGCAAAGTAAAGTAAAGCCAGACTTTCATAGATAACCCTTATCTATTATAACCAAATATAATAAGTGAATGAGATAGCACTTATCAGATTTGGTAATCATATTTGATAATATCAAGGAATATAAATGGCCTGAAAAATCTGAAAATGAATAAAAATGCAGTAAAGCAACTATTCATTTTAATCTTATTTAATGCTAAATATGGACACAAGAACTTCCATGTCTTATTTATTCCATGTGAACTTCAAAATAGTTAATTAATGTTATTAGAAAAAACATTTTGCTTGTGAGCAAATTGAAATAAAATAATATCAAGTCACTCCAAATTTTTGTATTTAATATGTATTTTAATAGTCCTTTATGCACAAATAATCTAAACTGAATGAATATACATGATTTAGAAATAAAATCATATGACTTATGTTTCTTTTAGGATTCTGTGGGTATCAGCAATCTGCATAGGTACACTAGAGGTTGATTTGTTGATTGATATGCACCTGAGGGATGCTCAGAAAGCAAATACAGAAACTGTTGATCTTTTGTAAGACTTACTTAAGTCCATCATTTGAAGAGATTCCCTTTATTGGTACTCTAGAGATTAAAGTAAGAGTAGATTTAGTGTGACAGGTGGCTCAACAATAAGGATGAAATTTGGAAATGAAGTGTGGAGGGAGATAATTTGATTAATTAGCTATCATGGAACATTGTGAAAACTAGAGGTCCCTGACCTGAATCCTATGCATTGTAACATAAATTTTATGGAAGTCATGAATTATGGACTATACTATTGTGAAGAAAATTGGCAGAGAATGGGTTATACTCCATGTAATCCAATATAATTGATCATATCCGATATAATAATAATCTAATATAATATGGTTATAATTTATGTAATATAATTTTAATCATACTCCAAAATAATCATAATCTACACCCAGATAAGGAATATTTTCCCTTTATTAAATTTTAGATGATCACAAGAAATCCAGGTTAAAAGTATTCAGTATGCATCAGTTGTATTCTGCAAATGTGAAAAATGTTCTTTATTTACTTAAACATAGTCATCCTTCCTTTTAAATTTGAATATTACTTCTTCCTTTAGTTCAGATAAATAGAGTCATGAGCTTGGGTAGGTAGAAAAAAACTAACCTGTTACTGTTCTATTTTGAAGAAGCAAATTCTAAAATTTATACTCTCCTCATATTTTAGGCTTTATTTTTCATTTCCTTCTCCATAGTCTTTCTAAAAATGGCAAAATATGCATCACTATACATTACCATGCATAACTATTATATTTCCTATCCACCCGGTATTTATTAAAGATGACTCCAATTTCTTTGAGGAACACATAATTTAAGGATTTTACTCAGGATCAAGATACTGACTGGTGAACTATAGAGAAGGGAATTTTAAGGAGATCAATGGTAGGTGTGACCCTCATTTAAAATTTGAGTGATTCAGCAAAGGAATAGGTACTCAGTTAAACTGAGCTGCTAGAAAGTTCAGAAACATACAATGGCAAGAAATATAGTTTTAAGCTCTACTAGAAATGTTTAGGAATCATGCAATATTTTCAATTAGTATAACTTGTTAATTAATGATAGGAGCTATAATTTCATGATCATGTTCTAAATTCACAAAAATTAAAATGAAAAGATTTATCAATTAGCAACCCCATTATAAAGCATTTGTGTTAAACTTAAATGGCCTTAACTAATTAAAATACAGAAACTTTTCATTCATTTATATGATACATAATTATTCATCTGTATTCACATGTTCTGTCCAGAGTTAAAGTCTGGTTTGTAAAAGTCATGTGTCTTTGGGTGCCATTTTATATATTTTTGCCTGTATTCAGAGAACATCCCAAGAGCAGCCCATCTTATTAAGAATTCCATACATTTTGTCTATTTCTTCTGTCTTTTTAAGGTATAAATCATATTATGTGAATAATTTAACTTTTTTTGATTGTGATAAAACAATATTGGGCACACATGTACTCCTTTAAAATTATTATTAATTTGTTTTCAATTTTTAAAAATAATTATTAGTGATAAAATATAAGAATTAATAAAATCAGTCTAAAAGAGAGATCTCTCATCTACGTGGGAATACAAATATTTTTATTGCAATACTTCCAAGGCATCTATATGAAATTCCCTATGAGCTATCCTGTCAAGCCAGTTTATAGCCATTGCACGTAGACAGGAAATGAAAATGGTTCATCTCCCACAGAGCAGCATAAGGTGCCATTTAAAGATTGTCAAATACATAGCCATGCAATGGTTTTCCTGAAAGTGAAGGTACCAGCTATCTAGCAATAAGACTTGACTTTGATTTGCAAGTTTTTAAAATTTTGTCTATAAAAGAAAAACTTTAGTTTTCAAGCACGGCACTGCAGTTGCATATGCTTTACTCCCCAGATTAGGAACTATTTACTGTTCCTATATCAGTCTACCAACTGTATCTCATACTTTGATTTTGATGTTGGTTTTTGTCAGGGGAGGGAGCAACAAACGGTGGTTCTTATGGCTTACTCTTGCCTTTGTGCCTAGTGATTACTTCTGGCAGATCTGGGTGTGTGGAGGAGAATGGAGTGGGATAGATGGGGGATGGAGCATCATTTTGCAGTGCCAGGTATTATTACACCTGGTTGAATCTTATGCAAAGCAATTGACTACTTGTAGTTCTGTCTGGCATCATCCTGAGTTAGAAGAATAAAATAACCCTGTTATGAAAAGTGAAAATGTAATATTTTTCACTTTTCTATCATCTGCTTTGTTGTTAGTGTCTCAGAAAATATTTTCTTCAATTTTTATTCGTTTTAAACTCAGGCATTATGCTCTCATTGTTCTTTATACTACTAAATAATATTGTTTTCAAACCAACAATGGTAGGAAGGGAGATGTGAACTATAAATTGAAATGGCTCAAGTCAATATCAAAATGTTGCTTGTTACAAAATCTCTCTCTCTACACACACACACACACACACACACACACACACACACACACACACACACAAACACACAGATATACTCATACTCAAACACAAGGTGAATTTCCAGAGCACACCTGAGTTCATAAGGTTTAACTTTCTCAATTTTTAATTCACTGACATTTCTAATTGGCTTGCCTTTATCTTTATCTTAAAGTAAACAATTCCTTACCATTTATGGCAAGAATTCACACTAATAAGAAAAATCCACAAACAGAAAATCTAAAGATTGAAAACTATTAGTTTCACAAATTTATGACTAATTTATATCCAAGCCTGACCCATTTCTGCTTCGCTTACTGCTATAATTAATTTTACATAGGTTCTCTGTCCCATGGAAGGCACTTATCCACCTTCAGAATTATCCTCCTTCAGAATTGAGCTATATTTTCTAATATTAAAGTCCAAAGAAAACCCAAGCTCTTTTATCTTCTGACCCCAATAAAAGGCTTCCCTGACTTACGTAAACACAATAAACACTTATTGGGAAAAGTTTTATCCTGGAGTTTTAAAATTTCTCATCTAAGTTTTATTAGACTCATCATTTATATATTGTAATGAAGTAAGATTATTTCCTAGAAATTTGTTCCCAGTGCGAATAGAATCATTAAATACAATCATCACTGAAAATAATTAAATGTTATTAACTTTGTTTGAACCCAGACAGATGAGCTCCTAAGAGGAAGGAAAGGACTATAGTGAATGATTCAGTTGACCTAGAACAGACCAAGGGACACAAAAGATTTGGCTGAAGGCCTCCTTGGAGAAGGTTTGCAAAAATGACTGCTCCTTTATTGCTGCTTTTGAGCAAATGATTTCAAGAAAAATTCCCACAGAATAAGAACTGACAATGTTAGGAATGAAAGTCAAAGCAGATTGAAAAGAAGGTGACATAAAAGGAGTCATCCAGAGACAAAGAATGTTATCCATTATGTTTTTTAAGTCTGGACCTATGTCTCTCTTTAAAACATCTGATAGAAGCTAAATTAGGGTTTAGAGAAATTAGGTGATTTATCTGTTTATCTGAAATTTATTTATCCAATTATTCTTGAATCTTTTCCTAGGTATGATCAGTTTTTTATTCTTTTTCAAATATATTTTTCTAGCATTTTATTGATGGGAAGAAGAAATGAAGTGAGGTCTGTGTGTGTGTGTGTGTGTGTGTGTGTGTATAAACACATATGTGAGCGAAAAAGTGAGTAAAAATTGTTTACTCAATGTTGGTAAATATTTACCTGCAGTTAATTTTAACTCAGCTGCTTAAAGTGCATAGTAATTAGCCTGGTCGCCTTGAGGGTAATTGTAATGAAGATGCCTGGACTAAGATTGCTTTGATGAGCAGCGGAGGTAATCAAACTTTTGAAGTTGGCAAAAATGACTCTAGGTGAACAGGAGAAGAAAAGTGTAATTTTGCATGCAAGAGTAATAAAAGCAAAACATCCCCAGATCAGAGCAAAAAATACTGTTCATCCAGCTTGCTATAGCCTTGAGTACAATCTCTACCCACATAGGCATTAAACTCATATAGGACTATATAAAATTTGGAAGAACAATAATTATTCTTATATTTTTATTACTTTGGCTAAAAGGTTAATATTTTAGGCATTCTTGTGCATTCTTATATTTTGTCTAGTTTGAACTCCATAAAAGCTATTCTTTTCATATTTTCATATTATTGGAAATGAATGTTTCTAAATGGTACTCATAGGTAACAGTTCTAGAAGGTAAACTTGACAAATCAGGATGCTTTGATAAAGAAAAAATATATATGAATATATATTAATATATTCTGTTTTTATTGGTTGAATAGGCAAAACTAAAATAGGAACAAGGAGATACAGATACATTCTTGGAAGTAGAAATATTACAAAAATGAGAAAGAAAGAGACAGGTGTAATGGAAATATTAGTATGGGAGTGGAAAGAGAGTATAGTCATGACATATGATTAATTCATTGTATCACTTTAAGTCTGTTCCACTGTTTGGTGGTAGGCAGCAAAGATGGCAGAACTAGCCAAAAATAAAGATAAATAAAAAATGAAACTAATCCATACTTTCAATTTAATGCCACTAGATAAAATGATATGCATATCATCAGGGAATGCAATTCAAAACAACAGTGAGATATCCCCTCACACCACACTGGCACACATAAAAAGAATCAAAACTAGTGCAGAATTGATGCCAAAATACAGAATCCTCAACCAGTCTTGAGAGGAATGTAAATCGGCTCAATTTCTTTGGAAAACAATATGGCACTTCTCAAAAAAAAAAAAAATAAAGAAAAGTAAGAGGAATTGAGTTTCTATTCAACCCAGCAATCTACTTGTTGGCATCTACTCTGAAGGCTCCAAGACACAATTGTATAAAGATTTTCATGGTCCTTTGTTCAGTGCAGTGCTATTCACAATAGCCAAGATCTGGAAACAACCCAAAAGTCAGTGATAAATAACTGAAAAGAAATTGTGGTATGCACAACAAAATGTTATGCAGCTCTAAGAAAAGATTAAATCATGTAATTTGTCCTCATGTAAATGAAACTAGAAGGTATTAGGCAGAGGGAAGTCAGAAGGAGAGGAACAGAAACATAAACTCCCTCTTTATAGACTTTAAAGAAATAGTAATGGAGTAACAGATGACCTAAGCCAACAAAACTCAAGACTTCGTTTATGAACTAAGATAACCAAGGAGGGTTCATTGGCCTGAGCACAGCGGTAGGGCGTTTGTCGTGCACACAGCCGACCCTGGACAGATGGTGGTTCAAATCTCAGCATTCCATATGGTCTCCTGAGCATGCCAGGTAAGATTTCTGAGCACAGAGTCAGGAGAACCCCTTGAGAGTCACTGGGGTGTGACCAAACAAACAAATAATAACAACAACAAAAAGATTATCAAGGAGGGTTGAGGGATTAATATGGTAGTGAAGGGACCATGGAGCTTTGTTGGAGACATTGTTGGACTCTGTCAGTACAGACACTTTGGCAGAGTCTGTGGTACTGGAATGTTATATATTTGAAACTTTAAAGATAATGTAAAACATAATAATGTAAAAAAAATGAGAGAAGTGTTTAAGAGATACAGTTGCCTGCATGTAGCCAACCTGATTCTGATCCCCAGCATCCCATATGGTTCCCCAAGGACTACTGGGAGGATAGAGTTATAGTTTAAATAGATGATGTCCTTTAAATATATATATGTCTGTATATATATCCCATTCCATTTAGAGAAAATATTCTATAAAAATTATAATATTATTCCTCAAATAATCTAAATATTTTATAATTAAATGAAATAAAGCAAAATAAAAATTATGGTATTTCCCTGATTCTAGCTTTTTTTCTTATTCTCACCCCAAGAAATGAATTCATTAACAAGAAAGAGAAAAGATTCTATTTTTCTAAAGAAGGCAGAATCTTGGACATTTGGCCTGGACTGTCTTCTCTCTATTTCTTAGAGTCTTCTAACATTCTCTCTTCCCTTCCCACTCTACTTCCATTGCTTTTCCCAGAAGGCTATGAAACATTCTATTTATTTCTAGAAAACTTAGGCTCTCATTTTTGAAGTTGATCTTTTTGCACATCTAAGTTTTCTATCTATTTTTTCTTTAGCTAGCTTACTTTTGAAGTTTCTTGATTAAACATTTTGTTGATGATCTCTGGTATTTGACAGTGTTCTATAGATGACATCTAGTTGACAGAAGACTAATGAGGCTCTAAGGAAGCCAATCCTCTTGACAATGTGACACATAAGTTTCCATTGATGTACCAAAGCTGATAAGTAATCATCAAAGAGATGATAGACCTCACTGAGAGAGGAGAGAGTTAATGTGCTTAATTTATAAATGTCAAAAGGTCTCTTAAATGTAACCATAGGATTGACTTTCTGAGGTCATTCAGAAACTTTTGTCAATGGCATCAGGAATGTGTGGCCCTTTTATAAATTCCTGATGAAAAGACTCCACTCAAAATAGAGATGTCTATTTGTATCTATGGATAATTAGATATTCATAAAGTTAAAGAAGCTTGCATTTCTATTCATAACATTTTACTTTGTAATTCTTTTTCACCAGATGTACTACCATGCACATGGCCAGGGATCACTCCTGAGTACAAAGTCAGGAGTAGAAGTAAGCACTGAGCACTGCTAGAACCTTCTAGAACACTGTTCTAGAACCTCCACCCAATGTAAGTTTGTATTTTCTGTACAATGAATTCCTGCTATAGTCAAAATGCATATTGTTTATTTTGACCAAAATGGATTACAAATCTTTCACAGTAATATTTTAAGAACATAGTGACATTGAATCAGGAGCATTTCCACCACCAAAGTTGTCCTCCCTCCACCCCTGTTCCCAGCAGGCATCCCACATCCCCCTCTTTTGCCCCCAGGGCTGCTAGTATAGGTGGTCACCTCTTGTGTCTAGCATGTTGTAAATTCAGTATTGATTCTGTTGTCGTTGGCTTTAGATTTGGTGATTAAGTCTGATTTTTTTTTTATTTCTACTTAATGGTTATACGACTGTTTGGTATTGGTACCCTTCATTATTTTCCCCTCCATTTGTGAGGCAGAACAAGATGGTTCAAGTTCTGTGGTTCTGTTTGAAGGAATAAAAAAAATGGGGCAAAAATCAAACAAGCAAAAAATGATAGAAGTTCTTCTAGAGGCTATAAATTTCAATTTAAGAGAAGAAAGGGAAAAGAGAAGAAAAACATAATAATACAAAAAAATTAAAAATAAAAAATAAAGAGAAAACTCAAAAAGCATTATAGCAATATAGACAACAACCACACAATAACCACTGACCTGAAATAAAAACAAAACATAGCACAAAAAACAACAAACAACAACAATAACAAAACTAAAAAAATAACTAGTGCTTCTCTTGTTTTTTCCTTGCATAGGCACAGTAAATATTGAAGAGATTAGAAAGGGAATTCCCTTGGCCTAAGACAGTGGTTGGCAACCTGTGGCTCGTGAGCCACATGTGGCTCTTTATACTTTTAATTTGGCTCTTCTGTGTGCCAGGCGGCCACTCCACGAGTCAGGACTCTGCTCCTAGCCTTTGTTAATGCACCCTGTGTGGCTCTCAAAATAAATTTCAATCGTGGTTTTGGTGAGATTTGGCTCAGTTGAAAAAAAAGGTTGCCTACCACTGGAAGAGATACAGGGTTTCCCATCCTTGAAGTATACTCTCATGGGAGTAACTATAGGCCCTGTACATGTTCTTTTACTTTCTGCTAGGTCCTTTTGTGGTGTTTGGAAACTTTCCGCTCCATTGTGGATGATAAAATCCTGCCTCTGTAGCTAGAGATCCTGGTATTTGCACAGGTCAAAGGATGGAACCTTGGATGGAGTCTTTCTTTACGGTTCTAGGAGTTGTGTTCCATCACTATTGTTTTAATCAGTCTTCAGTAATTGGTGGTCTTTGTTTTTGCACCCATTCTGTCACAAAGCCTAGGATAGAGTCTTTCATTATGTTTCCAGAAGATCTGCTCAGTTGCTCGGGTTGGATGTACGCTGTCTGATCACCTGGAATCTAAATTGGGTCCACATGACAGATGTTCAAGGTGGGAGGTGCCCCTGTATTGTAAAGTGTCTGAGTTCTTATCCCTAATAGATAATAGCATGTTTTTATATGTAAAATTTCCCCTCGTTTTTTAGTATGACTTTGCAAGAAGAAATGGTGCTATATTGTATTGCTGGTGCGTTTGAGGAGAGTGAGAGTATCAGGCTCCATCATCTTTGAAAAAGCACATTATTTTAAAATTCACATGTTAATATCCTAACTTCTAATGATAATGACTTTATGAGGTAGGGTTTTTGCGATTTACTTTGACTATGATGTTGGAATTTTAGTATAAGTAATATAGTTATTGTTAAATTTAATAAGAATAATTTATTTTTGGAGGAAATAAAGAATTTAACTCAAAATAATCAAGACTAGAATTATCCTGGGGGAATTTAAGCAATATAAAGAAAATTCTTATTGAAAAGGACACAAAGTGAAGTGAAAAACTCAACCCAGAGAGGTAATACAATGGGTATGGCACTTGCATTGCATGCAACTGACCCAACTTCTATCCTCATTACTACATATGGTCATCAAAGCCCCACCAGGATTTCCATCCTGAGCACAGAAACAGAAATCAACCCTGGATACAGCTAGGTGTGGCCTAAATGAGGGGAGGGAAAATACAAAAGAAAAAAGAGAAAAGAAATTAAGAATTCGGGCCGGGCGGTGGCGCTCGAGGTAAGGTGCCTGCCTTATCTGCGCTAGCCTAGGAGACGGACCGCGGTTCGATCCCCCGGCGTCCCATATGGTCCCCCAAGCCAGGAGCGACTTCTGAGCACATAGCCAGGAGTAACCCCTGAGCGTCACCGGGTGTGGCCCAAAAACCAAAAAAAAAAAAAAAAAAAAAAAAAGAAATTAAGAATTCAATTCCAGGCAATTCTTTTTATTGTTCCTTTAAAAGCCTAACCTTACTATGTTTAAGTTTGAGATAGAATGAATTGTGCCTCAGGGAACCAGCTCACAAGGGAATATATTGTTTATTCTAGCACCCAATTCACTGCAGTCCTTTATAAATGTGCTTTTTTTTATTTTCTATTCCCATAAAAACCACTTCCTGTAATCAAGAGACAAGATAACTCCACTGAAGATATAGTAAGCTTCCTAAACTGTTTGAGCTATAAAGCAATAAAGCTTTCTCATAACTTTCCTCCTGTGTTTCCAGTGATCATGTCTGATTTGTTAATGGAACTCTCATGGCTGCATTGGCTTCATGGGTATATATTATTTACTGCCTTATATAAGTTGCAGCTTCCATTTTTATTGTGGCAGAAGAGTTATTTCCAAAGTATAGAAAAGTATAATTTATTAACACTTAATAGTAAAATAGTAGCTTGGTTAAATAGTAACAAAGCAGAAGGCCAGCACAATAGTACTGTGCATGGGGTATTTGTCTGACAAACAGCTGACCTTTTTGCATGAAGTCAAACTGCCAACTGGGTTTGGTGGCCACATGGTCTCCCAAGGTCCACCAGGAGTGATGGAATAATCTTTGAGCATTGCCAATGTGATACCAAAACCAAGAATTAAAAGAAAAGAAACAAATCATGGTCTATGAAAACATCAATAATTTCTAACATTCTAGTCAAATAAAAACATTATTTGAACCAAGATAAAAATATCTCTGTAGCAAAAATAGCAATAAAAATGGTAATGAAGAAAGAACATTTTTGTGTGTTAGGTAAATATTTGCCTCTGATCTTCATAGTTCTTTAGAGTGTTCTGGTGGATCTTCCTCACTGTAAAAGCAGGAAGCAAGAGGATCAATAAGTAGACAAAAATGCAGTGTTGAATGCCTACTTTGCACACTTGAGACCCTGGGTTTCATCCCTGACAACAAAAATAAAAAACGTGGATGCCTAGTTCAATTTGAATTTCAAATACAGTGATCTGTTTTCTGTACGTGTATTTTATGAAATATGCTTAATATAGTAAACATGCCCCATAAAATATATAAAACAGCATTTGTGACAATCTTATTCTAAAATTTTTTTCTTTTATTATTTTTTTCCAGTAAAGTTCCTTTATTTGTGTTCAATTTTAAATAGTTTAAATTTGATCTTTTTATATAAGTGAAATCTCCAATACTATAGACGATAATATAGAAAGTACCGAATTTGCGTATTTTGCATCAAGGATTCGTGCTTTGGACAGTTACTATAGTTACCCAAAAGTCTATTTCCAGTAAACATAAGTGTCACGCTACTGAAATGCTCAGAATAAACTTCCTAACTTAGAAAGTCTTTGAGTTACCAAACACAACTTTATCTCCTGACTATTCACATTGTTTGAAAACCATATAAATTAAAAAATAATAATAATAATGTATGTATTTAACAGTATAAAAAAGTGGGGAGAAAACAATATGAAAGCAGAAGTTAATATATTTTTTTGGTTTTTTTTTGTTTGTTTGTTTTGGGCCACACCCGGTGACGCTCAAGGGTTACTCCTGGCTATGCGCTCAGAAGTCGCTCCTGGCTTGGGGGACCATATGGGACGCCCGGGGATCGAACCACGGTCCATCCTAGGCTAGCGCAGGCAAGGCAGGCACCTTACCTCTAGCGCCACCGCCCGGCCCCAGAAGTTAATATTTTTATAAAATAATTGTTTATTTCTATAACAGTTGAATAGTTGTAGAAATTTGAGTATATCTTAGATTTCCATAAACTCCTACCTGATTTACCCATTATATACATGCATGCATAGTTAAGTATATATTAATATAGACATACATTAAGTTGATTTTGAATTACACACTCTGAATTTAGTCTTACTGTGTGGTTAATCATAGCTTTGCTTATCTGTTAGTCCTACTCCAACAGTAGAAAACCTGAATCACACATGTAATATTCATTTGCCTGATTTTTCCATTCATTTATTTAGCATTGTTAACTTGACTCACTGAGATGTAACGTATTCAATTACAGTTATTTATATATATATGCGAATTTTCATTTGCCTTAAGTATTGCGTATTTCACTCATTTGGCAAAGTTAGGCAAATGCTTTCTCCACCATTTTTTAACTTCATTTGCAATATAGTCTGGTTATTTTCCAAGTCTACATTTCTTGATCTCTTCCTAAATGATGGTTTATATATAATATATAGTACTATAAATTTCTATCAATGTTATCAAGTCATATTGTATATCTACATTAACCATCATCATTGCAAAAAAAGAATACTTCATTTCATTAAAAATCTCCTATGCTTTACCAAATTCACTCTATATTACTCACAACTCTTGGAAATCAAGTATCACATTACTGTAACTATATATTTATTTGTTTTAGGAAGACATATTGTAGAAGTCATATAAGGTTTTTCCATGTCATTTTTGTTATTTTATAATTTATATTTTGACTATTGAATATTTCATCACATGGATATGCCATGGGCTTTTGAAATGTTATAATCAGTGAAGAATATCTTAGTTGTTTCCATTTTCCCTATGCGCTTTTGAATAAAGCTACTGTAAATATTCACAAGCAGGAATTTGTGTTAACATAAATTTTCATGTGAATTGAATAAAGACCCAGAAGCACAATTCTTGAATAATATTATGTGGAGGTTTTTGTAAGATGTCAAATTGTTGTTAAAAATTGTGTCCCATTTTAAAATACCATCCTCAGTAAAATTGACCTTACATTATTCAACTTAAAAATGGTATATTGGGGCCCGGAGAGATAGCACAGTGTCATTTGCCTTGCAAGCAGCCGATGCAGGACCAAAGGTGTTTGGTTCAAATCTCGGTGTCCCAGATGGTCCCCCGTGCCTGCCAGGAGCTATTTCTGAGCAGACAGCCAGGAGTAACCCCTAAGCAATGCCGGGTGTGGCCCAAAAACAAAAACAAAAAAATGCTATATTGATTATGTATGTAGATTACATATATTCTGAGTATATGTTCTAATTATGTACTTAGTCCAGTTTATAATTTTACTCATAATTTCTGGATGACAAATAGGAATAAACATACTTTAATATACTTAGAAAAGTTCTGCTCATAGACATAGGCCTATATTTAAAAGAAGAAAAAGATTGACAGTCTCCAAAGTTTTATATGAATGATAAAAATCTTTTTTGTATTTTTAATTATTTTTTCAAAAAAAGAGATACTGTAGTTTATAATGTTTAATATTCATAGACTAATAAAATTATTTCATATTATCAATCATTATGTCACAATGAATATGATTAGTTTTAAAACATTAGTTTATATTTTAAACCCTTATAAATGCCAATGATAAACCTTTTAAATACCAGCAAATGGTAAGAAGGGAAGCCTAGATAAAAGACTTTATGATTATCCCCATTTTTGACAGGACCAAATAACAGAACAGCTAAATATCTCTTGAAATGTGCATATCAACATATGACAAAGTCTGGTTATAAAATTAGGCCATTTTATAAACAAATCATGTTTATGGAACACTTCAAGATATTACCTACATCTCACAGAGAGCCCATTACTAAAAAAGAGGAAGAATTGAGAAAATGATGAAAGGAAAGACCTTCTAAAAAGTAATAATAATACAAAACTTATTATACCTTGTCTTAGAAAGTAACCACTGATGAACTGAAACCAGTTGAAAAGAACTGGAAAGACCCTGTCGGTCTGAAATAAAATTATGCAGGTTGGAGAAATTGATAGGACTGAAGGGAATCAAGTTGAATGAAATAAGTTAGAAGTAGGGCAGTGTAAGATTATTTATTCATTTGCAGGATAGAGATAAACATATTAAAATTTATAAAAAATATTGAATTATAGGGGCAGGAGAGATAGCACAGAGTCGTTTGCCTCGCAAACAGCAGACCCAGGACCTAAGATGGTTGGTTTGAATCCCGGAGTCCCATATGGTCCCCCATGCCTGCCAGGAGCTATTTCTGAGCAAATAGTCAGGAGTAACCCCTGAGCGCCGCCGGGTGTGGCCCAAAAACCAAAAAAAAATATTGACTTATAATAAACATTAGTATATAATAAAGAATTAACAAATAAGAAGGTATTGGGCCAGAGGACACATAGGTATGGGAGAAGGGTCATGAGCATTGTATTGTCTGGGATAGGAGGTAACTTATATACTAATACCAGAAAATTTAATGCTGCTTTGACCCCAATTCCTAGATTATAATAGAAAATAATTAAAAAATGGAATTTCATTCATCTCTTTAAAATATACATAATTTTACAGAACACTAAGAAAACACAAATCTTCCGGATTCTAAGATCTAGAAGGAATGATATATATTACTTTAAAACTTTCCATTTTGTATGATCATTTTAAAGTCATAGATATTAATCATTCTATAATCTTGTGCTAATAATTGCATTGGTCTCTATAGGTAGGGTGATTTATACTATAACATTTATTTCTATGTGACTATTACCAAAGCTTGTAGATTAATGGCATTCTTTGATGTTTAACCTGTCATTTTGTGGACAAAGCATCTAGTTCTATTCACTAGGATTCCACTTGCATTTCTCCTCTCTATTTTATCAAGTAAATGCAATCGTTGACGCTGTCTATGTGCCTGTTTGATTTTGTAATCCCTATGTTAATACTCACTTAATTTAAAAGGAAACTGCTCTCTTCCGTCTAGAGGAAGTCATGTAAATCTAACTGGCAGAGGATATTTCTAGTTCCTTTCCCAAGTGACATAAGCAGCAATGTAAGAGTAATTTAGTTTTGATTGCTACAATATCAAAAGAAACCCATGTGAATGAGGCTTTTTTTAAGCAATTGAGAGAAGGTGATACTTTGCACGTTGCTTTTAATTCCTCATTTTGCATATGGTTCTCATCATGAGACCAGAAAATGAAAGAGTGGTAACTGGAAATAATGCATATAATTATTTTATAATTAAGATTTTATTGGTGAGCTTGAAAGGGGGAAGTATCTAACAGAGCAAAGCTCAAGGTAAATCTAATTTGTAGTTTTTGTAGCACTTGATAAATTTTTCTGGGAAATAAATAGTAGCAAGATATAATGAACTGGGAATACTTTCAATTTGTTTTGTGAATGGAGGAAGTATATTTGAGCCTAATTAAAAGTTTTAATAATATAATTAATGTGATTTCAAATATGTCTATCACTAGATATTAATTATCTTGTAGTGACTAAAACAGATAATGGAAGTATCCTTCTTCTTGATTAGTAGAGTATATCTTTCAAGTGTGAATGTTGTCAAATTAAGATAAATTGTTTTTCAAACTAGATTAAAAAAAGCAGACTTCTTAATTAATACAAACTTGAAATACTGAACTATAGTTCACTCTGGCAAAAAAAAAGTCAAAAACCAAAAAACATGTTTTCTTTGCCAGAAGTCAATTGTAGAGTTTAACAAAAATTAAATGAACAAAAAAATATGACAAATTAATTTAGTATGAAGACCATAGGAGAAATAGATATTCTTTAAAGATAAAGAAAATAAAATCTTTGGGGCTAAAAAAAATAGCACAGAGGTTAAATCACTTGCATCATATGCCACTAACTCAGTTTTGCTCCCTGGCACTACATATGGTCCTATACACCTCCAGGTCCTGAGCACAAAGCAAGAGTAAGCTCTGAGTAATGTAAGATGTGCTTCCTTCACAACCTAGAACTAAAAATACTTAGAAAATGTCTAAAAGAGAGATAACAAAACAGAGTTGTTTAAGGCCTTTATAGCCTATGAGGTAGAATCATAAACTCAACTGATAAATTCATTAAGGTTAAGGAATTTGAACTTGGGCACTAGGGATCTATCTTAAAAATAATAAGGTGGAAATGACAGCTAAATCCCTAGGACTACATAATACCCTGAGTACCATGTGGATTGGATCTAACAAATGAGTGTGGAGGAGTCTTGATGAAACACAAAACCAGTGAAAGAGAAAGAGAGAGATCAGAGAGAGAGAGAGATAGAGACCGAGAGAGATCTAAAGACAACCAATCAAAGTTTAGGTTTTCCATCATTAGGCTTTCCACACCTTGCATTTACTTTTGTTCTAGCCAATTTCCTTGTCTATTTACATGTTTTTGTCTTCATAGCTTATATAGTTATAATATTTCTGAGCACTTCCATATAGAAGCTATTCATTGGAACTGATTTTGCTCAGTTTTAATATTTCTCACTTTATCATTCAACATATTGAATAAGGGGATGATTAATGTTTTCAACTGTTTTGTCACCTTTCTGAAATTTTATAACTTACATTATTTCATTTTGACAGTAAACTTTCATATTTTTAAATGAAAGAATAGAATATCAAGCAAAATGCTTATGTCTCCAAATCTCTTAAATTCTATATTTTATTTTAAGTCAATAGTAAACTCTTTTGCAAAATTAAATGCTTTGCCTTACATAAAACTAGAAGTAGAGGCAGACTTTAATCTCTCTGTTATTATACTGGACCATGAGTTCAATGAAATTAGCCAACATTTTATACACAAAAACATTGATGAATCACAATTTAAATAAATAATCCCAATCACTTGACACTGGAAATTGTAGATTTGTGTTTTGAGTTGAAGCCTAACTGATACCAAGCTTAACATACAATTATTAAATATTTACAAATACTTTTATAATTTCCACAAGAAAATTCTTCAAACTTCCATTCAAATTTAAATTATCTCAAAAGACTTTTATTTGTCCAAAAAAAAGGTTACCACAAGGATAACACGTCGTTTAAAAGTATTATATATTTACACAAAGGATCTCTTGAAGAAAAAAAATGAACTCTGGAATATGATTTCTACCACTCTCATTAAACAAAATTACTATTTCTTAAAATTATATTTTTATTTAAACACCATGGTTACAAGGTTGTTCATAATAGAATTTTTTCACATAAACTTTTTAATGATTGAGTTACAGTCATAGAATGTACAACAGCCTTCACCAATGAACATTTCTGCCACCAATGTCTGGTTCCCTCTCCCCCTCTTTGTTGCCCACTTCCCTCCCACCACTATCCCCAGCCTACTCTGGAGCAGGCATTTGACTTCACTCTCTCAAAAAATAATTATTAGTAGACCTCATAGATTATTTCATGAACTATTTAACAATCCATCTGCATTTGTTAGCCACATGGTCCATTGGTTAGCCACATGGTCCATTGGTTAGCATAGTTTGGGTTTCTGTGTCAAATGAAAGTTGTAGTGCTAGTATTTTCTACCTCTGGTCATCAGTTCTATTGAAGAACATCACCTCATCTCATTGAAAAGAGAACATTGGGGCTGTGGATCACTGTTAACCTGTTTTATTACTCCTTAGTGGGGTACAACTTCTGTTTGGATTCCTTCTTTCATTGCTGGTATATTAGGAGCAGAGGCTTAACTTTCTTTTATTTTTAAATTTAGTTACCGTGGAATTACAATGTTATTGATAATTGAGTTTTAGGCATAAACTATTTGAGCATTGATTCCTTCACTGTGTCCACTTTCCTTCACCATTGGCCCTTTTACTCCCATTTGCCTACCACTCATTGGTCTACATATATATATATATATATATATATATATATATATATATATATATATATATATATATATATATATTCTATTTTCTATACTGTGGTTTACAGTACTCTTACTGAGAGGATTTTATACATAGGTTACCACCTTTCAGAATCATCTCCTACTCTGGTTTGAATAATTTCCTGCACCATGGATGCTTCTCCCTTTTTCCTATTACCAATCCCACAAGGGGCATGTCTCCTACTGAATTCCAGTACTCTGTTCTTTGCTTCTATTTCTTTATTTATCTGCTCTTGTATATTCATTATCCCACAGAGTTATCTCTCTCATATGCAGGATGTAAAGAAACAATGGTAGAATAGATATCACTCATCACTTTATTTCACACAACTTTAAGATATCCAGAAATTTCTATATTTGACTCTGAATGTGTTTTAATTGCTCTAGCCCTGAATTATCAATCTAATTTTGCTATGTCTCCTTTAAAAAAACACACACAAACCTTTTAGAATGAAAGAATATAAACAAACAAATGATTAATGTGAAATCTCAGTTTTATATTTAGTGAAAACTATTATCTTATTTTAAATTTTTCCTTATACCATTTTTAGGTAATATACTAACATACACAAAAATTTATGTTGGAGAGAGAATATAAAGGGTTGAACATTTGTCTTCCATCGACCCTTAAATTACATTAGGAGTGACTCCTAATACAGATAAAGGAGTACACCCTGAATACTGCCAGATGTGGCCCAAATTTTTCTAAATAGTCCATGAATTATATAATTTGGATTAGATAATTAGTGATGTAATACTCATTATTTTTCATTTTATTGACCAAATTAAGGATAAAGAATCAAGTTTGCTTTACTACATTCCCTATATTGCAGCAATATAATAATTAAACTTTATGTAGATGTAAATAAAAATAACTGAAAGACTTTGATATTTTATTAATCTTTATCTATATATTGTATATTGATTATCATTTATATTGAAGCTTAAAATCAAAATTATCTGGCTTTATGCTTCTAAATACTAGGGGCTGCTTTTTATATTTCAATATATAATCAGAAACTATGAAAAAGTTTATGATGGTCTTTTGACTATTTGATAAAAGAACTTTTGTTAATGTAGTCTCCAGAAGCTTAAACCAATATAAGCCAAAACAAACTAATTCTAAGATTAAACATTCCCTATGATACTTGGATTTGAATGCTTGGATTCAATTTTACCAAACATGAGCACATAAAATCTGAAATACATATAACATAACAAATAATTTTAGTTATTTGTATCTTAGATTAAAAATATTTGGCTATTTAAATAATAGTAGGGGAAATGGTCCTGTGGTTTTCCCCTGTGAATGAAGACTACTATTAAAATTATTTATGCACCCACTGTCTCTTCTGACTTATGATTGCATAACAATCTATGGGATATTGTTAGATCCCATTGGAAGCAATTATACATGTAATATCAACATATATCTATTTAGCAGACATGTGTTCATATGTCCCTAAAGTGAATTTAAAGAGTAGTAAAAACTCATTTATCAGTATAATATGTAAAATATTTAACATTTAGATAAAATAAAATCTGGTTCTTGTGACTTTTATAAAGCAATTGAAAGTTTCACTAAGTTCTAGAAATTATTAGGTTAAAAAAATTAATAAAAGTAGTAGCAAATATTAGTAGCTAATAGTAAGTATATTTTACTATTGTAGTGAAATAACAAAATAACATTTACAATATTAACCATTTTAACTGTACAGTCAGTAGCATAAGGAATATTATATTCTTTTGCATCCATCAGCTTCTTTAATCATTAAATTTTCATTTTACAAAACTTAAGCTCTATAATTACAATAAAATCTCATGTTCCCCTTCTACATTTTGTACTACTAGTAGATAGTTTTTTCTTTTTCTACTATTGAAACCACTTAGTAATAAACTAATGCAAACGCCGCTGAGCTATCTCTCCAGCCCCTAGTTTATTTCTTTTGCTGCTTGTTTGCATGCTTTTTGGGCCATAGCTGGCTGTGTCCAAGACTTATTCCTGGAGGTGTACTCCTGGAACACTCCTAGGCAGGACTCAGGGTACCATATGTTACACATGTTAGGAATTGAATCTGGGAAACTGTGCAAGCCAAATACTCTACATGTTTTAATATCTCTATTTGGCCCACAAGATTTCTTTTTATTTTCAATTTAGCATGATGTCCTCAAACTTTATTAATGTTCCATAATATATAATCACTTCACTTTGAAGTTTCTTTTTTGGTTTTATTTTGTTTTTTTTTTTTGTTTTGTTTTATTTTTTGAGCCACACCCGGTGGCACTCAGAAATCACTCTTGGCAGGCTCAGAGGTCCATATCGGATGCTGGAAATCTAACCCAGGTTGGCTGTGTGCAAAGCAAATGCCCTACCATTGTGCTATCATTCTGAACCCTCTTGTTGAGTTTTTCGAGTCCCCTATAATTCTAGATATTAATTACTTAACCACGTATATAATTTAATTATCTATATTTGTAATTTTTTCTAATATTATGTGATTTTCCATCATATGCAAAGGATAACATCTTTGGATAGGTATTTTAAATTATCCTACCATCAGTTTGTCTATATTGTATTTTGTTACTGGTGCCTTTTCATTTTCTAGAAAATATCAGTGCCAAACTTATTGTGCTAATGCTTTATATTTCATTTTGTTGTCTATAAATTTTATGATTTTTGAGACTAAAAATAGAAGAGCAGGTAGGGCACTTGCCTTGCAGACAACTGAATTGGATTTAATTTCTGGTACCCCATATGATCCCTAGAACCTTGACAGGAGTGACCCCTGAGTGCAGAGACAGGAAGAAAACCCAAGAGCAATGCTGAGCCTGGTGTCAAACAAAAAAAAAATAACAATACTTTTCACCTTGTCTAATAACAATCTTGAACCTATATTTCAATAATATTGCTCATTTTGTACATTAAAGAAAAATTAAATATGCTCTTTATCTCAAAGTTTAAATGTACAAGGAAACCCAAGTAGATTTATAGATGTAGTGTCTTAGGCCACTAGCTTGCTGTATGTATTTGCTTAAGGTAATACTTTTTACAATTCATAATGCACAAAAGATTTAAATATGTTATTTTACTAGAACTTTCTGTCTCTTAAGTTGATATTCCCATAAGAAGAGAACACTGTAATATTTCTTTCTATATTTCTAATTGAAATTGTCTACTTGTTGGAAGTTGGTTGCATTTTAATATTATGCCCTTTTGAATGTATTGACACTAGGGACATCTGTATATTGTTTTTTGACACTTCTGAACTTCTATCTGAATCAAAAACCTAATTGAATTTTACCGCAGACAATCCCAAATGTAACCCAGTCCCTTCTCCTTCCTACATAAATAAGTTCTTGCTAATATCCTGAAGTGAACAAATAAAAGTGAGTTTTCTAAAATCATTATGACTACAAGTGCACTGCATTTAAGCAATTTCAAAATCTTTCCTAGTATTTCTACTACTTTTTCTCTTCAAGATCTAGCTGAAATATGTTTTCTAATGTGAGATTAATATGTTGTGGGACAAAGTTAATAGAACAAAAAATGAAAAGTATACTTCACTGGTGAATAGAGAGAAGAGGCAAGAGAAGGTATTTGTTTGAAAACTCTCTCAATTATATTTATAATGAAATGCATTTCATTTTATTATTGTACAGTGAAAATAATTTTCTGTAACTTTGTTCTGATTTACTCTTGAGATCTTATGTGATAATTCTCAATGGCTTCAACACTTCTGTCTCCTTCAGATTATTCTGAAGAATCAGAAAATGCTAAAGAATTCATCTGAAAGCGAGTGGTTGAAATTTTATTAGAAAGGACATCTTCTAGCAAACAAAACAGGGGGTCAAATATACATAGGGGAGGGGTTTCCCTCCTCCGCCCACCCCCCAGGGCCCGAGTTGCCAGAGCTGGCCATGAAGACCCCCCTGGCGTGGGGGGTCCCAGTCTCCTGGACCAAGTGTTCAGCCCAGGAGATCTGTGACCCGCTGTCTGACCAGCGACCCTAACATACCAGAAAAACAGAGGGACGGCTTCCCTGGCATGTGAGCTCTGCTGGGTCCAACTGCGAGCTCCCTCTCCAGTTTGAAAATTGAAAGGGAGGAGTTTATTCGTTGGCCCTCAGGTGCACCAACAATATCTTGTGGCATTGCTTCTCTTTTACATAGGCACATTAAAATGGGAAAATAATACATATGCAAACAAGTTTTTATCTAATAGGATTGGGAACACAAATTTGGTAATGTAATTAGGCCTTTTACCCTGAACATTGGCATAATGATTTGGCTCAGGTCTCAGAAGAATGAGCATCGCCCAACACACCTGAACTATGGAAACAACCACAATTGTCTTTAACATTCCCAAGATCCAAGCCTCTACCAGAGAAGACCTACCACTGCTTTGGCATTGACTGACTCCAAAGAGTACTCCCAACACCCAGGCGACTCAGAACAGTCTGCATGCAGGGCAGATAGCTCTGCATTTAATGATATGCTGAAACTAGAGGATGCTCCACATCAGCCTGACATCGACGAAAGAAATGTACAGAATCCAGAGTCTTTAAATATAAAAGTCTGATACCAACTATAGCTAAAGTGTGCAAAAGTTTCACCGGGACCTTGAGAATGACTGGAGTTGGATAGACTGGTATGCCTGGAACCCAGAGTCTGTCTTATGCCATAAACTTCTGGGGTGAGGCCTTTTTGTAATCAGGTCAAGGACTTTTTTTCCATTTTCTCCATTTTTCTGGACCTATGCAAACATTGGCGATTGCCACTATCACACCTTTACTATATATTTTTTTACTCTTATTTTTTAAGGAAAAAAAATACAACTTACTGAACTTAAAACAAATTACTGTAGTAGAATGTCTGTCTCAAATACAGGTAGGGGATGGAAGGGGGGAGGGGGTAATGTTGCACTGGTGAAGGGGGGTGTTCTGGTTATGACTGTAACCCAAATATGATCATGTTACTTAAATAAAAAATATATTTAATTAAAAAAAGAAAGGACATCTTCACTTGTAATGCAGGTAGTTTAGTGTAGAGTAACCCTATTAATAGAAAATAAAATTTGAGAATCATAAGTGGTGCAAAATGTTACTTATCTAAGTCTTCAAGCTTTAGAATAGATTAGAGTTCATTTAAAGACAACTGAAATACTCTCCCAATTATGAAGTACCTGGCTAATTTGTAGCTCTATGATTTCTTCTATTGTTATGGATATTCAAATATTAAATGAATATTGGATATGTTAATGGTTTTGTATCTTCTATATGTTTTTCTACTGTGACACTTTCAGGAATGATACCATTTTTGTCGTAATCAATTCAATAAAATGAGGCTTTTCCTGAAACTTTTATTGGTGAACACAGCATGTAAATTACATTGTTCAATTTAGGCTGTATATTATGCTTAGATGAAGTAAATGAACTTGATTAAATTTAATTCAGCTATCAATATATTTGAGTCTTCTAAGACAGTTCCCATGTCATGAGATACATAATCATATACAACTTTGTGCAACTCCGTCACTGTTTCTTGTCAAAATTAGACCTCCATGCTATATTTAAGAAGGAAAACATCATAATAAGTTTGACCATGATAATTTGTACCACGTGACAATCTCTTCTTGGAAGGTATTTTTTTAAGAAAATATCAGACAGATTTCTGCTGCCTTCAAGACTTCTTGGCGAAGACAAGTTGTCAGTAGAAGCTACTTTTGAAAAATTTACCTATCTTCTCACTACCATATCAAAAATTATGATCCTAAAGATGTATCTTCACTATTTTTTGAAAGGACTAATGTATAAGTATGTATTTATGTTGTAGGGACATCTACAGTACCGGATCCCTCTCTTATAATTCATATATAAACATTCTTTCCTGGAAAACTCCAGAATAAATCCAGGATGATATAAACATATATGTGTGTGTTTATATGTGTGTATACATAGACTTTCACATTCTAATTTTAAATCAATATGAAAAAAGAAACCCATTTCTTTTTGTCTTTCTTTCTTTTGGGGAGGGGCCCACACCCGGTGACACTCAGGGGTTACTCCTGGCTATAAGCTCAGAGATTGCTCCTGACTTGGGGGACCATATGGGACACTGGAGGATCTAATCACAGTCCATTCTAGGCTAGCGTGGGCAAGGCAGATGCCTTATAGCTTACGCCACCACTCTGGCCCACACACTCATTTCTTAATTTTGAAACTTGCTTTACTGTCTGTGTTAGTTAGACATAATTCCCAAGTTAGAAGTCGTATATATTTATTTATTTGTTTTGGGGTCATACTGGCAGTGCTCAGGGGTTACTCCTGAATCTTCACTCAGAAATTGCTCCTGTTAGGCTCAGGGGACCACATAGATGCCCAGAATCTAACCAAGGTCCGAGTTTGGACACATGCAAGACAAATGTCCTACCACTGTGCTATCGCTCCAGCACTTAAAGTAGCATCTTTACCAAGACAGTACTCAATTTTAACTCAATTTTTAAATTATTTTGTGAGTTTTAAAAAACATAAATCTATGCTCACACCTTTTATTTTCCATAGTTCAAAGTCTGTTTAGAGAATAAAGACATCGTGATATAAGTTATAAAAAAATAATTGAAATATATTTGTGTCTTGCAAATATATTAAAGAAGAAAAATTTATTGAGTTATATTATAAATAAGTATTCTAATATGCAGATCATTTATTTTTATTCAGGAATAAAATGAAATATTTAACACATATAAACTGTAATCTCCCTTCTTTCATATAGAGAAAATTTTTGTTTAATAAATAATAGGAAAATGGAAATGACTAAATATGAGCATAAGATTAATTTTTTTTAAATTAAATTAATTTTAAAATAAATTCTATTTCCTATTGAAAAAGCTTATACAGTTAAATAAATTTAATCTAAGTCTTTTTATATCCTATTTTGGATACCTGATCTCAGTAATTATGATAATATTAGAGAACAGGAATTTAGTTTGATAATGATTTTTCACTGGTAATATGGAAACACCTATATCATTCGTAACATTGTTTATAAGTAAATTTGCATGCCTATTCTAAAATTATGTCTCCATATTCCAATCTGTAAATGTCAATTTGTTTTATTAAATTATGATATACTTCTTGTGTCAATGTTATTACAAACATTATTATTTTTTCAGTGGAAGAGGAAAATTATAACCTTGGTAAAATGTATGAATATTTAAATATTTCAACTTAGCATATTATATATAGTTTTTTTGTTTTTGTTTTTGTTTTTTCTGGCTATGTGCTCAGAAATCGCTTCTAGTTTGAGAAACCATATGGAACCCTGGGGGACTGAACCGTAGTCTGTCCTAGGTTAGCATGTGCAAGGCAAATACCCTACTGCTTGTGCCACTGCTCTGGCCCCTACATGTAGTTTTTAATCTCTTTGTATATAATGGACTTTAGTGGGTTCAGAGATTTATGGTGCTTCACATTATAGCATTGCACCAATTTTACTATCTTCTTTATTTCTATATTATCTGGGCAATATTAATATTTAAGATTAATTAAATATTAATTAATTAATATTTAACATTTATTATTAAATATTAATACATAACTATTTGTTTTAAATAAAACTTCAGTTTAATTTTCCACCTCAAATATTACAATTCTCAAATTTTGATATTTATCACTTAAAATGATTTCTTTTTATTTCTATGAATTCATTCCAATGAGAAGGTGTAACTTTGGTAATGAGTCAAGCATACTGATATGTATATATTTTTCAGTTCTTAAGAGTTAAAAGTCAATGAAATGCTATGTATGATGAATTATTAAATACATAAATCATATTAATATATTTTAAAAATGTCAACCTAATTTCTGTGAAAAACTGAAGAGCAAATTATGGATAATCATCATGGCAAGTAATTGTATTTTTAACTCAGCCTCATTAAATAATCATTCAAAACTTAAACCCATCACCTTATTATAACTTGGTAAAAAGTAGCAGATCATTGGGGCCGGGCGGTGGCGCAAGAGGTAAGGTGCCTGCCTTGCCTGCGCTAGCCTAGGATGGACCGCGGTTCGATCCCCCGGTGTCCCATATGGTCCCCCAAGCCAGGAGCGACTTCTGAGCGCATAGCCAGGAGTAACCCCTGAGCGTTACTGGGAGTGGCCCAAAAACCAAAAACCAAAAAAAAAAAAAAAAAAAAAAAAGTAGCAGATCATAACAACATATCAATGAGCAAAAAGACAATATTAATGTCCTTTTCATTATTGGGTATATTAAAATTATATATATCCAAAAGTGTATATATATCCAAACCATTTTCCGAATTCGGGTATATTCAACCAGGAAAATGTGTGGTAATACAGAAATATCACTTACTGTTTATCTACAAAGAATAATTTACCTTGCTACTCAAGAAACAGAGAACATAGAATAAAACTTGAATTCTCTCTAAATTATTTCTATTAGTAACTTGTAAGTCTATGAACTTTCCTAAGAGAATCTATCTGATAACTTATAGCATGAGATCCATGTAATATTTCTTGAAAATATATTGTTATAAGTAATTCAAAAGATAGTCTAACTTATTATGGTTCCAAGTAATTCAAAAGATGGTCTAACTTATAATGGTTCCAAGTTGTTTTCATATGTGGTTAGTTCAAAAGTAGGAGGGTTTTAGATTATTTAAGGACACTTTTTACTGAATGCTAGTAGGGGACACTTGAAAGTATTGTCTTTTGACTAATAGTATTGCTCTACATATGTGGAAATTGAGTGATTGCACATTACCTGAATAATATTTCAATAGTCATCTAACATGTGGAAGACATCAAGGAATATTATTCCAATGATCTCACATGCGCAAATATGGTTTTATATCTGCTTCCAGAATAAATAGAGCATTCTGGTTATGTATATACAACTGTGTTAACACATGCATGCAGACAGGTATTTGAAGAAATTTGTATTGTAGGCAAGAGTTACTAAGACATAATAATGAAGATGTGTAACCCTAAATGGATATAACTTGATCGGTGGTCATATAGCTGAGTCAGACCAATAAGCAGTCAAAAGAAAAATATTTAGGGAAGGGCGAGGAGTGAAAAATGGGAGAAAGAATTATTTTTCATCTTCATCAAACTTTTATTCACTTGTAATGCTGAGAGTGGCTAAAAGAAAAATCTAATCATATGTGATGCTTGGAATCTAAAGATTCATTATGGAAAAAAATGTATGATTGTGATTATAAATGTCAGAGGGGTATATAAAATTATCTGCTTATATAGGTATTATATAGGATTATTCCCTGATAGAATTTGCTTGTCTCTTTTTACTGACAAGTTATCTTATATGTAAAAGTGAGAAAAAAGTATGTATTTATTAAAGTCACCGACCAAAGAAAGCAGGAAATACCCTGAGTGTAGCCAGGCTTTGGCAACTTTTCAAGAACTCCTCAAAGTCAAGAGTGAGGTTTTTTTTTTTCTCAAATTATTATTAATTTTTAATATATAGTTTTAATTTATAAAATCAGTTACTAATGTTCATAATACTATGACAAAAGGAATATGCCACCTTTCTCTTACCTTCTCTTTTAAGTTAAGTGCTCACTATATACAATCAAGGAAATAAAAAATAAGGCTGCGATATTAGGATTTCCTTAAAGTGTGGCAAAAACATTGTATTCAGGAAAAGAAACTAAATCACTCTGCTATAGTATCACCTCATAAAGTCATCCTATTATTTCATATTTTATTTGCTCAAAATTGTCTTAATAAATATTTAACTTTATATGTTAAAAATGGGTGTTAATGCTATCATACATATTTTAGTAGAATTTTGAGTCAACATATTTTGGGGGAGGGTCACACCCGGCAGAGCTCAGGGCTTACTCCTGACTCTATGCTCAGAAATCGCTCCTGGCAGGCTCTGGGGACCATATGGGATGCCGGGATCAGAACCACCAACCTTCTGTTTGTAAAGCAAAGAAATGCCTTACCTCCATGCTATCTCTCCAGCCCCGAGTCAACGTATTTAACACGGGTCAGTTAAGTACTTTTAAACGGGACTTAATTTATCAATAAATTCCATATTTTAAAAAATAACAGTTTTAGTCATGAGACAATTAAATGTAAGAGGAGAAATTTATTTATATTGTTCACTTTGTTTGAAGTCTATTATATTCATTTTATTTTTTCATTTATTTTATTTTCCATTAATATTGCATAACATAAAGTGGGAAATGAAAATATAAAGTGTAAAATCTGTTCAAGTTAACTTAATTTCTAGCCTAAATTTATAAACTAGAATAGTGCTAGATTAACCAGTCTCCATTCTATTCAGTACATTTCTTGTTTGCTGATGCTTGTTACTCATTGGTGTAAGCACCTTTGTATTGAAACACCTTTTGGATTGGTGCCTTAAACCACCTGTTTTCCACTCCGAGGTGTGATCTTTGCTTTCCCCAGAAATCCCTTGAGACTCAGGAATAAACTGGTTGTGGTTTGGGTTTTCCGTGACTGAGCTATCTGCTTGCCTGGAGCTGAAGGCTTGCTGTGGAAGTTCCTAAATCTGGTTTATCTCTTTAATCATGTGTAGAATATTGTCTGTTTTCAAGTTTGCTTCCAGACTCCCATCAGCTCAATTCCCCAAGATTGGGCCATGCATGATTCATCCACTTCAGGATAGTTATATTACTTAATTTTCAGTATAATTTTGTATAAAAGACCCCAAATTGCCATAGTTTGCACACGATACATGTATACTGCTCTCACCTATGGAGAAAAGCATTTAATTATTTCATGTAAGAGCTGATAGTGAAGTTTACATCATCTGGTTTTCTACTAGATTACTATGCATAATTTCTTAGATATAATCCTTATATACTTATTATTTTGTTTTGACTTTGTGGCATCTGTTAATTAAATGTAATAGGTTAGGAGGAGTAAAAATTTAGCAATGGACATGCACGAGTTGTACCTTACATATAATCAAATAGGATGCTAACAGAAATTCACATGTATGTCATATTGATAAAAAAAATCACAGATCTAAGTCTTTCTAAAAGGTAGGCTAAAACTATGTTCATTATTCTAAGTGTCTTAAATACTATTAGTGTTAAATAAAAGAATACAAAAGAACAACTAATTGTCCTCGATCTCTTTCAGAACTTCAAGTCTGGAAACTTTTGACAAGCATTCATATTTTTCTCTTCGATATTTTTTGGGCGATCTGGGGCTGCATATGGCAGTGCTTTGAGGTCACTCCTGAATCCCTAGAGGACTAGATGGGATGCTGGAATTTAATCTACCAGACACATGCAAGACAAGTGGCCCTTTGTACATCTTTCTGGGCCCTCTATCCAATATTTAGCAAGCATTAGAAACACAAATCCACTGCCACGTTAATTAATATGACATTAGATATATAGTAAATATAATTTTGCAAAAAAATGTAGACTCGTTAATTTACAAATTTGGAAAAAATAAACACTGTTCTTTCTTTTATTTGTTTGGTTTTGGTCACACCTGGCGACACTCAGGGGTTACTCCTGGCTGTATGCTCAGATATCATTCCTGGCAGGCACAGGGACCATCTAGGATGCTGGGATTCGAACTACAGTCCTTCGTGGGATGGCTGCATGCAAGGCAAACACCCTAGCGCTGTGCTATCTCTCTGGCCCCAAACACTGTTCATTTTTATCCAATTCAACTTATTTAGAACATTTGGGGCAAGGAATTAAAAAGATAGAATAGCAAGTAGAGCACTTATCATGTGCTGGTTTGGCCCAATTCAGTCCCTGACATACCATATTGGTTCACCAAGCACTGTCAAGAGTTAACCCTAAGAACAAGCTAAAAGTAATTGTTGGGCATAGCCAGATCAAATTCCCCAAAAATTATTTTCATAAAAATTTGGTAGAGTATTTGCCTATGTATACTGAATGAGCATAAAAAACTTAAATATACAGAAGATCTAAAAAATGTTAAGTAAAAATTCCCATGTTTTAAGTATTTATATACAGGATAAAATTAGATTCATAGAATTAATTTATGAAAATTACATAGTTTACATATACTTGTCTTCTGATTTTGCAAAGTTTTTCCACATTTATTATATTCAGACATATTTTATGAACCTAGTTTTCTTTAAAACTTCTAATAATACAGGATATGAGGATGGATGAGAGTCAAAATAAAACCAAGATTTAAAAATATGTTGTATTCAGAGACCAAGAGATTGTGCAATAGATCAGGTATTTCCCTTGCATGATATCAATCCAGGTTTGCTATCTGGCATCTCATATAATTCCTGAGTACCACCATGAGTAATTCCTGAGCACATAGCAAGGAACCACTCCTGAGCACTACCAACTGTGATAATGAAACAAAACAAAACAAAACAAAAAATGCCCAAGTTATGCTGTGTTTATTTTTTAAATTTGTCCAATTATTTGAGACCAGAGTTACAGTTTAATAAACAGGGTTCTGCCTTTCAAGTGACTGACTCAGGTTCAATCTCTGGCACTGCCAAGAATGATACTAAACACAGTCAAGTATTCATTTGTCATTTTTTTGTGTTTGTGTGTGTGTATAATAAATATTCATCAGTTAAAAGTCTAAAAATTTTCAGAAAATAAATTAAGAAAAATAGAATTTCTTAATTTCTTTTAAATTAAATATGGACATAAATGCAGCATTTTCATGTGCAGAATAGGAAATGCTCATGTTTATAATTTCAAGTTCACCTCATCTTAAAAAGATATTTCAGTATTAGAAGTACAGCAGTATAGCAGATTGTACACTTGTCATGTACAAAGCCTATCTTGGTGGTTCTATCCCCAACCTAAAATACAGTCTTCACACAATTCCAGGAGTATATCTGAGCACAGAGCCAGGAGTAAGTTCTGAGCATCTTCAGATTTGGGGTACAACAGACATAAAAAAGATGTTGCACAATTTAGTAAATATAAAATGTACAACCATATATTGACACATATGTGTGGAGTCCAAATTCAGTGGGAAAGTCAGAGTTTTTAGAAAGGGTTGTTGTTAAATTAATCATTTTACTCTGCAGTATTTCCATGATGCTATTGCTTTAAAAGTTTTTTATCTTATGAGTTCAACTATTTTTTTTTTGGAAATCAGAAGATAATAGTAAATGAAAGCAAATTATAAAACCAAACAAGATAGAATGTCGTTTTTCTTAGGCAAGAAACATTACATCTTGCAGGTGCAAGATTCATGCAAATCATCTCTAATTTTAAGCATGCAACTGGAAAAGGGGAGCCTATTTATAGAGATTATATTACCTGACTGGTTTTTTTTTTTTTTTGTATCTTCAAGGGCAAAAACAGTGGTAGCAAAAAAACATTGTTTTATTCTGCTAGTTTGTTTATGGGTTTTTTTTGTTTGTTTTTGTTTTTGGTTTTTTTTTTTTTTTTTTTTTTTTTTTTTTTTTGGTTTTTGGGCCACACCCGGTAACGCTCAGGGGTTACTCCTGGCTATGCGCTCAGAAGTCGCTCCTGGCTTGGGGGACCATATGGGACGCCGGGGGATCGAACCGCGGTCCGTCTCCTAGGCTAGCGCAGGTAAGGCAGGCACCTTACCTCCAGCGCCACCGCCCGGCCCCGGTTTTTTTTTTTTTTTTTTGGTTTTGGGGTCACACACGGCAGCGCTCAGGGGTTACACCTGGCTCTATGCTCAGAAATCGTTCCTAGCAGACTCAGGGGACCATATGGGATGCCGGGATTCTATCCAATGACCTTCTGCATGAAAGGCAAACGCCTTACCTCCATGCTATCTCTCTGGCCCATCTGCTAGTTTATTTTATTATTTCCAGAGTATATCCTCTCATTTTATTTTCCTTTTTCTTTTTCTTTTTTTTTTTCAGTCACACCTGGCAGTGCTCAGTGGCTACTCCTGGCTATATGCTCAGAAATCACTCCTGGCAGGCTCTGGGGACCATATGGGATGCCAGGATTCAAACCATTGTCCTTCTGCATGCAAGGAAAACACCCTACCTCCATGGTATCTCTCAGGCCCTATCTTCTCATTTTCTGAAAGTAAAACTAAATACGTACAATTTAAGCATCTTTCAATTCGGTCCAGAAGAATTATTTAAGGCTTGTGGGATGTCTTAGACTTAATGTCCATAAAGAAAATCAAAATAAGTTCAAATAAGTGCTCTAACGTATTTATTTTTTGTAAAAATATTGTGGGTGAAGGGAGATGGGGTACATTGGTGGTAGGAATGATGTACTAATGAAGGGTGGCATTCTTTTTTGATTGAAGTCCAACTACAGTAATGTTTGTGATCACGGTGTTTAATTATATTTAAAAATAATATAATTTTAAAACTTAAATAAATGTGAGGGAAATTGGTAATGAAATAAATTTATGTTCAAGATAGAATATGAAGTTCTGTGGAATGAAAAAAACACACAGTGACTTTTAGGATATTATATACAGTTATCCAATATGTCTTGAACTAGAGTTCTCTTTACATATAAAAGCTAATCTAGATGGGGGTCCAGCAAAAGTACAGTTGTAAGGCGTTTGCAGTGAAAGTGGCCAACCCGAGACTAAGCTAGGTTTGATCCCAACATCCCAAATGGTCCCCTGTGCCTTCCGGAGTGATTTCTGTGGGCAGAGCCATGAGTAATGCCTGAGCACTGCTGGGTGTGGCCCAGAAAAACAAACGAACAAACACAAAGTTAAAGTAGGGCCGGAGCTATAGCGCAGCAGTAGAGAGTTTGCCTGGCACGCTACTGATCCAGGATGGACTTCGGTTCCACACCCCGCTTCCCATATAGTTCCCCAAGCCAGGAGCGATTTCTGAGCTCATAGCCAGGAGTAACACCTGAGCGTCAAGGGTGTGTGGCCCCAAAATAACACCCCAAAAAAGTTAATTTAGATACTGTCACAATAAAAAAAGCTTTAGGTCCCTGACAGTCCTTTCAAATTCCAGTCATGACATTATATTTTTTTGCAGATTAAAAACAGATTTGGTGAACATCTGATAATTTAGGATCATGATCTTCCAAAGGGAATAATATCTTCAATATGAAAGTAAAATAAAATCTACCTAAATTAACAATATAACTGAAGACCTAAACATCATAACCTATGAAATACCACACCATTCTGTCTATTTCCAAGGTTAGAAAATAGATTTTCAGAATGCCTGATATCACATACTTTAGGAAAAAAACTTGGCAAAATTAAAAATGAAGCCTTCACATTTGGAGCTGGACATAATGTCATACTGAATTACTGTTTTCTTCCCTAGTGCTATTAATAGCTTATCTTAACATTTACTACTCATTATTGATGTGGTTACTACATAGCAAGATGACACAGATCCTCACTGACAGGGACCTGGGTCCTGTGCTCTATTTAGCTCATATTTATTACACCTATTAATTTATCATCAAATCCTGGGAAGGTGATTAAAAAAAATCTTTAACTTTTTTAGTAGAGAGCCAATATATTTTCATCTTGACCTCTTCATGTAATATAAATATTACCTTACCCTTATTCTAATTTTCATGCAGAAAGAAAAAGTAATAGTAGACTGGCACAAAAATCAGTTGGCTATGTTTAAATTTAAAACAGCATAGAGTGTCTTTAGAACCTAGGTGCTGATGATGAAATTTGTGACAGGTAATAAAGTTGCTGTATAATATCAACCTTATGTTACAACAGTGAGTTGATACCATTATCAAAGAGAATAAAAATGAATGTGAACAAATGGGACTATCACAAATTAAAAAGTTTTAACATTAAAAAGAAAATAGGCTGCCCGGAGAGATAGCACAGCGGCGTTTGCCTTGCAAGTAGCCGATCCAGGACCAAAGGTGGTTGGTTCGAATCCCGGTGTCCCATATGGTCCCCCGTGCCTACCAGGAGCTATTTCTGAACAGGAGTAACCCCTGAGCATCACAGGGTGTGGCCCAAAAACAAAAAACAAAAACAAAAAGAAAATAGGCTAAAATTTTAAAAAACACCCTAATAAAGGGAAGAAAATATTTATATACATACAAAGAATTAATTGTTCAAGTTACATAATCTATGTCAAGACCACCCTGAAAAAAACAAAACAAAGCAAAACAAAACAGCAACATAAAAATCTAAAATGGAGGTTAGAAGACATCCTAGGATATATATAAGCATAAAAGGTATCCTTTATTACTTATCAATGCATATACAAATAAATATGTTATATTAAATTATATCTCTAAGACTGGACTATATCAAAAATAGAATTAGATAATGTTTTTAAGAGTTGCAGTAAAAATAGGTCCCTTGTTCACTTTTTTTTGCCTCCCCCCTCATTCACTTTTGGTAGCAATGTCATGTGGTTGAAATTCTATAGAAAATAGTATGAAGATATTTCAATAATTTTAAAATTAAGCTAACTCTCATTTGACCTTGTAATTCCACTCTTTGGCATCCATCACAAAAATGTTAAGCCATTGATGCAAAAACTGTATGTGCAAACTTACATTCATTATAGTTTATCTACAATAGCCAAAACCTGGAAGCTACTCAAATGTTAAATAACAGAGTAGATAGACAAATTGTGGTATGAATTCACAATAAATACTATTCATCTATCAGATAGAGTCTTGATTTATTACCTGAAATGTGAATTTAATAAGATAAAAAATAAGTGAGAGGTAAAAAGACAAATACTAAATGAACTTGCATATATAGTAAATAAATAAAGAAAAGAAACAGAATTAAGACCAAGAAAAATGAACTCTTGGACATTTATTATATAAATGAGGTTACTTAACAGCAGGAACATTAGGCTGGACGTCTATAAGAATGAATCAGACTAAAATCACTAAAAAACAGTGGTAAAGGGTATTTGGTATTTTAATGAGGCTGTAATAAATGTATTAATAGAAAAAATAATATTGCATTGTAGTCACATTATTACAAGTAGAAATATCAGAGACTATATCATGTTTTTTAGAAAACATTTCCTAAACTTATTCTCCATGAAGATCTTATAATATTGAATCTTGAGATGTTTCAGAGCATTTCCTGGTTGTATTAAAATAACCTTTCCAGGGGTATATAACCTTTCTGGGGATAGAGCAATAGCATAGCCAATAGGGAGCTTGCCTTGCATGTGGCTGGCCAGGTGCTATCCCAACCCTGCCGAAATATGGTCTTTAGCTTTAATGTGTATGCTCAAAAACTAAATCCAAAACCAACAAAACAAAACAAACAAAAAAAGGTTGCATTTCTTTCTAGATCTAGATCTTCTTGAAAATGTAGACTCATTTAATTAGAATCTGTAGTCATAACACCTTGCACCCAATAATGACATGTAAAATATGACATTAAATGTTTGAACCGTGCTAGCTCCATTATCACATTCTTTTTTCTAAAGAGATATAAACCAAGCCATGAAAGATCATGGGCACACCAGTCCATCTAGGACAAAGCCGGTCAACTCAGGAGTAGAGGGTAAACCAAGACCTGCTGCCGCCATATCCCAAAATCATCATTTTCACAATAGAACATGCCCTAAAATTACATGTGTCTAAAAGTCATAATATCAGTATTCTTGATTTGAATTTCTGGACAACTTAATTTGTTCAATGTTGTCATCCCTATAGTAACACACAAATTTAACAAATGGACAACTAGCATGTTACTGTTAGCTAAAGTTACTAAACTTTCTGCCACTGAATTAATGACTTCATTGGATATCCTATAATTTTCACAAATGTGTTTTCTACTTTTTCTCTTTTTTAATTTTCTTTTCTTCCTTTTTCTATTTTTTCTTTCTATTTCCCCCCCAATAACTTTACTTTGACATCTAGAAACAAATGTGCTGTGGTCAACTATGTCAAATATGTGATGCATTTTTTAAAAATAAAGTAAAAAATATTTGACTTTAAAGAAGACTTGAAAGAGGAAATAAGAATTAAGTCTCCTGTTTTGCATGTGGCCAAATATATTCTATCAGGGGCTGGAGCAATAGCACAGAGATAGGGTGTTTGCCTTGCATGTGGCAGATCCAGGGTGGACCTGGTTCGATTCCCAGCATCCCATATGGTCCCACTAGTCATGAGCTTTTTCTGAGTGTAGAGCCAGGAGTAACCCTGAGCATCAACAGGTGTGGCCCAAAAGCAAACAAACAAACAAAACAAAACATATTTCATCCCCAGCCCTATCTTTGAGCACTACCAGGGGTTACACCTGATCACCAAATTAGGTATGAAAACTAAGCACCACCAGGTATACCCTCTCTCCAAGCAAACTGACCATAAAATAAAATTGTGACTTTATAAAAAGGTATATTTATCTGAGCATAAAACGAGTATATTTTAAATATTTATATAGTTATTTATGCATAGTTATATTCAGATGTATTTATATTTTATTATTTAAATATAGTTTAAAATATAGATATAAAATGGTTTTAAAATACAAATATGAGAACTGTTATTTTGAAAAATGTTGACTTTGCTAGTTTATTGAAATATCCCATTTTATATTTTCCTAAAAGTTATTGAATTACCATAAACTACATAGTTACATAATTTTATTTCTGATTGAGTTTCAGATTTGCAATGCTTAAGCATCAATTCCTTCACCAGTGTCTACATTCCTCCAGCAGTGTTCCCACCCCACCTCCCAGTTTACCTCTATAGCAGGGAAGGTGAACATCCAGCAGTGCTCAGGGGTTACTCCTAGCTCTGAACTCAGGAATCACTGCCAGTGCATACAAGCAAAGCAACCACCCTACTTGATGTACTATTTCACAAGCCATTGTTGGTTAAATTTTTAATTTATCAAATTATATGTGGTTTATGAATAATTTTCATGTATAGACTACTACCGCTGAATATATTAGAATAGATATTTGAATCGGTTGCACATTGTGAAAATATTTTAAATGATATACTTTTTCAAACTTTGACAGGTAATCTTTTTATACAGGAACCAGGTACATTTCTATCAATACTTTCTTAGAGTAAAGGATAAAAGTCAACATTCTCCAAATAGATTTATGACTTGATTTCATTTCAGCTTGAATTCTCTCCCTATCGCCTAAGAAAGAAAATAATAGATTGTCTTTTTTTTTTTTTAAGAGGAAAACATTTCTAAAAGTGGGTTGTATTTCAAATCTATCTTTGAGGAAAAGAACTAGCGAGCATAACCATTCAAAATGAAAACACCGTGAGATATATGAGCTCCTTCATTCCTTAGCAACATGAGAAGACACAGGATGTCTCTAGGCAAAATTGAAGTGCAGCCTGTGCTAATATTTCTGCTTCTTTTGTATCAGTTAGTTCAAAGTAAATGGCCATGAGGCTTTATACTAACTTTAGTTCATAAAGCACCACTCCTAGATATAAAGTCTTTGGGAGCTTAAAAAATGCTTCAGATTTCTTTCCTCTCAAAGGAACACATCTGACATTTTACCTTGAATTACTCAAATTACCTAGACTTGTCCATTGATTGAAATGCACCTATAAGTAGATGAATAATTGGTTGGTCATTCAGATATCAGTATTATGCTAATTTCTTTCCAGTTGCCTTTATTTTATCTTCCTGTCATAAACTAGCAGGCCCCATGCATCTCTCCTTAAGCAAACAATCATTTAGCCTTATGTCACTCTCTTACATTGCTGCAAACCCACATAAGTAAATGGGAAATGGAAAGAGAATTTATGATGAATCTACCAGTTATTCATTTCATTACTTTTGGCTTATCATGGCAGGCTTTTTAAATGACTTTCCTGCATCTAGTTTCTCTTCAATTTATTTCCTCCTGTAGCCACAGGCAAATCAATCTTCCTAAAACTTACTTTGATCATATCATCTCATATTCAAGAATCATCGTACTATCACCCATCGCTCATAAACTAAGAAATATGGTATTCTTTTTCAGGCTGTGCCTTTAATCACATTATCTATACCTTCATAAAACTCATTGTTAGCAAACATCAGTTGTGGTTGACTAGAAAAAACAATATAGCCACAGGCTTTCATTGCTCTCCCCATAAAGAAGTAGAATTTGTTCTCTCACTCCTTGATCCTGGGCTGATGGTCTGGCCTACTTTGATTGGTCTGTGCAAGAGAATTGATATTCCTAATGTCACAGACTGCAATTTAAGAGTCTGACCTCACAATCTTGGAATGTGTCCCAGAGAACACCACATAACAAAATCAGTCTCATTCACCAGTGAGCATTAGGCACCCTAGTCAATAAGAGTACTAATTAATTGCTTGGCATTAGGGAAGTCATGTTGGACAATCCAGCCTTGGTTACATATTCCCTAAGTGACATCAAAGGGCTTAGCCTGTGTGAACCTAATAGAAGAACTGTCTGTTTAATTCTTCCCAACTCAATTTGCCATAATAATAAAATAATGGTGATAAGTTAAGTAGAAAATAGTTGCTACTTCAGTCAAAGTAAAGCACAGATTATATATATTTAAAGTGACCTGTACTCATAAATTAAGAAAGTAAAATATATAAGTGGGCCAAGACCTTGGTATCACAGTTTAATTTTTATTAAGTAGGTAGCGGGAAAAAGTATATTGAAATGCCCATATATAAGTTGATCATATAGTGCTGTTTTTCCTAGGTATTAAAGGACATAGTAATAAGAAAAAATTAGAGTGAGTAAATCTTATTAGTAATATAAGAAATTATTGATCACAAAATGTGAAATAACATAGGATTTTAATTTTGATCTTTGGAGATTGAATTTTGATCTCTTGGGGATTTGTGTCTTTAACAAAAAAACCATTGTTGGAATGGTACCCTGAGGAAAAATTTTTTAGGTCTTTTAGAATATGAACAGGCAAGTAAAAATGTACACCTATGGTATGTAGATGTTAATATCTGTTTACTTAAAGAATAGATCATTGGTAGGGTATCAGGGTCAGAGTGAGATGTTTTATTGAATAAACAATCTACCTGTGTGCTCATTCAGGACTGCTCAGGTGACCAGAAATCTTGAGCAGTCCTTATATGTTTGTCTTTCCATGTGTGTTGTCTCCTTCTCTGTGACTGAACTACACTGAATGCAAGTGAACGGACATATTTATTGGCATTAAAATTTCTTGTTTTCTTTTTTAAAAATTGATGTGTTTGGTGGCTGGACAGATGGCACAGAGTGGTAAGACATCCTTCTTGCCCGTACTAGCCTAGGATGAGCCGCTGTTGGATCCCCCGCCTCCCCAAGCCAGGAGCAATTTCTGAGACCATAGCCAAGAGTAATACCTAAGCGTCACCAGGTGTGATCCAAAAACACACACACAAAAATTGATGTTTTATGATAAGTATGTAGTCTTAGATTACAATCTCCTCCAGTCATTATAGTATTATATTTAAACTCCAAGTATTCTCAACAGTCTCCCACTGAGGGTGCCTTGTATTGTTTTTTCACTCTTTACACAATTCTCTTTACATAATTCTCTGTACATAATTCTCTGAATTTCTCTTTACTTCTGACATCTTTGCTCATCTTTTGCAGCACCTTTCAATCACCTTTCATTCACTAAAGCTACCATTTCATTTAATCAAACTTAAACTAAAAAGAACATTCTATCTTTTTCATTATATCATAAAGATTGCATCTCTCAGTAGAGACTCTAATACCTAACTTGATGATTCTGATGTAGATTAGAGGTCATTTAGATAAAGTATCCAACATTCCTACTGGCACAGGGCACAATTAGATGACAGATATTGTCATCATTATCATCATTCTATCATTATATTTAATCTTCTGTTGATTCAAATTTAATTTAATGGGTGTCTCTTATGCATCAGTTATGAAGCTTCATGCTGGGAAGACAGAAATGAATCACTGCTCTCTCTTAAAGGACTGAGCACCATTGTGGTTTAAATGATCATGATTAGAAAGTCACTTGAACCTGGGAACTTGGAACCATATCATGGGGCTAATTCTTTGAAGACATATGCTCTATTTAGTTGTACCTTTTTTAGGTGCCATAGTGCTAAGAAAATATACTCACAAAAAAAAGAAAGAAAGAAAGAAAGAAAGAAAGAAAGAAAGAAAGAAAGAAAGAAAGAAAGAAAGAAAGAAAGAAAGAAAGAAAGAAAGAAAGAAAGAAAGAAAATATACTCACTCAAATTCACTACCTAAAATAAAAATGAGTTTCTCAAATTTTTTCATCAAAAACCTATGTATTCAACAAATTTATGTATTAATTTTAGTTTCTAGGAAATGCTCCATGAACCAACAGATCCATACCTGGCAGTGCTGAAGTCAGGTGTATGTGGGACTAGAGAGTTGATTTCTTGCAAACACACTACATGCAACCTGACTTTGAGCATAAGAGGGCCCCAATAAACATTTTTATTTGAGCCTATAATTTGCAATGTTCTGTGAGCAAATGCTTTTATTGTAAGAAAATAATTAATAGGATAATAACATTTAAACTGTGCATATAAAATTTTATTAAGTTCAGAAGCAATTAAATCACTTTGAAACTTGCTATAGAAGTTTCCAAATTCTTACCACAATCTCAACCCTTATATTGTTGTAAATCAATATCAACAATTTTTTAGTTTTCAGTATTTTAGTAAAACTGAGTTTTGGGTTACTAGTACTACAAACACAGAATTTGTTTCAAATAAGCATAAATGTATGCATTTGGGTTTATTAATAATTATAAAATACAAAGCAGAATGAATCCAGGAAGTATTATAGGGATAAAAATGGAAGCATTTAAGAAGTCTATAATACTTATTTTACTCATTAGCCATTTTCTAGAACATAAATTCATTTGGTTTCTTGGCAAAGCAAGAATGAGCATACATTTTAAGTCATACTAGTATAGTTGAGTCACTATAAATTTAGGATTATTTACTTCCAAACTTCTGCTCATTATTTTACACTATTCTCATAATTTCCTTATTTTGTTCTATTCCTTAGACTCACTTTTAATTTTTTAATTAATCTAAAATGAAGAAATCTATATATATATATATATATATATATATATATATATATATATATATATATAGTCTTTGGAATTTAGTTACTGTATATTTAGTTTTTTAAAGACAGCAATGGTATAACACATATGCTTAACATAAAATGAATAAGGTGAGATCTTGATTCCAAATCCTGAACTAATGCATCCCAGGTGCTATGGTGAATTGACAGAGTGATTATAGGGGTTCATGTAACCCATTGCACAACATCATCTAGACATGAACATGACTTTTGACTTCAAGTTATTTGTTCGTCAATGATTATATTACTGTGAGTTTCTTTTTTTTTTCTTTTTTGTTTTTTGGGCCACACCCGTTTGATGCTCAGAGGTTACTCCTGGTTAAGTGCTCAGAAATTGCCCCTGGCTTGGGGGGACCATATGGGACGCCGGGGGATCTAATCGCGGTCCTTCCTTGGCTAGCACTTGCAAGGCAGACACCTTACCTCTAGTGCCACCTCTCCGGCCCCTACTGTGAGTTTCTTTAGTCACAGTGTTAGCTTACAAAACTTTTGTAGTTTCGGGCTACATCTGGCTGTGCTCAGGGGCCACTCCTCACTTTGTGTCCAAGGACCATTCCTAGTGATGATCTTGGAATCATATGCCCTGAATCTAATCCTACTCACCCATATGCAAGAAAAAATATCTAACCTCCATAGTATCTCTTTTCCACTTACAAAATTATTTAAAAAGTATTGAGATAAAAGTTGAGCATCTTGGGGCCCTGACAGCACAATGGCGTTTGCCTTGCAAGCAGCCAATCCAGGACCAAAGGTGGTTGGTTCAAATCCTGGTGTCCCATATGGTCCCCTGTGCCTGCCAGTAGCTATTTCTGAGCAGACAGCCAGGAGCAACCCCTGAGCACTGCCAGGTGTGGCCCAAAAAACAAAACAAACAAAAAAAAAGTTGAGCATCACATGACTATCAATGTGGAAATTAAAATTGGGTGATAGAATTCCACTGTTGTCAGCGTTGAGAACTATGCAATGTCAAATAGATGTATATAGTTCACTGTTGATATGTAAAAATAAAGTAAACTTACATTTATTTTTAGTCATAATTCATATTTTAAGTAGCACTAAGATCATAGAGCATAATACAACAATCTTACATATACTACTGAACATATAAAACTTGGTTTTATGATTATTTTGGCTTTAGATACCACAAAAAATCAGTTTATAGCTTATGGCAATGCTTGGGTCTCTGGTTTAATGTTTTTAAAGATATTTTTACTTACACATTATGTATTATGGGGAATGTTCATCTTTAATTATTCCATTGCATATATAAATCATTAAATGTTGATAATTATATAGCATCAATGTTTTCAACAAAGATAGACAATGATAATTATTTTACAACTTTGTTTTATTTAAGTGTTCCTTAGTTGGCAGTATTATTCCTCTGGGCTTTTAATTTTGTGGTTTTTTTGGAGGGGTCCAATCTGGCTGTGCTTAGCGCTTACTTCTGGTTCTGGTGTCAGGGATCACTGCTGGAGGGCTTATATCTTTTATATTGTAATAGATTTTCAATATCTTCAATTTGATCCCGGGATTAATTTAATTCTGGGATCAAACCCAGGATGGCCACTTAACAAGGCAAGTGCCTTAACCTCTGTTCTATCTCTCTGGCCATTTTTCTGGGGGTATCATTTCTGATTTATATACTTTCAAAGTGCTATGATAGTTTGTAAACTTGGTAGCACTAGTCCCTGTCACTAGTGATTTAAGATTTAAATTATCCCCAGATTATTACTTTATTTTTAAAAATGCTATAATTTAACAAAGACTGTAGATGTCACAATACTTATTATAGGAATTGGAAATTAGATGGATGGACATAATCAGATGCATTTTCATTGTTTTGGCATTTTCTATTTATTTGATAAGGTAGGTTTAGAGTTACTGTAAGAAGTATACTAAGTACACAGCAGGATAGAACTATGTCAGCAGCAAAGTTTTGAAAGTTAAAACATATTTTTACTTGTCTGAATCCTTTAGATGATGATAACTAAAGGATTGATATAAAATTTGCTTAAAAGTTACTGCCTGGGCCGGGCGGTGGCGCAAGAGGTAAGGTGCCTGCCTTGCCTGCGCTAGCCTTGGACGGACTGCAGTTCGATCTCCCGGTGTCCCATATGGTCCCCCAAGCCAGGAGCGACTTCTGAGCGCATAGCCAGGAGTAACCCCTGAGCGTTACCGGGTGTGGCCCAAAAACCAAAAAAAAAAAAAAAAGTTACTGCCTGATTGAAATGCTTTCCCAAGAATATAGAGAACTGGTGTAAATAAATGTAGATGCTTAAATGATATTTGAGCTGGTTTTGGGGGGAGTTTCAATTAGAGTAACCACAAAGCACTTTCTAAAACAGCCAAACCACTGCCTGCTGCTACAACCTTTTCTTTATAGCTGTCTTTATATATTTGTCAATCAACATCAACAAAAACTGCCAAAAAGTAACTGCTTCGAAAAGCATCTCTTTTCTTTCCACTGTCAATTTTTTTCTAAACTTATATGCTAGCCTGTAATCTGACAAATTTTAGATCCAGATTTTGCTACTGTTCCTACATATTTGTTTTATGATTTCCTATAGTAAGAGTCAGTAAACTGTCACTTAAAGGATGAGGGATTATATATGCTAAGGCTTGAGGAGAGTATAATCTCTGTTGAAACTCTTCAACTCAGCAATCAAAATGGAAAAAGCAGGCATCAATAGGGTCTGAGCGATAGCATAGCAGTAGGATGTTTGCCTTGCACGTGGCTGATCCAGGATGAATCTGGGTTCGATTCTTGGCTTTCCATATGATCCCCAGAACCAGGAGCTATTTCTGAGTGCAGAGCCAAGAATAACCTCTGAGTGTTACTGGGTGTGGCCCCAAACAAAACAAACAATATAGTCATCAACTAACTAAAAATAAAAAATTAATGAGAGCAGAGTATGCTTTCTCAAGCTTTTTTTGTCAATTCAACTGTTGGCAGATCTAGCACATGAAATAGAATAAATAGTAAGTTTACATAACTACACAGTAGATTAAAAATTTTAGATATCAAAAAGAAGTTCTTGGGGCTAGAGCAGTGACACAGGTTGTAAGGCATCTGCCTTACAAGCGGATGACCAAGGATGAACCTGGGTTCGATCCTCTGGTATCCCATATGGTCCCAAGCCAGGGCCAATATTTGAGCACATAGCCAGGAGTAACCCCTGAGTGTCACTAGGTGTGGCCCAAAAATCCAAAACAAAAACAAACAAAATTTCTTGTAAGCAAATAAAAATTAAGAACCAGAAAGTTGATATTTTTTGAATCTTGTAAATTTTATCTAGCATACTATGAACAAAATGGCTATTCGAATAAACTCTAGTATGTATTTCTGTGTTGGTATGAATATTTATTCTCTATTCATATTTCCTGTCACATTGAGATATTTCATTTCTCTCCATTCATTTATTATTTCCACTGAAAATTTCATTGTTAAACCCAATTGATAGTTTGAGGGGCAAAGACTTGAAATATGTATTTATATGTGATTGTCTTATTACATATGTATACATATCACCTTAGATATATTTTCTACATTTTATATTTATATATTTATATATTATATATTTATATTTGATACTGTTTCCAGTATCAAATCTAAGCTTTGAATTCATTCTGACATTCATACTTTATATTATAAAAGTTCTTCAAATACAAATATAAATTACTTCTTCATTCAAATATATATATATGTATATATATATATATTGTTGAGTGCTGGGACAGGAGGGATAGTACAGCGGTAGTGCATTTGCCTTTCACATGGCTGACCCGGGATGGACCTCCTTTGGATCCTCAGCATCCCATATGGTCCCCAAGCCCCCAAGTTATGGTAGTGATTTCTGAGTACATAGCCAGGAGTAATCCCTGAGCATCACTGGGTGTGACCCCAAAACAAACAAACAAAAATAAATAAATAAAAATTGTTGAGTGCTATCATTTTACTATGTAAAATGCACATTTTTCTACTTTATGTAGTTTTTTAATATTGCTGTTTAAAAACTACTGTGATGTCAGATTTCCACAATATGTATTATGTAAATCATATATATTCTGCTTTAGGGATCTTTAATTTTTGTTTGTGTTGGGGCTATACTCAGGGATCACTTCAAGCTTGAATGTGGGAGCTACTCCTGGTGGTGCTGATAAACTGAGGTTGTTTCAAACATCCTGCATACAAAAATGGCTCCAGTTACTTGGGCTATTCTATTTTAGTTTTAAGGTAGCACCTACCTTCACTTGATATGTTGACTATCTTTCTGCAATCTAAAATAAATACTTATGACCAGAGGAAGGTTACTTTGACTGGAACTTTAGGCTACAATTATTATATAAACAAACAATAATAATGGCAGTGATATATGTCTTACTTTGTCTTTTTTCCCCTTTTATTTTTCTTTTACTTTTTTTTTCTTTTGGGGGGGCACACCTACTATTACTTAGGGCTCACTTCCGGCTCTCTGCTCAAAGATAACTCCTGGTTGTGCTCATTGGACCTCATATGGTGTCTGGAAATGTGCAAGACAGAAACCTTACCTATTATATATCTCTTCATACTGGCATTGTCCTATTTTTAACCCTACAGTTGAATAGCAGCGATGTGGGCAAAATTCAGCACCATGGACTTTCCAAGACATTTATGTACTATTGAGTGAGACAGTGCTATGACAGGTGTGAACAGTAATAGAATGTGTAAGAGTCCTAATAAAAGTACAATAAGATAAGTATCATAAGCACAAAATTGAGCTCATTTTTAAGGGCTTGTCACTCTCTTCCAGCTTCTGTCTTTCTTTAGTTTTATTTGATTTTAATTAAACCCTACAAGCAGAAAAATACAAATGAAAGATTTTGTGAAAAAGTACTTTAGGCAATATTCCATAAAATTCTAATAACAATAGCAATATACTGCAGAAAATAGAATTTTGATTAAAATGAGCTTGCGCACTGCTGAGTTAAATAATCAGACAAGTTGACTTCCTCAACAGTTCTTTAAAATATGATGGTGCATATTATCTAAAAGTGTCAAAACATGCTTTTAATAATATATATTTTTAGGAAAAATCTCTTAAATAATGAACATATTTGGAATATTTTTATAGAATATTTTGTTTTGGCTCTTACAGTAACATGATGTTTCTTTGTAAAACAAATAGAACATTGTGTGTAAAACATGTCATTCAAAAATAAAATTATATAATTATATTTTTACATCAGGACATATAAAATTTTTGAAAAAAATATCTCAAAAGATAACAAGGTTCGAATTAAAAATACCCAATAAAACTTAGGATTTATTCTTACAAATCTGTGAACAATATGGTTTTTAATGAAAATAAGACAATAGTCATTCTATGATAAAGACTTTGAAAGAAAAAATCATTATGTTCTGTGACATAAAAAATTAAGGGCCTGAATGAGTTTGGTTTTATAATTTAGGTTTTCATTCAAGTTTCTTCCTATTTCCTTCTACTGTTATCAGCTAACCTGTAACTATAGCAGACACAATCATTGTCTCACATATTTAGCTTAGAAATTATAGTGACTTATTTTAGTTCTTATGTTTGAGACAGAAATTAAAGTTTTTCTGTAATTTTAAATATGACTTCTAAGCACAAGTTCAATTTTTCAAATTTTTTCTTTAACTATTATTTTGATGTCTGTAGTAAAGGAAAATTATCCGGTGCCAATCAAAATAAAATCTTTCTCCAAAATTTCTAAATTCATAAAATGAAGAAAAGCACTAAAATACAACCTGTATGCTTCACAGCATTTTGGATACTCAGATTCAAAGATCTTGTTGAATAAAAAAATGCACAGTCATGACTCTATAAAATATTTTAATCATTGTAGTAAATTTAATTTTATAAGGCAGCAATAAATACTGATTAAAATGTAATAGTTAGACTTGGATTATTTGTGCTTGAGCATCTGGGCTCTGGGAAGAAATTTTACATTTCTGTTACCACTTGTCACAAAAAGTTTGTTTGCATTTACATATGAAAAAATGTAGGAATTATAATTCACTTTCTCTTTATGTTATTCAACTTGGAAAAATCATGAAGAAATGAAGACTAAGATGAAATAAAATTTAATCCAAGATGAAATATTCGATGGCTACCTCTTAATAAAAATGTATGTATTTGTTTTGGGTGTATAACCAGCAAGCTCAAGGCTTACTGCTGTCTCTGTGTTTAGGAAGTCCTGGTGGAGCTCAGGATTATATGTTGTGCTAGAGATCAAATTTAGATTCACAATATGCAAATCAAATGTCCTTTCCTCTGTACTATATCTTTGGCCCCTTAATTTTTTATATTAACATCACCTGCCATCTTTCTTAGGTAACTATGCATTTTCTATAAGTTTTTAAAAAGAACTTGAGCGGTGTTTAAGGTCAGAGATGGAAATGATGGTGGCAAATTAGGTGTGCGTGCAATTCATGGTGAATTTAATTTGCATTTTATCTGTGTTTAACAAATATAAACCTCATATTGCAATATACTTTAACTATAATAAAAATATATATTAGTTATATAAATATAAATATATATAATATATATTTATATAATATATAAGTTGCATAATATTATATAATTATATATACAATATCACAAATGCTGTAAGTTGCATAATATTATATAATGATATATACAATATCACAAATGCTATAAGTTGCATAATATTATATAATGATATATACAATATCACAAATGCTGTAATAGAACATAATTGTTATTTTTATTTGGGGGTGACAGTGTCAGGCTCTGTCATCTCTGTGCCCTGGTTTTGACCTGAACTTTTATCCCAGGCAAGATGTGTTCTTGTTTTTGTCCCAGGCAGAATCAAAAGAGATGAAGTTAAGGAAGAGAAGAAAACAAAAACAATTCAAAAATATATAAATACATATGCACACACATATATATAAAAGAAGAAATAAATAAAAATGAATTTAAAAAAGTAATTAAGGGAACAATTAATGCAGGAGACTACCTTATATTTGGGGATAAACAGATTAAGAGGTAGTATTATAGAGGTATTAAACATATAAAGAAAATATAGGCTTCCCCAATGTCTTTTAAGATATCCTTGTGGGGGTGGAATTCAGGCCACATTTTCTCAGACAACCTGGTCTTGTTGAGTTTGAGAATTGATTTGTGGTAGAAAGGGTTCGGGTAGAGTTCTTGCACTGGGGGTCCTTCTGGAGAAATCTGGTATAGCACCATTTCTTTTTACAAAGAGATACTAAAAAGGGGGAAAATTTTTGTGTAGAAACAAACTCTTATCTACTAGGGATAAGAACTCATATATTTTACTATAAAGGGGAGCTTCCCACCTTGAACATATGTGATTAGACAGCAGCCGTCCAACCCCGAACCCTAGATCTCAGACATAGAACCCACACAGTTCTCCACAACAGCTCCAGGAACCAAACTCCTCCTGGGTCTTTCTCAATACTGCTCTGACACTAATATGCGCCAGTTTTGATATGACATCCTGACAATGAGGAAATGGCAACAACTTGAGGTAAGAGCAGGTTGCCTTATCTAGTCACGTAACAATAAGATGAAATCAGAAGACACGCCATCCTTTGATCTGTGCAAAAGCCAATATCGCTAACTACAGAAGACTGAATGTGACAACCATGACTGGGCAGAACTTATCCTGGGAGCAATAAGAAATACCCTAGCCTAGGCTTTAGCCCACGATCTGTACAACCAAGATCTCCAATTCCAGAGGTCTGACTGAGGCAACTGAGCAGAACTTCTGGAAACATAATGAAAGACTCTGTCCTGGCTTCATCCTAGGATCGGTGCAAAAAACAAAACCATCAACTACAGAAGACTGATTAAAGCAACAGTGATGTAACAGAACTGTAAAGAAAAACTCCACCCTAGGCTCCACCCTATGACCTGAGAAAAAACCAAGATCTCTGATTACAGAGAACTAGAAAAGAGTAAAAGAGCGTGGACAGAGCCTGTAGTTATTCTCATGACAGTATGCTTCAAGGGCGGAGAATTCCCTTTCTTATCTCCCCAATATTTACTGTGCCTATGCAAAAAATAAAAAAAGCACAAATTGTTTTGATTTTGTTTTGTTTTGTTTTTATTTCGAGATTGTGGTTATTGTTTGGTTGTTGTCTTTATTGCTGTGGTGCTTTTAGGGTTTTTTTGTTTGATTTTTTTTATGTATTTGTTGTTGGTGCTGCTGTTTTATTTTCTGTTGTTTTTGTTTCCTTGTTTGTCTGGGTCTCTTTTTTGTATTTTTTTTTAAGTTTTTCTTCCTTTTTTCCCCTTTCTTCTAAAACTGATATGTATAACCTCTAGATGGACTCCTCTGGTTTTTTGTTTGTTGGATTTTTTCCTCCCCCCACCCTTTTTTTTTTGTTTTCTCCAAACAGAACAACGTAACTTGAATAATTTTGTTCTGCCTCATAAATTGAGAGGGAAATAATGGATACCAAGAACAAACAGGCATATGAATATTGAGTAAAAATTTTAAAAAGATCAGACTTAAACACCAAATCCAAAGCCAAAGACAACAGAATTGATACCAAATCTACAATAAGCTAGACACAGAGGGGATCACTTATTCTAGCAGTCCAGAGGGGGGAAAAGAGGGGAATATGAGATGCATGCTGGGTACAGGGATGGAGGGAGGACAACACTGGTGGTGGGAATGCCCCTGATAATGTCACTATGTACCTAAAATATTAATGTGAAAGAGTAGTAATTCACTTGGTCAAAAATAAAATTATTAAAAAATAAAATAATTGTTATTTTCAACTAAACTAATTATTACAAGAATTATGTAGGAATCTATGATCATTCAGAAACATTAACTTTTGATAGTTGTCAAATATATATATATATACATTTATATCTGCTTATGCCACAGAAATCAAAACAAGAAAAGACTAGGTGTACACAAAATTTTATTTGTGTAGTCTACTGATATTGAGAAGAACTTGCATGTAAAGAACTTACATTAGACTCTGAAAGAAACTATGTGTAAGAGTTAATGGAAATAACTATTGAAATTCACATAGGACCTGGGATAGTATTGTTTTCACTATTTAGATGAGAAAAATTTCAATCTTGAATATTGGATCTAGTTCATTCTGAATCTGTCTACATAATAGAGAAAGATTGTCCTAAAAAGAGCGCAGTGCTATTCAAACATAATAGTAATGTTACCTTTTATACCAAACACAATTTTCCAACAGTGTATTACTCCAGAACCAAGTTATGGTACAGTTCTAGGAACAAAAAAACAAAAAAAAAACAAAAAAAAAAACAAAAAAAAAAACAACTAGGGTTAGAAAGTTGAAATGGAATGTAATAACTCAAAATCACAAGATAAATCAAATAATCAAAACCAAACTAAAAATGTCATAAGTTTAGAATAAGGAGAAAAGAATATTAAAACAAGAATATATTCAGGTCAACTGCTTGCAGAGCAGAAAGAAGGAGCTATAGTTAAGGTTAAAGTTCTCCATTCAGAGTTTATTACCTGCCCTGCACTTCCATGACCTTCAGCAATGACTCAGGAAATGAATGGGTTATTTTTCCAGCCTCCTTAGCTTTAACTGAACAACTCTTAGAGTTATTCTATATCCTCCAGATGCCCCTTAGGTGGATGTCTTCTATTTATCTGGAATGGATACTATCTTGGTAATTCACCATTTGTTATTATTTGGTTTTGCCTTAGTGTCTCACTTATTCAATCATTTTGTGTCTTACAATATAATATATATATATATATATGTATAAAATATACTGAGGATACTGGAAAAATCTAATGAATACACAAAATGGTTATGTGCAAATAGTATTAAATACATGTTTTTGTTTTCTTGACACTGGTGGTGGGAATTGCCCTAATTCACTGTCACTATGCACCTTAAATTTAACTGTGATGATTTGGAATACACATTGGTCTCAATAAAAGTTTTAAAAAAAAGTCTACACAATAAATTAATTTTTCTATAAAACCCCACAAAAGGAGCCGAGCCATACTTAACTTAATTTTTATATTGCTTCCTGACCGGAAAGTTTCTTTCTATTCAAGTTTTTAATAAACTTTTCTCTTTCTAAGAAAAATAAGAAAAGAAAAGAAAAAATATGATTTGAGACCAGAAAACTAAGTGCTTGTTATATTTGCAAGACTCCAGACCTTATAGTTCACTAAGCCACCAGGAAAGATTTCTGAGCAGAGGGAAAAGAATAATTACTAAAAGAATAATTACCGAGCACCCTGAAATGTGGCTCAAAAAGTAAAAGCAAAGAAGCCAAAAAAAAATCTATTTGTTTAAATTTTTTTGTTTTGAATGGAACATGTCACATACTTTAACTTGTGAATAATCATTTAGCTTCAGTGCCTAAAGCTATGTCCTAAGATTATTTTTTTTAAATCATAGACACTTTCAACTCTTCTTCAATTAATTTGTTTCTATAAGGTAGAAATGGCTGAGAAATCTACAAACTGCATTACTCAAAAGACTATTCAATAACAATCTTTTTGTTATATATCTAACTTTATAATATTTTTTCACTAAGCATATTTTATAAAACTCATATTTGGCCTGTATATGTTTTACCATTTAATAAAAAAGAAAAATAGAGGTTATAAGAATAAGCTATAAACTTCTTTACCTTTTTTGGTAAAAAGTACTATCTCTTTTTTGAGCATCTGTGGTATTGGCAAGAGAGTATGGAATAAAAAATTGTATATCTACTCATGAACCATAATAAAATTTTAGAAAATATTATTTCTTGACTTGGGAGTATACTTTGTACATAATTTACAATAAGCTTACAAGAATATATATGCCAATGTACATACATATTAGACATCAATTTAGATGTCTCCAAATACTCAGTGGACTACATTAATCAATTAAGTTTATTCCTTATAATGTGTCAAAAGCCATGTTTGTCAACATCTTGTTTATTTCAACCAAAATAATATTATGTTTTGTATCAAGGTCATAAGGTAATTTTTCAAGTTTTAAAAATCACATATTGTTTTGTTGTTGTTCTTTGTTTGTTTTGGGGTCACACCCAGCAGCGCTCCGTGGTTACTCCTGGCATTGCACTCTGAAATCGCTCTTGCTCCTGGCAAGCAAAAAGAACCATATGGGATGATGGGATTCGAACTATCATCTGTCCTGGATCAGCTGTGTGCAAGACAAATACCCTACTGCTGTGCTATCTCTCTGGCCTCAAAATCACATCTTTATCCTAGAAAGAAAATGGAAGGGGAGAATAAGGAAATATGAGTACCTTTGTTAATTCCTATTAGTCAGAGGATAAAATGATTAACTGTAGCTACAAAGAACTCTTCAGAGTTGAATTCTTGTGCTACCTCAGTTTAAATCATTATTTTGATATATGAAATAAAAAATATTCCCAAAGTTGAATAAGCCATTAATTTTCTGCAGCTATAAATATTTTAGCATGTTTTCTCTGATAATCATTTTTTCTACAATTTTGTATTTTCTTAATTACATAAGAATCTTATGTATCTTGCTTCTCCTTTAATATCTATTCTGTGTCTCCTGTTCATTATACCAAATATATTTACCTCAAAAAAAAAACATTATATCTCACTAAAAGAGAAGTAAGGGCCAGAGTGATAGCATAGAAGGTATTGCATGAAGCCAACCCAGTTCAATGACTGGCATCCCATGTGATCCACTGAGCCTGCCAGGAATGATTTCTGACTGCAGAGCCAGAAGTAACACCTAAGTGCCACCAGGTATGGCCCAAAAATAAATAAAAAGAAAGAAAGAAAGAAAGAAAGAAAGAAAGAAAGAAAGAAAGAAAGAAAGAAAGAAAGAAAGGAAGGAAGGAAGGAAGGAAGGAAGGAAGGAAGGAAGGAAGGAAGGAAGGAAGGAAGGAAGGAGGAAGGAAGGAAGGAAGGAAGGAAGGAAGGAAGGAAGGAAGGAAGGAAGGAAGGAAGGAGGAAGGAAGGAAGGAGGAAGGAAGGAAGGAAGGAAGAAGAAAGAAGAAGAAAGAAAGAGAGAAAGAGAGAAGAGAGAAAGAAGAAAGAAAGAAAGAAAGAAAGAAAGAAAGAAAGAAAGAAAGAAAGAAAGAAAGAAAGAAAGAAAGAAAGAAAGAAAAGAAAGAAGAAAGAAAAGAGGAAGGAAGGAAAGAAGGAAGAAAGAAAGAGAAAAAAGAAAGAAGAAAGAAGAAAAAGAAAAAAGAGAGAAGAAAGAAGAAAAAGGAAAAAGAAAGAAGAAAGAAGAAAAAGAAAGAAGAGAGAATTTAATTCAAGTAAAAGAATAGTATGAAGGGTAATTGTCCCAAGGAAGAAAACAACCAATTTAAACTCAAATGATGAAGTCAGCATCCCAGAAAATAGGTAAGTATAATTTATTTAAAAAAAAATGAAAAGACGTGGGGGCCATTTTCAAGTAGGACCAATTGTTCTTTCACAATATATAAAAATAACTGAAATCCTTACAGACTCTTGTCACAATTTCATGTAACTTCCACTGTACTGCCAATGCAACAATTTGAGAAGACATTGAAATAGCAAAAATGGAGATAAGTGGTTTAAAGACTTCTTAAAACACATTTTCTTGTTCTATTTGAATCCTATACCAAATTTATTTCTTGTTTTCTAAGTTTCTCTTGAGGATCTTCTTCAAAAGCACTACCAGTAAAAGGTTCAGTGACCGCCCAAAAAAATCTACTTTGCATAGAACTATAGGAATGATGAAAATACGTGGTCTTTGATAATTTTTTCTTTTAAAAAAATTGAAAGGCATTTTTCAAGCATGGAAATTTCCAGCCAATGAATCTAGCTATTTTAAGAAAAAGAAATATGTAAGTCTTTCTGTTCTTTCAAAAAGGCACCTGAATACTAAATGGTAGTAAAATAAATTTAATCTTTTATTAAGCTTATTTTCAAAAAGCCTTAATTTCTTTCTATCTTATTTTTTTTATTTTCTATTAATCTACAGGAGTCAAAGAAAAGTTAAAAATGCATTAAAAGAAGAAAAACTATGAAAAGTGGAGGCATTAAACTTATTGTTCTTGATAAAAGGCCCATAGCTGAGGACACCCTTTGGTTCTTCTTTTCTGCTTATTGCATCCACAAATTATTATGCCCCATTTGATCTCATCTCTTCAGAATAGACTTAGAAGAATAATTCTAGTAATTTCTCTTGAGAATTTTGTGATAACTTAGTTCAGTCTATTACTACTGAAGTATGTTTTTTGTTAGTGTCTGCTTCATTTATTTGGTTTATATTTTATGCCATTACTTTTTATTCTATATAATCTAATTATCATTCCTCTCACACACATACATTTTCAGGAGTCACAATTGCTAAGTCAATGATTTATTCTGTATACTATATATTTTGGTTGCCAACCTATACAAATTTGTGCATAATTTCAGAAAATACAATGAAATGGTCTTGTTCATCTTGAATTTTTTGTCATTTTCCCCATTCTCGCTTTCTTCTTTTTTTATTGTGGGCAAAGTGAATTACAAATTTTTCACAGTAATATTTAAGGCACATAGTAGTAATGAATGAGGGGCATTCCCATCACCAGTGTTGTCCTCCTTCCACTCCTGTTCTCAGCATGCATCCCTTTTCCCATCCTCCACCGCCCCCATAATGCTAGTGCAGCTGTCCCCCCCCATGTACAGCTTGATGTAGATTGGGTAACATTTCTGTTGTTGTTGACTTTGGATTTTGTGTTCAAGTCTGATCATTTTTCTATTTCCACTAAATGGACATACGACTGTCTGGTCTTGGTACCATCCATTTTTCTCCCTCCAAATATAATGCTGATCAAGGTGATTCCAGTAAAGTGGCTTTATTTGAGATATAAGAAGGAATATTGGAGGAGTCTGTCTAGGTGCTGTAAGTATCTCTTTGAAGAAGAAAGGGGGAAAAAGGAAAAAAAGAAGAAAAAGTGACAAAACAAAATAAAATGAGACAGGACAAAAACAAACCAGAACGACACAAAAAACCAATAAGGAAGTAACAAAAAAAGTACAAAAAAGATTAAGAAAAAAAGAGTGGGCCTGGAGAGATAGCACAGCAGCGTTTGCCTTGCAAGCAGCCAATCCTGTACCAAAGGTGGTTGGTTCAAATCCCAGTGTCCCATATGGTCCCCTGTGCCTGCCAGGAGCTATTTCTGAGCAGACAGCCAGGAGTAACCCCTGAGCACTGCCGGGTGTGGCCCAAAAAAAAAAAAAAAAAAAGTAAACCAAAAACCAAAACCATCTGCTATGAAGAAAAACATCAAAAAAAAAAATTAAAAACAAAAACGAGAGCAAAAAACTAGAAAACAGAGAAAGAAAAAAACAGATCAGCAACCTCTTAAAAAAGGTTTGTATGTGTATATTTTTTGTTTTGTTTTGTTTTTTGTTTTTGTTTTTTTGCATAGGCACAGTAAACATTGGGGAAATTAGAACGGGAATTCCTTTGGCCTGAGAGATACAGGGTTTCTCCACCCTTGAAGCATATTACCATGGTAACAACTACAGGCTCCGTACTCACTTTTTTACACACCCCAAAGTCATTTTATGTTGCCAGAAAACTTTCTGCTTAGGTGTGGGTGATGACAACTTGCCTCTGTAGTTGAAGATATTGTTATTTGCGTAGGTCATAGGGCAAAGGTTAGGAGAAAGGATTTTTGTTTGTTTACAGTTCTAGAATTTCTTCTTAATGGCAAGAGACAGTGAAATGTTTCAAATAGATCTCCATTATCATTTTAAGACTGCAGAGAAAGAAAATATATGATTTTTGATTGGTTTGGTGATACTTGGTGTCTCAAAAACATGGGGTAATGGATCAATCAGAATTGTTCAACATGATTTTACAAATTGTATAGCATACTTATATCAACAGTATAGAGGAGAACTCTACTCCATAATTATGGTTTAAGACTGGTGGATGAAAATAAAATGTTATTTCATATTCAGCTATAAAAATGAAATATTTGGAGGATAAATAAAAACAAACACGTACAACAAGATTTCTTGAAAACTTACCTAGTTTTAAAACATAAAGAAGCCTCTGCAACAAGTGGTGTTGGGAAAACTGATCATCTACATGCAAAAAAATATTAATGCAGACCTCCATTTAATGCCATGCAGAGAGGTCAGATCAAAATAGATTAAATACCTTGATATCATACCTGAAACTATAAGTTACAGAGATGAAAACACAAGAAAAACACTCGATGGCATTGATGCTAAAGGCATCTTCAAGGATAAAACATCACTGGCGAAGCAAGTAGAAAAAACAATCAACAAATTGGACATTAAACTGAGAAGCTTCTGCACCTCAAATGAATCAACTGGGATACAAAGACTTCCCACAAAATAGGTGAAAATATTCACACAACACTCATCTGATAAGGATAATATCTAAGACATACAAGACACTGGTAGATCTTAGCAAGAAATAAACCTCTAAACCCATGTATAAATGGGGAGAAGAAATGAACAGACATTTTCTCAAAGAAAAATACAGATGGCCCAAAAGCACATGAAAAAAATGTTCCACTTTATTAAACATCAGAGAGATACAAATCAAAACAATAATAAGATATCTCAAACCACAGAGACTGGCAACATCACAAAAAACAAGAACAACCAGTGCTGGCATGAATGAGGGGAGAAACATACTCTCACTGCTGATGGGAGTATAGACTGGTTCAGCCTATTTGAAAATTAATATTGGTGTTCCTCAAAAATAACTAGAAATTGAGCTTTCATATGATAGAGTAATAGTTATATCTCCTGGAGATATAACCTAGGAACACAAAAACAAAAACCCTCTGTTCATTGAAGTACTATTCACAATAGCTAGAATCTGGAAATGACCCTAGTACCCAAAAAACAGATGAGTGAATAAAGAAACTGGTGCATCTACACAGTGAAATACTACGTAGCAGTTGTGGAAAATAAAGCCATGAAATTTTATAACATGGATGTATATGGAGAGTATTATGCTGGGTGAAATGAGTCAGAAGGAGAGGAATAAACATAGAATGATTGCACTCATTTGGGGGATATAAAATAATAAAAGATAATATGGTAATAATATTGAGAGACATAGAGATGAGGACAAGAAGGACCCATCCATTGTAGGAAGCTTCTCACAATTAGCAGCAGAGTGCAGTTAGGACAGTGAAGGAACCACTATGACAATGATAGTTGGACATGATCACTAGACAAGAATTGGGTGATGAAAAGACATAAAGTAATCACATTAACAATAGTGCAAACAATGTACAAAAGAAAAAAATAGGAATAGAGAAAGCAGAGCAGAAGCAGGCAGCTGGTAGGGCAGGAAATAAACTGGGGACATTGGTGGCAAGAAATGTGCACAGATGAAGGATATTGTACTTTCTATGACTGAAACCCAATCATGAATAACATATTAAACATGATGTTTAAATAAAGTAATTAATAAAAACGAATGTTCTAAATGTATGTATACATAGATATTGATTTACAAAATTTTCCCCTTCTATCATTACCTGTAGAACTTTAAACAGATCTTATGTAACAAAATTTAGGGTCCTATTTATATATATGGAGTATATGTAATATATAAATATAAATGGGTAAAAAACAGAATGTTCTTTGCTCTGCAAAATTGCTTTGCAATTCCTCTACCTTATTTTCAAGGGGATTGTATTGTCACAAGTGGCAGAGATGACTATATAAGATCTAAATGTGCACATTATTTACACAGACAATTTTCCTTCTATGTTTGTGCACAGTCTGGATCTGTTTAAAGATTTTAAATGATATTAAGTAGACAACATAATGACCTTAATGTATCTCAGTGGCACAACAATTGTCTCTCATGTATGACACACTGGATTCAATCCCTGGCATTGTCAAGAAAGAAAATTAAAGGAATGCAATACTACCCAGGACACATAAAAGGAGCTTTCATTGCATACTACTATCATGCCATGATATATTAAAAAATTCAGAATGCCAAAGTTATATTAGGTTGTAGTAGTGTTAACTGAGATTGTTTGCTATCCTCCTTATAATTCACACTATTTGTAGAAGGAAAACTAGAAACAAATCTGACTTGTAATCAGATGATTCTTGTTTTCTGACTTGAATGTTTGCTATTGGGTAATTTTGATTAAAATAATGAAACATAAAACCTTAATCTTATTTGTACAAGTATCATTTTTAGAATAAATATTCAAAGGGGCCTGAGCAGTGGCTCAGCTGTAGAGTGTTTGCCTTGTATGCGGCTGACCTAGGATGGACCGTGGTTTGATACCCCCAGCGTCTCATATAGTCCCTAAGCCAGGAGCGATTTCTGAGGACATAGCCAGGAGTCTCTGAGCATCACAGGTGTGGCCCAACACCCCCCCCCCAACAATATTAAAGAATTGCTTTTGAAAATAATGTTCTTTATAAAATAAATTTGTGATGCAAGTTTTATAGAACTCTAGTATATTGAAAAGCACGCATTAAGGTATGTTACTTTCAACTTCGCTATAAACAGTTTCAATTTTATCAACCACACACATTTTAAAAACTCCATTTCCCCTCATAGAGATCTAACAATAAAATGTAATGTTTCTCTGAGATGGGGTGTATCAGCTGGGCGCAAAGAGCTCCTAAATAGATAGAGCTAACTTACTTTGATTTTTTGGATTTTCTTTTCACTTTTAATAGGTAGTCCACTTCTTTTCTTTCTAGACACTTTCTTTCATTTGTTCTTTTCAAATAAAGGAGTCCAGCATTCAACATATGGCAACTGACCTGGATCTGCTGAAATATAATAGCTATAATCCTGGATCTTTGCCCAGCTGAACCAGCAAAGCCCACACAATATGTTCCTTTCTTGGAAAAGACTCTGGAAACAAAATTAACACAGGTATAAAAGAAAAAAAAATACTTTAAAATTCTTTATGAGTGTTTCAAATTGCATAATAAAATTGGAGAAGCATTATATTAAATACAGGTAATTTGCTTTAAGCAAAAAGAGCATGATGATAATTAATAAGACAGCCACTACATCTAGGAAGAAACATTTATATAATTCCTTATTACATAAGAGAGAAAGTTTTTCAATCAAGTACAAATATCTGACACCTGCAAAGGAAGATTTGGATGCTATACAATTCCTGATTAAAGAATTTACTGCCACACATAATTAAGACCATGTTATTAACTTGAGAATAGAGATTGTTTAATATATACATATATATATCAATAAAACAGACTGGAAGCCCAGAAATATTTTGGCCATTTAATATTCAATAATTGTATTATTAAGAGAACCATCTTATTTCAATAAATAAATTTGGACATTTGTATAACAACTTAGAGTATAATGGGATTATGTGCCTTTATTCTACATATAAATACTAATTTAATTTTGTCCAAGACACGAACACAAAAGCTAAATCTAAATTTAAAAGGAAAAATAATTGAAAGAAACCATTGAAGCAAATCTGTATAATCTTAAATTTAAGCAATACCCTGTTAGAGAAAACAAAGCAAGCACTAAAAATAAGAAAATATAGAGCAGATAAATGATACTTCACCAAATTAAGTTTTTCTGTTGCATATGTTATTATCTAAAATATTTGTAAGTTAGTCAGTAAGAACTAATTACAAGAATAAAATATTCTTAGAACTTAATAAGTTTTATAAAGCTTGAAATATTTTGGGCTCAGGAAGGATAACTTAACAAGCAGGAGCAAATACTTTTCATGTAGGAGACTTGGAATCAATATCCAGTAACAAGATTACCCAATACCCCAAAACACCCCACCCCTACCCAAAATTAACCCCTGAGTAACAAGTAAGTACTGAGCTCTGAATGGAGCAGAGCTAAAATAACATAGAATTTTTTTGACAAAAGATTTAAAAACACTTCTCTGTAAATATGATAAACAATTGAAAATAAACCAGTAAAACACTAAAAATACAATTAGCTATCAGGGAAAGTCATGTCAAAATCACAATGAGGTATTATTTTATACTTACTAGGCAGATTGTAGTATAAAAGTATACAATGGCAATGTTGAACATTAAATCTAACTTAGTGAAGATATTATAAACCAGAAGGTTTTTGAGTCTTCAAATTCTTGTTTTATTAATAGGTGGAATTATGATCATTTAAAAAGTATCTTCATAGTCATATGTATTTATTTTTATTACCAAAGAAATGTAAAGAACTAATTACAGGTATGATATAAAAGAAATATTTCTGACATCCTTCTAAATAGTTAATTTAAAACCATACTTAGTGAGCATTATTTCTGCAGAAAAAGTAAGGTAGGCATTAAATTTGGCTTTATACAATAATTTTAGATTTCAGTTTGAGCACATGCAATGAATCCAGGTGCAAGAATATTTGTTTTTCTTTCTCAAAGTGTTGAAAACTTATAGAATCTCGAATTAGTGGAATGCACACAGCGGGTGGGAAAATAGATTATTGCCTCAATACATATGCAGCTCCTACAAACTTTTGAGGCACATTAATAACCTAAAAAGTGCCCAGGCCCTGCTAATGTTGACAGAGATATCCTTTCTTGCTTGCCAAATTCATGCTCAGAGGCTTTCCAGTGCATGATTCCATATGCTATAAATAAAGATAAAATACCAACTCCCCGTCCTCTTAACATTAATGAGAAACAGGAGAGGACACATTTGAGCTACTATGTCAAAAGGGAGACAGCAGAAAAATCCTACGAGTTACAAAAAGTAGTCTCTCTTTACATTTCAAGCAAGGACTCCTGCCTCATACAGACAACATACAAAGTCAGGTCTGAATATGAGACCTGAGACTTTACATAAAATTTAAAAAAATTAAGTTTTTCATAGACTGTTTTGTCCTTCTTTATGGAAGGCCACCAACTGGGCATAGTTTACAACAATGTTTTGGGTTTTGAATCATAATTTAAGCACACACAGTTTCTATCAAAAACATCAGAATATATAAAATGGAAAGTTCTTTGTTAAAATTAATTCCTAGATGTAAGTTATCTTTTGAGTCCTTTATCTGGAAGTATCCTGAAATGTGCCTTTTTTTTTTTTTTTACCCAGGACTGAATTAATCACATAGAGAACAGTCCTTCCAGCAGAGGGCAGTGGCGTACCACACAGTAATCTTGGTGGGGGGCTGGGCGGTCACTTGGGGGGATAGTAGGGGGCTACTTCAAACCTGCTCTGCAACCTGTAGTTAATAAAGAAAGAGGCAGGAGAGCAAAATAACTGGTTTTAGAGAGATTTATTTCAACTACATAAGTAAGAAAGTTATACAGCTCCCAGAGAAAACTCCATCCATGGAATTCACAGCAGGGCCAAATGTGCCTGTGATCAAAGACTGTAGGGAAACACTAAATCAAGGCTGATCCAAGCACATGTCCCGGGTGTTGCTAGCCTCTGTCCGGAAAGGAAACCCTTGAAGACAGGCCTAAAAGAATTCCTGATTTTAACGCCTCCCTCAAGATAATTTAGATCCTGATGTCTGATTTGAATATCGCATCACTTATAAATATGTCTATGGACTCCCCAAACAGAAGAAACATGCTGTATGCACTTTGTTCTTAACTATTGGGTGCTGCTAGGTTAAACTCTTGGCTTCTCTAAAAACCAGCTTCAATAGTTAAAGATGGATTGGATTAGCCAATTCCGAAGGCAAAACCTGCTCCATAGCCCTTCTGATGCATCTCTTTGCTGGGAGACTCCAAAAGCTTTTCACTTAGGATAATGATTATCAGTGTGAATTCCATATTTTGGGAATAGGAACTGTAGTTAGAACCCTTTCAAGCCCAGTAAGGAGTTATAATCCTTCCTTCCTTCCTTCCTTCCTTCCTTCCTTCCTTCCTTCCTTCCTTCCTTCCTTCCTTCCTTCCTTCTTTACTTCTTTCCTTCCTTCCTTCCTTCCTTCCTTCCTTCCTTCCTTCCTTCCTTCTTTCTTCCTTCCTTCCTTCCTTCCTTCCTTCCTTCCTTCCTTCCTTCCTTCCTTCCTTCCTTCCTTCCTTCCAGTTCCTTCCTTCTTTTCTTCCTTTCTTCTTTCCTTCCTTCTTTCCTTCCTTCCTTCTTTCCTTCCTTCCTTCCTTCCTTCCTTCCTGCTTTCCTTTCTTCCTTACAGTTCCTTCCTTCCTTCCAGTTCCTTCCTTCCTTCTTTCCTTCCTTCTTCCTTCCTTCTCTTTTTCTTCATCCTCCCTTCCTTACAGTTCCTTCCTTCCTTCCTTTCCTTCTTTCTTTCCCCTTCTCTCTCTCTATCTTCTCTCTCTCTTACTGCTTTCAGACAATGATTTATATACAGAATTTGCTTCCATTATAGAATTGTATGAAACCCAAATTTACAGACTGCTATTTTAAAGTTCTGTTGTTTAAATTATGTACATTTATTATTTTATATGAATTGGTTAGTTTTGACAAATTAATATTCTGACAACAGAAACTTTTTATTTTTTTGGTTGTTGGGCCACACCAGTGACTCTCAGGGATTACTCCTGGCTATGAACTCAGAAATAGCTCCTGGCTTGGGTGACCATATGTCATATGGCATATGAGATGCCAGAGGATCGAACCGAGGTCTGTCCTAAGCTAGCATGGGCATAGCAGACACTTTACCCCTTGTGCTACCGCTCCAGCTCCCTCAAATTATGAAACTTTTAATATAAAATTAGATTTACAGCCTAATTTATAATCAAATGAGTATTTGCATGTGCATACATATTTTCTCATATATTAGACAGTTTTGTGATCATATTTCATAATAGCAAATAACTTGCAGAGTTGCTGGAAACCACCACTTAGATTCACCTGGTTTTCACACTTTAGTCATTTCTCTTTTAAGTGTTTATTCCTGTCACTGCAGGCATCACTGTGTGATCACCAATTTAAAAAGTCTATTTGAGGGCTAGAGCTATGGCGCGGTGGTAGGGTGTTTGCCTTGCTCATGGCTGACCCAGGATGAACCGGAGTTCGATCCCCAGCATCTCATATGGACACCCAAGCCAGGAGCAATTTCTGAGTGCAAAGTCAGGAGTAACCTCTGAGCATCACCGGGTGTGGCCCCCCAAAGTCTGTTTTGAGCTTCTGTTTATTGTTTTTAAGCTTTAAAAAATGATTTAATGTAAGTCAAAAGAACTTTAAATGAATGCGTCTTATAGAGTTTCAATATGCTTTAACCAATAATCACTTTTATCCCTTTAGCACTTTCCCTTCACTACCTTAGTAACCTCTTTTCGGCATTAGGCTCAAAATCCCCACCCCCCACAATGAGATATGGTTTATTCCCTTGCTTTATTTCTTTGTCTACCTCATAGAACTGGAATCATCTAGTATTTATTTTCTTATTCTGACTTACATTAAAATGCTTCAGTTCCATCTATGTTGCAGCAAAACAAATTTATATTTTACAGCACTGTGATATTCCACATCATATATGGAATACGCTATGCAATCTATGTACTTATATTTGGTACTTGGGTTTTTTTACATTTGGCTATTGTAAAGAGTATTGTGATGGACATAGTTTTTAGGAATTATTCATTTTAAGATAGAAAAAGTGGAGTTGAACGTGGTTGCTATAAATTATAACTTGTGTGTTATAATTGTGACTTGAATATTGCCCTTGTATGGGGGAGTGTGTGAGATTATACCCAGCTATGCTCAGGGGTTAAACCTGGTAGTTAAACCAGGTCTCCCTGCATCAAAAGTAATTGCTTTAACTAATATTATCTCTTAACCCTCTCTTATCTTTAATTTTTGGAGAAATCTATTACGTTTCTCATACTATTTTATATTCCTGTTAACAGTAAATAATTCATTTTTTCCACATTCCAACCAATACATGTATCTTTGATTTTTTAATATAGTATATTAGTATGATGTGATATATTGTCTTTTTTATATGATTTTCCCTGTTAATCTGTGATTGTTCAATATTTTGTTATGAGAGTATTGGACATCTAGATATCTCCTTTGGAGAATTTTCTGTTCAACTCTTCTCATTTTTTGTTGTTGTTGTTATTGTTGTTTGTTTATTCGATATTCAATAGTGTACTCTGTTCCTGGATCACCGTTTGGAGATCATTCATGAAGCTGCAAAACATATGATATTAGGAATCAAACCCAAGTCCCAGGCATGCTTTGCCTTATTTAATAATTTTTTGTTTTTGAATCTTGTGCTTTATATATTTTGGATATTAGTCCTTTGTAAGATTAGTGGGAGGTATTTCTCCCACTTGAATGTTTTGTTTTAACAATAGATTCTTCTATATTGCAGATGCTTTTTTAGCTTGTGTGACTTCATCAATGCACTTGAGAAGTAGAATATATAGATTAAGTCAATTACAGGTAGTATATTATGTAACTTACTTTATGGATAGCATCTAAATCTTTATTTTGAATTCCTGGTGGTTCAGTCTTTTGGATGTAACCAGCCAGATTTTTATACATTATTTGTTGTAGAAATTTTGTGTTGTTTTTTCTTTTCTTTTCTTTTCTTTCTTTTTTTTTTTTTTTTTTTTTGGTCATAAGTTAGCTCCCTATATATTTATGGGCTTGTTTCTGGGTTCTTATTTCTAATTATTGTTCAGATATCTGCTAATATTACAATACCACACTGTTTCATTATTATGACTTTCTGATACAGATAAGTCAGGAAAAACATTGCCTCCCATCATTTTCCTCATTTCATAATCTAACACTGATAGATTTTGTGGTTCCATAACAATTTTGGTGTTTTATATCCATGAAGAATGTTGTTAAAATTTGAATAGGGATTATATTGAAGTTAATAATGTTAATTTTTTTAATCTATAAACATTGAAATTTTCCTCTTGTTTTCTATTTCTTTATATAGTGGCATAGTATTATTGATATTTAAGAATTTTAATCCTTTGTTAAATTATTATTAAATACTTAAATCTTTGAATAAATTATAAATATGATCATTTTATTGACTTCTTTCTTTTCTCACTTATTTTGTATATAAAAGTATAGCAGGCTTCTTCTGAGGAACTGAGCACCGGAAGGGAGCCCTGTCCTACCCTTCTCTGTCTTTCCTGAACTCTGGAAGCTCTCCTCAGAGCCCTGGGAAGTGAACCCCAAAGAAACTACATTCGGGAGCTACCCAGCGAGCCAGTGAGTGAGTGAGAAAAGGCTGCAGGTGGGGGTTTCCAGGCAGAGTGCTGACTGCTCTACCTGCAGAATCTCCACCGGGCTGTGCTTCTTCTGAGGAACTGAGCACCGGAAGGGAGCCCTGTCCTACCCTTCTCTGTCTTTCCTGAACTCTGGAAGCTCTCCTCAGAGCCCTGGGAAGCTAACTCCAAAGAAACTACATTCGGGAAGAGATAACAATGCTATCTGGGCAAAAGCCGGCTCCCTGTGTGTGACACCAGGCGGGGAAAATCCGCGAAAGTACACCGGCCCAGTGGGGCTCAACTGTGAAAGACTGTGAGTGTGACCTGTCTATGTCTGTCTACTGTCCTCTTGCGTGAAACTCTTGCGAGTGGGGCAAAAAGAGGCTCAGAGGAGCACGGCCGCTCCGCTTCGCTACGCGGCCATGCACTCTTTCTAAGGAAAGAACTCCATTGCAACAAGAAGGAAAAATCACACTAAGAACGGCGCTATATCACAGAAGCAAACATTTCTCTCTGGACTGTCTTCTCTGTTGCATGCTCGGGCCTAAGATTTGACCCAGTGTGAGGCTTCATCCACGGAGGACTCCCCTCCCTTAGAGGCAAGTCAGCCCATCCAGAAAGGGAGGAGCCAGAGGAGTGTGCTGCCTACATCATATAGACAATGAATACCACCACAACACGTAGAAAAACCCACAATACAAGTGTGACAATGGGGAAACAACGCAGGCCAGCATCAGACATAGAGAATGAAGATGACAATTCTGAGGACCAGATAATGACTGAACAACTAATCAACCTCTCAGATAAGGACTTTAGACTAGCAATATGGAAGGTGCTCAACAGACTCCAAGAAACCATGGATCGAGTTGAACAGAACACTAATAAGAACCAAGAAAATATGAAGGCAGAAATGACAAAACTCCAAACTGAAATAACATGTCAACTAACAGGACTGAAAAAGTCAGTAAACGAAGTGAATGACAAAATGGATAAGCTCTGGGACAGGGTATCAGAAGCTGAGAATAGACTTGGTGCTGTGGAAGATGAGATACATAACAATTCCATACAGCAGGAGAGATTGGACAAAAAACTTAAAGCAAATGAGCAGACAATGGAAAAATTAGTCAAAGAATGGGAACAGACGAAAATAGAAGTCTATGATAAGATCAACAGAAACAACTTAAGAATCATTGGAGTCCCAGAGACCCAGGAAGAAAATTTCCAGGAAGAATCAATGGTCAAGAACATCATTAAAGAGAAACTTCCAGAGCTAAAGAATATATGTGATCAAATCCTGCATGCCCGAAGAGTACCAACCAAAAGAGACCCCAGAAAAACCACCCCAAGACACATCCTAGTCACAATGACAAATCCCACAGATAGAGACAGAATTCTGAAAACAGCAAGATCAAAAGGGGAAATCATGTTCAAGCAAGCTTCCCTGAGATTTACAGCAGACCTGTCACCAGAAACACTCAATGCCAGAAAGCAGTGGTGGGATATTGTGACAAGACTGAATGAAATGAATGCTTCACCCAGAATACTATACCCAGCAAAACTCACTTTCCGGTTTGATGGAAGAATACATGGTTTCACAGACAAAAAACAGCTCAGAAACTTCACAGACACAAAACCAGTCTTAAGAGAAAAACTGAAAGACCTAATCTAAGACAAGACTACCCAAAAGACACACCAAATTTTGAAATAAAGATGGCATTAAATCCCAGGACAATTCTTTCTCTCAACGTCAATGGACTAAATGCACCAGTTAAGAGACACAGAGTGGCTAAATGGATCAAAAAACTCAATCCAACCTTCTGCTGCCTACAAGAAACGCACCTGAATAGTCAGAACAAACATAGACTCAAAATAAAAGGCTGGAGAAAAATTATCCAAAAGTATAGCAGGTTTGGGGGACCAGTACAGATGGTAGAATGCTTGCCTTCCTGACCCGGATCTAATCTCTGGCATCCTATATAGTCCCCCAGGCATCACCATGAGGCAATCCTGACACTGCACCATGAGTAAGACCTAAATAGTGCCAGGTGTGAACAAAAAAAGTATGAACATACTATAGGTTTTTAATATTGATTTTTACAGTTTGCAACTTGACTAATCAGTTGTTTCTAATATATCTTTAGAGATTAGATTTTTTGATCATATTAATATTATCATGTCTTTTTATAAATGTTATAGTTTCTAATTTAGCTCTTTTTATTTTTCTTAATAATTTCTATATCTAATAATGATAATACTAAATCATAGCAATAATAACTGATAATCCAAAATTGCTTAGAAAGACAATTTTAAGAACTGAAGGGATTAAAAAATCATTTAAATGGAAATTTAATAGAAAAATCTCTATTTATATCAGATAAAATAGAATTCAAATCAAAGATTTTAAGAAGATAAAACATTGGGACCAGAGAGATAACACAGCGGTAGCTCTTTTGCCTTGCATGTCAATAAAACTATATTACATCACTGAATTATTTTAGAGAGATATTTTATTTTATCACTGTTATATTAATATGCTTAGAGAAAGCAGAAATGCAATATAAATCCCACAATTAACTATACATATTATGAAGTTTTCTTTTTTGTTTTCAATTAGAGAAAATTTGCATTGAAAAATCTCACAAGGGGCCGGGCGGTGGCGCTAAAGGTAAGGTGCCTGCCTTGCCTGCGCTAGCCTTGGACGGACCGTGGTTCGATCCCCCGGTGTCCCATATGGTCCCCCAAGCCAGGAGCAACTTCTGAGCACATAGCCAGGAGTAACCCCTGAGTGTTACCGGGTGTGGCCAAAAAAAAAAATCAAAAAAAAAAAAAATCTCACAAAATTTTGAGATGTTATCAATGAAGCTTTTTATTCTTCCTTATTCATTAACTATGGCGATTTTACCAACCAGTTAAATGCTTTTAAATATATATATATATATATATATATATATATATATGCTTCTTAGTGTCTAAATAATATTATATTTATGTAGAAATGTCAGGATTTATGTATGTTAGCAGAAAACAAGTTATGATTTAAACCTCAAGACACTTTTTAAATGTTACTGTGAAAAACACTTCTGAAGCAGATCAAAAATAATTAATCCATTCTCAAGTGCTTTAGTTGCCTCAAATATTTTCATCATTAATTAGTAATGGAAAATAGGATCTAAAAAACGTTTTTATCTACAGCAAGACTTGTTTAGCAGAACATTAATTTAAATTGTTTCTTTTTATTTATTTATTTAGTTTTAAAACACTTGAAATTTTTCTAGTACGGGGTAGTGTTGTGTCAAGAGATTCTTGAAACACTGATGTCTGGTCCTTATATCAATTTTGTTGGGGAACATTCCACTTTAATCCAAACTTGCTTCTAAGTTTCTGAAATGTCCAAACCCATTATCTCATAAATGTCATTTTATATACATGAAAATCTTGAAGTCATTGGCATCTATTTATTTTCACATTGTAATGCTACTTCAATTTTATTTCTAAAGTTTACCCTATTAATCTAAAATGATTTGTCGGGGCCGGATAGATAGCATGGAGGTAAGGCATTTGCCTTTCATGCAGAAGGTCATTGGTTCGAATCCTGAAGTCCCATATGGTCCCCTGTGCCTGCCAGGAGCAATTTCTGAGCATGGAGCCAGGAGTAACCCCTGAGCACTGCCGGATGTGACCCAAAAAAACCCACCCACCCACACACACACACACACACACACACACACACAAATAAAATGAAATGATTTGTCAGTAGTTGATCTAACAATAATTTCAGGAGTGACTAAAAAATATCTTACCTCATTCCTGTAGCTTCATTGACTGCTTTATCTAGGTAATAGACACATTTGAGGACAATGACACCTATGTCAATCTTTTCTGATGGTTATGGCAAAAAGAAGAAGAGCTTTCTCTTGTGCTATCAGAAAGAGGTCTTTATAATGCTGAGATTATTGAGTAAGAATATACAGCTATGAATCTCAATTGAGAATTTCCATTGTATGAAAAATGTGGAAAGATCATAAAAATGTGTTCCCCAAAATTTCCAACAAAAGTCAATCCATTGTTACTTCTTTCCATTGCATACACAATCCATTGCATACACAGACTTGAAGACTATTACTCACAGATATATGTAGTATGAATTATATTGTTTATTGGAAGAAGATATGGACACTATTATCTTTAAAGAACTAATATTTGTAATTTGAAATTGTGACCATGGATTTGGGCAGCTCATAAACTTTGAAACACACGAAATTCAAAGTATGTATTTCCCAACCAAAAAAATAATAGAACTGGGCATGCTCAAATTTAAATATCAATAAACAGATTACTATCCAGTAATATAGAGAAAGGCACACAGATATAAATGGGTCAGATACCATAGAAGCCATTCTCTTCATTAATAAAGTTATCCATTCACTGAGCACCAGAGTAGGGAATAATTTTTCTTAGAGAGAAAGAAGATTCTTGTGTCAATGAATAATGGGCAGCCAGTTGCCTATTTCAGTCTTAGCACAGAAAAAGAACAGTGGTGATTTTTGTTTGTTTATTTTTGGGGCCACACCCGGTGATGGTCAGGGTTTACTCCTGGCGATGCTCTCAGAAATCGCACCTGGCTTGATGGACCATATGGGACACCAGGGGGATCAAACCACTATCTGTCCTAGGTCAGTCACTTGCAAGGCAAATACCCTATGCTCAGGTCCCAACAGTGGTGATTTTTGTAATGGCTGCCCTCCTTACTGAGATGATGTTATTATTATTCTTTTTCTTTTAGACCATTATTTTATTGAGAATCATGCTAGTCTAAAATAGGAAAAGTTGGTAAAGGAAGGGTAATGGAGAAGAAAATTAGATATAAGAGGGGAGAGAGAGAGAGAGAAAGGAAGAGACAGAAGAAGAAATAGAGAGAAATGTCTTTTTTCTATGACCTTAGTTACAGGGAGGGACGGACCCTTGCCAGTTGAATTCCTTTTTATTTTGAGTGATTGACTACTTTAAAATTTTTTTTATTTAAACACCTTGATTACATACATGATTGTGTTTGGGTTTCAGTCATTAAAGGAACACCACCCATCACCAGTGCAACATTCCCATGACCCAAGTCCCAAATCTCCCTCCTCCCCACCCAACCCCCGCCTGTACCCTAAACAGGCTCTACATTTCCCTCATACATTCTCAATATTAGGACAGTTCAAAATGTAGATATTTCTCTAACTAAACTCATCACTCTTTGTGGTGAGCTTCCTGAGGTGAGCTGGAACTTCCAGCTCTTTTCTCTTTTGTGTCTGAAATTTATTATTGCAAGAATGTCTTTCATTTTTCTTAAAACCCATAGATGAGTGAGACCATTCTGTGTTTTTCTCTCTCTCTCTGACTTATTTCACTCAGCATAATAGATTCTGTGTACATCCATGTATAGGAAAATTTCATGACTTCATCCCTCCTGACAGCTGCATAATATTCCATTGTGTATATGTACCACAGTTTCTTTAGCCATTCGTCTGTTGAAGGGCATCTTGGTTGTTTCCAGAGTCTTGCTATGGTAAATAGTGCTGCAATGAATATAGGTGTAAGGAAGGGATTGTTGTATTGTATTTTTGTGTTCTTAGGGTATATTCCTAGGAGTGGTATAGCTGGATCGTATGGGAGCTCGATTTCCAGTTTTTGGAGGAATCTCCATATTGCTTTCCATAAAGGTTGAACTAGACAGCATTCCCACCAGCAGTGGATAAGGGTTCCTTTCTCTCCACATCCCCGCCAGCACTGTTTGTTCTCATTCTTTGTGATGTGTGCCATTCTCTGTGGTGTGAGGTGGTATCTCATTGTTGTTTTGATTTGCATCTCTCTGATGATTAGTGATGTGGAGCATTTCTTCATGTGTCTTTTGGCCATTTGTATTTCTTCTTTGTCAAAGTGTCTGTTCATTTCTTCTCCCCATTTTTTGATGGGATTAGATGTTTTTTTCTTGTAAATTTCTGTCAGTGCCTTGTATATTTTGGAGATTAGCCCTTTGTCTGATGGGTATTGGGTGAATAGATTCTCCCACTCAGTGGGTGGCTCTTGTATCCTGGGCACTATTTCCTTTGAGGTGCAGAAGCTTCTCAACTTAATATATTCCCATCTGTTAATCTCTGTTTTCACTTGCTTGGAGAGTGCAGTTTCCTCCTTGAAGATGCCTGAAGTCTCAATGTCCTGGAGAGTTTTGCCTATGTGTTGTTCTATATATCTTATGGTTTGGGGTCGGATATCGAGGTCTTTAATCCATTTGGATTTTACCTTCGTACATGATGTTAGCTGGGGGTCTAAGTTCAATTTTTTGCAATTGGCTAGCCAGTTGTGCCAAAACCACTTGTTGAAGAGGCTTTCCTTGCACCATTTAGGATTTCCTGCTCCTTTATCAAAAATTAGGTGATTGTATGTCTGGGGAACATTATCTGAGTATTCAAGCCTATTCCACTGATCTGAGGGTCTGTCCTTATTCCAATACCATGCTATTTTGATAACTTTTGCTTTGTAGTAAAGTTTAAAGTTGGGGAAAGTAATTCCTCCCATATTCTTTTTCCCAATGATTGCTCTAGCTATTCTAGGGTGTTTATTGTTCCAAACAAATTTCAAAAGTGCCTGATCTACCTCTTTGAAGAATGTCAAAGGTATCTTTAGAGGGATAGCGTTGAATCTGTATAACGCCTTGGGGAGTATTGCCATTTTGATGATGTTAATCCTGCCAATCCATGAGCAGGGTATGTGTTTCCATTTCCGCGTGTCCTCTCTTATTTCTTGGAACAGAGTTTTATAGTTTTCTTTGTATAGGTCTTTCACATTTTTAGTCAAGTTGATTCCAAGATATTTGAGTTTGTGTGGCACTATTGTGAATGGGGTTGTTTTCTTAATGTCTATTTCTTCCTTATTACTATAGGTGTATAGAAAGGCCATTGATCTTGTGTGTTAATTTTGTAGCCTGCCACCTTGCTATATGAGTCTATTGTTTCTAGAAGCTTTTTGGTAGAGTCTTTAGGGTTTTCTAAGTAGAGCATCATGTCATCTGCAAACAGTGAGAGCTTGACTTCTTCCTTTCCTATCTAGATTCCCTTGATATCTTTTTCTTGCCTAATCGCTATAGCAAGTACTTCCAGTGCTATGTTGAATAGGAGTGGTGAGAGAGGACAGCCTTGTCTTGTGCCAGAATTTAGAGGGAAGACTTTTAGTTTTTCTCCATTGAGGATAATATTTGCCACTGGCTTGTGGTAGATGGCCTTAACTATATAGAGAAAGGTTCCTTCCATTCCCATCTTGCTGAGAGTTTTGATCAAGAATGGGTGTTGGACCTTGTCAAATGCTTTCTCTGCATCTATTGATATAATCATGTGGTTTTTATTTTTCTTGTTGTTGATGTTGTGTATTATGTTGATAGACTTACGGATGTTAAACCATCCTTGCATTCCTGGGATGAAACCTACTTGATCGTAGTGGATGATCTTCTTAATGAGGTATTGAATCCTATTTGCCAGGATTTTGTTGAGGATCTTTGCATCTGCATTCATCAGCGATATTGGTCTGTAATTTTCTTTTTTCATAGCATCTCTGTCTGGTTTAGGTATCAAGGTGATGTTGGCTTCATAAAAGCTATTTGGGAGTGTTTCCACTTGTTCAATTTCATGAAAGAGTCTTGCCAGGATTGGTAGTAGTTCCTCTTGGAAAGTTTGATAGAATTCACTAGTGAATCCATCTGGGCCTGGGCTTTTGTTTTTGGGCAGACTTTTGATTACCATTTTTATTTAATCAATGGTGATGGGGGTGTTTAGATATGCTACATCCTCTTCTTTCAACCGTGGAAGATTATAAGAGTCCAAGAATTTATCCATTTCTTCCAGGTTCTCATTTTTAGTGGCATAGAGTTTTTCAAAGTAGTTACTGATTACCCTTTGAATCTCTGTCATATCAGTAGTGATCTCTCCTTTTTCATTCCTAATACAAGTTATCAAGTTTCTCTCTCTCTTTCTTTGTTAGGTTTGCCAGTGGTCTATCAATCTTGTTTATTTTTTCGAAGAACCATCTTCTGCTTTCGTTGATCTTTCGGATTGTTTTTTGAGTTTCCACTTCGTTGATTTCTGCTCTCAGCTTTGTTATTTCCTTCTGTCTTCCTATTTTTGGGTCCTTTTGTTGAGTACTTTCTAGTTCTATTAGCTGTGTCATTAAGCTACTCAGGTAAGCTCCTTCTTCCTTCCTGATGTGTGCTTGCAAAGCTATAAATTTTCCTCTCAGTACTGCTTTTGCTGTGTCCCATAAGTTCTGATAGTTTGTGTCTTTATTGTCATTTGTTTCCAGGAACCTTTTTATTTCCTTCTTGATTTCATCTCGGACCCACTGGTTATTGAGTATGAGGCTGTTTAACTTCCAGGTGTTAAAGTTTTTCTTCTGAGTCCCTTTGGAATTCACAAATAATTTCAGAGCCTTGTGGTCAGCGAAGGTAGTCTGCAAAATTTCTATCCTCTTGACCTTATGGAGGTATGTTTTATGTGCCAGCATGTAGTCTATCCTGGAGAATGTCCCATGTACATTGGAGAAGAATGTGTATCCAGGTTTCTGGGGATGGAGTGTCCTATATATATCCACTAGGCCTCTTTCTTCCATTTCTCTCCTCAGGTCTAGTATATTCTGTTGGGTTTCAGTCTGGTTGACCTATCCAGTGTTGACAAAGCAGTGTTGAGGTCCCCCACAATTATTGTGTTGTTATTGATATTATTTTTCAGATTTGTCAACAGTTGTTTTAAATATTTTGCTGGCCCCTCATTCGGTGCATATATGTTTAGGAGAGTTATTTCTTCCTGCTCTACATACCCCTTGATTAATATAAAATGTCCATCTTTGTCCCTTACAACCTTCCTGAGTATAAAGTTTGCATTATCTGATATTAGTACGGCCACTCCAGCTTTTTTATGGGTGTTGTTTGCTTGGATGACTTTTCTCCAGCCTTTTATTTTGAGTCTATGTTTGTTCTGCCTATTCAGGTGTGTTTCTTGTAGGCAGCAGAAGGTTGGATTGAGTTTTTTGATCCATTTAGCCACTCTGTGTCTCTTAACTGGTGCATTTAGTCCATTGACGTTGAGAGAAAGAATTGTTCTGGGATTTAATGCCATCTTTATATCGAAATTTGGTGTGTCTTTTGGTCAGTCTTGTCCTAGATTAGGTCTTTCAGTTTTTCTCTTAAGACTGGTTTTGAGTCTGTAAAGTTTCTGAGCTGTTTTTTGTCTGTGAAATCATGTATTCTTCCGTCAAATCGGAAAGTGAGATTTGCTGGGTACAGTATTCTAGGTGAAGCATTCATTTCATTCAGTCTTGTCACAATATCCCACCACTGCTTTCTGGCATTGAGTGTTTCTGGTGACAGGTCTGCTGTAAATCTCAAGGATGCTTGATTGAATGTAATTTCCCCTTTTGATCTTGCTGTTTTCAGAATTCTGTCTCTATCTGTGGGATTTGTCATTGTGACTAGGATGTGTCTTGGGGTGGTTTTTCTTGGGTCTCTTTTGGTTGGTAATCTTCGAGCATGCAGGATTTGATCACATATGTTCTTTAGCTCTGGGAGTTTCTCTTTAATGATGTTCTTGACCGTTGATTCTTCCTGGAAATTTTCTTCCTGGGTCTCTGGGACTGCAATGATTCTTTAGCTGTTTCTGTTGATCTTATCATAGACCTCTATTTTCATCTGTTCCCATTCTTTGACTAATTTTTCCATTGTCTGTTCATTTGTTTTAAGTTTTTTTTCCAATCTCTCCTGTTGTATGGAATTGTTATGTATCTCATCTTCCACAGCACCAAGTCTATTCTCAGCTTCTGATACCCTGTCCCAGAGCTTATCCATTTTGTCATTCACTTCGTTTACTGATTTTTTCAGTCCTGTTAGTTGACATGTTATTTCAGTTTGGAGTTTTGTGATTTCTGTCTTTATATTTTCTTGATTCTTATTAGTGTTCTGTTCTATTCTATTCATGGTTTCTTTGAGTTGTTTGAGTATATTCCATATTGCTACTCTAAATTCCTTATCTGAGAGATTGATTAGTTGGTTGGTCGTTAACTGGTCATCAGAATTGTCATCTTCATTCTCTATGTCTGATGCTGGCCTGCGTTGTTTCCCCATTGTCACACTTGTATTGTGGGTTTTTCTACGTGTTGTGGTGGTATTCATTGGTTATATGATGCAGGCAACACACTTCTCTGGCTTCGCCCTTTCCGGATGGGCCGACTTGCCTCCAAGGTAGGGGAGTCCTCCGTGGATGAAGCCTCACACAGGATCAAATCTTAGGCCCAAGCACGCAGCAGAGAAGACAGTCTGGAGAGAAATTCTTGCTTCTGTGATCCAGCACAGTTCTTAGTGTGGTTTTTTTCTTCTTGTGATGGTGTTCTTTTTTTAGAAAGAGTGCACGGCTGCGTAGCGAAGTGGAGCTAAGTGCCTTCTGGAGCCTCTTTTCAGCCCACTCTCAGGATAGCAGAGAGACACACACAGGCAGCACTCACAGTTTTTCACAGTCGGGCCCCACTGGTCAGGTGTAGTTTTCACTCGCTCGCTGGGCAGCTTCAGAATGCTGTATTTTTGGGGTTCACTTCCCAGGACTCTGAGGAGAGTCACTGGCTCACTGGGTAGCTTCCGAATGTAGTTTCTTTGGTGTTCGCTTCCCAGGGCTCTGAGGAGAGCTTCCAGAGTTCAGGAAAGACAGAGAATGGTAGGACAGGGCTCCCTTCCGGTGCTCAGTTTCCTCAGAAGAAGCACAGCCGGGTGGAGACTCTGCGGGTAGAGCAATCAGCACTCTGCCTGGAAACCCCCACATCCAGCCATTTCTTACTCACTCACTGGCTTGCTGGGTAGCTCCCGAATGTAGTTTCTTTGGGGTTCGCTTCCCAGGGCTCTGAGGAGAGCTTCCAGAGTTCAGGAAAGACAGAGAAGAGTAGGACAGGGCTCCCTTCAGGTGCTCAGTTTCTGGTTCGCTGGGTAGCTTCCAAATGTAGTTTCTTTGGGGTTCGCTTCCCAGGGCTCTGAGGAGAGCTTCCAGAGTTCAGGAAAGACAGAGAAGGGTAGGACAGGGCTCCCTTCTGGTGCTCAGTTCCTCAGAAGAAGCACAGCCCGGTGGAGACTCTGCAGGTAGAGCAATCAGCACTCTGCCTGAAAACCCCCACATGCAGCCATTTCTCACTCACTCACTGGCTCGCTGGGTAGCTTCCGAATGTAGTTTCTTTGGGGTTCGCTTCCCAGGGCTCTGAGGAGAGCTTCCAGAGTTCAGGAAAGACAGAGAAGGGTAGGACAGGGCTCCCTTCCGTTGCTCAGTTCCTCAGAAGAAGCACAGCCCGGTGGAAACTTTGCAGGTAGAGCAATCAGCACTCTGCCTGGAAACCCCCATATGCAGCCATTTCTCACTCACTCACTGGCTCCGACTACTTTAAAATTTAATATCTCAAATGTTTCAAACATTGCATTTGCAAAATGAGGCTATAAGTATAGCTTCAATCCCTAGAAATTATCATCCTGAGATGTTTCTTTTACTTTTTTTTTTAAGTAGTAAACATTAAAGCCAGGATTTAAGTTCCAGACTTTATTAACCTTCCCTTGGTTAAGTTTACCTGAAATTACAAAAACATTGAAAATTGGCTGCATCATTCAGAGAAAAGTTTGGTTTAGTTTGCAAATACTATTGTAGATGTCCTTGCTAATGTTTGGTGTCTGAAACAGATCGTTATTTCCTACTTCAATGCCTCTAACTTAGGCCTGGTAATGGCCCCTCAGCATCTCTGGAATCTCAGCTTCTACTTTACCAGCATGTGCCAAAGAGAGCTGAAGGGTTCAGAGGCAGCAAAGCTCCCCAGGCAGTTAGTATCTCACACAGGCTCTTCCTTACTTTCCTTTCTCTCCTATACACTCCAGCACTGCAGGGAGGAGTCAGCAAGCCTTTCAATTCAAAACAGAGAGAGCTCTTTGCTTCCAGCCTCATGCTTTGGAACTACAGAACTGCACTCTGGAGATAGGTGATCTGGAAGAAAAACTCATCGCCTTATCTCTGCATGATAATACATGTTCAATTGTCCTCAAAAAGCCAAATGCAGTAATCTGGAAGTAGGTGGAAACATGTTTGTTGCTTTTAGATTCATTTTATTTATTTTTTCCAACTCTATATAGCATTATAGAGATCATTTGCTATACCAAACGAGACTGGTGAAATGGTGGTTTGTGTGTTCCACAATCCTCAGAGAGGGAGATGGATCCCCATGTCCCTAGCTAGGTAGGACAAATGACGCATATCCAGCAGCAATTCTAATGCAGGAAATAATCCACACACAGTTGGGAAGAAATAGCAGGCCAGAAACTCACACGGCAAGTTGTTTACTCACAAGCCAGTCGCTCTGCCATGTGGATCCATGAAGCAAAATAGTAGCTTCTCCTCCAGGCCTCCAAAGCAGTCTTTATTGGGGTGGGAGGGAAGCACACTCCCCTAGAGTAGGGGGAAAAGCCAGATGAAGATGCAAAGGGAAACATCTTTTTAACAGGTAAACCAAAGTACCAATCAAGAGACATCTAATTAGAAGGCAATATGAGAACCAATTCGAAGGCCTCTACCAACAGACTTAGGAGTATCTAACTCACAAAGCCAGACTCAACCATGGTGTCTCCTCTGGGGATAAACCCAAAAGTTGATGACATTAACACATGCCCTTCATGTATTATATCATGAGGAAACATCAACAAAATTCCATGCCTCAAATTAGCAAAAGATTTAATGGCCTATATATCATTGTGAAACTAGGAATCCAAATCTTCAAGTCTAGAGCTAGATCTAGCCATTGATTTCAAGAAGGTTGTAAAATGGTGAGCACCTAAAGGTCTTGATGTCTTTATTTCTGTTTATTTGTTTGGGAACTACAAGGGCTACAAGGTGTAATTCATGTCTCTTCACTCAGAAATTACTCCTGCTGGCTCAGAGGACCATAAGGATAACAAAGATTGAAGCTGATCTGCTATTACTCTAACCCAGAGATCTCAAACTCGCAGCCCACGGGCTGTTTGTGGCCCTCCATACAACATTTGAGAGAACTGCCCCCCAGCTTCCCTGAGCTTTCCCGAATGTTCAAGCGCACCATGTGCCTTTTTGGGAGCACATATTTGTGTGAAAAGTTATTCTCCACATTGAACTTCAATAAGTCAAAGTACAGGTCTAGACTTAATGATGATTATCTTCGAGACATACTGAGGGTCTCAACTGCTTCCTCTCTAAAGCCACATGTGGTCAGATTTGTGAGAAGAAGCACTGATAAGTCTCTGGCAGCAAGGAATAGACAAAAGATGCCCTGTTCAGAACTGTTCATTATCTTCACTCAATGTTCTTTTCATGTTCAGAAGAAATAATTAAAACTGTTAATAATGACGTTTAAGGACTTTTTTTTTTTTTGGTGAAATCCTTTATGCGGTCCTGCCTCACCCTGACTTTGCCTTCTGCGGCCCCTAGGTAAATTGAATTTGAGACCCTTGCTCTAAACCCATGTTTTTATTCTTTTTATTTTAAATTTTATATTTGATTTTTTCATAATATATTTTTAAGACTTTTCTGCCTGTAGAAAATCATGAGAGTAAGACTTACAGGATGCACTATCATTGACAGGATTCAACTGGTTGTTTCATACCTGAGATGACTCCATATATGTGAAAATGAAGTCCTTCATTGTTGTGTTAAATAAATAAGGATGGTGCGGATGGCGATGGATGGTGAAGGATGGAGGTGGATGGAGGCCTTTGTCCTTAGGCTCCGGCCACGTGGCTTTATCCCCCATGAATTGGCGGGTCTGGGGTTCAGGAAAGTGATGGGTATTAAACTCACTCACAGGCAGGCATCAGCTTTATTCATGCCCTGACTACCACAGGTGTGTGGCCTATCTCATAACCTTTCAAGCATTCAGCCATTCTTAACTACCCTGCATCTTAATTCCTTTCAGCCATCTTCCTTTGACCTCCATGCTGGTCAAAGACCAAAAAGCCAAAGACCCAAAAGCCAGAGAGCCCAGCAGGGCAGAAACCCCTAATCCCCTGGCTCAAAGGCTTATCTACCTTTTCCAAGACCCCTCCCAGGAATGGGCGGGGTCTTGCAGGTAAGGTCACACATAATATCTGGTTCCCAAGACCCCTCCCAGAAATGGGTGGGTCTCAGGTAGCTACACCTAAATCCAGGGTGGAGTTACACTTCATCAACAAGAGTTTGTCATGAGCTGATCTGCTCAATGACCTGCATCAGAGATTCAGGATTTTATTGAGTTTCAACAAAGACTTAAACAACTTCCTGAAGAAGACTTATCCCCTTACATCAGTGATTCTCAAATAGTGAGGTACACCCCCCAGGGGGACACGAGGCTCCGTATACCAGGGGCACATTTGACCTCAGCAAACACTGTCATAACAAGCTTAGCCCCGTGTTTATGTCTCTGTATGTCTCTGGAGCTGAGAGATGTTATGTTCTGCTTCAAAGCCTGCTTAAAAAAGCTATGCATTGCAAAACGTGCTCATTATAGCCATTAATCCAGACATCACCTCTGATTAAAAAATCAGCTCAAATTATTTTCTATATTTTTGTTTTACAGGTTAAAGGTTTTTAAAATAAAGATACTATTTACAGTCATGTGGGGGGTGCAAAAAATGTTTTCTTCTTCCTAGGGGGGTATGACAAAAAATAATTGAGAACACTGCCTTACCTTAAGGCCCTCAGATTACCTGGCCCTTAGATTACCATGTACAGTTAAGTTTGCAATTTATGCAAGGTCAATTTATGCCTCAGATTTATGCCAATTTATGCACTGAAAAAAGGAGATAATGAGCAGGAATTTTGGAGACTTTATCAACAAAGAAGTCCATGTCACCGTTAATAGATAAAGTGGAGGATGCAGTATCTCAACCTGTGATGCAGAGAAAATCTTTGGTCCTTGGGATTCTATGGTCACTGAGGTAGTCTTCAGAACCACTAAGTAAGAAAGGATGGTATTGACCTCCCCCAAATGTGATCATCTAAAGACTGAAGGTAAGCACTGATTTGATTCTTTCTGCCTTACTTGAAGCTCTTTTGGAGATGACAGCAGCCAGGTCATTAGAATCATTTACTAACTTGCTACATAGATTAAAAAAAAAAAAAAAAAAAAAAAAAAGGACCTACAGGGAGTGGTAAGCCATCTATTAGGGCAGAGAAACTTTTGTTGGTATGTTTGGAGTTTTGTCACATAGAAATCCCCTAGAGCAAATCCCTCTAATATTATCTGCTGGTTTTGAGTGTTGAGTGAGGAAAATGACTAGATAACCCAAAAGCCATCACAAAGTGACCTAGTTTTTTTTTTTTCTACACTCAACTCTTGCTCCTGTCGTATGCACAATACCATTCTTGAATTCCAGATCTGATGGAAGCTTTACAACAATGAAGGCAGATTCCCTAAATCAGTATCTTCTAGCTAATTATTCTTTGAATCATATTTGACTATTTGTTGTCAATTCAAGATGCTTATATTTTTGCTACATCCAGTGATGCTCAGGAGCCAAGACCTCATGACACTTTTGGGAAGTATATGTGGCTCCAGGGTTCTAACCAGTGTCACAGTGACAGAGTTGGACACAGCCGGTGCTTTAATTTCTGTACTGTTTTCCTATTCTAGAAAGTTAAAATTACTTACTACATTTTAACTTGTAGATTCACACAGATTTGGACTCTCGCCTTATATGGAATTTTTCATTTGATAACAAAATGATCTACCTACAGAAAGGCTAAATTAATTGACCATAAACATTGGTATTCATGATCTATACATTCATCAATTAAATTTATATTTTCTTAGATTTATCCATCTACTTTCATTAATCTCTATTCAGCAAATTGATATATTTACATTTGGTGATTTCAAAATATGCTTCAGAAACATTAATCTACAAGGATGAAGAATGTCCTGTCAGCTGTAAAATGCCATGAAATCAAACCATTCTACCTAACAAGACAGATTCCTTCACTTATCATTGGTGGCCCTCTCTGAATTTCATGGCCCTCAAATGTTGCAAAAATAATCCAAATGACCCTTGGCAGAAAAAGAGGGGCTTCCTACCCTTGTATAATGGAACACATTATTTTCTGTTTTTTGTGTTTTTTTTTTTTATTTTTTTGGGCCACACTCGTTTGATATCAGGGGTTATTCCTGGCTACGCGCTCAGAAATTGCCCCTGGCTTGGGGGAACCATATGGGACCGGGAGATTGAACCATGGTCCTTTCCTTAGCTAGCGCATGCAAGGCAGACACCTTACCTCTAGTGCCACCTCACCAGACCCAGGAACACATTTTTTATATTTTCAATTTATACAATGAAATTCATAAATCATAAGTATAGTACTGCATTTTAACAGATTTTTAATTTTGTAAGCCAAATGCTTAAAATTAATATGATTTCAATTGGTTAATATTCAGGAGTTTCCTCATAGATTTTTACATCAATTCCCACATCTATTATTTTAGAATAAAATATTATATTGGTTTATTTAAAAATAGAATAGGTTTGGGGCCAGAGAGATAGCATGGAGGTAGGGTGTTTGCCTTGCATGCAAAAGGAAGATGGTTCGAATCCTGGCATCCCATATGGTCCTCTGAGTCTGCCAGGAGCGATTTCTAAGCATAGAGCCAGGAGTAACCCCTGAGAACTGCCGGGTGTGACCCCCCCGAAAAACAAAACAAAACAAAACAAAATAAAAATAGAATAGGTTTAGTCTTGTCTAGAAATGTTGTAAGTTGTCAAGACAATATTTAAAGTATTCTATCTTTTTATATAATGTTTAAAAATTTATTCAAATTATATAAAAGAAATTAATTTCAAGCCACTCTGGGCTAGATAATAGAATATTTTGAAGCTTTTACAAATATCTTATTGATAGATGGCTACTTCTAGAATTAGGCAATTATTAATTCAGGTCTATAATTTATTGAAGAAATACTTTGTGTACATACATTTCTTTATCGAAAAAAGGGGTAAAAACCTATGAGTTAAACATTAAATAATTTAAAATCAAAATTGATAATATAAGAAACTTCTGGGACATATAACAAAATTATTTTGCTTGTTTATACTGCTTAAGATGATAATGTTTTATAATTCTGAATGTTTTATAATTTTCTGACATTTGTTATTACCAATATTTTAAATGATTAGTCTTACAACAGTTGGTAAGTGGTGTTTTCTTATAGTTTTAGCTTATGTTTTCTAACAATTAACAATATTGTGGAATTATTTATGTGCTTATTATTTAATTATGCAGCTTTCATAAAAATCTGCCTTTCCTCTTTTTATCTTCTATTAATTTAATTCAATGTTTTCATCAAGTGTCCTGATATCTTAGTCACATTCATGCAAAAAAAATCAAAACTGGGGGCTGGAGAGATAGCCTGGAGGTAGTGCATTTGCCTTGCATGCAGAAGGACAGTGGTTTAAATCCCAGCATCCCATATGGTCACCTGAGCATGCCAGGGGCCATTTCTGAGCATAGAACCAGGAGTGACCTCTGAGCATGGCCGGGTGTGACCCAAAAACCAAAAAAAAAAAAGTCAGAACTGATGAACACACATAGATGATTAAATATGATTGTCTTATTCAATTACATATACACTTGAGTATAAGCTGAGTTTTTCCCAGCACAAAGTTTGTGCTAAGAAACCTGAACTCAACTTATACTCGGGTCATACAGATTATTTGATTTGGCTTTCAAATCAAATGCACAAAGTCTCCAGTCATCTTCTGCTGTTTGTTGGAGGGGCAGTGTTTCAGCTCCACCACAAGGAGGACTGAGCTGAACTGTACGCCACTGAACTACTTAACCCACAATATTTCATGCTTTGTATGAGACTGACAGTAGTATGATGATATCTGTGAACTCAGTGATACGCTGATACTCTCACATTAGATACAACTGAAGCTCTGTTTGGACATACAGATATTAAGAAAGAGGAATCCAGTTTTAAAGAATTTTAACCTTTGTGATTTTAGATAGATTGCCTGTTAAGCTATGGTTTTCTGCAGTTTAAAGTTTTTAAGTTATTGTTGCTAGTTTACAGGGTTTTTCTAGCAATAAATATTGAAAAACATTTAGCCTAGTGATTCGTCAATTATTGTAATGTTTTGGGTATATATATACATATATATATGTATATATATTTTAAGTTTACCACTGGCCGTTGCATTTTTCACCTTGTCTTATACTCAAATTATGAAGTTTTCCCAGTTTTTAGGGTTAAATTTAGGGGGGGGGGGCTCGGCTTATACTCTGGTTGGCTTATACTAGAGTATGTATGGTATACAGACCAAGAAGTTTCACTATCTTCCATCTGCAGGAAGGAAGTCCATAAATGTCAGTTGGTAGGTATAGGCCAAATCCAAAGACATGATATTCAAAGGAGTTAGTTGCTTAAATCAAAGTCAGAATTTCTGAAAATCAATGGGCTAATGATATGTTCTTATTAAATTCTGAAGCCCAGTACATCTCATCAACAAATGATGAGACATTTCAATCCCAATAAACAGAGCAAATTCATTCTTCCTATACTTTTTTTTTTGTCCTAGAGTCCTCAGTGCACTGAATGATAGCCAGTTGAACACATGGTGGCATCAATGACTTTACTTTTACTTATTCAAATAATCATCTCTTTTAATATTTCTTAGGGACATCAAAAATTAATATCTTACTATTTGTACATCTATTAGCTCAACAAAAATTGACAAATTAACCATAACAAATAATAGTAAGAAGTAAAGTACCATCACTTTTGCTCTCATAGAACATATGAAGTGGTTAGATCAGTCCAAATAAGGAAATCTAAGTGTTACCCATTTATTGGTAATGGATGTTTCAGTGTGACAAACAACTCTATGGTTATATCTTATTGGCAGATGAGTAAGGAAAAGCTAATCTCTCATTTAACATGATATGGTAGTGACATTTAATTATTAATTCTGGGCAGTGTATTTATTTCCTAGGGTAGCTATATCACATTACCTCAACAATAAAGTCAAAATTTTGAAATCAGGATACATTTAGGTCAGAAAAGTTCAGAACATTTGGTTGTTATTTACTGTTATTTACTGGCTCTCCATGATTAATGAAAAGTGGTTTTTGGTTTACTGGCTCACCAATATATCCCTTCATATGGTCTTTTCTGTCTGTCTTATCTCTTTATTTATATACATATTTTCTACTCCTTTCTTTTTTTCAGAAAACAGTCCTTGGATTGATACCTTGCTGCAATCTAGGATGGTCTAATTTTAAATAAATCACATTTGTGAAGACCCCATTTTCAAGGATGGTCTAATGTACTATAAATTCATAAATTCAAAAATGCTATAAATTTAAACATCTTTATTTTGAGAGGTGGTTATGCAATTTACCCTAAAAGAAATAGTAGTGGAAGAGTTATTCCTTTAAAATCATCTGCTAGGCAGCTGAAAATATCGAGTTTTATTTCAAGTTCTGCTTCAAGCTTTAAAAAATTAATTTATTTCATGTTGTTAGAACTCATATGCCTTGTGTGAAAAAAATTGACATAAAATTTGATCATTTCTAAGTTTCTTTTCAAATACAGACTCAAAATATTCTCTTATGTTTCTCTTACCCTTCTGTCTATTACTACTTTGCCCATATTTAAGTTTGAGTACCCTTCTTGTATGGTCCCACATCGTTCTAGGCATATTAATATCAGGGATTTAATACAGTGTTTCTTAGTGCTAAAATATAATAAGTAAGCTTTCAATCCCAAGAAAAACACACTGCCATTTTATTATATCAATACTGCCTTCTATTTTAAATCAATTTCATTGTCTCTCATTTTGTATTTGGGAAATGTATTTTAGATTACTTGAATTTAGTAAATGTATTTTTTCATCCTGCCTCTTATTATTTCTTTTCTATCTGTTATCTTCCTGTGCCAGTTTTAACCCCTGGAGGTTAGTGTTCTGACTGCTCAAGTGAAGAGAATATCTAATCTAAACAGTCAACTCTCATCACACTTTGTTCTTTCATATTGACAAGTGTGGCTTTCTTTTTACATATAAAAATGCTTCTCAGTATCCCGTAAATGCACTGCAATATATTGTGTGAAAAGAACAGCATGTGCATACTATGAGCCAACATAATTTTCTGAAAATAATGTGGTCTACATATTGGTCAGGAAGATTAATGTGGTTTACATAAACATGCAAAATTAAAATTGCATGTTTAAATTAGTAATGTAAATGCTCTTCTACTGTATTCCTCAGAGAAATAGAGGAAATAATTACAAATTAACCTAAGCTAAATAGGAAATAAACAAAGAAACAAAGTAGAATTGAAAGATGGGTGAAATGCTCAAAACAAATGATCAGGATATTTATATATAATATACATATTTTGTATAGATATTGTATATATAAAATATATAATATATAAATATATATACTTATAAGTATAAGTATATATATTTATATATTTAAAGTGGTGATCCTACAGCTGAGGAATAAATGACAAGTAGAATATAACCATTTGAAAAGTGTATGTGTTGAATATGCATGCTATTTTGCTTAAAGATTTTTGCAAAGTGGAACACAACATACAAAGTCCTTGGTGAAGGCACAGTAATGTATATAAGAGTAGTTGAGGAAAGTATTAAAAGAGAAAGTTAGGTGAGGGAAGGGTTTACATTTAATAGAGGCATATTGCCAAGAATTTTTTTCTGTTTTTCTATATTATAAAATGCTCTGGATTATTTTCTAAGTGTTCTGAGAAAAATTTTGAGTTTCTGGATATATAATGATTGGATGATATCAAGGAGAGAAAGGGAAAGCTGCTCATGTAGACAGATTTAAAGATGACTTACAGCACAAAATTCCATACATACTCAAATAAATTTACAAGTACTTAAAGAAATGAAAATACAGATGGTTCTGTAGATAGAATCTTTTTGTTAGTGGGTTGGTACTATAAAAGATGGATTTCTAAATTCTTTCACTAATAAACTTTAGATTAGTGACTGAATGTCTTTCACAGACCATTAGGATTCTATATACACATATTGCATATATAGAGAGATACTATATGAGTTATGAATAGTTATACAAACAGTTCTCTACATAGGACAGATTGATTTATAAGAAACATAGTATATATTACTAAAAGAGCTAGAAAGTGTCATGTTAAATTTAAAAAGTCTTGAAATGACAGATGATGAATGATTTTATTCATATGTGAAGAAATAAAGTAAATATACAGTGTTCAGTGAAAGCAAATCCTTTGATTTTGACAACAGATATTGCAGTTTTCAAGTGGGAGATAGTAGTTTGGAGATAAATGGGATAGATTAAAAATAATATAAAGAGGGTCCGAGTGATAGCACAGCCTTAGGACATTTGCCTTTGCACTCAGCTGACCTGGGCAAACTGGTTCTTGAGCCTGCCAGGAGCAACTTCTGAACACAGAGACAGGAGTAACCACAGAGCACCTCCAGATGTGGCCCCCAAAACAAACAAACAAAAATGAATATGAAGAACTTAGTCTTATCTAAGTTTCTTACAAGGTGGGGAGTTCCTTCTACCTTTTCTATCTTCTTTTAAAAAATGTTTAACAATAGTGGAGGAGTTTTGACACATTTGTGTAAACTTATTGGGCAAAAGCAAAATTATTGATTGATTGATATGCTTAATATTAGCATGTTGCCTAAATAATAATAAAATAAAACTTAAAATACAATTATATAATTATTTTATCAAATAGAAAAGAAGTAATTATGTAAAGGTATGGACAGGACAATATAAGATATCATTATAGGGCATGTTTTCTTAATAATTAGATGAAGTTTTCTAAAACCAAAAAGTCAGCCAAAGAATAATGTAAACACATTTATGATTTAGTAGACAAAAATCCCTAGAATGGCAAATAAAGACTATAATTAAAAGATCTAAAAGCTATTACTTTTCAAAAAGAAAAAAAGAGAGATAAGTTAGGGTGGGTAAAAGGAGAGATCAAAGTATATTTATATAATGTAATTCTTAACTTTTTTGGTCAACAAATACCACTTTGCAACTTCGTGGAAAAGAAGTTGAAAAAATATAATCCTCAATATCTCTTTTTTCTCATTTCCAAACCTGATTTTCTGGAATCCAATCAGAAGCTAGGCAACAATCTGGAAATAGCAAGTCATAATTAGTGCTTAGGAACTAAATAGATCAGAGAATATATATATATATATATATATATATATATATATATATATATATATATATTATATATATTATATATATCCAATATAGTATTCTAATTTCAAATGAGCTGCTGCTTGAATCTATTTTGTCTTCTAAGTCAACACATTTTGATGGCATTATTATTATATCTTTAAAGTTTCATGTAATTATATCTTAGAGCTATTATTTTGCCAGTGATGATTCATGGTAATAAATACTAATGGTATGTGGTCAATGTCCAATTCTTATTTTTTCTTGTATACTGTCAAAAGTTGCCTGATTTATAGCATGCTTCAAAAGTATTAAGTTTATAAGAAGAGGATATATTGTCAAGTATTCCTATTTTTTATGAAAACAGTGATGTGTTAAATATTTTAAACTTGTCTTGAAAAAAAAATAAATGTGATAGCATAGCAGAAATGCCTCAAAAGGGGCTGACTTAATGTTTAGAGTCATCATTAAAAATAATTTATTTATTGTCTCTTGATGCATTAACTTTTGTAAGTCAAGTGGGCATATGAAAATTCTATGTAAAATGCTTTGCCTAAAATAACTTATAAAAATTAAAATAGAAACAGAACCAGAACCCAAAAAGACTGGTTACCTCATATTGTTTACTGAATTTATGATGAGGCAACTTAAAGAAATATACTTGAAAAATATTGGGTTACAGTTTGTGGAGACTGAACTACACAGAAATGTTTAAATGTGACAATATATTTATACAGGAATTATGAACTAAGATAAGAGCATTACAACCTAATTTAAGAGTCCCATAAAAATAATAAAAATCTATAATATGATAGACTCAATAATTTACTATTTTACAAAGTTACATGGTAAAATACTAATAATAATAAGTATATTTTCACATTTTGTTCTCTTTTCAAAATTTTTGTAAAATCACTCCAAACTTGAGCAAAAGACTTGAAGAAATAGGACAAAGTTAAACTATTAAGATTTAGTGTGTCCCTATGTCTGATGAAGTCCTCAATCCTTTAACTCATTCATATACTTTTTACCTGAAATCTAATCATTAGATAAGCTACAAAAGCATAATATCTGCTATGCTGCATAGAAAATCTTATTATCAAGGGGTTTATCACATCTGATTGCAGATATATTAATATACACTATCATAATCCTTAAATGTGGAACATTTAAAAATAGTTACTCTTATGATTGTGTCTTGCAGTCCATTGTTTACATTATATTCTAATTGTTTCCTTTATTGCATTTTTAAAATAATAATTATTGAGAAACACTGAATTTGTATCTCAGTGGGATCTTTCTCAATTTATTTTTTTACCAATAGGCACTGTAGACCAGGTTTAAACTATTATAAAACATAACAAAATATGTTTTAGTAATTTAAATATAACAAAAAAAACTAAAAGTAAAGCATACTATCATAAGACAAAAGAAAAGTAACCCTCAAAGTAATGAAAATTAAGTTTATTTATTGATTTGATTAACTGTCTTCTTATGTTGTATTGGTTTTGTTTAGGCAAATGATATTTCTGAGTTTGGAGGCTGAGCTATTGTACTTAGGTACATAGTTCATAATACGTAGGGTGCTTGTTACATGTGGCTAACCAAGTATTGATCTGATTGCATCCTATGTGGTCCATTGGGCACTGACAGGAGTGATTCCTGAGTACAAAGCCCAGAGTACTCACTGAGCATTGATGGGTGTGACGTAAACTTTTCCCCTCAGAAAAAATGTTTAGAGTTTCTTATTTTTTTTCTTTGATGAAACAGGGATATTAATGAAGATTACTAAGAAGACATAAGCAGTCTTTACTCTAAAGTAACTAGATCCCTGATAGTCTTCCTCAAAAGAACACTTAACACATTTCTAATTTTCTCATTGATATTTGATTTTGGATTTAGTTTTTAAGATCAAAAGTCTATATTTTAGTATGCATTAGTGTATTTTATATAGAATCATCTGTTCTGAATTTTAATTTGTCAATTGACTTATATTCTTGAAATTCAGGTTGCGAATAAGATAAGTAGGCTGTACAGTGAAAGGGATACTATTAAAAAGTGACAGCCACTGAAATGATAAAGCCATTTGCTTTCCCCTGGAGACCCTCTGCCATAGGCTTATTTATAAGTTGGTCTCAGTTTCTAAAGTTGAAAGAAACATATTTTTTTTTCTAAAAAAGAAAGTTGGCTTCCATTGTGGTATTTCTCAGAGCACATCCATCCTATGTTTCTCAGAAGTAATTTTTGTTGTTATTTTATTCTTCCCTCTGGGATCCTGGTCCATGTGAGGAAAAGCAGACCTGATGGAGAATAATGGCAGGTTTTTAAGGACTGTAATGGAGAGAAGAATGAAGGACATTAACTAATTGAGAACAGAAGATTGGAAACCTGGGTCCCATTAGAAATCTCTTCTACTTCTTAGAACTTTAGAAAAATTTCCCAAAGACTTCTGACTTCCTTGGTGCTTCACTCATCTTACAACAGCTTTCCATCTATGATTTTTTTCTATTCTCATACCCCAATTTACCTTGAAATAATTAATTTGTCTTAAAACCAGATATAACAGTTATGGAATATAAAGAATAAACACAAATTCATTCATCATTTAGGCTACAATAAATTACTATTGAGCATAAATTAAACCCAAAGCACAATAACCAGTAGTTTCTAGTATAGAGACATTTACTCTGAAAGGTGCAATTATGGTCTTCATTGCTTTTTGGTTTGAAGGTAAGATTAAGAAAACTAACCCAGAAATTTTAGTTTGCAAACTATTTATTTACTTTGTTATGTTTAATCCTGATGTTGATGCTATAAAGTCACATTATTCATCTAGAATTTATGATAGAAAAGTTTAAAAATATTATCTAAACATTTAACTACTAAAATATATGCAAATATAGTAAGTTTCTCTCACCATCACAAAAGAAGATGACTTAGGACTCACATATGTAAGCTGGAGGACATTAAACTTATATTTAAGGTAAAAAAAAATTGGTTCGGATACCACAAACTTGTTGCCTTCTTGAAAAAGGGATTTTTCAGGATATATATTGATGAATATCCATTTCTATTTTCTCTCTGATTCATTTTTATAAGGTAAATCAGATACCTAGGGACATCATCTCTGGATGTTGGGTTAGAAGAGTTGTTTTCTGAATATCTCACAGATATTCAACCTAAATTGAGTGATATTTGAATGTTTATGGGTAGTACAGTTAAGAAATTATGTGAAAAATTCTAAATATTATATTTAAATCAACCAAAGGCCTTGAGAGGAGAGCTCTGAATGTTATTAGAGCTCTTCCCTGGGACTACATAGCCACAGATTTAGACTACCTTGACTGTTGAACACTCTCTGCTTTGTATTATCATATGTCACTTAACGTATCAGACATAATTAAGAGCAATATTTGTCTTTATTGGTAAGCATAATTATAATTTTGATGGAAATTAGGCTTGAGAAAATACATAATATTTTAGATACCATAAATCATGTATAGAACATTAAAGTCCTATGTTTTAACACCTATTGATTTTAAAGCCCTATCTTCTCATAATCTCATTTCCATGCATAAACTAATGTTTCCTATATATTTTTCTCAAATCACAGGCATAACTTAAAATTCAAATTCATAGAATACTATCCAAATCTTTTAAAAATTACTATTTTCAAATATATTTTGTGTCATTAAACCATTGAAAAATGACCAAATTATATAGTAGATCTGAAATTAACTAACAACATTTTTTAAACAACTTGATGAAGTACATTTGAAAATTTTCCCCAGTTGTGGCAGAAATGGAGCGGACCTGCTATTTAATTAAATAGCAGAGCAGGACAGAGCAGGACATGCTAGATAAAATGACTTTTATCATTTTCTCTCTGTAGCAGACCTGCAAAGGGAATATAATCCCGAATTCATAGTTTTTATGTGCATGGGCAACCCAATCCTCAGTTTGGGATCAGTCACATGTGACTAATTATACACCGGAATGGTATCATCTAGCCATAGGCAAGTCACTTAATCTCGCTCCACTTCACTTGTTTCCTCTTTGAAAAGAGTCAGTGAGCTAGATCTTTCCAAATGACACTTTTCAAACACAACTGTATGTTAGAACGATCTCAGGTTTTAAATTCTGATACCTAGACAGAATACCTCATAAAATGTTTAAAGATTTCATTAGTTATCAATATTTTTCAAGTTACTAAAGTAAGTTTAATATGTAATCAAGTTTGTGAACCTGAGTCTGTAAGTCTTTTTAAATTTATATTTTTAAGTAAAGGTGTATCATTGAAAATGAAAAACAATCAACACATTACAATTAACCAATTATTATTAATCATTATCCAAATTATTATTATTATGTCTATGAAAAATAGTCATATACATGTTGTGAAACAGGAATGTAAAACACTATATTCTTATTTATTTGGTTTTTGGTTTGTTTTTGAGCCACACCTGGCAGCACTCAGGAGTTACTCCTGTCTCTGTGCTCAGAATCACTCCTGACAGGCTCGGGGGACCAAATGGGAATTGAAACTTGGATCAGTCCCAGCTCAGCCAAGTGAAAGGCAAATGCCCTACCCTCTATCGCTCTGGCCCCCTCTTTTATTTATTAAATAAAATTGATAGGGTCTATTCTTATTAGTGCCCATAACCGACAGTGCTTATGCTAGTGGTGCTGGAACTCTGGTCTTAATGGGGACCAATGGGGATCAAACTCATGGACTTATACATGTTAGCTATGTGAGTCACTACTTGCGTCATCTCCTTGGCCCCAATGCTCTTTTAATAAATACCAAAGGAAACATATTACTAGGTTGCTGGACTTCATAAAATTAAACCCACCCTTGATTTTAATTTTGATTCATACTAAATTTACTATCTTGGGTAAGTCAACTAAGTCAATGAAGCTCAAGTGTGGAGTGAGAGGAAGGATATTAGTCTAATTCTGGGTTTAATATTACTACCTACGATAGAGAAGTCATGAAAAAACTTTTTTTAGACAAGCCACAATCAAAGAGGATTTAAAATGTGATAAATAAAACTTCTGAATCGTCAAACATAAAGAAAGTTTATTCATTTCATGAGGTTGGAGCAATAGTACAGTAGGTATGGCATTTGTCTTACATGTGATGGATGACCAGGGTTCAAATCTTTATATCTATATGGTCTTTACATCACATCTGCCAGAAGTGATTTCCTATTTTAAGGGGCCACACCCTGTGACCTCAGAGGTTACTCCTGGCTATGCACTCAGAAATTACTCCTGACTCAGGGAAACATATGGGATGCCAGGGATTGAACCAAGGTCTGTCCTGGATCAGCCACCTGTAAGGCAAACACCCTCCCACTGTGCTATTGCTCAGGCCCTGCCAGGAGTGATTTTTGAGTGCAGAACCAGAATTACCCCCGAACACTGTTGGGTGTGGCCCAAAAACAAACAAAAAAAAGTTCATTCATTTCTGGTTGGAACAGCCACGTACAAGACAGGCAGGCGCTCTACCCATCTCACCAAAGTCACTCTAAAGGGAGAATGAGGGAGGGGTGGGTTTTCTTTTTTGCTTAGGGATCACAAGGGACAGCGACAAAGAGGCCGGGGGTTGAACCATCTGTTTGGATCAGCCACGATTCATTTCTGGAAGAATTAAAGACACTGACTTTGACAAAAAAAAAAAAATAGCAGGTTTTCTCAATTGTAGAGAACAAGAATATGACCTATTTAGGTGTGAAAGGAACTTGGATCATAGAAAATTAAAAAGGAAGAAAAGAGACAGAGAGACAGAGAGCAGTTTCAGAAAGCCAAACTAAACTAGTGATAGGGGCAAGTATTGGTGCTTAAATGTATGAATTAATTATGAAGCTATTAAGGGATTTTTAAAATTTTTTCTTTTAACTTTATCTTTTTTTTTGTTTTGTTCTTTCACTTTCCTTCTTTCATTCTTAGTTTTTCTTCTTTTTTTCCTTTTTCTTTCTTTCTTTCTTCTTTCTTTTTTCTCTTTCTTCCTTCCTTCGTTACAATATTATTCATATTACACTTTTTTCCCACAGATAAATTGTCCATGATTGAGTTACAGTCATACAATGTATAACAACCTTTGCCAATCTGTATCTCCTACAAACCACAAACATCATCAACATGTTCTCTCACCTTCCCTGATGCCCTCTTTCTTTCCATCCACTCTCTTCCAACTGCTTTTGAGGCAGGCATTTTATTTTTCTCTCCCCTCCCCTTCTGAAATTGTGGTTAGTACTACTGCTACTGAAGGGATGTCATGAATGTTCCTTTCATATTAGATCCTTTTCTACTCTAAATGTACTCTAAGCACTTTTTGCGAGCTTTCTACCATGAACTGGTCAAGCAAATGAATAACCTCATGGAGTAGACATTTCTTGATGATCCCTCTTTTTTTTTTTTTTTTTTGTTATTTGGGCCGTACCAAGTGACTCTCTGGGGTTACTCCTGGCTATGCGCTCAGAAATCGCTCCTGGCTTGGGGGACCATATGGGACGTCAGGGGATTGAACCGTGTGTGATCTGTCCTAGGTTAGCTCATGCAAGGCAGACACTTTATCACTTGCACCACCACTCCAGCCCCATAGTTGATACTTCTTAAGGAGAACAAGAAATATGCACAATACATTGCCTGATGTGGCCTGGAAACAAGAAGAAAAGAGAGACTAATTTTCATGTATGAAATCTTTCAGCTACCCGGATGAAATTCTTGGAATTTTGCTATTATGAGTTTGTAAATCAAATTCAGCATATAAAGGGCCAGGAAAGAAGGCAAAGGCATAAAGGAAAACAAATATGATTAATTAGAAGGTCAGAAAACACTGTGTAAAAGATCATTACAGATAGATTTATATACCATTAACTTTCTTTTTGGTTTTTGTTTGTTTGTTTTGGGGTCACACCCAGCATAGTTTTGGGGTTACTCCTGACTCTGAGCTCATAAATCACTCCTGGTAAGCTTGAGGGACCATATCAGATCCCTGAGATCGAACACAGGTCCACTGCGTGCAAAGTAAATGCCCTACCCACTGTGCTATCTCTCAGGCTGCTCTATCCTATTAACTTAAATAGAGTTTGAATTATAGATCTTAAAAAAGTTGTGCACAAAATGAAATGAGGTGGCTGATGGTGTCTCCGCAGGCAGCTGAAACTGGCAGATCTAAAGGTTCTGACATCTATCACTACAGATATTTCATTTAATCTTTTGCCCTGCACTCCCTGGATTCTTTCAAAATCTAACACACACAATAAAATGAAGTTCTAGTTCTCTGTTCAGCAACCTGTCTCCCTGGCTTCAGGACTAGAGTAATAATGCTCTAAACTGAGGCTGAAAAGTCAAACCAGCGACTGTCAGTCATTAATGTGGATACATCTGTGTATCCGTCAAGGGAGCTGCCACTAAAAGATCATGATTTAACTTGTAAATGGAACAAATTAAGTCTGGGCATCTTTCAGGCTTATATTCCCAGTCCCTTCTCTGCCTTCCACTGTAGTTAAATTTTTTATTCCTTGAATACTTATTAGCTATTTTTGAGGTGTGCCTTATCCCATGGCCAATGATTATTTGGCCTTAGTAAGCCAAGATTTCCAAAGTGCCAAGCTCATTTGTTGGACTCATACAAGAACCTAAAGTAATACAAAAAATTAAATCAAAACAAAACAAAAAGTCATAATCCACTGATAGCTAAACACAATTGTTGTCTTTATTAGAATAGCCCTTCTATTTTATAAAACTGTGTCATGGTTTCTGGAACAATTGTTTACAGAGCCCTTGATATTGTCCTGGAACAAACTTCATACTTCAGCAAAGCATATCAAATATTAGGAAGTAGTTTTATCATGCTAGTTGCTTTGAAAGATTAAAAAAGAGAAACTCCAAAAATTTCATTGAATAAATTTAGATTCTTGCTGACACAGACATTTCAACTTCTCCAAACAAGGGGCCACATGCTAATATGTACATATATCATCTGCTTGCTAAAAATTTTATTTTGCAATTCTCAGGGATTGAACTCAGAACCTCAGACTAATGCTCTACCAATGAACCTAGTCCCTGGCTGAACACCAAACACATGATCCACTATTTGACACTGAACCGCTGTTTCATTAATGATGTCCTCTTCTTTCTGGAACACAAAGTACCGCGTCATCTACAACTACTGTCATACATCTCATTAATTTTTACTAAAATTCTCTGACTCATTTCCTGCACACAGATATTTCTCAATTGCTGTACTATTCAGTCTTGCAAACTAACATCTGTCTTCATGCTGAAACGAACATCATTTATACTAGCATAACCACTGAGTTTTAAAGTTCCATGAGATTGATCCCCTTTTCCTGTGCCTGCACTGTGCTAATGAAGTGTTCATGATTACCATCTGGGGAAACTGTTCCTGGATCTCATGAAAACCCTCTGACATTTGCTTTTTGGATAGGTATCCTTTTCATTTTCTATTTATACAATAAGGATACTCTTTTGTTATTGTTTAGTGTTTTTCTCCTATTCCATAGTTCTACTTACCTTATATTAAATTATATTTTAATAGTAATAACTCCAAGTATAAAGGCATAGCTCCGACAGTCTCTAAATTTGACTTTCATCATGCTCTACTGGTTCCACTGGTCTCTACTGTTCCTTAAGTTTGGTCTTTCTATTTGATTGAATTATACTCATTGTATCTCATAGACGGATGCGTATCAGCTATTGATTATCAACTTTACCTGTTGCTATTGTTTTCAAGAAATGTCTTAAAAATAAGTAAATGGCTGGGACCAGAGCAGTTGCACAGTGGTAAAGCATCTGACTTGCCCGCGCTAGCCTAGAATGGACAGCGGTTTGATCCCCTGGTGTCCTGTATAGTCCCCCTAAGCCAGGAGTGATTTCTGAGCACATAGCCTGGAATAACCCCTGAGCACCACCAGGTGTGGCTCAAAAACCAACCAACCAACCAACCAAACAAACAAACAAAAAAAGTAAATAGAATACTTTATATGGTACTTATACTATGCTCAATAGTTTTTTTTATATATCAGTTGTAGGAGACTGAATCTACAAATCTTAAGTCACTGATTTTTTAAAATATTATGAGGTTAGGACTATGCATGGCCTTTTCTATTGCTGATTATAATAATGAACAGATATCAGTGATAAGTCAGTCCTGTCATCAGGTTTTCACATCAGCAAAAACTCCTAGTTAAACAGGATCAATTTATAAATGTGTGTTAATACCTGCTAATATGTTTTTAGAGATGTAACATTAAATCGGTTTACTTCTGTCTTCTCATTGCCTTTAAGCAGGTGGTGAATGTTAGAAAATCTTTCTCTTCATATATCCATTTCTGTGAAATCGCATCGACATAAAGCAGTATGAATGGGCCATTACTAACAAAGAAAGCAGTACTAAAAATATAAAAGTTATGTGTTTCCAAGAATGAGGCCTACTTTTCAGACAGAATATAAAATATTTAAGTCATAAATTTTAACAATAGTAACTCAAAGTCTATGTTTTCTGGGTGACACTCAACCAGACACAAGAAACAGTGATTTGGAATCTATGCTTACCTATAAGCTTCCTTCCTATGATAGTATATGAAAATAATAATAAATCTCCTTGTCAAATTCACAGAACCTGTCAGAAAAGCTGAACCTCGTTTATTTTGCTTCACTGTAGGGAAGAAAAAAAAAGAAAAAAAAACATCCCCATTGTTCTATTTATTCTCCACTTATTTTCAAGGTCTGGCACAATATTTTTTTCTCACTGAACACTAAGTTATAGGAATAAGTAGAACTAAATGTCCCCCTATTTGAACATAAAGTTAGCAGCTGTGCCATAACCCCATGAGATGAGCAAAAGCATCCCATGCTGCTAGGCAGTTTTTCTGCTTTGTTTCTTACCTGTCTTTTATATTTGACACAGCTTTCTTGACTACTGAATTTTTGAATTCATGCTTAATCATCTTCTCTGTTATTTGTTGCTTCAATTATACTTAATCGTTAAACCTAGTTGATTTTTTGTATAGTGTAGTGCTCTACAATGTTTTATACCAGCATGCTATTTATATAAAATGCTAACATTTATACCTGAAAGAAATAAAATAATTTCAGATTTGTTTTCACTATTTTTCTTCTAATTTTGCTTTTCTTACATGTAAAATTCTTTTTTTTTATTTTTTTCTCTTTATTTGAATATCTTGATTACATAAATGATTGTGATTAGGTTTCAGTCATGTAAAGAACACCCCCTTCACCAGTGCAACATTCCCACCACCAATGTCCCAAATCTCCCTCCATCCCACCCCACCCCCACCTGTACTCCAGACAGGCTTTCCAGTTCCCTCATTCGTTCACTTGATTATGGTAGTTCTCAGTGTAGTTATTTCTATAACTGTGCTCACCACTCTTTGTGGTGAGCTTCATGGAGTGAGCTGGTGTTCCAGCCCTCCTCTCATTGTCTCTGAGGATTGTTACAAAAATGACTTTTATTTTTCTTAAAACCCATAGATGAGTGAGACTATTCTGCATCTCTCTCTCTCCTTCTGACTTATTTCACTGAGCATGATAGATTCCATGTACATCCATGTATAGGAAAATTTCATGACTTCATTTCTTTCATTTCTTACTTTGAATTTGTTCCTTCCTTCTTTCCTTGCTACCTACTTTCCTTCTTCCTTTTTCCTTTGCTTTTTTTTTAGTTTACTCCTTTTTCTTTCTTTGTTTCATTGTTTGTTCTTTCATTTCATTTCTTTCTTTCCTTCTTTTTCTTCTTTCCTTCTTTTGTTTTCTTTCTTTAACTTTCTTGTCTTCTTTACTTCTTTCTTTTCCTTTCTTTCTTTCTTTCTTTCTTTCTTTCTTTCTTTCTTTCTTTCTTCTTTCTTCTTTCTTTCTTTCTTTCTTTCTTTCTTTCTTTCTTTCTTTCTTTCTTTCTTTCTTTCTTTCTTTCTTTCTTTCTTTCTTTCTTTCTTTCTTTCTTTCTTTCTTTCTTTCTTTCTTTCTTCTTCTTCTTCTTCTTCTTCTTCCTTCCTTCCTTCCTTCCTTCCTTCCTTCCTTCCTTCCTTCCTTCCTTCCTTCCTTCCTTCCTTCCTTCCTTCCTTCCTTCCTTCCTTTCTTTCTTTCTTTCTTTCTTTCTTTCTTTCTTTCTTTCTTTCTTTCTTTCTTTCTTTCTTTCTATGTTCTTAAGTGTTGCTGACATTGAATTTACCAAAGTTTATTTTATTTTTATCTATTTTATAATTTTCTTTTGGCATTGGGTCATACAGAGCAATGATTATAGGAGCATATGGGATGCCAGTAATCAAACCAGAGTCAACTATCTTCAAGGCAAACACCCTACACATTATTATCACTCTGGTCTGAAATCATATTTATTTAAACCCACAAATCTTACAGGTAATTATTGTCAAGAAGCCTACAAATTGTCAAGAAGCCTGCTGAAACTATCTTTTCATATTTGCTGCTTTGGTCACTAGGCCATACCACCACACTCAAGGTTACTACTAGCTCTGAGCTCAGAAATTATTACTTGCAGTCTCAGGAGACTATATGAGGTGCTGAGCATTTAACCCAGGTCATCCATATACAAGGCAAATGCTCTATCCACTGTGCCTCAATCTTTATAGTTCAGAGTTACCTGTCAAATGAAAGTAGTTGCAGATATTTTTAGGCCATTTTAATTAAAATAATGACAATAATAACAATGTTATGATACAATATAATTATTATGAGCTAATTAGCATATATTCTCAAAAATATTTCTAAAAGAAATGTATATGATTTAATAATACAGTTTAAAATCACTAAAATTCACTTGTTTTTGTTTAAAAACAAATATTACAATATAATATTGTAATTAATATATTAATATAATAGATGTCAAAAGAAACACCAAGATCAAAGTTAGATTTTTTTCTTAAAATTTACTTCATAAACTTACACATCTGATGGTGTTAGACATGTATAAACTCTCTATGGAACTGTAAAATAATGTTAGTTTGGAATAACTAGAATTTGCTATAAATTGAGAATGCTTAACTTGGGCACCAGCAATAATCAGTTATTCAAAGAAAAGTCAGCTAAGTGCTTCTAACTAAATATCATGTCACACACCAATATAGTGTTAACATCTATTTTAGTGCCTATCAGAATGTCACAGACATTTCTCTCTAAATGAATAAGTTCATTTATGCTTCTTAAATGTTTCTGTCTGTAAATAACTTAAAAGTTGTCCATTGAAATTAAAATAATAAATTAATGATAGATAATTTGATTAAATTAAAATAAACAGGCCTATGTTCAAGAAATATAAAATTAACAAAATGACAAGAGAAAGTCAATTAAGCACTTGAATCATTTGAGAGCAGTTTCTGCAAAGGAATACACCTCAGTGTCCAATTTGTAATTACTCGATATTTTTATGATGTAATAAATATATTTTAAACATGTAATTTTGTTTACTCCAAGATGTGTGATTTCAGTATCTCAGAAAGGCAGTACATAAATAATTTTATGGCTTTATTCTTTCATAATATTTGATATAAACACCAATAAACACGTGTGGCCATTTCCTTTTATTTGACTCTATAATTGATGTACATCAATGCAGCAATCTGTAAATCATGATGCCTTTATACAAATAAAAATAAAAATTAAAAAATTACAAAGATGTTCATAATAAAATTGTTTCAGTGTACAATATTCCAATACCAGTCACACCACTGTTGTCTTCTTCCCTCCAGCAATATGTCTGGGTTCCTTCTCTCAACCAGCCAATTACCATAGAGATCTGTATTTGAAGGAAAACTGTAATCATTTTCTATGATAAAATAGGTTAGACCATACAAAATTAAAATACAAACTTTAAATTCCATGATGCTTTTTAAAAATTAAAAATAGTAATATATTTAATAATGATAGAAATATTGTAGAACAGAAATGTTCCCAAAACATTTATGGATGTATAGTAATTTTTTATATTCTGACTTCTAATTATTGTAATCATGTGACATACTATGTTTACTTATAAGTCTTAACAAATTTTAGTCATCTAACTTATTATAAATATGATCTTGGCATCACATGTCTTCTTTCCTGATAGTTCTTGTAACAGTAGGAGGATCCATTGCTTGAACACTATTATTGAATCTTCTAACCTGTTGGCTGAATTTACAAAGATGTTTCATAAACACTTTTTAGGAGATCCCTTATATAGTTATTGAAAATAACTTTTAAATTCAAGCATATGCTTTGAACATTTTGTTTAAAATGGTCATTGTAATTAAAAATACAACACTTCTTTTCAGTAAAATATTTATACTTTACCTTCACAAAGTCAACTCTTTTAATAGCCTTCCAAAATGGTCTCTATTATGATTATGAGCTCATTTTTCTGTAAAAGTTTGTCATTTAAAGTTTTTATTTATTTATTTATTTATTTATTTAAATTATTTACTTAAAGATAATGTATCACATTGTTGACATAACTGATCATAATACATTTGTTTCAGGATGACAGAAAGCAAAGTTATTAAGAAATGGAAGAACAGAATTAAAAAGTGGAAGAAGGGAAGAGAGCTCATTAGCAGTTATATTTGTGAAACATATTGCATCACCTATAAAGTCATTAATGCAATAGCTGAAGGTTTAGTAAGCTTCCATTTTTTTCTCCAGAGATGGGAAATACATGAAAAAAATGTTTGTGTAGGTATAGCAAAATATGGAAGAAATTGGAAATAAACACCTTTGGCCTAAAAAACAGGGAGATCTTACCCCCAAAGCACCTTGGCATAAGACCAACTCAAGGCTCCAGGCATACTCAGTTATTTATTTTTTAACATGATCACTAGGCAGAATATTTTTGAATCAGTACATTTATACTAACCTGTAGCAAAATAATTATGCATTTAATATCTATAAACTAAATAAATTATATACATACTTTGTACATGGTATGGAACCTCAGCTCTGGTTATGGACCCCTGAATCCTTCCAGGAATGATCAGGGATCACTTTTGATGTCTTCAGGAGACCATTGTGGTATCAGGGATTAAGTACAGGTCAGAGATAGGCAAGACAAGCACATTAAGCACAGGTCAGAGATAGGCAAGGCAAGCACCCTACTCACTATCTCTCAAGTCACACTCTAGATTCTAAATCTCTTAACTCCTGCATATTACCACTGGTATGCACAACTGTGATTAGAAAAGACTACTATAAACTTCCTTATGACTTTTTATTTTTTGCATATACAAACAGAAACTTTTATAATATCTTTATTTATCTTAGAACATAAATATGAGAAGTTGATATCTATCTCAGCATGAACTATTTGCAGTGCATATTTTTAATGTTAGGAATGTGAAAATAAATCAAGGATAAGGGAGGAATGATAAAACAATGGGCAGGCCTTGCATACTCCCAACTGAGTTTGATCTTGGCATCCCATAAGGTCCCTCAAACTTGCCAGGAGTGATTTCTGAGTGCAGAGCCAAGAGTAACCCTGAATGCTGGCAGTGTACCCACCCCCCCTCCGTCTCCCCCAAAATAAATAAACCCAAACAAACAATAAATCAAGGATAAAAATCTTGTTTATATCCTGACTTCTCTTTATTTTGTCACACAAAATTTTCTACATTTCTGTTAAACAAAGTTGTTGATTCTGTGAAAAACTGAATAATTCACTGATAGATAAAAGAGCCTCTAAAGACAAATTGTCCAAATATATGTTTAAAAAATACTAGGAAAATCTAGACTATTTTGACAATCTTGTGATTTTCATCAATTAAGAGAAAAATAATATTATTTACCATCATTAATGAACACATTATCATACGTTTGTGGGTTTAAAAAATAGTTTTATGTATAAAACTTACCAAGCATATAGTATTATGCTTAGTAAATGTAGTTTATGAAAATAAACATATGTTTATGTTTATGGAAATAAATAAATATAGTTTATGGAAATATTTTGAAATTCTCACCTAGAATAAATTAGCTGAAAATCAAAGCAGATATTTGAAGAAATAAAAGTTTTTGTGTTATTTCTGAAAGTAAAGATGCTGGACTTCTTGAACATGTCTGTATTTCAGCAACTAATACAAATTATTTCCAAATAAATATCCTTTGTGACTAGTCTGGATTTGCTGCCACCAATGGACATTGCATTATAAGTCATATTCCTCAGACTGGAAATCATTTTGAGTGACTATCCTGTGACCCACCACTTTGAAGAAGCAGACTGAGAAGCAGAGCAACTGCATATTGTTCATGGCATTGCCTTGGCTCTACTTTCTAAATGATGTTTATTCCTTCAGGTATTATAAAGAACTGATTTGCCATTTTAATAATCAAATCTGCAAATTTCCACTTAGCATCAAATACAAACAATCTAATCTGAAGGTGATTGACATCTCTGTTTGTACATCAGCATCTATGAAACCAGATGTTTTACCTCTTCCTCTGCCAAAAGTGTGCATCTTTTTATGATCAATTGTCAAGTCTGTCAATCCAGGCATCACCAATGTTTACACAAGCAAGAGTAAAGTCATTCAAATTCAGTCATGCTATACCATCTATATGGATTGTTACCAGTTTCCAATTTGACTGTTTTCAAGATGAAAAATCAGTTGGTGTTTTCTCTAAAAAAATGTTTGCTAATGTCAAAAAGTGGCTCTGACCCTGAAAAATATGACTTTCTAATTGCAATCAAAACAAAACTTTTGTTTACTTGAGGTAGTAACTGGTACAAGATTAGCAGTGACTATGAAATTATCCATAGTCTTCTTTTCAGTTTTGAAAATTACAATATTGCTCCTCAAAGGCATTTTTTGCACTGATAGAGTAGAGGGAGAAGTGTAGAACTGGGAAAGAGTTGCATGACTTCCATAGCACTCTCCCTGCATTTTTTGAATAACATAAAATAATACTATGATTATTGAATACCAGAGGATAGAATTTTAATATGAACTGAAATTATACTAACACCAATAAAAACTCTATATTCTCCTTTTATTAATTTATTATTGATTTTTATTGAGTGAAGTACTGTGGTTTGCTATACTGTTATTGGTGATATCCTGTGCACATAATTTTCAACTACTCACCATCACCAGTAAAACTCCCTGCTTTCCTCCCCCAAGGATTCCAATCTTCCTTTCAACTTCCTACCTTTAACTCAATTGTGTGGATCATTTCTCCCATTGTATTAATTTGTGCCCTTATTAAAATTGTACCATGTATATTTATGTTTTATGTATGAATGATATCATTCTGTATTTATATTTTTTTCTGACTGACTTAATTTGGCATGATGTCCTACTATTTTGGGGGGGGTTGGCCACACCCATTTAATGCTCAGGGGTTATTCCTGGCTAAGCGCTCAGAAATTGCCCCTGGCTTGGGGGGACCATATGGGACGCTGGGGGGATCGAACCATGGTCCTTCCTTGGCTAGCGCTTGCAAGGCAGACACCTTGCCTCTAGCGCCACCTCATCGGCCTCAATGTTCTACTTTTAATTAGATTTTTAATAACTGTGGCAAATAATGAAGGATAATTCCATTCAGCTCACCTTGTTATGAATAATATCTTTTATGAAGAGACTATTGAAAGATAAATAGTATAAGCTCTATTATGAAAAATATAATAGCAATTAACAGCTCATTTTTAAATTTAAAGGTAGAATTATGACATCTTTTAACAGTCATATTTTATTTTGCTCTAGTTTTAAACAGTTTCCTCCTGAATTATATGCCAATGATATATATATATGCATGTTTGTGTGAAAATATTTTAGGAAGTATTAGCATAAAGAAAAATGTATTGGTGTTTTTAACAAAATGCTGAATGACAATCCTTAATACTAAAGTATCCTTTGAAATATCTCAAAAATATACTTTTCCAACAATGCAAAATTTAGCAATGAGAGCAATGTATGTGTTACTTTAATGTTAATAAGTGCACTTTTCAAGTGATTATAAAGGCTCTTTGGGGACAGCAAACATAAACATGTCATTATAGTCTTTCTAATATAAGAAATCCAAAGTTTTATATTTTTAAATGTATTAAAATATCAGAAAGTGTACTGCTCTAACATTTCTTTTAGATGTACAATCTGGGGAAATTTGAACATATTTATTAAAATGGTATTTTCTTGTTGCATTGTCTACATAAAATTGCAAATAATAAAATTGAATATCATAACAATTTTGAAATCTTTATCATACCAATTTTCTCATCCCCCCCATAAATCTTTTCATTTTACTTCGACTGATAGTAAAAATAAAGTTCCTTTCTTAAGCTAACTAAATATAAAGACAGCAAAGAAGCTTACCAAAGGAAAATAGCAATCTATTATGTTTGCTAAATAATATGAAGGTTTAAAAAAAACTATCAGGTTACATAAATTTTCATATAAATTAATTTGTGTAAACAATTCATTGAAAACACAACTAATAGTATTTAGTACTATAAAATATGGAAGCATAAGTAAGTAAATCGACATTTAGAGGTCACAATGCATGCCTATATAAAAGCAAACATTTTAGGGAGTTTCAGTGAGTGGCCAACATTTCTATTTTAACAAAGGTATCTTTTCTCAGTGACAGATTTTTCAGAAAGCATCACTTCCATAACAGCAGAGCTTATGTCAGAGACACATTCTTCCATCTCCCACATGCTCACCTTCTCACCTCGGATGCTTAAATACTTACTCTGCTCCTTCATGGGTTAAGGAGAGGCATTGTTTATCTTGGCTCTCTATTAAAGAACCTTAAACTGTGAGGGAAAAAAAAGTTCACAAGAATACCTGAGGGATTAAAGTCAGTGATAGCTAGATTGTAAAACCCAATTAACTTCTTCATATAACCTATGTGATTAAAAATGCTGGTGGCTATTGGACTGAACCAGCACTGACTCTGAGGCATCTACAATAGAGAACACTTGCTTCAAATATTTCTGGGCACTGTTATCAGAATTTTCGAGAGCCTTTGTTTCTCCTTTACCTTATCTGCTATAGTTTTCCATCCATGCAGATTATTGTAATCAAATCCAGGAACCCTTAAAGGGAGAAAGAAACAAGGTTAAATAAGGAGCCATGGAGAGAGTATAGAGTTGAAGCACTTGCCTTGCAAATGACCCACTCCTGTTCAGTCCCAAAATTGTGCATGCTTTCCACGGGAGTGTTCATTGATCCAGAAATAATCCCTGAGTACACAGAAGGCTGGTTAGAGAGAGTATTGTGTTTATACCCTTTGTTTGGATACCCTATAGAAGGGGTGCTGAATGATATGGTAGCTTTATATTTGCTTTCTGAGGATTTTCCTTATCATTTTCTATATCTGCACCAATTTATAATCTTTCTAACAAGGTTTAAGAGTGCCTTTTCAAAAGCCAAACCCTCTTCATCTTTTGCTATTGTTGCTTTTGTTATACACCATTCTCATACATGTAAATGGCTGTTTCACTGTGATCTTAATTTGCATTTCTCTGATTATAAGTGATAAGTGTTTTATCACAACTCTACCTTTTATATATACTCTTTAGAGAAATGTTCTTGCAAATCTTCAATTCTTGAATTGACATTTTTAAAAATATTCAATTGCAAGATTTAGTATGATTAATTTGATAGTAACTTCTTAATAGATATCTGACATGCAAATGCCATATCAAATTCAGTAGGCTGATTCTTTCTTTATTCTATCTTTACTTCCTTTTCCTATTAACCCATTTTTCAATATAATTCTAGTAGCTTGCTTTTTTTTTTAATTTCCTTTGCTACTGGTCAAACTTGTAAAATTCATCTGTACCTTATGGCCATAAAATATGTTAGATGTTTTGTTTTCTATGAGATTTATGATTTTAGATCTTACATTTTTAATTCATACAAAATTTATTTCTATATAGAGTCATAGAGTACCTCACTTCAGATTTTTCATGTGGCTGTTTGTTTCCAGTGCTATTGATCAAAAAACTTTTGGTTCCTTTATTTAAAGAGAAGTACTGTATTGTTATGTATATGGGAAAAAAAGAAAATTAAAGAATGAAAATGTGTATGTATAAAATGTATATATAAATAAAGTGTATGTATATAAATGAATATATGAATAAAATGTATATGTAGGGGCCAGAACAATAGCACAGCAGTAGGGCATTTGCCTTACAAGCAGTTGATCCAGGACGGACCTGGTTTGATCCCTGGTGTCCCATACGGTCCCCAGAGCTAGAGGGATTTCTGAGCACATAGCCAGGAAATAACCCCTGAGCATCACCAGGTGTGACCCCAAAAACAAACAAAAAAGTATAAAAATACAAATGCGGGGTCTGCGCGGTGGCGCTAGAGGTAAGGGGTCTGCCTTGCCAGCGCTAGCCTAGGACGGACAGAGGTTCGATCCCCCGGAGTCCCATATGGTCCCCCAAGCCAGGAGCGACTTCTGAGCGCATAGCCAGGAGTAACCCCTGAGCGTTACCGGGTGTGGCCCCAAAACAAAAAAAAATTAAAAATAAAAATCCAAATGTATATGAAAATCAAACAAACTTGTAGGAAATTTACCCTCTATCAAAAAAACAAACAAAACCCAAGATTGAAATAGTCTCTGAGGAAAAAAAAAAATCCTTAAGTTTTAAAGAATGACGAAAGCAAGCAAAGTAAATGAGTGTACCTAGGAAAGAATAGAACAAAACAGTTTAGGACTTTTGAGATATACAGGCAACAAAGACAAAGAAAACATAAGAAATTGTCACTATTTTTTCTCTATACTTTCTTAGAACTGCTAAATGGCTATGTGAAAGATTAATCTCTTAATGTGGCCTTAATTAATTAATTAATTTCTTAATGTGCTCTTAATTTGGCCCATTGAATTTTGATTTATGTATATATTGTCCTTAATATTTCTGTCCATTTAAAAAACCCATGTTGGGTACCAGGAAGAGAGAGTCATATTAGATTGAATGAAGTTTTCTCAGGGCTTGGCAGGCAACCCTAAAGTTTTGATAGTCCTTATGTGTCTATCTTTTTAGGAGTTTGTTATTCTCTGTAATGGAGCCTGTTGGATGGAGGACAAAGGTGATAATACAAACGTGTTTATTGTAGTAAATTTCCACTCCAACTAATTTCCATTAACATGATGAATCTGTCCTTATTTTGACTATTTTTAAGAAATTTTGTTAAATCAAATAGGTAAGAAACTAAAGAGTATTTTAAGACAGAATTTAAGCAACTCTGCTGTATGCTGATTTTTTTAAATAGATGGGAAATTTCTACTATCAAAGAATTATATTCTTATATAAATTTAACCTTTTAGTGTAATGCATTTTTATAATAATTAATCAAATTAATCAAAACTAGAATTGACATTGATGATTATGGCAATTAAAGTATATACAAATACAAAAAGAACTAAAAGACAAATTTGACAACTCATCAGATGATATAGTTAAAAACAAATGTTTTCAGGATTTGACTGGGTAAATTTTAAAACACATAAAAATATGTCTATGCTAAGTTCCTCCCCACCAGGGAAGCTCCTACTGTATCCTCTGCTTTCCCGTATATTTTTCTATCTAAATAAAGGATAATAAAATACATAAAACTAAATAGAGTGTGCTATATTGAAGAAGTGGGTTGTTGGTATGTGTTGGTAATGTGAGAATATCATTTGAAGAGCTCCAAAACTGTGAAATCTATACAATATTATGAACAGATATTCCTTAGTTGAAGAAAATAATTATAAAAAGAAACTCAGAAAATGCAGCTAATTTTGTTCCACTTCTACAAAATTTGAATTTTCATTTTTAAAAATTGTTCCTAAAATTTTCTCTAAGCTTAGAACTACTGTTAAGTACTATTGTTGAGTACTATGAATAGAACACTTGGGGTTATATATGAGAACTTGTTTGTACAGATGATACTAAATAATTATGAAGTTACTTGCCCAGGTTCTCAAAATAATCAGTGACTTAGATAAGAAACTAAGTCAATTTTCATTGATTCATTGGTTACTTCCTTATAAACAATAGTGATGTTCTATTAACAATAAAAGAGTTTCTCTTGCTAATTAAGCAACAAGATTAAGTAAAAATTTTTATCACATTATTATTTGGATGAGCAGTACAATTAAAAGGTATGATATATAAGAAGCAAAGAAAATAGAAAAGGAAATGAGAAGCCTTGTTCATGTGCATGATTTGTTCTGGGTTGATCTATTTGGTCACATTGAACAAAATATGTAACACAGTTATCTTCCAAGAGTAACTCCTGAGTGTAGGAGCTAGGAGTAACCCTTGAGCATTTGGGGGTATGGCCCCCAAAAAACAATTAAAAAAGTAAAACAGGATAAATAAGGAATAATTTCTGTCCAGTAGTGTGGCATATAAAAATTTACAATAAAGGTAAGTATTTCACATAGTAGATCATGAATCACAGAACATATTTACACTACCAACTGTATTTTTCTGCAGGTAACTACAGTTGTTTACAAAACACATCATTTTCATAACACGTAACATTTTACAATTCTTTATATAATTTGGTCCCAGCTTTATTTTGAAAATTATTCTTTATTTTCTAAACCACTGTAAGTTCATTTCTCTTTATATTCTAAGCTACAACGTTTTCTGTCATTTTCCCTGTGTATACTTTGTGATTTTATGCTTTGAAAATGCTAACTGGAGCCTAAAATGCAGTATCAGATTCAATTTGCTATCAGAGACTTAGTTTGAGAAGTGACTCCAACCATCAACAAAGCCCTTGTTTTCTGCCACAAAGGAGGAGTATGTGGGTATAGCCATTCTTAAGGTTGACTTCTGGCATTCTGAATGTCTGGGAAACCAGAGAATGAATCCATTTTGACCCATGCAAGTGCTCTATCTGTGGTACTAACTCTGTGGCTCCAAATGGCTTATTTTGATTGCTAGTGCAAGGATGTTTCAGCTATCTCTTGGCAGCCTATCATTACTGAGAAACACCACAAACATACACTATTTTTTTTTTACATTTTATTTTATTAAAACCATTGTAACCTACAGAGTCCTTCAAAGTTGAATTTCAAATATACAATGAATCAGGGCCCTTTCCACCACCAATGTCAACCTCCCTCCACCAATGAAAACAGAGTGCATTCTCGACCACCACTCTTTGTTCCCTGGCCTGCCAGTATAGCAGGCACATTTAAGTTTAGATTGTTAAAGTTTTACTTTGCTTGAATATTTAGCTCTGCCTTTACTCCTGACCAATGCATCTGAGACAACTTGACACCTGGCCTCCAGCCTTTTTTTTTTCTTTCTGCTTAGTTTTATAGAAAAAAGCAGAAATATGTAGTAAAGCAAACTAATCCTTGTCCCAAGTTTTTATGAAAAAGGCGGATCCACTATTCAAAAGATAAGAAATAAAGAAAAGAAAAAAGGGTGTCAGGTTTTTTTTTTTAATCTTGTTTTGTTTTGTTTCGTTTTGTTTTACAAAGGCACAGAAAAAGATGGGGAAAATAGAAAGGGAAAACTTTTGGCCTTAAAACAAAGACTACCCATGAAGCATCCTGCCATTAGACCAACTATTAGCTCCGGGCATACTAAATTGTATAACCTCAAAGTCTTTCTCTGTGGTCCCAGTAAAAGTTGTCAGTTTTCGCAGTCAGGTTTCTGTAGTTAGAGATCCTAATTTTTGCACAGATTTTCAACATTAATGAAGTGAAAGAAAAACAAAGGAGGAGGATTTGACTCAAAATAACAGTGTTGGCAAATCTCTAAACAAACTAAGTAAGGCTCAGCCCTTTTATCCCTGTCAGTTTACATTTTGTGTCATTTACCCAGAGTGGTTGGAAAGAATGCTAAGAATGTTTTGTTCTATAGTTTTCCTTATGCTTGTGGCAATTGTTAGTTAAAATTGTTAATGGAATTGAACATGGACAATCCATCAAATATGCTACCTAGTAGTGTCTATAATAGTTATGTCATCCTAAATTTAATTTACTTCATAATTTTGAGGGTTATTATGATTACCATCGTGTAAATTAAGACATACAATTTGCCCACATGTTTTAATTAGCAAATGTTTACTACCTTAGACTTTAAGAATAATGTTAAAAAGTGACTGTTTTAACTTGAAATAGCAAGCAGTTCTAAAACATTATATGGCTAATTTTCTTAACTTACATTTCCAGGTAACTGTTCCTGAAATAGTCAAACAAAAACATCATCAGCTTCTCTTTTATTGCTACTTTTAATATTATAATTCTTTCTTTTTTTGTTTTGTTTTGTTTTTGTTTTGGGGCCACACCAGGTGAGGCTCAGGGTTACTTCTGGCTATGTGCTCAGAAATCGCTCCTGGCTTGGGGGACCATATGGGATGCTGGGGGATAGAACAGTGGTCCATTCTAGGCTAGCGTTGACAAGGCAGGCTCCTTACCCCTTGCACCACCACTCAAGCTCCTAATCTTGTAATTCTTAAGTAAAACAATAGCAGCTAAATTTTTACTTCACTTATCACACATCAGATACTTCCAAGTACTTTACTAGTATTGGAAATTGTAAAATCTTCAAACAACCATTTTAGAATAGTAATAATATATTATTTCTCACTTTACAAATGAAGAAAATGAGCAAATGGAAATAAGGACTTGTTACCTACCTAATTAAAGTCACACAAGTGAAATGAACAGAGCTAGACCTAAATGTTCCGAACAGGACATAGAATGTTGCTAAGAGAAGCAAAGAAACCTTTCTTTAAGGGGCTCGTCCATTGTATACAACATAGTATGCAAAGCAGAACACAGGACAAGAAAGAAAAGAAGGAATGAAAGATGGAAGGAAGTTGAGAGTGTAGGATGCCCTTATAAATTTTTCTTCTTTCTAAAGTTTAAGATTTTCTATTGAGCCAACAATTCTATTTATTTTTGCACATTATGGTTAAGAAATCCTTCTCAGAAATTGGCAGACTCATTTGGCAATCTAAATGTTAAACTTTTTCCTTATATTTCTACAAAAACAAATATGCCTACCTGGAAACTATTTGTGTAGGTGGTTTGGAACAAATCACATATGATACCATCTTCCTTGGAGACAAGACTGAACATTAGGTCATTCTTCTTCTGTTCCCTGTAGTCATTTTTTGAAGTTGCCTAAGTTGCAGCTGAAGTAACTCTTAGAGAGTTTAAGAGGCACTTCTCCAGGTGCTATTTCCCTGTGGAAACACATTTTTTTCTTTTACATCCTGTACTTTTTCTCAGAAATCACCAAATATATTCTCCATGTTATAAAAGAAAAGATTTCCAATTTAGCTTCCCTGTACTAATGACCTAAAGTACTAATGACCTAAAGTGTATTCACTTTGCCAGAGTGAACATATTCTCTTAAGAATCAATGTTTATAGAGACTATTGTTAAATGAAGATTATTCAGATACTCATTGCCTTAATGAAAAAAAAATCTAGTAGAAAATAAAATCATGAAGAGGGTTTTAAGGAAGGTCTTAATAATAAGAAAGCTAGTTTGAAATTAAAGAGTCTCTGTCAATTCATTAAGAAGACAATGTTTTTTATTGGAATAAATACACATACAAAAATATTAGAACTCAAATTATAGTCTAAGTTGTGATAGGAATAAGAAAAAATTATTAAAGTTTAGTTTCACAATTAGTTTAAAATTTTAGTTTAGGATTTTTAGTTTAGGATTTCTGAATTAAATTTAAGGAAAAACAAATAAACTATATGAGAGTAGTACTGGTCCCAGATATAAGGTTTCTATTGGTCTGCATATGAAAAATAAATAACCACAGGCTTGGGAAATGGATGTCTGGCATAAAAAAGATTAAGTCCGGGCCCGGAGAGATAGCACAGCAGCATTTGCCTTGCAAGCAGCCGATCCAGGACCAAAGGTGGTTGGTTCGAATCCCGGTGTCCCATATGGTTCCCTGTGCCTGCCAGGAGCTATTTCTGAGCAAACAGCCAGGAGTAACCCCTGAACAATGCCAGGTGTGGCCCAAACCCCCCCCCCAAAAAAAAGAAAGAAAGAAAAGAAAAGAAAAGATTAAGTCCACATAGGCTCTAGTCATCACAGCTCTTAATTTTGAGAATATTTCCAATGAAATTAACCAAAGATTCGCACTGTAATTAGACTTAAATTTTTTAAGATCTGACTTTAGACAATTGAAATTATAATTTTATAAACTACTTTATAGGAAATGATAATGACTTCACCAAAGGAGGGGAACTAAATGTAGTGTCAATCAATAAAGCAGACATATTTCAAAAGAATGAAGTGGCTCAGTGTATTATTTAGATGTAATTCTGAACTTTTTACCAGCATGGAATTTTTTAAAAGTTATTTTTTATGGGGGCCAGAGAGATAGCATGAAGATGGGGCGTTTGCCTTTTATGCAGAAGGTCATTGGTTCAAATCCCGGCATCCCATATCGTCCCCTGTGCCTGCCAGGAGCAATTTCTGTGTGTGTTGAGCCAGGAATAACCCCTGAGCACTTCCAGGTGTGACCCAAAAACAAACAAAGCAAAACAAAAGTTATTTTTATGTATGAAATTTGTATGTGTGTAAATATATTCATATATATATATTAATTAGTTATCCTTGGAAATTAGAGGTCTGACCAAATGAGAAGTCAATGGGTCAAATTATATATGTTATATTCACAGGTAAATTAATGTATTAGTAGGCCAAAGAACAAAAACATTATCTTAACAAAGCTCTAAAATGTGAAATAAAGCATCAGTTAATATAAAACATAAACCTGACATCAAAATTTTTATTTCTATTAATCCCTCCTTTTCAGCAGATATGTTGATTGCCTACAGCCCCAAAACAATCATAACTATTTAACTAATAATCTCACAACTTCTCACTGACCTTAGAATAAGCTCCAACTTCTTAACATTTTCTCTAAGGCCTAATGTAAACACAGACAGTCTCTGACCCACTAATCCCACACAACTGTTATTCTTATTGCTTCTGTAAATCCCAAGATTCCAAAGTTGTTATACTTTCCTTCAGTGTCTTAGCAATAGTCATTCCCTCTTCATCCCTGCCTCCAATACTCTATTCATACTTTATAATGAAACTCAAATGTCACTTCTCAAAGTGGTCATCTTTAATCTCATTTAATTTATATTGTGCCTTTTATCATTAATCGACTTGTTTCTATACTTATTTAATAGTATTTGTTTGTTCACTTGAGAAGTTGAAATACAATGATATTTTGAGTATTTCTAATGGCTTTCACCAGAAAACAGATTTTTGATAAAAGATCTCAATGTTCTAGATGCTGCGGATTAAGTATCAGCATAAAGTAATGAATGTGGAACCTTAACAGAGTTTAGGCACTCCAATAAAAAAACAAACAAACAAAAAAAAAACATTTTTTTCAAAGAATACTGAAAGGGAAGTGTAATTGTTGGCTTTTCACAGAACCATTTGCTTATTCACAGCACCATTCATTCTTACCATCTGAAAACATATTTTTGTATTTTCACAGTTCTGGTGATCCATTGTTGAAAAAAAGATTACATTTGACAAAATTAGATATGCAGTTCATATATATTGCAAAGAAAAATGATCATTTGGTATTTTTATGAATAATTATAGTAGGTTTACAAAGTATCATTATGTTAACTATGATGCCATTATTATTTACTTCCTCTTGAATCATAATCAAGCTACTTATTTTGTCCAAAGATTTTGTTTTACACAGTTAAAGTTAGACTCACCTTCATTTTATTCTGCTACAATATTTAAATCATAAAATAATTAATTCTATTGCCCCACTGTTATTTTCCTGAGCATTTTTTTTTTTGGAGACTAAAATGCTGGGAATTGAAATAATGAGTAACACTCTACCATCTGAGCTACATACTGAGCCTTTGCTAAAATTTATTTTTCAGAAGTTTTAAAATAAATTTTTAGAGAAGAACAGAGTTCACAAATAAGAGCATTAAACATGTTACTATATTATACCCAGAAACTTTCAGGAATTAATCACTGAAAGTTTAGATTAGATACCATCTAGATAATAGAAAAACTTGTATTTAATCTAGATGTTTTGAATTAATGTAGAAAAATTTTGTTCTAAAACTTTTTATATGTTCCCATTCTTCGATATAAAACTATATACACTTAAAGAAATAAAATACAAATACTAGATTGTTTTATGCAGTTTTCTCCCTATCATTAAATAAAAGATTTTCTCATGCTATTTTCTTTTCTTTCCTATTTGCTCCAATTTCATATATAGTTGCTGGTTCATATTTGAAAATATCATCACTTATATGTGATAAGCATTTCTTTAGAGTCCTAGGAATTCTAAGCTTTTTTTAGTTCTCCTAGCATCAGGTATATTTCCTACTTTGTTACTTTATGTCTGTTTTGTATACTTGAATTTTATATCATGAAATTTAGAAGCTGACTTTTTGAATGTACATTTCTGTCCCACCAGTGACTAACAAATATTCTGATGTAAGAAGAAATTTTGTAAATCCCTTTAAAATGAATGTCTTTATGACTTAAATTCTAAAAGAAAATCAATCTATGTGGAGTCTGAAAAACCAATTAAGAATCAGTTTTGATTAACAAATGTTATTAATAGTGCTTGCTTAAAAATCAAAAATTTAAACTAATAAAATATTAATAAGGAAACTGAACATTTTAGTTTATCTAATTTTATAACCTTAAAATATAAAATAACTACCCTCTAAATCTCCAAATCTTAGTGATTTAGAAAACACATTTAAAATAGTTGAGAGATTAATTGTAAATAAATTGTATACAGATGTTTTTAGTTTGCACAATAAATTGACTGCCTTATATAAAATAATTCCCCTTCTTTACACGTTGAATTGCCAAAAATACAGGCAAAAACTGAAGCTATCCTTAGTTTTCAGAAAAATATGACATTAATATCAAATATTTGGTAATTGAATGATAGAGAAAACTAATACCTAAAATTTAAAAGTTAGGTGGATCCCTAATCTCAAATTTTTGAGGGACAAATTTTTCTCAGAATTCCAAATTTCATATGTAGAGATAAAGATTTAATAGAGCCCATTTAAAAGAGCATGATTAAGATAACTTGAAGATTTGGGAACAGAGAGATAGCATGGAGGTAGGGCATTTGCCTTGCATGCAATAGGAATGTGGTTTGAATCCTGACATCCCATATGTTCTCTGAGCCTGCCAGGAGTGATTTCTGGATTTCTGAGCTTAGAGCCAGGAGTAACCTCTGAGTGCAGCTGGGTGTGATCCAAAAACCAAAATAAATAAATAAATAAATAAATAAAATAACTTGAAGATTTACAACAGTTAAGGGGAAAGCAATACAAGAGAGTTGTACATGAACTGAAGAGGGCTGTGATTTATGTGTATATGAGAAACCAGGGTCCTATGAAGATTTTAATTATGGTTCCAAAAAAGTATTTTTATAGCATTATTAAAAAGTAAAACAACACAAGTTTGTTATATTCTAAGTTCCTCCCTATATTCTCTCTTCCACTTTGCTTTAAACTTTCCAACATTTTGAAAAATAATTAATAAAAATATCAGCTTTTAGTAATTACCATTGTCCTCATATATCGAACACCTATTTTATTGAACATATCACCAGAAGGCGATATGTTTGATCATTAGGTCAAGAAATTCAGTGAATGTCAAACAGAAAAAAAGTCATCGATTTATTCAAATATATCATTTGTTTGTAACGGGTAGTGTTGAGTTTTTCTGTTTGATTATTGACAGTCAATATCTTAGAACACTAAATTAATTCTATAATTTTATTTTTAAATTAATCGATAACAAATCTAAATTATTTTATATAGTAAGTTATCAAGTTAAACTATTATCTTCTTATTCAAAGTAATTAGTGGAATTGACACACATTATCATTATCAATTTTAAATGCCACTTCGTATTCTGAAATATAACAGACTATTATAATTCAAAGCAACATATACTTGGATGCTTTTCATGCCTTTGCCATTTTACCTTCACCTTGATCACTTATTTCATATTTTTTTAGGTTTCATTAGTATTTTCGTATAATTATCCCTGTTCCTAGGCAAAATCGGAGTGTATTCACATAAAAAATTGTAAAAAAAATCGGCAAAAGCTGGCTCCCTGTGTGTGACACCAGGCGGGGAAAATCCGCGAAAGTACACCGGCCCAGTGGGGCTCAGCTGTGAAAGACTGTGAGTGTGACCTGTCTATGTCTGTCTACTGTCCTCTTGCGTGAAACTCTTGCGAGTGGGGCAAAAAGAGGCTCAGAGGAGCACGGCCGCTCCGCTTCGCTACACGGCCGTGCACTCTTTCTAAGGAAAGAACTCCATTGCAACAAGAAGGAAAAAGCACACTAAGAACAGCGCTATATCACAGAAGCAAACATTTCTCTCTGGACTGTCTTCTCTGTTGCATGCTCGGGCCTAAGATTTGTCCCAGTGTGAGGCTTCATCCACGGAGGACACCCCTCCCTTAGAGGCAAGTCAGCCCATCCAGAAAGGGAGGAGCCAGAGGAGTGTGCTGCCTACATCATATAGACAATGAATACCACTACAACACGTAGAAAAACCCACAATACAAGTGTGACAATGGGGAAACAACGCAGGCCAGCATCAGACATAGAGAATGAAGATGACAATTCTGAGGACCAGATAATGACTGAACAACTAATCAACCTCTCAGATAAGGACTTTAGACTAGCAATATGGAAGGTGCTCAACAGACTCCAAGAAACCATGGATCGAGTTGAACAGAACACTAATAAGAACCAAGAAAATATGAAGGCAGAAATGACAAAACTCCAAACTGAAATAACATGTCAACTAACAGGACTGAAAAAGTCAGTAAACGAAGTGAATGACAAAATGGATAAGCTCTGGGACAGGGTATCAGAAGCTGAGAATAGACTTGGTGCTGTGGAAGATGAGATACATAACAATTCCATACAGCAGGAGAGATTGGACAAAAAACTTAAAGCAAATGAGCAGACAATGGAAAAATTAGTCAAAGAATGGGAACAGACGAAAATAGAAGTCTATGATAAGATCAACAGAAACAACTTAAGAATCATTGGAGTCCCAGAGACCCAGGAAGAAAATTTCCAGGAAGAATCAATGGTCAAGAACATCATTAAAGAGAAACTGCCAGAGCTAAAGAATATATGTGATCAAATCCTGCATGCCCGAAGAGTACCAACCAAAAGAGACCCCAGAAAAACCACCCCAAGACACATCCTAGTCACAATGACAAATCCCACAGATAGAGACAGAATTCTGAAAACAGCAAGATCAAAAGGGGAAATCATGTTCAAGCAAGCTTCCCTGAGATTTACAGCAGACCTGTCACCAGAAACGCTCAATGCCAGAAAGCAGTGGTGGGATATTGTGACAAGACTGAATGAAATGAATGCTTCACCCAGAATACTATACCCAGCAAAACTCACTTTCCGGTTTGATGGAAGAATACATGGTTTCACAGACAAAAAACAGCTCAGAAACTTCACAGACACAAAACCAGTCTTAAGAGAAAAACTGAAAGACCTAATCTAAGACAAGACTACCCAAAAGACACACCAAATTTTGAAATAAAGATGGCGTTAAATCCCACGACAATTCTTTCTCTCAACGTCAATGGACTAAATGCACCAGTTAAGAGACACAGAGTGGCTAAATGGATCAAAAAACTCAATCCAACCTTCTGCTGCCTACAAGAAACGCACCTGAATAGTCAGAACAAACATAGACTCAAAATAAAAGGCTGGAGAAAAGTTATCCAAGCAAACAACACCCATAAAAAAGCTGGAGTGGCCATACTAATATCAGATAATGCAAACTTTATACTCAGGAAGGTTGTAAGGGACAAAGACGGACATTTTATATTAATCAAGGGGTACGTAGAGCAGGAAGAATTCACTCTCCTAAACATATATGCACCGAATGAGGGGCCAGCAAAATATTTAATACAACTGTTGACAAATCTGAAAAATAATATCAACAACAACAAAATAATTGTGGGGGACCTTAACACGGCTTTGTCAACACTGGACAGGTCAACCAGACTGAAACCCAACAAGAATATACTAGACCTGAGGAGAGAAATGGAAGAAAGAGGCCTAGTGGATATATATAGGACACTCCATCCCCAGAAACCTGGATACACATTCTTCTCCAATGTACATGGGACATTCTCCAGGATAGACTACATGCTGGCACATAAAACATACCTCCATAAGATCAAGAGGATAGAAATTTTGCAGACTACCTTCGCTGACCACAAGGCTCTGAAATTATTTGTGAACTCCAAAGGGACTCAGAAGAAACACTTTAACACCTGGAAGTTAAACAGCCTCATGCTCAATAACCAGTGGGTCCGAGATGAAATCAAGGAGGAAATAAAAAGGTTCCTGGAAACAAATGACAATAAAGACACAAACTCTCAGAACTTATGGGACACAGCAAAAGCAGTACTGAGAGGAAAATTTATAGCTTTGCAAGCACACATCAGGAAGGAAGAAGGAGCTTACCTGAGTAGCTTAATGACACAGCTAATAGAACTAGAAAATGCTCAACAAAAGGACCCAAGAATAGGAAGACAGAAGGAAATAACAAAGCTGAGAGCAGAAATCAACGAAGTGGAAACTCAAAAAACAATCCGAAAGATCAACGAAAGCAGAAGTTGGTTCTTTGAAAAAATAAACAAGATTGATAGACCACTGGCAAACCTAACAAAGAAAGAGAGAGAGAGAAACTTGATAACTCGTATCAGGAATGAAAAAGGAGAGATCACTACTGATATGACAGAGATTCAAAGGGTAATCAGAAACTACTTTGAAAAACTCTATGCCACTAAAAATGAGAACCTGGAAGAAATGGATAAATTCTTGGACTCTTATAATCTTCCACGGTTGAAGGAAGAGGATGTAGCATATCTAAACACCCCCATCACCATTGATGAAATTAAAACAGTAATCAAATGTCTGCCGAAAAACAAAAGCCCAGGTCCAGATGGATTCACTAATGAATTCTATCAAACTTTCCAAGAGGAACTACTGCCAATCTTGGCAAGACTCTTTCATGAAATTGAACAAACAGAAACACTTCCAAATAGCTTTTATGAAGCCAACATCACCTTGATACCTAAACCAGACAGAGACGCTACCAAAAAAGAAAATTACAGACCAATATCACTGATGAATGAAGATGCAAAGATCCTCAACAAAATCCTGGCAAATAGGATTCAATGCCTCGTTAAGAAGATCATCCACTACGATCAAGTAGGTTTCATCCCAGGAATGCAAGGCTGGTTTAACATATGTAAATCTATCAACATAATACACAACATCAATAACAAGAAAAATAAAAACCACATGATCATATCAATAGATGCAGAGAAAGCATTTGATAAGGTCCAACACCCATTCTTGATCAAAACTCTCAGCAAGATGGGAATGGAGGGAACCTTTCTCAATATAGTGAAGGCCATCTACCACAAGCCAGTGGCAAATATTATCCTCAATGGAGAAAAACTAAAAGCCTTCCCTTTAAATTCTGGCACAAGACAAGGCTGTCCTCTCTCACCACTCCTATTCAACATAGCACTGGAAGTACTTGCTATAGCGATTAGGCAAGAAAAGGATATCAAGGGAATCCAGATAGGAAAGGAAGAAGTCAAGCTCTCACTGTTTGCAGATGACATGATACTCTACTTAGAAAACCCTAAAAACTCTATCAAAAAGCTTCTAGAAACAATAGACTCATATAGCAAGGTGGCAGGCTACAAAATTAACACACAAAAATCAATGGCCTTTCTATATACCAATAGTAATAAGGATGAAATGGACATTAAGAAAACAACCCCATTCACAATAGTACCACACAAACTCAAATATCTTGGAATCAACTTGACTAAATATGTGAAGGACCTATACAAAGAAAACTATAAAACTCTGCTCCAAGAAATAAGAGAGGACACACGGAAATGGAAACACACACCCTGCTCATGGATTGGCAGGATTAACATCATCAAAATGTCAATACTCCCCAAGGCATTATACAGATTTAATGCCATCCCTCTAAAGATACCCATGACATTCTTCAAAGAAGTGGATCAGACACTTTTGAAATTCATTTGGAACAATAAACACCCTCGAATAGCTAAAGCAATCATTGGGAAAAAGAATATGGGAGGAATTACTTTTCCCAACTTTAAACTGTACTACAAAGCAACAGTTATCAAAACAGCATGGTATTGGAATAAGGATAGGTCCTCAGATCAGTGGAATAGGCTTGAATACTCAGAAAATGTTCCCCAGAGATACAACCATCTAATTTTTGATAAAGGAGCAGGAAATCCTAAATGGAGCAGGGAAAGCCTCTTCAACAAGTGGTGTTGGCACAATTGGATAGCCACTTGCAAAAAATTAAACTTAGACCCCCAGCTAACATCATGTACAAAGGTAAAATCCAAATGGATTAAAGACCTCAATATCAGCCCCAAAACCATAAGATATATAGAACAGCACATAGGCAAAACACTACAGGACATTACAGGCATCTTCAAGGAGGAAACTGCACTCTCCAAGCAAGTGAAAGCAGAGATTAACAGATGGGAATATATTAAGCTGAGAAGCTTCTGCACCTCAAAGGAAATAGTGCCCAGGATACAAGAGCCACCCACTGAGTGGGAGAAACTATTCACCCAATACCCATCAGATAAGGGGCTAATCTCCAAAATATACAAGGCACTGACAGAACTTTACAAGAAAAAAACATCTAACCCCATCAAAAAATGGGGAGAAGAAATGAACAGACACTTTGACAAAGAAGAAATACGCATGGCCAAAAGACACATGAAAAAATGTTCCACATCACTAATCATCAGGGAGATGCAAATCAAAACAACGATGAGATACCACCTCACACCCCAGAGAATGGCACACATCACAAAGAATGAGAATAAACAGTGTTGGCGGGGATGTGGAGAGAAAGGAACTCTTATCCACTGCTGGTGGGAATGCTGTCTAGTTCAACCTTTATGGAAAGCGATATGGAGATTCCTCCAAAAACTGGAAATCGAGCTCCCATATGATCCAGCTATACCACTCCTAGGAATATACCCTAGGAACACAAAAATACAATACAAAAACCCATTCCTTACACCTATATTCATTGCAGCTCTATTTACCATAGCAAGACTCTGGAAACAACCAAGATGCCCTTCAACAGACGAATGGCTAAAGAAACTGTGGTACATATACACAATGGAATATTATGCAGCTGTCAGGAGAGATGAAGTCATGAAATTTTCCTATACATGGATGTACATGGAATCTATTATGCTGAGTGAAATAAGTCAGAGAGAGAGAGAAAAACGCAGAATGGTCTCACTCATCTATGGGTTTTAAGAAAAATGAAAGACACCCTTGTAATAATAATTTTCAGACACAAAAGAGAAAAGAGCTGGAAGTTCCAGCTCACCTCAGGAAGCTCACCACAAAGAGTGATGAGTTTAGTTAGAGAAATAACTACATTTTGAACTGTCCTAATATTGAGAATGTATGAGGGAAATGTAGAGCCTGTTTAGGGCACAGGCGGGGGTTGGGTGGGGAGGAGGGAGATTTGGGACTTGGGTGATGGGAATGTTGCACTGGTGATGGGTGGTGTTCCTTTTATGACTGAAACCCAAACACAATCATGTATGTAATCAAGGTGTTTAAATAAAAAAAAATTATGCAAAAAAAAAATTGTAAAAAAAATCACTACAAGCAGCATATAAAATATTTTTATTATTCAGGTACATGTTGAAAATAACTTTAAATTAAAAAAATAATTTCTATGCTATCATTTGCATTTATCTTAATTTTTGTCTTAACATATAAAAAATGGCACTGTGTTTGCTAGTTATTTCCAAAAGACACTGTTAAATGAAGTACAGTAATCTTGGTTTTATAAATATAATAAAATTAACTTTCTTTTTTGGGGGGCTTACACCAGGTGACATTTCTGGCTCTGTGCTCAGAAATCTTCCCTGGCAGGGTTGGAAAACTGGGATTCCAGGAATTAAACCACCATCTGCCCTGGGTTGGCTGCATGAAGGCAAATGCCCTATTGCTGTGCTATATCTCCCGGCCCCAAACTTTTATCACATAGAACCACTGCTATCCTATAAAAACCTAAGTAGAAAAAAAAATTTTAACTAGATAAAATAAATAAATAACTGGTTGTTAATTCTAAATCAAAAATATAAAAACTGCTTCCTTTGAGAATGAATTAGAATAATTTGAACTATGAAAAGCTAGTCTGATAAACGAGAAATTTTGTTTTATATAAATTTTTTTTGTTTGAAATGATCTCATGTACCTTTTATCATTTGATTATTATAATTGTTCTATAAAATATATAGATTCAGGGTTATTAAAACATTATTTTTGGTTTTTTTCGGGCCACACCCGTTTGATGCTCAGGGGTTACTCCTGGCTAAGTGCTCAGAAATTGCCCCTGGCTTGGGGGGACCATATGGGACGCCGGGGGATCGAACCATGGTCCTTCCTTGGCTAGCACTTGCAAGGCAGACATCTTACCTCTAGCGCCACCTCACCAGCCCCTATTAAAACATTTTTTTTGGTGGGGGGGGGTCACACCCGGCAGCGCTCAGGGGTTACTCCTGGCTCTATGCTCAGAAGTCGCTCCTGGCAGGCTCAGGGGACCATATGGGATGCCGGGATTCGAACCAATGACCTTCTGCATGTAAGGCAAACGCTTTACCTCCATGCTATCTCTCCGGCCCCCTATTAAAACATTTTTATATGAAATAAACTTGAGAAAAAAATCAGGATTGTCTCATTCTAAAAGACATACTATTAATACTTTGTAACTCTCTATACTTTTAGTTACTGCGATAGGACAGTAATAGTGCATTTGCATTGTACGCAGCTGACGCAGGACCGACCTTGGTTTGATCCCTGGCATCTCATACAGTCCCTCAAGCCAGGAGTAATCTCTGAGCGTCACCAGCTGTGGCCCCAAAACCAAAATAAATAAATAAATAAAATAACAAATTCTAAAATGCCAAAAATTTCTAGTATATATGTCTAGAAATCAAAATTCTCACTACTCTAAAATTAATAAAGTAATTCGATCTAAAATAATTATATTTTAATCACTATTAGAATATTATTTTAATTTTCTTATGGCAGTAGAATGGTTAATGTCTATATAATAACACATTGCTTTTTATTAAATCTATTAACAATTTTTAAAATTTCTTTAAATTAAAGATCCCTTTAACATTTTGATTTGTCCTGTGACAAATCAAATGCTCAGGGGTTATTCTTAGTTTTGCAATCATGAATAACTCCTGAAGGAGCTGGAGGACCATATAGGATTATCTGGATACAATTAACCTAATGCAAGGTAAGTGTCTGTCCTATCTCTCCTTCCTTAAAACACACACACACACACACACACACACCTATAAATTAAAGTGTTTTCTTAAAAAAAAAAAAGTGATGGCAGGAAATGTAGAACAGCCCATTGGGTGTGCTTGTCTTGCATGAAGCAGAAATACATTCTATACCCTAGCACCTCATATAGTATAATAAATCCTGCCAGGAGTGATCCCTGAGCACAAAACAAAACGATAAAACTTGAATATTACCAGGTATGGGCCAAAGTGACCCCCTAATCCTTCATAATATTTAACAGTATCCTAGCAATTTTTTGCAGAACTTTAATCAGGTCTATGTTCTCATTTCTAGCTCTAGTTGTGGGTTTTGAAATAAAAATATGTTCTTTTCTCTATTTTATCTTTATTTATTTTGTTTTTAACTTTTGGATAGGTCTTGACATTTTACTACCATAATAAGAATAGCTTTATTTTTTTCTAAAAAATAATTAATTCCAGGAGAACTTTTGTGTTACCTAGAAGTTATCGAGTATATGATTTGCTACTTTATAGGTAAAGAGAGCAGCCAGACTAGAAATGAATGTCATGACCATACGGATATTCGCTATTCCTTTTTTAAGTGAAATATACATGACTTCTTTCAAAGAAGTATACACTTCTTCTATTCATGATATTTTATTCCAAAAAAAATTATAGTGGTGAAACAACTTACATTGTTGCCGAAATAGACATTCTAGTTGTAACTGGCTTCTGTGATCAATGATTCAGGAAATATTATTAGATTCTGCGATATTAACTTTCTACATTAATTTATAAGAATGATTTCTTTACTTCAATCGAGGAAGGGGGTTGACAATTTCTTTTATTTTGTCCATAAATGACCAATTTAGCCTTATCCTCAGTGATTAATGATAGATGTACCTTCCCAGATGCCTGGCCAACTAAGATCAAATTCAAGAGCAAAAGCAATTTATTTCCTATACTAAGTGTATTTGCTGCATGAAAGATACTGTGTGGGCTTATGATTATGAGGCAGATGTAAGAAACTGTCAAAGGAATAAGACAGATCTCATTAATTGGAAGTGGCTAATTTTTTCCATTGCAATCATAGTAAGGTCATAAGTCTTATTAAGAATTCATATTGTCTATTGGCTAGATCTAATTTAAAAAGCTATTTTTCAAGTAACTGGAAAATTTTTATCAAATGCCATCATTATGCAATATGGCACATGAACAACTGTTTCCAATATGTACCCCCAACAGGTACCTGCTTCTGTCTTTCATTTGTCCAGAGAAAAATTCATACCTATCTTCACTGAAGAAAATTTAATTACTAATTTATGAAAGTAAGTAGTTAGGCATTTTAGCTATTTTTATTTTCATAGTTAATGCATGTTAATACACACACAAAAAGCACAATCAAAACTTACATCACTAACCTTTAATTTTAAGACAAGGAAAACAATGAACAGCCCCTTTCTGACCTTGCTACAATAGTGAAGTCTAAAGAAAAGCTTATATAATACTGAGCACTGCTTTCTATAAGAATAAAAGTTTACCTTTCAGATATCTCTTGTATTCTTTAGTTGACCAGTGTCTCCAAGTTGCCTCTTGTAACCCTAATATTGATTGGAATTTAGATCTCAGAATATGTTGGCAACTTTATTCTCATCAGTAAATTGATCTGAAGGTGACCTTCTATAGCTAAAGCATTACACCGAGGAAAAAGAGTCTGACAATGTTAGAGAGAATAAGAGGGGAATTTCCTTTCATTATGGCTTGCTTTTAAAAGTCACCTAAATAACACATATTTCCTCCTTGGTCTGTTCACATAGCATGACAAAATTATTATGTGTGATTTACTTAGGGTTCAAATCTCCTGAACACACATAAGGATAATTGTATTATTTTCTTGGTTCCAATTGTAATTTCAAAGGAAAATACATTTTTTCAGGATATTTTAAAGATGTACTATGAGATATGAATTATATGCAGGTGTCTCAACTACTTTTTATGATAAAAATGTTTTGATATTTCTATCCTATGCTATTTAAACAGTATTCAAAATATTAATGAATAATAAAACACCTTCATCTAATAAGGCTAAATGTTAATTTCTGACCTATATTTATTTTGTATTTCACCCATTCTCTCGTCACTCTTCTTTCTCTACTTCTTACTTTTCCTCTTCAATAGGAGTACTTTTATGCAGATCTATTATAAATGCATGTATAATTTATTTTTACATTGATATTTGTGCTGCATTTGTGGAATATCATTTTTTGCTTATATATCAATTTAAATTATTGTCCTATTTTCTCCAAATATTTAAAATAGAGTTGAAATATTATATAGTTAATTAATTTTAATAAATTACATTTATGTAAAATGTTATATAATTAATTAATTTAATCCTGAGAAAAAGTAGGCAGTGTCTAAGGAGATAATTCAGTCCTTGACTGCTAGTCACTAAGTTTTGGTCTATGGCATCCCATATGGTCAAGTGCATCTTGAAAAGTGATTCCTGGGGCCGGGCGGTGGCGCTGGAGGTAAGGTGCCTGCCTTGCCTGCGCTAGCCTAGGATGGACCGCGGTTCGATCCCCCGGCGTCCCATATAGTCCCCCAAGAAGCCAGGAGCAACTTCTGAACGCATAGCCAGGAGTAACCCCTGAGCGTCACAGGGTGTGGCCCCCCCAAAAAAAAAGTGATTCCTGAGTGCAGATATGAAAGGAAACACTAAACACCACAAGGTATGACCTTGAACATTAAAAGCAGAAAAATACTAGACAAAGATACATAATTAAGCCATACATGTCTGGTTCTAGAATGGATATAAACACATGACCAAAATAAATTGGGAAAATTGCATGTTGGATTGTACTATTGAACTACTTGGCTCTGAATGGCTTCTCTTCTGACCCTGTTCTCACATACAGTGACAAGGAGTATGCTCCGTGGTAATCATTATTTCTCAAATCCTGCTTCATCAATTCCATCTATAAACCAATGTCATTTTAGTCATATCTGTTGTTTTCCTTTCCAAATTTTACCACATTGGGTGTGAAGGTTTTGATATGTGAATGTTGATATGGCATCATTATTTCCCAGCAAAGGGGACTAAATAAATAAATATGTGCTTTATGTTCAGTCTTTCACTTTGTCACAAAGTCCAAATTTTTAGGATCTGTAATGAATGCTAGCTTCCTTTTATGTTATTCATAAAAAAGGGAACAACTTATATTTGAAATATTATTTTCCCAAGGAAAATTTTGTGAAGTCTTAAAATGAAAGTTCTAAGAGAAAGAAAATATAGTGGAATATTTTAGATAATAGGGAGAAAAAATAATTCTCTTTTGTGTAAAGTCTTACAATTATATTTCTTACTCATTTTTAAATCCCTAACTAACCTCACCTATAAGCAAACTTCTTAGGTCTCCGGATTTCAGATGAGACTAGTTGGCTGTTAGCTCTACCATGCAGGAAGAGCATGTAACCACAAAGGTCTGATTCCATTGCTGCTAGAGTACCAATTAAAAAGACACTAAGGTGCCAAGAAAAAACCTTATTGGCAATTATCTAGCAGGATGGAAAATGTTGGACTCTGTACTTAAAAAAACCATTTGTATGCATGGTTACAAGAAGTGTTTCTAGTGAGGAAACTATAGAAAACTAAAGAGTAGAATAAGGTGTATAAGTTTAGAAAGAGCAGTATCTAGACCACTGGAAGTGCAAATGCACAATAGAATCCAAGTAGGCTAATCCCATTAGGCATAGTCCATCTTATCTTCAAACCTAATAAAACATTTGGAACAAGGGAAAAACTAATAACCAAGTGCTTTTATTTAAAAATTAATATTTTCGGGGCTGGAGATTAATCATGGAGGTAAGGCATTTACCTTGCATGCAAAAGGACTGTGATTCAAATTCCATATGGTCCCCAAGCCTGCCAGGAGCAATTTCTGCACGTAGATTCAGGAGTAACCCCTGAGTGCTACCAGGTGTGATCCCCAAACCAAGAAAAAATTTAATATTTTAAATTTATTAAATATTGAATTATTTTATTAAAAAAAACCTAAAGGCTTTCTGACAAGGGCCTACCTTTGTCAACTACTGAAGTTTTCTCATGTATATAGCTGTGCCTAAAGGAAGATGATTCATAAATTTATTAGTTTCAAAGTACCTCTAAGAAAAGCTTGTAATCTATAAGGACAAGTTTGAGAAGGGAGAAGGGAATTTGAATGTATTAGTTTATCTCTCCCTCCATCCATCAGGTAATCTGGCAGAACATTATGTTCAGCCATAGAAGTGGGCTGGGTGTACCTTTAGCTGAAACACAGAAGCAGTTGGTGGTTTGCATTTAAAACATATTCTCAAATGTTTTGGGCTGCTCATTATTTCTAACTGCTCTAAAAGGAAAAACAATTTGAATGTGTTATTCTAGGCTTATTGCAGTGTTTGTGGGTTCATGTTGGTCAAAATGCAGACAAAATTCTGTATCCTTCCAAAATCAAGATATATTATAATAGGTATGTTCTCATATAACAATAATTTAAAAATGTGCATTTTTTAAAATCAGGCCCGTGCCATTCCATAGCTTCCATATTTTTTAAACTTTCAAAACTGGTGCTATGCATAGAATTTTCATAACTCAAGAAGTGACATAGTGCAGTATACATTGGTGTTTGGAAGCTCTGTACTGTTTATGACTGAAACCCAACTACAAACATGCTTGTAATTATGATGCTTATATAAAGATGTTATTTAAAAAATAGAAATTGGGGCCGAGAGAGATAGCATGTAGGTAAGGCGTTTGCCTTTCATGCAGAAGGACGGTGGTTCGAATCCCGACATCCTATATGGTCCCCCGAGCCTGCCAGGGGCGATTTCTGAGCATAGAGCCAGGAGTAACCCCTGAGCGCTGCTGGGTGTGACCCAAAAACCAAAAAAAAAAGAAAGAAAGAAAGAAAGAAAGGAAGGAAGGAAGGAAGGAAGGAAGGAAGGAAGGAAGGAAGGAAGGAAGGAAGGAAGGAAGGAAGGAAGGAAGGAAGGAAGGAAGGAAGGAAGGAAGGAAGGAAAGAAGAAAGAAAGAAAGAAAGAAAGAAAGAAAGAAAGAAAGAAAGAAAGAAAGAAAGAAAGAAAGAAAGAAAGAAAGAAAGAAATTAAGAAAGAAAGAAAGAAATTAAGAAAGAAAGAAAGAAAGAAAGAAAGAAAGAAAGAAAGAAAGAAAGAAAGAAAGAAAGAAAGAAAGAAAGAAAGAAAGAAAGAAAGAAAGAAAGAAAAAGAAATTAACATTAAAATTAATCATGGGGAAATGAGATACTTTTACATTTTGTTCAATTTTAATTATCTTCAAGGGATTTTTCTCAAGTTAAGAAACAGATTTCAATAATAGTTTATACACTACTAATATTCTTCTGGATACTGATCTGGTATTTGTAAGACAATGAATGTAAATATAAATGATTTTTTGTTCTTTTTATTCATCTAATATTGCAAGATTTAGGAATATAATAAAGGGCATTTGATATGCAAGCCACTCATGTGTTCTTTTTTTTTTTTTTTTTCGTTTTTTGGGCCACACCCGGTAACGCTCAGGGGTTACTCCTAGCTATGTGCTCAGAAGTTGCTCCTGGCTTGGGGGACCATATGGGACACCGGGGGATCGAACTAAGGTCCGTCCAAGGCTAGCGCAGGCAAGGCAGGCACCTTACCTTTAGCGCCACCGCCCGGCCCCCACTCATGTGTTCTTAAGTTTACTTGTTTTCTCATCATTATGATAGTTTTGCACATGTAAAAATGTTATACAATAGAATACACACTCGAATACATGTTTCAAGATATTTGTGAAATTGTCAATATCACTAAACTGAAATCTAATCAAATCACCCAATATTTATGTCGTTTTTAGTATCTATAAATTATATTACAATTCTGATTATGTCTCTATTTTGTTGTGCTATGCTTTATTTTGTGGATTGGAATACAACATTAATTAAAGGGACTTCATTCCAACACCAGTGTTGTATACAGGAATAAATATGTTTGTATGAGATCAAATATACATCACATTTTATCTCATCTAATATTACTACTAATTTAATCTTGTATGTAATTGAGTCTTCTTTTTTTTGGGGGGGGCCACACCTGTTTGATGCTCAGGGGTTATTCCTGGCTAAGCACTCAGAAATTGCCCCTGGCTTGGGGGGAACATATGGGACGTCAGGGGATCAAACCACAGTCCTTCCTTGGCTAGCACTTGCAAGGCAGACACCTTACCTCTAATGCCACCTCTCCGGCACATAATTGAGTCTTCTGAATTTCAAATTCAGTTAATAAATAAAGGTGACAAGTAATGAACTTGGACATAGACTGACAACATTGTTTTCAGAGTATATTTCTAACACCAAGTAACATATTTATTTAATACTTGAAACAACAATGTAAGATTGTTAGTCTCCTTATTTTTCTGTTAAATAAATTATTTCAGAAAAGTATGCTAATTGTTAATAACCAATTTATTTGTCATTGCTGATTTGGAAATTAGAGATCTGATATTTTTAGTTCTAAAAAGTCTAGTCTTGCTCCTTTTTTGGTACTAACTGATTAATAAGTATTGGCAGGTAAGGAGAGTGAGCTAGAATTTGCATGAGACAGTGAAAAGAGTAGAGCAAGCTCTTTTATAAACAAGAGTAGATTTAAAAAACATGTATTTTCTATCTACACTCCAGAACATATTAATGAGCATTTAAGCAGTGATACTCAGTTTATATTTTGAACTTCAAAATGTGCAAAATGTTAGTAGCATCATTTCCTTAGATATGTACATTAACTAAATTTTATCACTGGAGATAAAAAGAAGAACTAAAAATATGTGAAAATACCATAGAGAAAACTATCTGATAATGCAGACTCTTAGAAATAGAGTAATCAATTTTATATTTCAGACTGAGAATGTTAATATTAAGTCCATATTATCTTGGAGGATATTATCTTAGAGAAAGCCAGAAGAAATATTCTGTGTTAAAATAATTTAATTTGGGGTCGGAGTGGTGGCGCAGCAGTAGGGCATTTGCCTTGCACAAGGCTGACCTAGAGTGAACTGTGGTTAGATCCCCCATAGTCCCATAGGGTCCTCCAATTCAGGAGTGATTTCTGAGCACAAAGCCAGGAGTGACCCCTGAGCGTCATCGGATGTGGCCCCCCAAAAAACACAAAAATAAAAAAATTCAATTTAGCAGAGCAAAATCATTCACTATGCATAAGCCAGTGGGAGAGTTTCTTGAATAATGCAAATTTCATTGTTTTTCCTTTTGTTCTTCATTGTCAAGAGTCTAGCCACCTTTTAATTGTAATAGGGTTTTAGGACATATTCAGAATGTTTGTAGCATTTTACATATTTGCAAAATCAGTTTTAGCATCTTCTCACAGAAAAATTTTGATCGTATATAGCTTAGTGAAAATTATTTCCATTGTGGAAGAAGCATATCAATTTCAGAAAGACTTTTCTCTTTAGGATAAACCATGAACAACTTTCAAGGATGCTGTATTTTCTTCTTGTAAACAATTTCAGCTTTCATTTATCTAACTGTCAAGAACCTAAGCTACTTCAGCGAATTGAATGGAAGCTTACTCTTCAAAATTAACTCTTTGGGACTATGCTTTATTACCTAACTGCCAGGATAGAATCAATATTCAACAAATTTAAATTAGTTGTCTAGCTTTACATCATGAATTGCTTAGAACCAAAGATTTTTAGAGGGCAATGCATCTAAAGAATTATTGCGTTTGATCATTTCAATCTGTGAATGTGGAAGCTAAATCTCAGGAAAAATGTTGCACAATGTTTTGTTCTAAATCACTAAATAAGGAAGTGCAGACTTTGGACAGGAACCACTTGCTACCCCTAAGAAATTAAATCACTCTCCTTTATTATGCCTTAAAGGGCATTCATTTATAGAGAAGATCTAATCTGATGGCTAAAAATACAAACATATGACATATGTAAAAATAAACAATATAATCAAATGACAGTTTAATTTTTGTTTTCTGCTCTTTCTTGGAAAAAAAGAACTAAATTCATGACATTGAATGTAATTCATTGAACAGCTTTCCTGTGAAAATGTAAAACTTAGTTTATTCATTCTTTTTGCCAAAGCCCCCTTGGAAGAGGTGACATTTTCATGGCTTATTTATAGATTACCTCTGAATATATCCCAAGAGCAAGCTGAATATATGTGTTATTGTAAATTTTTCAATGTTGAGATGTCAGGAAGTGAGAATGAAAGTTTATTTTTTTACACTTACTTGAGCTTATCGCATCCTTATTTCTGAGAAGAGAGATGAAACTGAAGGAACTACTGAATTCTGGTGTTTTGTACTGAACACCAAGTTACACTCAACAATAAGAAATTAGAATTTAGGAGGTAACAAGTGCTCTCCTTTGCCCTGATCAGACCATCTTGAGTGTTTATGGTCACTTCTGAATTATTTTTTCCTTCAGTTTCAAGGAACTTCATTGAGTCATTCCAGTTCATAAAAAAAAAAATGCCACTTTTTTCAATTTCTGTATCCTTAAAATTAAGTAAATTTTGATTGGTACTAAGGGTTTATTCAAAGATATAAAAAATCTCTATAAGGAATGACAAATGTGCTAGAATATTTTTAAAGTACAATAATATATTAAATTTATCAACTTCTGGCAATGTTGAAAAGTAGATTTTGGACAATCATTTGATATAACTGATAGAGATAATTCAAAGATTTGTGACAACTCTAACATCATAAAAAACTGTCATATAAAGGAGGAAATTATAAAAAGGACACATTTCATTCCCATTTTATATCAGTATGATAATTATGGAATAAAAATAATTGTATAATATGCTGGAAAATTGTGTGTTATGTTTATAATTTCTTTTACAAGAGTATTGTATTTTTTAATAATTTAAAAGGATTTCTACATTCATATATCTTTTGGGGTTTTATTTAATTTTTCATTCAACCAATGTTGATAGAAAACAAAATATATGTCAGGTTCCCTGTAAGTGTTGCATAGAGAATCTTGATTGAAACAGACAAGGAGAGTTAGCAAACATTTTTTAAGGTCTAATGATCAAACACTCAATGCAAAAATTCTATGATACTTTTGCTGTTAATTTTTTTGGAAAATATGCCTAAAGATGTCTGAAAAGTTAAATTTTATCTAAAATTATAAAACAGAGTACCCAAAACTATTTGAAAAATAGCATAAAGAGTGAGTATTTATTTGCTACTGTTTTGCAAATAATAAAAACATGAAGTATTTTAAAAATTGAGAAATCTGGGGCCAAAGCAATGATACAGTATGTAGGGTATTTACCTTTGCACCCAGACCAGCTAAGTGTGATCCCTAACAGACTATGTGGACTCACAAGTTCTCCAGGAATAATTATTGAGTGCAGAGCTAAGAGTAACTCCCAACTATAGACAGGTATGCTCATCCATCCTCCCCACCAAAAAGAGAGATCCATGTGCTCATGTAGCCAAAATAGCATCCAGTGTGTTTGTGTGTGTGTGTGTGTGTTTGTGTGCACAAAATAACGTTTTAACCCATGAAACATGAATCTTATTTGAAAATAGAAATATTACAGGTGGAATTAGGATAATCATGTTTATTTATTTATTTATATATTTTATTTTTTGCTCTTTGGATCACACCAGGTGACACTCAGGAGTTACTCCTGGCTATGCATTTAGAAATCGCTCCTGTCTAGGGGCATCATATGGGACACCGGGGATTGAACCAGGTTCATCCTGGATTGGCCGAGTGCTAGGCAAACACTCCACTGCTATGGCCCCATGAATAATCAAATTTCTATTATAGCATTCTAGATTAGTGTGGTAGATAGCTATTTATACCGATCATTGAAAAAGAGATGTTGAAACAGATCCAGAAGAAATTAGGCCATGTGAAAATTGATGCAGAAATTGCTACAAAGCAGAAAATCGACAATATTGTCAACAGCCACCAGAAACAAAGAGAGTTAGAGACTCTGCCTCAGAGCCTTTAGAAGTCAAGAATATGCCTGATTTCCGACTTTTACAACGATGGAAGATTACATTTTTGCTGTTTGAACCATGCCATGTTGATTGGTTACAAAAGCCTGGGAAATTAATACATACTTTTATCTTTCAAAGATAAAAATACATACAGAGCAACCAGACAGATACTACAGGGGTAAAAAAAAATGGTTTTCCATACTTTTAACACTAATTTCTTTCCTATCAACATTGCATATAGATACCAAATCACTGCTAGGAGTTCTCCCTGAGCACAGAGCCAGAAGTAAGTCATGAGCACCCCTGAGTGTAAACAATTCTCCACTCTGCCAAAATATATATATACAGAGGAACCACTATAAGATGTAAGGGTGTGAGTGAATGTTTAGTCGGTAAGAAGCCTAGGTTTCATCTCCAGCATCATTTGTCTCTTGAGCACCTTCAAGAGTGACCACTAAATATGGCTACATGTGACCTTAAAATCAAATAAAAACAAAATAAAATGAGGAGAGTTGAGATGTTCCTTCAATGTCTGCTTCTCTATCTTTCTTTCTCTATCTGGTGATCTGTATTGTATATGTAAAATTTTTATGGGATTATTATGTTACTGACCCTACCCTGATCAGTGATTGTGCCCTACCCTAGGGTGTGACCTGGCATTCTGCTCCCACCCTAGGGTGGTACCTGATTCTGCTCCCACCATTGGGTGATATCTGATCCCATCATTGGGTGGTACCTGATTCTGGGGCATAAAAAGCAAGGGTCTGTGGAAGGTGAGGTGCTTTTTTCCTGGGGCCTATTCTTAGGCCTTTTGGCTTCGGCTTCATCACAGAATAAAGAGCTATTTTCTTCGGAAGCCTGACTGCCTGTTGGCTTTCTTCCTGCCGCATTCACCTCAGAACCGCCTGCTGAACAGGGTAACAGACGCGTGGTCTGAGCTGGAGGAGAAAGGCCTCATCCTCCATCCTTCTTCAGTCAACCTCATCAGGGGCTGATTTGCAACAATCTGTACCTCTGTTTAAACATAATATTATCCTCTATCAATAAACATCTGTGACATTCTTCAGATTTACAGAGAACATAAAGATAAAGAAAAAAAGTGCTAATTTCAGTGTTGGGTTTACTATTAAAAAAAAGAGAATATTTCCCAAAACTGTTAATAAACTTTACACTGCTTCATGTGCCTAAATTAAGTAGCACTTCTGTTTCTAAATCTAGATTCTTAGTAAAAAAAAAAATGCTGTAAATAATCTACTTAAGTATAACTCTTCTTCATATTACTAGAAAGATAATATGGTAAAGCTAAAATACTGTAAATAATCCATTTGAGCATAACTCTCTTCACATTCCCTACTACTTGGAATTGTGCCCTGCTGCTTAACATAGGGTCTATGGAACAAAGTGAACATATAACTTAAAGCAGTACTTTCTCTCTTAGGAGCCTGGGGTAGATATTAGGAAAGGTGAATATTGAAAAAAATGAAAACAAATGTTTCACTTGTAGTCCATTTTTAGATGATGTGAGAAGATACTTAACATAAACCATTATTTTAAGTATATGTTATTGATCATTAGAATGCGTTTATAAGTTTTTTGTTTTTCTGACCTTTCCCAAGGAGTAGAATATAAAGTCTATTTCAGATACTTACTAAATCTGCAACTTACTTCTGCAAAGCATTTTGGCAGATGTCTCAGTCATATATTTCTGAGGTTGATCACAACATCAGATTTTAGGTTAATGTTAAATGCAAGTTCAAGAAGAAAGGAAGATGGCAACTATACCTGATCTGTTGAATCAGGAAAGCTGATAATTTTTCCTGGAAATTCCAGCTCATATAATAGAAAAGTTAATAGAAAGCCTAACTGTGAGGAATATTAAGATTTTGTAGATCCCTGTAAAGATAGAATGATGATTTTTAAATAAAATAATGTGGAGGCAAATAGCATTGTTTTCAATTCACTAATAGAAATGAAAGAGAAAATAAATTCCCTTCTTGCTTATTTCCTTTCACTTGTTAACAACTGTCTTCATCACAAGTCCCAAAGTTTATTTGAGTAATGACAGAACAGGGTGATAAAGAAAGTAACTTGATATGATTATGTGCTGCTGATGAATTTTACATCCTTTAATTTGATTTTCTCACTGTCCTCAATGTTTATCAAACACTGATTGGTATCAGAGCTCTAAGCCTCCAATAAATAAAGAAATAAATAAAAAGATAATTATAATTCTCTTTCTGTTTACTCTCTATTTACACTTCTCAAATTAAAATAAACTTTAGCCATGAGTGCAAGCCATATTCTGTCAGGGTTGGTGGGTTTTGATAATACTAGACATATCCTAAATTGAGAATATACACTTGAGTGCTGATTGTGAAATCCAGAGGCAGAACAGCATCAATTCTTCTATACTCATTTCCATATGTGAGGAGAGAGAAGGGAGGGGAAAGCTCAAAAGAGATATGGAGAAGGATGATTTGATTCAAGCCCTACTCTGTGATGATGGCATATTATCTAAACAATATAGTCAGTTTTAGCCAAATGCCTCATAAATGTACAAAATTCAAGCAGATAGAAGGAACAAGAGGAAAAAATAAATTGTACCTATCCAAACCTTTTTTATTGCTCAATCCAGAGCAGTTCTAGATGAATGTGTCCATACTCAGGTTCAAGACATACTTTATCTCTTTTGGAGGTAAGAGGAAGCCAGTAAATCCAATGCACAAATTTTCTTTGCCCCCTTTGAAAAAAATAATACAAAGAAAATAATAAGAAACTTGAAGCTCTCAGGTATAGGATGAATGGCTGGACCTTCTTAGGAAACGTTAGCAAATAAATCATAACCTAGCTTAGTTATATCACTGTTAGTTTATGACTTATTGTTTTACTCCTCCCCTTATTGTTTTATTTCTGAATGCAACTTTGTATATTGATTGTTAAAGAGAAAGTCTTGGTTAGAATAGATAGAAACTGTGCTAAAAGATATTGTTTATGATGCACTTGAATATATGCATGCGTTTGCATGGATAGTTCTTATTTGTCCAGAATTGTTTGCATATTCATTCTTTTGTTCCAAAATTTTTCTACTCTAATATTAAATATGTATTTAATTTCTTCTTAAATGCTTTGTATTTCAGGTGGTGTATTGAACTCAACAAAGAAGAGTCCCTGGCCTCAAGAACTGATGAAACCTTTTGTGACACCAGAAAGAGCTGCTGACATCAAACCTCCAGCCACACATTGATTTAGGGCTACACCTAATCTAGTTTTGCTCCCACCAATCTTGACCCTACTATTTCAAGTGAGAAAAAGAAGAAATATTAGAATCTTATTCAATATTAGTGAAAGAAAGAAAAGTTAAGAGAAGAGAGGGCCAAAGACTTGAAATGTAAGTCTATTTTAAAGTGATAGCAAAATCTTTAGTATATTTGTACCCCTAGATTCTACTACAACTTTTCACTGAAACCTATTCTATAGGGCTTTGGAAAAATATTTCAGTAATTATCTCTGCCCTCTGTCCTGTTAAGACACTTCTCTCTGGAACAAATAAGTTCCTTTAAGTGGAACTTCTAATTTTACTTTTATTGGTGTTCACATTCAAGATGCATCAACTATGCATATTTTGTACAAGGAAACATGAATTCCACAATCAACTTTTATGTCACTTTTAGTTCTAGAAGCTTTTGCCAAATTTTTTCAGATTTGAATCATTTACAAAATCAAAAAAAGGATTTTGTAGTTGAGTTAATGCACATAAAATATTTAGACAAGAGAACATATCAAGTCATTTTGAAGTATGTTTATATCAAAGCATAAAGCTCTTTCTTGGAAAATGAGTGAATTTTCAATATTGTCTTAAATAATGATCACATAAAATCAAGAATAAAAATGATTAAGAATTTGATTTTCTATTAAAAAGAATAACCTCAATATCCTATCTAATTTAACTGCTAACTTTAGGTAATAGGGATTATTATATTTTGCACAATTTTACCAAGGCAGCAAAGAATTAATGATTTGCTAAAGACTAGAGAAAGGTTTTCTAGTAATTTAAAGTTTTGGCCTTTCTTTTTTATTATTCAAATTATACATGAAAAAAAACTTTTATTCTAACTTCAAATTAGCTTATTTATAAATCCTGTTCTATATCTACTAATTATTCATTCTTCTTCCATCTTAACTAGTTATTTTTACACTTTCTAGGTTTGTAAATCATGGGTATCAATTCATATCTTGAATGGTATCGTGAAAATTGAAGATTACATAATTAAGGCCTAATGCCCATAGAATAATTTTCACTTGCATTGCCATTGAATGTAACATATCCCCTAAGTATTTACTCTCTAAAAGAATATCCAATACCAGGTGACTAAAAAAAATAAAAACAATAAATAAATATATTAATAAAATATAATAAATGAATAAAAACATTACAATGTGTAAGAGTAATTTGTAGGCTCAAGGGTGTCAGAAGCAACATATAATCTCATTAACTATATAAATGCAAGAAAAAACTTCTTCAAACAGTATCCAGAATTCATCTGCGATGCATAAACCCAGACCTTATTCTCCTTAGCTTCTCTACGGGTAGCTTGAGAGACTTTTAGAAACGAGAGCCAGAAGCTACTTCAAGAATTATGTTTCCACGTGGTTCACTTCACAGTTTTTGCTTCAAAAGGTCAATCACATTTCAAAGGTTCTGACTTTGTTTTAGAGAAGTCTGAGTCATGGGTGAACAGCTACTGATTATGCTTCTTTTAGCTCGGCAACCTAGTGGATAATGATTTGTGGCCAATAGTCATTTTCATGCTCAGATTTGACCAAGGTCGCCAAAACTAGGCAGTCGTACTAAGAGACACTTGCCTTGCCTTCTGTAAAAATTTCTCATTATCTCTTAACCTTCATCTCTTAAATTCAAAAGATTTGGGCGACCATCTACTATTTTTCCCAAGTGTTTGCCCTCCAGTTCTGTGCTCCTGTGTCAGTTATTAGTACCATTGGACTGTCCTTTATCACCTGCAGATTCCATTGGCATTTCTGCTTCGGACCATCAAACTTTAAAGCATCCTGAGGACCCCAAGCCCGCTCGGGAAAAATGTGCCCTTTCTGGTCCAGCACCTGCCTGTTTGCTCAGCTCCATAAACTGCTGACTTAGACGAGCTGCTGCACAGTGTGCAAATAATCCAATTATTGAAATTTAGCTGGGAGGGTTTATTCTAGCAAAGTGGGGCTCATTGGTATTGGAAAGAATGCAGGAAGACAAGTCCAAAATGTTGGCACGCCCAGGGCAGCAGTGCAGAATGACTGATTAAATTCTTTTTGTCTTTTCAATCAGAGCGTTCACAAAAAAGAGTAAAGAGCATCTCTATTTGCTGCAAATCTGGGTGTCTTGACAGCTGAATTTAATTCAGCCTCGCTTTCTGCCTGATGTGGAGTGACATGTAATACAGACTGGTTTGGCATATCAGATGCACGGAATTGCATGTGGGGTCTTTTAGCCGCCCCCTCCCATTTATGGATCTTAGGAAAGAAAGGAGATATAAGCTACTGCTTCTGGGACCTAGGACTGAAGGGAATGCGTTCTCTCTGGAGGCTACTTGTGCAAGTAAAGAATGAAATTGAATTGACAGGTGGCATTACTGTTCAACCTTACTCCACAGTTCAGAGTAGTGGAAAAGAGCGCAGGTTCTGAATTGAGTTCTGCCACTATGCAGGCTTATGAAAGGAATTTCACACCAGTTAAGTCCCGACTGCCTCATCCCTAAAGTGAGAAAAATGTGAGTTTTTATAGCTCACGGATTTGTGGTGAGAAATAGTTCCACCATGTTTTTTGCAGAATATCTGATCCAGTATATAGCTTTATTAGTGTTAGCAATTAGTAAATAAAAAATATTTCTCAATAAAATAACCATAATAATAATATCAGTAGCTTTTATATTTTTCCATGGTTACTAGATTAAAATGATTTAGGCACTTGGGTAATTCTTTCCTAGAAACTGAGTCTGCCTAAACTCTTTGACCTCTGAAGAACCATGATATGTTCATGCTTTATTTAACATAAATGAGATTAGCCATTTGCAACAGCCTCTGTGGAATCTTTAACTACTAACCTGTGAGCAATCAGAAGTCTCTAGAAACCAGACATGTTAGCAGCTGCTGTGGAAGCTTTGTTAGAAGCCTTAGTGGATATGTCATTGAAGGTAGAACTTCAAGATCATTCTTTGAATTAGCTCACTGCAAAAGTATAAAGAAGGGAGATAGTGTAGCCATGTCCTTCTCATCTGGACCGTTGTTCCAATCATATGCCTCTGTGTCCCTGGAGATTCTAGATCTAAAGATCAAAATATTCTTCTCTATTCATTTAACCACCCATTAATGTTTCCCTTCAGGAAAACAGCATATTTTTTCAGGAATTCAAAAATTCTTTTGCTCAGTTTTGCCAGGTTTTCTTTTTCTTTCTTTTTTTATGCTTTGGTTACTAATGCCTCAGACAGGCATGGTGTGTTTATGTTACACAAAAGGCTGGAGATGTTACTTTGAGATTTTCAGTTTTGTCAAGCCAATGGGAAGTTATGAATTATTTAAGAAATAATTCAAAAATAGTTAAAGAAATTTGCCCATTTGTGCTGTACTTAGCCTTGCCTTGAATTCACAAGACAGCCTGTTTTATTTGCTTTATTCCATATTTTTGTTTATATATGATGTTTGGTAGAAAGAGAACAGCGACATTCTTAGTTAAAATAGGTAAAAACATTTTAGAAAAATTTGTTCATATAAACTCATTCATATCTCTTTTTCTTTTCAACAAAATATGGAAATATAGTAGAATTTTCTTTCCTATATCTTTAAATGCCAAAGTTAATTTAAAAAAGTATTTCAAAATTTTATATAATATTAAAACTCCAAAGAGTTATTGTCAAAAATTCATTGCAGGGGCTGGCAAGGTGGCGCTAAAGGTAAGGTGTCTGCCTTGCAAGCGCTAGCCAAGGAAGGACCACGGTTCGATCCCCCGACGTCCCATATGGTCCCCCCCAAGCCAGGGGCAATTTCTCAGCATTTAGCCAGAGCATCAAATGGGTGTGGCCTGAAAAAAATTATTGCAATATTCTTATTTTATATAGTTCTATATTAAGTGTGCGTAGTTATATAATATAAAAGTGGTGTCCTAGCATCAAATAATGGGGAAGCTAGAGAATCATTATTCTTCTTCTTTGTGTGCATTACCTAGAATTGCAATTTCAATAAACTTAATTTATTAGAGTAAGCTAATAAAGACATGAATTATTAGTTATGAATAAATAAAGCAAGGGTCAAAGAGGTAGTCTAGTGGGCAAGGCACTTATTTTGCACTTGGCTGACCCCAGATTTGATTCCAAGCACCATATGTGGTCCTGTGAACATCAACAGGAGAGGTTCCTGAGCACAGAGCCCTGAAAAGGCACTTTCAGTTATAGTTCCCTAACACAAAAAATAAAATATAGTTAAATTAAGGACTATCCAAATTTAAGTTTATCATTTTATTTTCAAGTTGTGCCCTTTTCTTCTATGATTATTTTTCTCTCTAATTACCTTAGTTTGTAGAAGATGTAGCCATTTATTTAAAAGAGATAAATCAGCTCACATAAATACATTCATACTTCTGGACTAATGAATTGGACAAAGAATATATTAGAATATATCAAATAATCCTTCTTTGTTTAAGAATAGCTTTGATTTTGTCACATAGCACATGATTCAGCAACTGCTGTCATCATTTGTCACAAGAGTCAACCCAACCCAGGTGAAGTTGTAACTATATAGTATAGTTTCTCAGATGCTATGCTCAAAATCTGTATTTCCCTTTGACTAAAGTCAGAGTAGGATACCCAGCAGAAATTTTCTTTGCTAAAGACAATAATAAGAGCATTGAACAAAAAGGTTTGAACACAGAAGATTGGCCTTTACTTCACTGGTTTTCACAATACTATCATTGTAAAGATCAAATTCAAGATCTATCCTATAAAGACCACAGATAAACAGCACTGCAATAAGACAGGTGTTTATTCACCAGCATGCTGGGGTTACCCCCTAAGACAACAACCCCTTACTGAGCACTCAGGTTCCTTTTATATATATAGGGTTACAAAGGCTTCAAACCATCATAGTTAACCTTTAAGTTGATTGGCTGTTATCAAGGTTTTTCCTTTTATGGCTATTTTTCTAGAGTGGTATATTGTGGATTATAGGAATTTGAGGTCTATGTCATCTGAAGTTTACAGAAGGGGTTTGGGTTCCCACAAGGTGCTCATGACCTTGTCTGCCTCGAGGCCCCCAGTTGGCTGTTCTGGCCTAGTCTTTGCTCCTTAAAACTTGAGCCTGTCATGGCTGTATTTAGGTTCAAAGCAGAGCTAGGTTACAGTTAATTCTAAATCAAATTTTAGACTCTAACATCATAAGTCAGAAATGCAAGAACAGATCACCTGCTCTATTATAATTTATTTTTAGCCAAAAGACTATAAGGCTGGAAAACATTCTTTAATAGGTTTTTCAAGAAGCACTCAAAGGCATTGAAACCTAAGTAGGCAACTTGTATCATTAGACTTCAGAATTGTTATAAATGGCAAGTATCTGCTCAAGGGATTATATAGCTTTATTTGGAAATGCTTGAGGGTCTTACTGGAATTATATTATGCTTATGTATAAAAAATATTTATTTGGTAGACCATAGAGTTTCATACATATTTGGCACATACAGTTGATAATGTTTATTAATATTTTATATATTCATAGTATTAAATATATACTTATACACTTATGCAAATAATTTACATTTAAAATGAATATGTATGTGTAGTTTTTACTTACAACACTTCTAAAATGCTTTTCGTACTTCATCAAATTCTATATGCTTAAAATGAAGGCAAATTCACTTCAGTAGATTCAAAACTGATAATTATCATTTTGACTATTCTTTCTTTATATATTTGAACTTTTCTAATTGTTTGTGTTTTTTATTTTTTTTATTTTTATTTTTTTTTGGTGTTTGGTCTTTTGGCCACATCCAGTGATGCTCAGGGGTTATTCCTGGCTATGCCCTCAGAAATCGCTCCTAGCTTGGGGGACCATATGAAACGCCAGGGGATCTAACTGTGATCTGTCCTAAGTTAGTGCTTGTAAGGCAAATGCCCTACCACTTGCACCACCACTTTAGGCCCTAATGTTTGTGTTCTAATGAAACAGTCAATTGTGTTGACCAGTATCTTCTCGTAGCATTATAAAAGGTATAAATCAGGGACGGGAAGGCATTACACACTACTCTGGAATGCAGTCTTCACAGAAATACCCAGTGTGCTCTTTTGGTCCAGGCAGAGCAATCAAGTACCTGGTTGAAATTTCCACATAAAATTCCAAGAAAAGCTAGTTGGCATTATCTTTTCTATCTGTAGAGATATGGGTGAGATATATTGATTGAGAGAAAGTAAAAGACAGAAATACAATAATCTCTCCCACTCTCATCCTTCAGCCCCTGAATCTTTGTGATTAATCAGATTTCTGACTTTATAGGAATTAAAGTAGCTGTAGGAATATATATATTATAGGAATATATATTATATATTTTATATATAATATATATTTTATTTTAATAGTCAAAGAACAAGATAAATTTTTTTCTTGGAGTGGGCATCACAATTTATCTTTCTTGTTAGATATGTTTGCAATAAGTCAATATGATTTAAAATTTCTAACTAGAAAACTTACTTTACAGAAAAAAAGAGACAAATACTCAATATCTGGGGCATAAGAAACATGAGTTAGGAGTTATTAAGAGAAAATAGAAGAATTGGGAAGAAAAAATGAAAAGAATGCTTGAGGGCACAAAAGACAAAAGTTAAATAAACACAAAATACCCTTGTTTGCGTCTTTCAAATAATTTGCAAAAATTCCTAAAATTGCCATAATTTTGTTTTTCTAAAGAAATTATGATCTCTGTGCCTTCATTACAAGCACAAGTGTCACAGAAAAAAAAACACTCATTTCTGGTTCTTATGAATGAAATCGTATAACATTGAAGAGAAATTTACAAAATATATATTTATTTTTGGGGGGGCCAATAGAAATAACTTATAGCCAATTTTACAGAGATCTTCAATTGCTTATCATATCATATTTAGGTGATAAATGATTAGAGTTGTGAACTATAATTAGATATTATTTAACAAATAATAATGAAACAGAATGTTTCTCCTCTTTAGAAACATCATTCTCTATTGACCCATTTTCAAGATAATGATACAACTCCAAATAATTAGATATTTTTGATATATCTCATAAATATTGATACTAATCAAAGTGATAATGAGAATTTGTCAGTATTCAATGATTTGAAACTGAAAGTAACAGGCGATTTACAGAATTTTGATCAGGAATGTTAATTGCATAGCACTTAACCAAATTTTAACATCTGGCCACTAAAATTAGCAAAGATTGGAGATGTAATGCATAAAAAACAGCTCTCCTTAATCATCTTTTATGTTCTTCCCTTCAAAATATCTATTTAAACAGACTTGAGAACAAACAGAGCAGAGTTAGTATTTTAGCAGGTACAGACAATCACTCAGAAGCTAAATCTGACAACAAGGAATCAGAGAGCAAATGGTAAAATTGAGTGAGAGACTTTGTTTAGGAAAACCAAAAGTTTGGGATATTTGGTCAGAGAAGATCCCAGATATGGGAGAGATATTCTTGAGCTGTGTTCTGAATAAGTAAAGCCATCTCCTCTCTAAGGGACCATCTCCTCCCTACCTATCTGCTCAGAAAGCCACCAGCACTAAGTCTGGAAATCTGCATCTCAGTTGATACTTAGGCTCCTGAGGTAGGCCCTTTGTTTCAAAGGCATCCATGCCTCCAGGTTCCTTTAGGATTTAGTAGCAGCTCTCCTCCAAAACACATAGCTGAGGCCTCCCTAGTTTGATGCCTCTAACAATTGTGGGTCCTGTTATGGAATCATAGAGAGAGAGAGTCCTGGAAAAGTTTAAGAATTTTATGAAATTATATTTGCCAGCAACTTGTGGTCCCCCCCAAATCTTGCAACCTCTATCACATTTCTTCCATGCCTCTTAAGAGTAGCACATCCACCTAAACTAGATGTGTAAATAAATGTACCAGGTTACAATTTATTTATTTTTGTTTGTTTGTTTTTTTGGACCACACTTGGTGATGCTCAGGGGTGACTCCTGACTAGGTTCTCAGAAATCGCCCCTGGCTTTGGGGGACTGTATGGAATGCTGGGGATCTAACTGAGGTCTGTCTTGGATCATTCACATTGAGGGCAAACACCCTACCTCTGTGTTATAGCTCTAGCCCCGCAGATTACACTTTTTGCAATGTAGTTAAGAATGTAGTTACCATTGAGTAGTTAGTAAACAGAAAAGCCTTACCTTTGGCCTGATTGATTATTTTCTTACTGTTATTGTTGTAATTATCACTTTGGGGATGAGAGTTATCACTGGTTAAAATCACAGGACACCTGTAAGGGTTATTTATGAGGTTTCCAAGCTGTCTTTTCTGGAATATAGTAAGGGCTTAACACAAGATAAATCTGGGGACAAAATGCTTGCCCTTGTAAGCCATTATAGTACTTCAGAAAAAGACAGTTTGGGATAATATTTTCTCTGTAGAAGTGACCACTAGGCTTTTTTTATTTTTATACATCCCTCATTCTTTCTTCGTTTTCACTTCATTTTCTTATATTGCTGGATCTTGATCTCCTCTTTACAGAAACACTATCTCACAGAGGAACTTTCCAACACTGATGCTGGGTGAGGTCTCTGGGTGACTTATGTAAAGGGGGTGTGAGAGATGAGATAGCCCTGAGAAGAAATTATTCTGCACCCTTCTTTCTATCTCAACTGTAAGTCTCGATAGTCCAGATGCTGCTCCAATGCAGAGAAATGAACAGTCACTCAGACAAAAGCTCAAGTGGGTTCTTTATTCTGGCCAGCCAGGGTCCAGTGCCCATCCAGAAGCAAACAGAGGCAAAGGACCACATGGCTTTCTTTGATCATCCTTATATACCATAAGAAGGGGAAAGGGGAACAGGGGGTAGGGATGATTTCCTTATAAAGGCATAACATCCGCTGAGGTAATACAAGTTCCTTATAAGGGCATAACATCCTCTGAGACAGTACAATTTATCACATGAGCTTAGGGTTGGTATAAACTTCCTTTTTAGGACAAAAAGAGTTAGATATAAAAAGCAGGTATAAGCATAGAAAATTAAAGAATTCTGGTTACAATACCTGAATTTAAGTTCCATGAGCTACAGCAGTGGGGGCTGGTGTAACTAGTTGTGGACTTCCCTTTTCACAACCTGGGAGACCTAGGACTACAATGTGGACCTTGATCTGGCAGGAGAGTAAAGTCAATCCTGGACCAGACATTGCCTTCAAGGTCCATTGCTTTCTCTCACAAAAAAGAAGTTCAGGAAGAGATAAGCAGTGAAGTAAAAGTAGCTTTTATTTGGAGGTAATAATTTAGAAGAGAGGAGAGGATAAGAAAGGGAGAGAATAAAAGAGGAGTAATGAGAGAATGTAGGTTTCTCTGAAAGCAGAGAGCTCTGGTACACACACAGCATGGAAATAAGGAAGTACCATTACAATACGGAAGATATAGGCAACATGTGTATATGAAAACCATGTTCTGGGCCGAAGTACCATATGAATGCCTCCTTTGTTTCAAGTTGGCTTATCTATGATTCTCCTAGCCTGCCCCAAGTGAGGCTTTCTACCAAGGAAAGATGTGATTGTTAGGTTTATTGCCCAGGAAAGTTTTGGAATCAGTGGATCTTCTTTGACCTTCCTTTGTTCTTTTTGAAGTTTTTTATCAGTTTTTAGTTTCATTATTCACAAGCTGTATCCTGATAGCCTTAGGGCTCCAGACAAAGTGACTTTTTCAAATTCCATTTCTTGGTTTTATTATGTCCCAAGAACTTTCTATTATTCCAAGAATTCATTTCCATGGGGGTGGGGTGAAGTGGGATGGGGGGGGGGGGCGTTGCTTCCTTTTCTACCTGCCTGCTTCAACTTTATCATTCACTTTTAGTACCATTAAACAAAATTTTCCTCTAATTCTTTTCTCCAGCTGTGTTCAAACATACAGCAATATTTTCATGCTTATGTTTCCATGTCATTTACCTGTCAGACAATCAGTCTGCTTCTTTCCAAAAAACTTATTTAATGAGTTATGCACATAAAAGTTTGTTCAATGGTTACATCAATCATTTTTATTCCCACAGGTATATTTTCAATCCCTAACACAACTCCAAGCTAGCAGTGACCTCTATCCTGTACAATTTGTATAGCTCATTGTTCTTTTTTATATTTTTAAACCTCTCCACACCATTAGATACAATCTCTACTACATAGCAAGGGATATTAATAATAATACTGCTCACAAATGCAATATGAACTCTTGTCAGAGAATTGAGAATCAAATAAGGGAGCAAATATAACTGTACTGCACTTAGAATTAAAATTAATCACTATCTCCAAATTAATTTATTGATAGCATTATACAAAATCTAGTTCACTAAATTATTTTGGAACCAGCAAAACCAGGGAAGCTCGGGTAGCCATATGCCATCACTCAATCTTTATCATCTTTAATCTGGGGTCTGAGTTTTATTTTCTCTTTTAAAAAGAGCCTTAATTTTATGCAATCTATAATTATATTTTCATTTCAACTTGTTCTGGAAAGCAAGCGTAGATACTTAGATCTCAGGATAGATCTGACATGGTCTTTGTTACCATGCTATATTTATACCATCATTTCTCCTCTAATATTAATCTTCCAGGTCCTATACTTTGAAAAATCAGAGACAAATTTCTATTTGGAAAGTTACTAAGTAAAAGAAAAAAGTGCTTAGTATTCTTATTTTGTGGGTTCCAGTTCAAGGTTTTGTAACAAACTAAGTTAACTAGAAATAATACTGTCTCAAGGAAACTGTCACTCCAGTTTACCCTTCCATTCATGCTGACCTCCTAAGTGCCTAGATTTTAGAAAGGTTGGGAACTGAGAGATAATTATTGTAGGACGTGGATAAAAGCAATATTTTTACATAACTATGAAGCCAGTGCAGGTTCCCAAGTGACTTATGTGAAAGAGGTGTGATAGGAGAAGAGGATCTGCCCCTTTCTCTCTACTCATGGCTGCCATCTGGGAAAGCAACTGGGGGAGATCTTGGGCTTTGGGTCTTGCTCTTTGAAAGGAAAGTCAGTCCCAGATCTTGCCCAGGCCTTTCATGCTTGTTGCCATTCTCATAGAAAATAATTTCGGGAGAAAATGAACAATAAATTAAATAAAATTCACTTGAAAATGCTGAGGAAGGAGAGGAAGAGGATAAGAAAATAAAACATACTCGAGTGTGTGAACTTCTTCAAAGATGAAGACAGCCCAAATATATATTCCAGCATTAAATGCTTTTTTATGCTTTTTGTGAAAGCATAAAGATCCACTTACCAACATGCCATTAGGTTCTGTGTATGCAGGCAACACATAAATGTGGTACTCCTTTGTCTTAATTTTTTTTTTAATAGAATTTCTCCTAACCTGTACCTTGCAGGGATTTCTCTCTAGTTACGAATTAGTGTTTGGGTGGTTGTCAAGGGGAGAATTTGATAGTCTACTTCGAAATTCTTTTCCTGACCTTTTTTCCTGCTGCAGCTTCTCTCTGCAGGAAGATCAGTCTTCTCTGACAGCACTAGAAAAACAGGTGAAACACTTTCAGGGGTCTCAAACTCAGTTTACCTGGGGGCCGCAGGAGGCAAAGTTGGGGTGGTCCTTGAGTGCAAAGTCAGGGGTAAGCCTTGAACATTGGAGGGTGTGACCCAAACAACTAAAACAAAACAAAACAAAGAAAGATTCCTCTAGGGTAGGGCCACAAAATGTTGTAAGGAGGACTGTTTGCGGCCCGTGGGCCACGAGTTTGAGACCCCCACAATATTAAGAGATTTTATTACCATATTTTCTGGCGTATAAGACGACCCCCTAATTTTGCAGTTAAAACATAGGTTTAGGCCTATATTCGCTGTATCAGACAGAACATTCCTGTGCTGCAACTGTATGTACCACAGTGAGCCAATCACAACAAGCAAAGGTTCAAAGGTTATATTGTAATAGACTTCCTCTCTGACTCTGGCCAATCTGAGCAGGCTTTTTACAGTGTAGATTCGGGTCCAGAACATTGTCTAATTTGCATGCATCAAAAGCCTGCTTGGATTGGCTGAGTTAGAGAGGCGGTCCAAGCAGCCTTGCAGTGATTGGTGCAGAATTGAGTTGGAAAATTCATTTTGTGGCAATATTCAGACAATTTTCGTTTAGCGGCATATTGAAATATTTTTTGGGATATACTGGGGGTAAAACGACCCCCGATTTTCGGTTGACTTTTTTTTGTTTCAAAATTCATCTTATATGCCAGAAAATATGGTACATATCAAAAATGCATTGCCATGGGGGGCTCTTGACTAGCAACTTGCCACCCTGCTTCAGATACATGTATATATTACTGGTCTTTTAAGGTTTTTTGACTTTATTTTTTTTAAATAAGGTCAAGAACATAATTATGAAATAAAAGTAAAGATGGGGGAGAATTTGCCATTCCTACTTTCTCTAAACTTTATTTTCAGGAAAGATATTTTCAAAACAATATTATCTTTAGGATGCATACAAAACTCATTTTTTGTTGTTATTTTTTAGTTTGTTTTGGGGCCATACCAGGTGACGCTAAAGGGTTACTTCTGGCTATGTGCTCAAAAATCACTCCTGGAGAAGGGGATCATATGGGATGTCTTGGATAGATTCAGGTCATCCTGGATCTGCCATGTGCAAGGCAAAGACCCTACCTCTGTACTATTGCTCTGGCCCCAGCATACACAACTAATTTTTAAAGAGTTTCCATCATTGATTTTCTCATTCAGTCACTTCTTCCTTTTTTTTCTTCTCAGACATATTCTATTTCTACTACTTTTGTTATGTGCTCTGTGATAGCTGAGGCACATTCTTATTTCCCCTAGATTGGGCTATATTATTGTCACTTGTTATTTTTATTTTATTTTATTTGGTCTAAGTTTATTGGTTTTGAAGTGATACTCAGCAGTTATCAGGGCTTAATCCCAGCATTGCAGTCAGGAATCTTTCTTGGACATGCACAGAGGGACAATACAGGGCACCAGGGATTGATCCCTAGTCAGCACATGCAACACAGGCACTCTACTTGCAGTACTATCCTCTGGCCCCAGTGACTTTGTATTATTAAAAAATAATTGCGTAGATCTGTCAGTGTCAATTATATAAGAGTGACCCAAAATTATCTTACTTATTTTGATGAATCTTGGAAAACTTTATAATTTTTAAATTCAGAATTCAATGTAAGGAGAAAACCTTAAGCTGCTTCAGAGATTAAATCAATAAATAAGCAATTGTCCATACACAGCCATATTGTTTCAAAACCCCCTTCAATTTCTGATCATTTTTACTTGATAAACACTTCTGTATATGCAAACATTTAGGGAAATTTATGCCAGTTAGTTTGAGCCACCTTTTTTATAATCTGATTGAAAACTATACTGGGGTAATTCAGTATAATAGAAACTCCATCTTCTACAGACATACAAATAATAAAGCATTTGTATTATACCTTTATCTGAAAGGTACATGGAAATACTTAGCAATCCACTCGTATATTTCAGTTGAACTGGAAAGTTTTGTTCTACATTCGATTTAGAACAGAATAACTTCAGTGCTTTAGAGCCAAAAGACAAAGTCAGAATATTTTTCAAAGCAAACATATTGCAGGATTTTATTGTTGTTTGTCTTGTTTTCTCAAGGTTTGAGGGTTCCCAAGTTATACTCCAGGGACTCTGGGATCATTCCACACTATTCTGGACAACCCAAACATATATTTTTTTTGGTTTAGATTTAGGCTCTGAAATAACAGGGATTACCCAAATCACTTTGGCAATGCTTAGGGGCATCATACACAATTTTGTGGACTACAGGATGCTACAAAGCCTAAAAGTCATGTGTTTTAGTCATTGTACTATCTTTCCAACACAAGAAGGACATTTGGATTCTTTCAGGAAACCAGTTGTTAACAGTTACTGGAATGCATCAAAAGAAACATAGTTGCTATGTTTTGTTGTTATTTATGATTTTTTGTTATTTTTGGTTTTATTTTGTCAGGTAAAGCTCTGGGAAATCTAGGCCATTATTAGAGTCAATTGTGAATATAAGGCTTCTATTTTTTCTGATCTATATATATTATATTATTATTAATTATGTAATTTTCTGTCAGAAAATATTAACCTTATTTGCTAGTTTCCAAATTCTTTTCCCCCAAATAAGTGAAAGTCATTTGCTGATATGACAAGTGACTAGATAATATTTAATACAACTATAATCTAAATTATGAGTTTTTTAGATGTTCAGGCCACACCCTGTGTGCTCAGGCCTTCCCCTGGCTTTTTGATCAAGGGGAACTCAAGAATCCTATGTGGTCATGGAGATCAAACCCAGTTTGGTAACATTCAAGGAAATAACCCTACCCACTATACTGGTTATGTGGCCCCAAGTTTATGATTATTCTAAATAAAATATATCTCATATTTTTTGGTTAACTTAGAGTCTTCACTATTATTTGGAAATGAGTTTTATTTTTCTTTGTTTATATACTCAATATATTATATAGTTTACCATCATAAAAAGTTAGTAGAATTTGTAAACAGAATTCTTACAATGTTTGGATGAAAAAAGATATTTCTATGATATGAGTAGCAATAAAATGAAATTTTCTTTTTTATTTCCTCCTTTTTACTTTATCTTTCTTTTTTGCAGTGCTAGATATTAAATTTAGATGTTCACACATGCAAGACAAGTGTCGTATAACTGAGCTAAGTCAATGACACTTTAAAATGGAATTTATTAAGGACCAAAATAAAAATGAAAAATCCTATATTGAGGATTTTTATGCATTTTCAAATAGATTGCATAGAGTTAGGCTTTAAAACTAGATATGAAAAATAGAAACCAACAAAAATAGTTACTACATAGTTTTATAAAAACAACAGTAGCATGTCTATGTTACCAGTTAGAAGATATCATCATAGAGATATTATCATAGGAACATGAAAGAAAGTTTGGGGGAAAATTGGGTCAAAGATATGGAATTAGGAATAAAAAGAATCTCAACATTATAATTAGAAATGCATTTGCAATATTTCACTTACCAGTGATAGACTCATGAACCTATATTACATTTAATAAAACAATGTAAGGGAGATATCCTTAAGCAAATAAATCTCACCTCTTAAAATTGTTTCTAAAGGACCAATTTTACCTTGCCAGCAATATAAACCTGGATATCCAGAAATACAAATGGCTGGTTAGAACAAAATGCTATCTTATTATAATAATAAAAATGTCTACCATATAATGATTTAGGTTCAAATTTATTTTAATATTTAGTGACATATTTCCTTTTCTGACATGAACCTGACATGGTTCTTGTGTGCGTGTATTTTGTGTGTGTGTGTGTGTGTGTGTGTGTGTGTGTGTGTGTGTAACTATTTGTAACTATATGTAACTATATGCAGTAGTGATCAGGGCATGCTCCTGGCTCTTCACTAAATGATCACTCTTGGTAGTGTTATGAGGTTTCTGAGATCAACCCCAAGTTAACCACATGCAAAGCAAGCACACTTCCTGCTGTATTATCTCTTCATTGTTTCTTATTGAAAACTTCTTTCAAAGTTTAATAACATCTCTTTATCTTTTCTCTAGAAATTCATTCCAACAAAAGCAAAAACCAATTGTAAAAACACTTGTCTATGAATTCAGAAGTGAGGAAAAGTGGAAATCTCTGGCATTTTCAATTGCTAGAAGTTAACTCCATTTTATAGGCATTTCAGATTTATTTGGAGAAATCACTCTTACACTGATGAGTAAACTGATTTCTACCCCTTAAGACAAAGGAACTTTTTAAAGTCATTATTGCCTAGCTGAAGTCTGTCCTTTCTTCAAGATGATTTAATGAAGTGGCCATTTGTTTTCTTATTATTGACTAATAGCTGTTTCAGTTTTTTTGTTTTGTTTTGGTTTTGGTTTTGGGCCACACCCAGTGATGCTTAGGGGTTATACTGGCTCTGTGCTCAGAAATCGCTCCTGGCTTGGGGGATCGAACTCGGTCTGTCCTAGGTCAGCCATGTGTAAGACAAATGCCCTACTGCTGTGCCACTGATCCGACCCCAGCTGTTTCAGTTTTATACTGTAAAAACTTTTGGTCAGGTTTTGTCTTCTAAGAAGCTTGTTAGGAATCTCTTGTCCTTATATAGTCAGACTTTAATCTTTGTGTTCTTCAAAGAACACATTAAATGAGAAATATTTTTCTGGGGACTTTCTTATCTTACAAAAGTCAACCAAACTGGTGTTGAATGAGAACTCAAAGATACAGAGCTACTCCGGCTGGCTCAACCTGGTCTACTCTTGTGTTGTTAAGACATCTCCAAGGCAACCAAAAAAACAAAAAGAATAAAAAAAAAAAGAAATCTCCAAGGCTAGACTGGCTAGTGCTAGGGTCATTCAGGAATGCTCAATGACTGTGTAATCAAATTGGGGCAGGTTACATACTAGCATAGCCTATTAATATTTGTCTCTGGTTCCATCCTTGAAGACTCATAATCATTTGTATTTATTTGTTTGTTTGTTTTGGTTTGGGGGCCACACATGGTGAAGCTCAGGGGTTACTCCTGGCTATGAGTTTAGAAATTGCTCCTGGCTCTGGGGACCATATGGGATGCAGGGGATCAAACCCAGTTCTGTCCTGGGTCAGCGCCGCATACAAGGCAAATGTCCTACCACAGTGCTATTACTCCAGCCCTGACTCATAATTATTTTCAAATGAAATTTTCTCTAATGTTACATTACAAATTTATAATATAGTCATCAGATACTATTCTGTTAATTATTTATTTATTTATTTACTTTTTTTTGTAATTTTATATATTAGGAGGGGGAATATTGGGCCATATCCATGAGTGTCCAGTATGATTTCTGAGTCAATGCTCGGGATTGGCCATGGTAGTGTGTGGGAGACTTTATTCAAACTAGGATGAACCATATGTAAAACAAATGCTCTGACCCCTGTACTATGGCTCCAGTGCCATACTAATTTTTAGAATTTTAAAATAGCAATGATATTTTTATTTGCTGAACTAGCATAAAGATGTATATAGCACGCTTAATGCATATAAGTATTTTATAATCTCACATTGAACATCTTGCCACTGCTATATCATTGTTAGTGTAAGGGATCAAGTGGGATCTAACATGCCTTCTAAGAGACTCTTGTAGACCTTTGTATTGCTATTTAGCTTGTCCTCTTGTGAGGATATTTGTATTTTTTGGGGGGTGGGCACACCCGATGATGCTCAGGGGCTACTTCTGGCTGTACTCAGAAATTGCTCTATGGGACTCGGGATGATCAAACTGTGGTCCGTCCTAGGCTAGTGTGGGCAAGGCAGATAGATTCCTTACAGCTTGCGCTACCACCACGGGATATTTGTTTTTTATCTGCTTTTATATTTTTTTCTTATTATACCTCAAATAAATTGCAGACCTTTATTTAAAATATCATGAGAAGATCTTATTTATTTATATAAATAATTTTGGAATTACTGCTTTTACTTATCTTTGTTATGATTTAAGGTCTATTAACTGTTCTGAGAATATTTTCCTTAATTGGACTTCAACTCTTACAATCTTCATCAGAATATTATAACATCTGTTACCAAAACAAATCATTGTATTTTAAATGTTTTAATTGTTTTATGTTCTTCATTAAACTGTCATCAATCTCATCCTTATGTAAGTCAGTATGATTTAAAAAAGTGCATCTAACTTCTATAGGCAAGTGAAAAAATTAATTGCAAACTCATTGAGGAAAGATTGATATAATGGCAATGAATATACAAAATGAAATAATACTGAAAGAATATATGCATCTTTTTAAATAATATTTGAACTTACTAATTTTCTGGGAACATTTATTCTCTCAATATTTAAATTATAAACAATGACACTTGAAATGAAGAACATTTCATTATCATGGTAAACTCACTTTATATGATTATATTGAAGTAAAGATCACAAACACTGATTCTACATATTTATAAAATTTTGCACAACTATACTTGTGCTTGTGTTCTTTGAAATATATTATTTTCTATGTGTATATACAAGTAAGATTTTCTCATTATGCTCTGAGATTTTGCAACGGAGTAAAGTTCTGTTTTTCTGTTCCTCATCCCTAGTTTTTCTCCCTTTTAAGATACATTTGTTTTAAGTTAAAATTAAGTTAACAATTCATTTTGACTTAACTGATATATGAATCTGCTTTCTCTGAATTACTCCTGCTAACAAGATGTTATCACTTCCACCAGAACTCTGAGATGATCAACAATCCTAGGAAATTTACTGTAGGGAATTAATTTTGTATAAGCAATAGAGAGAAGTAAAACATTTTATATGGCTTATCCCCAATTTTCTCCATCTATGTACAGAAAAGATAAAAGAAAAGGGGAGTTTGTTGCCAAAGATACTAAACAACTAAATGTTTGTGTTAAAAGAAAATAATTGGGAAGTGCTTTTAAGAGAAATTAGTTTCTCTTGTCAACTGACATCAGGATGGATTACACTCAACTGTGTCGTAGAAGCAGAAATGAAATCTAACATATTTGCAGCTAAGACAATAGTGTGCATATTTTAAATTGCATCAGGTAGGGCCTATTATTTAAGATTCGTTGCTACTGTCATTGTCACAACATCCTACATTATTCAAACCAAGCATCAATTCCATTAGTCAGTCTCTCCTTTGCTGTCAAAGATGCAAATACCGGATTGTGTTGCTTAGACTAAATGCATCATCTGAATGGGAAATGTGTCAGGAAATATAAAATGATATAGCATATGATTTGTGAAATAAAAACTCAAATAGCTGAGATGCTATCTCCACAAATGAAGGACACTCCTTATAAAAAAGAGAAGATATTTATTTTTATTGTTATTTTTTAAAAACATTATTGATTGATTGATTGATTGTTGGATCACATGCATCAGTGCTCAGGGCTTACTTCTGGCTCTGCACTCAGAAATCACCCCTTTCAAGGTGGGCAACCATATGGGATGTCGGGAATAGAACTGGGTCCCTCCTGGGTAAGACACATGCAAAGCAAATGCCCCCACCACTGTGCTATTTTCGGCCCTGATTTAATTGGTTTGTTGTTGGATTTAATTGGTTTGTTGTTGGTGCTCAGGATTTACTCTTTACTCTGCACTTATAAAGGATACTGGAGATTGTACCTACGTCAGCCATGAGCAGAGCAAGAGCTCTATCTATTGTCCTATCTCTCTAGATCTTAAAAGATAGATTTGAGCCAACTGTAAGCTGACTGTAAGGCGACTTTAAGAGCACATCTATACAAACAATGTATAAACAATATATTAAATGTTTGCCTGGTACTCAATAAAAGATCAGTGCCTATTTTTGAGTGACTTGAAAAGTAGAGAGTGCATGTTTAGTATATTAATAGTACTCTGGAACCAAAATAATTTCGTAATTTTTGCTGAGATATTCTGAAATTGATAAAACAAACATATAATCACTAAATTCTCAAATTCCCATAAAGACCTATATGTGTATGTAAATTTATACCCTTTACAATTGTCAGTACTTCAATTGGCTAAGCAAGAGTGAATTATTGTCTTAATTAACTATCTGAACAATATCAGAATATATTTTATAAAATGCCTGTTCTTTTATTTTTTATCACAATGAATATCCAGAGGTGAAAAACAGGGAACGTTATGATTTCTGTTTCTGAGACATAATAGATCAAGATTCATTTCATGAGTTAAAGGATGAAATTTGCAACACATTCTCCAGAAGTAATCCTGAGGCGAGATATTAAAAGCAGATATTGGTCAACAGCTTAAAAAGATTTTTAACTTCACTGTGATGGAAGTGATTTCATTAAAACATCAAAGCAATCTGTTCAACTTGCTCAGCTTAATACAATATCTTATCTATTTTGCTTAAAAAGTAACACTACACATACTTGCTTTATAAGATTGATGGCATAATTTTTTACACCAACATTTATATATACTTAGGAATCAATCATATTTTAACTTATTAATATATGAAAATATAGCTATGAGTTTTATATTTGCATATATTAAATGAAGCTTATGATAATTTGAAATACATTTAAATCAGAACATAACACATAGAAATAATTAACTTTTATTAAGGATATGTAATATATAATGTAATTAATTTAACTTTATTTTTATTTATACCCTCATCAAATTTAGTGTTACAATAAAAATTTATATATAAAAGAGTTCCTTAAAACGTTTGAATATGGAGGGCTGGAGCGGTGGTGCAAGCAGTAAGGCGTTTGCCTTGCTGAGCTAGCCTAGGACTGACCTCAGTTCTATCCCCCAGCGTCCCATATGGTCCCCCAAGCCAAGAGCAATTTCTGAGCGCATAGCCAGGAGTAACCCCTAAGTGTCACTAGGTGTGGCTCAAAAACCAAAAATGATTGAATATGTGGCTGGAGAGATAGCCCAGCTATAGGGAGTTTGCTTTGCATGTGGCTGACCCAGAACATATGGTGGTTCAAATCCTGACATCCCATTATGTCCCCACAATCCAACCAGGAGCAATTTCTGAGCGTAGAGTCAGTAGTAACCCCTGAACACTGCCGGTGTGACCCCAAAACAAACAAACAAAAATTTTTGAATAACTTATTCATATTTAGTCAACTGTTTATTTTCCTGTCAAATTTCCAGTTCTGAGAAAATGAATAAAAATTCTATCAATCATAAAGACTGCTGCTCTACTCAATATAAACTTATTACCTATACTTTTTAAGAGTTTCATGAAATAAAATATAAGTGAATAAATAAAAGTATGTAGTTTTGTGGAAGACTGTTTAGACCACTCCTAATGAAATGTTATTAAAACCAAGAAGTCTCTATCTATATATAATATAAGTTATATATATAGAGTACACACACATATATCCATACACATATATGTATATATATGGGCTTTAAACAATAGTTTGGACATTATTTAACTAAAATTTACCTGCATAAAAGAACAAGGTTGAAAATTTTAAATGAAAAAGAAACAGTAACTGTGGATTGGTTTGTAAATTCCAAACAATAAATTTGATACTATGCACTTTTAATAGATTTTCATAAAAACATTTTTTAATTGTAGCATGCCTCAATTAACTTCTAAGATAAATAAAATCAATAGTGTAACATTTATGGTCTTTATTTCTTTTTATTCATACGCCTGGGAGAGGAAGTATAGTCATTTCTTCGATTGATTAATGTGCAAATTTTGATTAAAAAATCATTTTCCTTATTTTAGAAGCAAACTGCCATTATCAAGATTTCTCCATAATTGTTCAATGTTGCATTATGACACAAGCAAGCTTCATTCTTGGTACAGCAAGCCTCAGTTCAGTATTCTAATAAACATGTATGCCTGCTTAAATGTAGATTTAATTAGTGCACGTCATTGTCTTGCTCAATTGTATATTACATTACAGCCTTTTATATAAATATCTCCTTCCTACTTTCTCTTTGATTCTTGCTCATCCTTCTTTCTTTCTTTCTTCTTTCTTCTTTCTTTCTTTCTTTCTTTCTTTCTTTCTTTCTTTCTTTCTTTCTTTCTTTCTTTCTTTCTTTCTTTCTTTCTTTCTTCTTTCTTTCTTTCTTCTTTCTTTCTTTCTTTCTTTCTTCTTTCTTTCTTTCTTTCTTTCTTTCTCTCTCTCTTCTTCCTTCTTTCTTTCTTTCTTTCTTTCTTTCTTTCTTTCTTTCTTTCTTTCTTTCTTTCTTTCGCTCTTTCTCTCTTTCTCTCTTTCTTCTCTTTCTCTCTTTCTCTCTTTCTCTCTTTCTCTCTTTCTCTCTTTCTTCTCTTTCTCTCTTTCTTTCTTTCTTTCTTTCTTTCTTTCTTTCTTTCTTTCTTTCTTTCTTTCTTTCTTTCTTTCTTCTTTCTTTCTTCTTTCTTTGTTCTTCTTTCCTTTCTTTCTTTTCATTCCCTCCCTCCCTCCCTCTCTCCCTCCCTCTCTCCCTTCCTTCTTTCCTTCCTTCCTTCCTTCCTTCCTTCCTTCCTTCCTTCCTTCCTTCCTTCCTTCCTTCCTTCCTTCCTTCCTTCCTTCCTTCCTCTCTTTTTTTTATCTTTGCAAAATTATGTATAGGGCACATGTATGTCTCTTTTGCATTATTATATCAGTTTAAAAAGAATTTAAAAAAAATACTTTCATTAAGTTTTGTTTGTTTGGTTTTGGGACACCCGCTGAAACTCGGGGGTTACTCCTGCTATGGCCTCAGAAATTGCTCCTGGCTTGAGACATCATATGGAATGCTGGGAGATCAAACCACTGTCCGTCCTAGCACCATCACTCTGGTCTCTCATTAAATTTTTTAAGCAGGACATGTTATGTAGTAAATCTTTGAAGATGTTTTTCTTTGTTTTTTTTCCCTTTTTTTGACATATTTAATTATGAATAATGAGAAACCTGTATTCAATCCTATGTTGAAAATGAAATCTTTAAATTAATGTCCTAAATGATTTAGATTAGCATCAGTTTTTGTAAGTCTATGTTTATAAATCGCATAAACATTCTGAATAATGTGATTTAGTCTATTAAATATGCTAAACAAGGGGCCTGAGAGATAGCATGTAGGTAAAGCATTTGCCTTGCATACAGAATGTCAGTGGTTCTAATCCCGAGCCTGCCAGGAGCGATTTCTGAATGTAGAGTCAGGAGTAACACCTGAGCACTGCCGAGTGTGACCCAAAAAAACAAAACAAAAAAAAAAATGCTAAATAAAACATGGCTCCCAATAAGACTCCCAAGAAGCAATGTGTTTGTATCAGAGTTATTTCATGCATTTCTTTAGTAATTGTATAGCTCTATTACTTTAAATTAATTTCATGGCAATTAGGAAATATATATTTATTGAACTAAAATTACAATGCCAGAGTAATTTTTAGCCCAAAAATAATAAACTCAATTCTGTATTTTGCCTCTAAAATAGCTCTTGGAACAGTAAATAATTGAATATCACCACTTTTTAAATAATTTAATCACTTTTTATCAGATATAACCAATTCTTATGTTCATTTGCTTTAATCTTTTCTTTCTATCATTTATTTCCTACCTCAAGTATTTTGACTTCTCAGACATGTAATATACAGTATAGAGAGCAAATCATAGTAACTTAAAAACTTGCATGCAAGTTTTGCCTCTTGGGTAATAAACACTATTCAAAAATAAATTTTTTAAAGTAATTTGAATTTCTAGTAAAAATAAAAAGCATCTCTTTTAGGTATTTTTATATGTTGTAGCAATATAGTGAAACTGTAGAATAAACAATACAGAATAAAAATTGTCTTCTTATGCATAAAATAAGTATATTTTTATTCTCACTCTATATTGAGAATAATAAATTAGTGAAATAGAACTTTTACAAACCCTTTAAATAAAATCCACAACGGAAAGACAAAACTATGGGGTTTTATTAAAGACATATGGATGTGGGTATGCATAAAATTCCATAAACATGTGAACTACAATAAATGTCTTTTTTTCCAACGTATAAATCAAATGAAAAGGAATAAAGACATAACAATGGATCTAACTTTATTTTTTGTTTAGTTTGTGTGCCATACTTATAAAATCATATATGTACAATAAGGATCATATGTGGTGTATAGGAATTGTGGGCACCAATGAGATAGTATAAAAGGTAGGTACAGATCTGGCCTTGCACACAGTTGATTGGAATTTTATCCGCAGAATCCAATATGGCCACCTGAGCACTGACAGGAGTAATTCCTAAATGCAGAGACTGGAGTAATCCTTGAAAATGGCCAAGTTTGGCACAGAAACAGACAGACATAAATAAATAAAATAAAAATATACTAGCTGTTTACAACTAAAGCACCTCACCTCTGTACTAGCTCTCTGGCTCTTAACAAGGAATTTTAAAGGATGCTTTGAAAGTAAACTTTTTTTTAAGTCTAGACAGATGGTACAGTAGGAAAGGGACTTGTTTTGCAAGCTTCTTACCCTGGTACAATTCCTAATACCCACTATGTTCCCTGAGCTAAGTCAGCAGTAATTCCTAAGTGTAGAACCATAAGTAAACTCAGCTGTGTCAGATATGGCCTTATAATGATTATTATAATGGATAATAACAATAATTTCTTTTGGAATGGAGAATATTTGCCTCCACTTTTAAATGTTATAAGAGATTATTGGTTTGTTTAAGTAATGGTTACTAGAGGAAATCTCTCACATCAAACTTTTTTAGAAATAGACATGATTTGTATGATTATAATTTATAATATTGAGTAAAGATGGAACATAGGATTGTGCTTCTTACTAGTAAAGAATCAACAAGTGGGAAATAGCTTATGGATCAGGAGCACATGCTTTGATGCAAAAAAACTTTAACTTGATTCTCAACACCACATAGGCCCAGACCAATATTGAGAGTAGCCCTGCAGGAACAAAAGCAATTCCAGGCTCATTTGAATTCATTGGCCTGATGGTTTGAATATACTAGGAGAGGTCATAAACTCACTAAGCACTAATTTAGAGTTTTCTTCCAAAATCAAATGAAAATAAAGAAGATGGACATAGTATTCACCCTGAACTTCTTCCTGAAAATGATTTTTATACTAAAACTAAGGAAATCAACAAGAAAGTAATGACGTCAATAAAAGTACATACTTGAGTTCAGGGAAATTAAGAAAACCAATTGAGAAATAGGGACTTGACAAAATACTTTGGAAATATTCCTAGAAATTTTCTGGAACCTTTGATTAAACACAATAAGCTCTTCATGTGCAGGAATAAACATGGTATGAAAACTTTTTTTAACTTAGTGAATTCAATTAATTAATACAAAATGTGCACTAGAGCCAAATAATTTTTCTTATTAGTTCACTAATTACTGTCAACTGCATGCATATTATGAGGTGAAGATAAAATAACATTAACCCCTTAATATATATAGAAAATGTGACATAATTCCCTGCTATGATAAATTTTCAGGAAGAAATGGAAAAATCACTTTGATGTTGGCAAAGTTTGTCTACAATCTATAGAAAATAACATTACACATGGCCTTTGATATTTGAAAATAGTCCACTAAACATTATATGATAAGTTCTGTCCAGCATAACAGAGGGGATATGATAGAGAAAAATGTAGGACTTGGAAGATGAAAAAGTAGAATAAGGGGGTAGAAAGGAAGAGAAATAATATGAAATTGGGGCAACACATTTGACCAATTAACATTATTATTGAATTTTAACAATATCTGTGTATACATATAAAAGATTAAATAATACTACTTGAATGAACAACACATTCAAGACATTATGTCAATGTGAGTTTGGCTGCATAAAATGTGATTTTTTGTTTGTTTGTTTGTTTGGGCCACACCTTGTGACACTCAGGTATTACTCCTGGCTATGTAATCAAAAATTCCTCCTGGCTATGTACTCAGAAATTGCTCCTGGCTTGGGGGAACCATATGGGATGCCATGGGTTCAAACCTGGTCCGTCCTAGGCTAGCATCAGCAAGGCATCTGCGCCACTGCTCAGGCCCCTAAAATGTAAATTTTTAACTACTATCGCAAATCTTTGGTTTTTCACTCAATCTTTGGTTAAACAAGAAAAGTCTGAGGAAACACTTTACATAGATTTAAAAATATACAGAAAGTTTATAGAATTTATACAAAAATAAAAATAATATTCACAATTTAAAATTTATATAATTAAAATAGTAGTCATAGGTACATATGTATTATAGCTTTGAATACAATGTTAAAATTTACATATAACTGATGGAAGATATAGGTTTAGAGTTTAATATTATTTTCGTTTTTGTTTGTTTTTTTTGTTTGTTTTTTGTTTTTTTGGGCCACACCCGGCGGTGCTCAGGGGTTACTCCTGGCTCTATGCTCAGAAACAGCTCCTGGCAGGCGCAGGGAACCATATGGGACACCGGGATTCGAACCAACCACCTTTGGTCCTGGATCGGCTGTTTGCAAGGCAAACGCCGCTGTGCTATCTCTCCGGGCCCAGAGTTTAATATTATTTTCAAGGACAATCTCAGATTTTCTTCAAGCCATATTTTTCCCCTTTAAGATTACTAATTTGGGGCCGGGTAGGTGGCGCTGGAGGTAAGGTGTCTGCCTTGCAAGCGCTAGCCAAGGAAGGACCACGGTTCGATCCCCCGGCGTCCCATATGGTCCCCCCAAGCCAGGGGCGATTTCTGAGCACATAGCCAGGAGTAACCCCTGAGCGTCAAACGGGTGTGGCCCAAAAAACAAAACAAAACAAAACAAAACAAAAAAAAAAAGAAGAAGATTACTAATTTATCTCATTTTATCTTTTTCTTTCTCAGCTTTCTTGTCTACTTTATATACTCTGATATCCTTATGTTGTAGTTTTTTGGTTTTTTTTTTAATTTTTTTTTTTGGTTTTGTTCTTGGTCCACACATGGCAGTGCTCAAGGGTTACTCCTTGCTCTTTGCTCAGAAATGACTCCTGGTGAATTCCAGGGACCTTTTAGAATGCCAAGAATCGAATGCAGGTCATGCACTACAAGTGCTCTACTCACTGTAATATCTCTCTGGCCCTGTTGCAAATATTCTAACTAGCAGTAGTAAAAATGATTTAATTATGAATATATAAGCCTTTACATGTAAAAAAAAACCCACAAAGCTGCACAAAACCGAATAGTTATTTATAAATAAAAATAAAGTTATTTTTCTAATACATTAAACATATAAGGTCAATGGGAATAAAAATACAATAAAACTGCTTTGTTCAAAGAAATATTTAGTGATAGGATTTAGTTCATCTTTGTTGTACCACTCAGTGACTTCCCGGCACCAAGAATTCTTCTAGTCTCTTGAACCTGCTAGCTCATAGAATACATACAATTTCTGATTAATTCAAAGAGGAAGGTTGACCTTTTTATCCATCCTCCTATGGAAGTTCCCATTTTTCAGTCATAATTAGCACAATTAAGACATAATGAGAAAAACCCTTTTATATTATAAAACTTCACAGCAAACCATGGATAAGTTATAACTCCTCTTAACCTGAAGTAGTACTGACATTTTAAAAATTTCGCTTCTTAAGACACATGCATAAATCTCTAATGTTGGAATTTCCAAGGAAATAGTTTTTGAACAAGTTTCCTCCTGAAGCTAATAAAAGTCTTACATTTGGGTGAGAACAAGCATAATTCTTCTTTAAGATAACCTTGGGTTTTCAGTGGATAGCTTTTCTTGTACTTTTGATACACTCCTACATTACTATTACTAGCCATTAGACAGACATCATCAACTTGGCCTTTCCACCCTTCTCTTGCAGTTCAATCATTTTTATAGGACAGATACTCTATTCTTCTTGAAATACTTTCAAAACTTTACTTCTGGGGCCGGGCGGTGGCGCTAAAGGTAAGGTGCCTGCCTTACCTGCGCTAGCCTAGGAAGGACCGCGGTTCGATCCCCCGGCGTCCCATATGGTCCCCCAAGCCAGGAGCGACTTCTGAGCACATAGCCAGGAGTAACCCCTGAGCATCACTGGGTGTGGCCCAAAAACCAAAAAAAAAAAAAAAAAAAAAAAAACTTTACTCCTTGCACATATTGCTGAACTTCTCCAAAGGCAACAAGTGGCTATTATTACATCTCCTTCAAAAGTTATATTTTCCTTTTTTATTCTTTCTATGACCTGACTAGAACCTTCTAACATTTTCATTCGTAGATGATATGCTGTCACCAGCAATGAGATTTTTCTAAAATTAACAATAAAAAAGGTGAAAAGTACTTCTTTCACTTGAACAATGTATTCAAAATGTATTCTTAAATATATGTGTTCCTTGGCAGAAGTAGCCAAGGGGTGTAAAGAGGAAGGTTTGGAGAAATTAATTACTAAGTTATAGAAGAGTAATTATTGGGGAACTTTGACACTTTGGTAATGGTGGTAGTGTAGTAACATTACTCAGCACAAATAATAATATGAATACCATGGTAACTGGTAACCATGCTACCCTAAGTAAAATTTTTTTATTTGTTTTGGGGCCACACCTGGTGATACCCCCTGGTTATCCTGGCTCTGCATTCAGGATACACTCCTGGTGAGGTTCAGTTGTCCATTTGGGATGTTGGGGATTTGACCCAAGTTGGCTATATTAAAGCAAGTGCCCTATTCACTGTTCCATTGCTTCAGCTCTCAAATGAAATTGTTAGATGAATATGTACCCCTGTAAATAAAAGGAGAAAGAAATATATAAACTAATTGACATCTTTAAATATTTAATGAAATTTTCTTAAAATAAAATATAAATATTTTTCAGATATCTAAAACTCCTCATTCTCATAGATATATTTACTAAAAAGTTGATAACTAAATTTATTTATTAAATTAAATAATTACTTTCAGCAAACTCAAACCAGATGTAGTATTTAGGTTTTCTCCCATCTCGTTAGAGTTATGTTTTATAGAGATGTCCAAAAAAATTTTGGAAAACAAACAACCAAACGACAAAAACAAAACTCAGTCTCCATGTCAGGTATCTTTCAGTAAATTTCTAGTCTTGGCTAATAGATATAAAGAAAGTGCAGTAAACTGAGATTTTAAATAAGCTCAAAGAAAATCACCACCTCTGAATTAATGCAATTATTTTCTTAGGTAAAAGGGTGAGAAATCAGAGTAGAAGGCTAAAAGACCATTTTGTAGAAGTTCTCAGGGCATGCAAACACAATAGATAAATGCAATCTCCTGGTTCACCTTTTACATTTTCTTACTGGAACATTAGTTCCTGTCTACAGAATTGATCTGGGTAATGCCTGGAAACAGGAGGCCTCTAGGAAATGCTGGTAATGAAAGGGCTTTGTTTCCCACCCACACACAAGGAGCTTCAGCTGCTGACAAAGTACAATCCATTGCGTTTCTCTTGATTGACATGTGTGGTTAATTGAGTGTCACATTGTGTTCATGTCACCTGTGTTATGAAGCCCGCAACAAGAGATTGTCCCTGACAAGTAATAGCTCAGAGTGAGCATAAATAAAGCATCCCATTGATCTGGGGATAGCTGCAAGTAGACCCCACAGCCAATCAGCTTCTCAACTCTTGCAAATGCTAAGAGCGCTATAATCCCTGTCTTTCCGCCTCTTTTCCAAAAAGACTTCGTACATGGACATTTTGATTGATATAAGAGGCTGCAAGGAATGTATGGCTTTCTCTACAACAGGATTGAAGCTTCCACCTTTCTTCCTTGGCAGCATATTAGCACTTTCCTTGTCTTTACTATATTAAAGTCTGCTTTCAAAGAAGAAATACAATGGTTGGTGGATGGACTGACATACATATCACCAAAGGTATCTGACATACATATCAGCTTCCCATAACGATGTGGAAAGTGGCGAAGAATGTTAGAGATAAAAGAGGGGTGTCGGATTTAAGGTTGGTTATATACTATAAGACAGACATTGTCCATCATGTGCTGTCACCCCGTAAAGCAGAGTGAGTCCTATTAATCATATGTTTCCATAGTAACAATCTTATCAGTTTTATTCTGATTATCATTTTGGAAAAGAACTATGATTATATTTCTAACATCATCCAGTGTTTCTTGAAAGCAGCTCCCTTTACTGTAGGTGCTGCACAATGAAAAGAAAAGAAAAATCCTTAATTGAGAATTTGATCAAAAATGCAAGAGGGATGAAAAATCAGTATGAAAAAGGAATATGTAGTTTATTGATCCACATGAATCAGATACTTTCAAACACCTGTGTCTCAACAGCTCCTAACACTCTTAAAATGTACTATAGCATAAGCAAAGAGTTCTGGATCTATGTATTATGTTTCCCAATATTTTCCATAAAATAAAAGATATTTTAAAAATATTTAGCTTCTAACTCACTTTAAAATGAAGTATATGGAGTAATATATTATTATAAAACCATATTTAATAAAATAGATCTGCAAAAACTAAGTTATGAGGCATTTTACTAATAAAATAACATTTTATTATTTTTGGTAATACTCTAAGTTTTTGTGAATTGTTAACAATTGTTTAAATAGAAAAAAGCTGAATTCTAATATTGACATGTACAATAACTATTGTATTATTTCTTGTAGCATGCATCATCTGAAGTACTTTACTGTACACTTGAAACAGAAGAACAATAAAAAACATGATATTTTATTATTTCAATTTATTATTTTTATCATGCTTTCTTCTACTTGGGCAGAAGAATTAAATAAATAGCACCCGAATTTCTTTTTTTTTTTATTTAAACACCTTGTTTACATACATGATTGTGTTTGGGTTTCAGTCATAAAAGGAACACCACCCATCACCAGTGCAACATTCCCATCACCCATGTCCCAAATCTCCCTCCTCCCCACCCGACCCCTGCCTGTAATCTAAACAGGCTCTGCATTTCCCTCATACATTCTCAATATTAGGACAGTTCAAAATGTAGTTATTTCTCTAACTAAACTCATCCCTCTTTGTGGTGAGCTTCCTGAGGTGAGCTGGAACTTCCAGCTGTTTTCTCTTTTGTGTCTGAAAGTTATTATTGCAAGAATGTCTTTCATTTTTCTTAAAACCCATAGATGAGTGAGACCATTCTGCGTTTTTCTCTCTCTCTCTGACTTATTTCACTCAGCATAATAGATTCTGTGTACATACATGTATAGGAAAATTTCATGACTTCATCTCTCCTGACAGCTGCATAATATTCCATTGTGTATATGTACCACAGTTTCTTTAGCCATTCGTCTGTTGAAGGGCATCTTGGTTGTTTCCAGAGTCTTGCTATGGTAAATAGTGCTGCAATGAATATAGGTGTAAGGAAGGGATTTTTGTATTGTATTTTTGTGTTCTTAGGGTATATTCCTAGGAGTGGTATAGCTGGATCATATGGGAGCTCGATTTCCAGTTTTTGGAGGAATCTCCATATTGCTTTCCATAAAGGTTGAACTAGACGGCATTCCCACCAGCAGTGGATAAAGGTTCCTTTCTCTCCACATCCCCGCCAGCACTGTTTGTTCTCATTCTTTGTGATGTGTGCCATTCTCTGGGGTGTGAGGTGGTATCTCATTGTTGTTTTGATTTGCATCTCCCTGATGATTAGGGATGTGGAGCATTTCTTCATGTGTCTTTTGGCCATTTGTATTTCTTCTTTGTCAAAGTGTCTGTTCATTTCTTCTCCCCATTTTTTTGATGGGATTAGATGTTTTTTTCTTGTAAATTTCTGTCAGTGCCTTGTATATTTTGGAGATTAGCCCCTTATCTGATGGGTATTGGGTGAATAGTTTCTCCCACTCAGTGGGTGGCTCTTGTATCCTGGGCACTATTTCCTTTGAGGTGCAGAAGCTTCTCAACTTAATATATTCCCATCTGTTAATCTCTGTTTTCACTTGCTTTGAGAGTGCAGTTTCCTCCTTGAAGATGCCTGTAGTCTCAATGTCCTGGAGAGTTTTGCCTATGTGTTGTTTTATATATCTTATGGTTTGGGGTCTGATATCGAGGTCTTTAATCCATTTGGATTTTACCTTCGTACATGATGTTAGCTGGGGGTCTAAGTTTAATTTTTTGCAAGTGGCTAGCCAGTTGTGCCAACACCACTTGTTGAAGAGGCTTTCTTTGCTCCATTTAGGATTTCCTGCTCCTTTATCAAAAATTAGGTGATTGTATGTCTGGGGAACATTTTCTGAGTATTCAAGCCTATTCCACTGATCTGAGGGTCTGTCCTTATTCCAATACCATGCTGTTTTGATAACTATTGCTTTGTAGTAAAGTTTAAAGTTGGGGAAAGTAATTCCCCCCATATACTTTTTCCCAATGACTGCTTTAGCTATTCTAGGGTGTTTATTGTTCCAAACAAATTTCAAAAGTGCCTGATCCACTTCTTTGAAGAATGTCATGGGTATCTTTAGAGGGATAGTGTTGAATCTGTATAATGCCTTGGGGAGTATTGCCATTTTGATGATGTTAATCCTGCCAATCCATGAGCAGGGTATGTGTTTCCATTTCCGCGTGTCCTCTCTTATTTCTTGGAGCAGAGTTTTATAGTTTTCTTTGTATAGGTCCTTCACATTTTTAGTCAAGTTGATTCCAAGATATTTGAGTTTGTGTGGCACTATTGTGAATGGGGTTGTTTTCTTAGTGTCCATTTTTTCCTTATTACTATTGGTGTATAGAAAGGCCATTGATTTTTGTGTGTTAATTTTGTAGCCTGCCACCTTGCTATATGAGTCTATTGTTTCTAGAAGCTTTTTGGTAGAGTCTTTAGGTTTTTCTAAGTAGAGCATCATGTCATCTGCAAACAGTGAGAGCTTGACTTCTTCCTTTCCTATCTAGATTCCCTTGATATCTTTTTCTTGCCTAATCGCTATAGCAAGTACTTCCAGTGCTATGTTGAATAGGAGTGGTGAGAGAGGACAGCCTTGTCTTGTGCCAGAATTTAGAGGGAAGGCTTTTAGTTTTTCTCCATTGAGGATAATATTTGCCACTGGCTTGTGGTAGATGGCCTTAACTATATTGAGAAAAGTTCCTTCTATTCCCATCTTGCTGAGAGTTTTGATCAAGAATGGGTGTTGGACCTTATCAAATGCTTTCTCTGCATCTATTGATATGATCATGTGGTTTTTATTTTTCTTGTTATTGATGTTGTGTATTATGTTGATAGACTTACGGATGTTAAACCATCCTTGCATTCCTGGGATGAAACCTACTTGATCGTAGTGGATGATCTTCTTAACGAGGCATTGAATCCTATTTGCCAGGATTTTGTTGAGGATCTTTGCATCTTCATTCATCAGTGATATTGGTCTGTAATTTTCTTTTTTCGTAGCATCTCTGTCTGGTTTAGGTATCAGGGTGATGTTGGCTTCATAAAAGCTATTTGGGAGTGTTTCCACTTGTTCAATTTCATGAAAGATTCTTGCCATGATTGGTAGTAGTTCCTCTTGGAAAGTTTGATAGAATTCATTAGTGAATCCTTCTGGGCTTGGGCTTTTGTTTTGGGCAGACTTTTGATTACCATTTTTATTTCATCAATGGTGATGGGGGTGTTTAGATATGCTACATCCTCTTCTTTCAACCGTGGAAGATTATAAGAGTCCAAGAATTTATCCATTTCTTCCAGGTTCTCATTTTTAGTGGCATAGAGTTTTTCAAAGTAGTTTCTGATTACCCTTTGAATCTCTGTCATATCAGTAGTGATCTCTCCTTTTTCATTCCTAATACGAGTGATCACGTTTCTCTCTCTCTCTTTCTTTGTTAGGTTTGCCAGTGGTCTATCAATCTTGTTTATTTTTTCAAAGAACCAACTTCTGCTTTCGTTGATCTTTCGGACTGTTTTTTGGGTTTCCACTTCGTTGGTTTCTGCTCTCAGCTTTGTTATTTTCTTCTGTCTTCCTATTTTTGGATTCTTTAGTTGAGTACTTTCGAGTTCTATTAGCTGTGTCATTAAGCTACTCAGGTAAGCTCCTTCTTCTTTCTTGATGTGTGCTTGCAAAGCTATAAATTTTCCTCTCAGTACTGCTTTTGTTGTGTCCCATAAGTTCTGATAGTTTGTGTCTTTATTGTCATTTGTTTCCAGGAACCTTTTTATTTCCTCCTTGATTTCATCTCGGACCCACTGGTTATTGAGTATGAGGTTGTTTAACTTCCAGGTGTTAAAGTTTTTCTTCTGAGTTCCTTTGGAATTCACAAATAATTTCAAAGCCTTGTGGTCAGCGAAGGTAGTCTGCAAAATTTCTATCCTCTTGACCTTATGGAGGTATGTTGTATGTGCCAGCATGTAGTCTATCCTGGAGAATGTCCCATGTACATTGGAGAAGAATGTGTATCCAGGTTTCTGGGGATGGAGTGTCCTATATATATCCACTAGGCCTCTTTCTTCCATTTCTCTCCTCAGGTCTAGTATATTCTTGTTGGGTTTCAGTCTGGTTGACCTATCCAGTGTTGACAAAGCAGTGTTGAGGTCCCCCACAATTATTGTGTTGTTATTGATATTGTTTTTCAGATTTGTCAACAGTTGTTTTAAATATTTTGCTGGCCCCTCATTTGGTGCATATATGTTTAGGAGAGTTATTTCTTCCTGCTCTACATACCCCTTGATTAATATAAAATGTCCATCTTTGTCCTTACAACCTTCCTGAGTATAAAGTTTGCATTATATGATATTAGTATGGCCACTCCAGCTTTTTTATGGGTGTTGTTTGCTTGGATAATTTTTCTCCAGCCTTTTATTTTGAGTCTATGTTTGTTCTGACTATTCAGGTGCGTTTCTTGTAGGCAGCAGAAGGTTGGATTGAGTTTTTTGATCCATTTAGCCACTCTGTGTCTCTTGACTCGTGCATTTAGTCCATTGACGTTGAGAGAAAGAATTGTCCTGGGATTTAATGCCATCTTTATATCGAAATTTGGTGTGTCTTTTGGTTAGTCTTGGTTTAAATTAGGTCTTTCAGTTTTTCTCTTAAGACTGGTTTTGAGTCTATAAAGTTTCTGAGCTGTTTTTTGTCTGTGAAACCATGTATTCTTCCGTCAAACCGGAAAGTGAGTTTTGCTGGGTACAGTATTCTAGGTGAAGCATTCATTTCATTCAGTCTTTTCACAATATCCCACCACTGCTTTCTGGCATTTAGTGTTTCTGGTGACAGGTCTGCTGTAAATCTCAAGGATGCTTGCTTGAATGTAATTTCCCCTTTTGATCTTGCTGTTTTCAGAATTCTGTCTCTATCTGTGGGATTTGTCATTGTGACTAGGATGTGTCTTGGGGTGGTTTTTCTTGGGTCTCTTTTGGTTGGTACTCTTCGGGCATGCAGGATTTGATCACATATATTCTTTAGCTCTGGGAGTTTCTCTTTAATGATGTTCTTGACCGTTGATTCTTCCTGGAAATTTTCTTCCTGGGTCTCTGGGACTCCAATGATTCTTAAGTTGTTTCTGTTGATCTCATCGTAGACTTCTATTTTCGTCTGTTCCCATTCTTTGACTAATTTTTCCATTGTCTGTTCATTTGCTTTAAGTTTTTTTCCAATTTCTCCTGCTGTATGGAATTGTTATGTATCTCATCTTCCATAGCACCAAGTCTATTCTCAGCTTCTGATACCCTGTCCCAGAGCTTATCCATTTTGTCATTCACTTCGTTTACTGATTTTTTCAGGCCTGTTATTTGACATGTTATTTCAGTTTGGAGTTTTGTGATTTCTGTCTTCATATTTTCTTGATTATTATTAGTGTTCTGTTCCACTCTATCCATGGTTTTTTTGAGGTCTTTGAGCATCTTCCATATTGCTACTCTAAAGTCTTTATCTGAGGGGTTGATTAGTTGGTTGGTCATTAACTGGTCATCAGAATTGTCATCTTCATTCTCTATGTGTGATGCTGGCCTGCGTTGTTTCCCCATTGTCACACTTGTATTGTGGGTTTTTCTACGTGTTGTGGTGGTATTCATTGTTTCTATGATGCAGGCAGCACACTTCTCTAGCTCTGCCCTTTCTGGATGGGCCGGCTTGCCTCCAAGGTAGGTGAGTCCTCCGTGGATGAAGCCTCAGACAGGATCAAATCTTAGGCCTGAGCACGCAGCAGAGAAGACAGTCTGGAGAGAAGTTCTTGCTTCTGTGATCCAACACAGTTCTTAGTGTGTTTTTTTTCCTTCTTGTGATGGTGTTATTTTTTTAGAAAGAGCGCACGGCTGCGTAGCGAAGTGGAGCTAAGTGCCTTCTGGAGCCTCTTTTCAGCCCACTCTCATGAGGTTCACGCAACAGGATAGTAGAGAGACACACACAGGCAGCACTCACAGTTTTTCACAGTCGGGCCCCACTGGACAGGCGTAGTTTTCACTCGCTTTCTTGGCAGCTTCAGAATGCTGTATTTTTGGGGTCGCTTCCCAGAACTCTGAGGAGAGTTGCTGGGTAGCTTCAGTTTTTGGGGGGTTTGCTTCCCAGGGCTCTGAGGTGAGCTTCCAGAGTTCAGGAAAGACAGAGAAGAGTAGGACAGGGCTCCCTTCAGGTCCTCAGTTTCCTCAGAAGGAGCACAGCCGGGTGGAGACTCTGCAGGTAGAGCAATCAGCACTCTGCCTGGCAACCCCCACATCCAGCCATTTCTTACTCACTCACTGGCTCGCTGGGTAGCTTCCGAATGTAGTTTCTTTGGGGTTCACTTCCCAGGGCTGAGGAGAGCTTCCAGAGTTCAGGAAAGACAAAGAAGAGTAGGACAGGGCTCTCTTCAGGTCCTCAGTTTCCTCAGAAGAAGCACAGCCGGGTGGAGACTCTGCAGGTAGAGCAATCAGCACTCTGCCTGGCAACCCCCACATCCAGCCATTTCTTACTCACTCACTGGCTCGCTGGGTAGCTTCCGAATGTAGTTTCTTTGGGGTTTGTTTCCCAGGGCTCTGAGGAGAGCTTCCAGAGTTCAGGAAAGACAGAGAAGAGTAGGACAGGGCTCCCTTCAGGTCCTCAGTTTCCTCAGAAGAAGCACAGCCGGGTGGAGACTCTGCAGGTAGAGCAATCAGCACTCTGCCTGGAAACCCCCACATGTAGCCATTTCTTACTCACTCCCGAATCTCTTCTTTTTAAAAAAATAATTATTAACCCCTGAGCACTGCTGGGTGTGACCCCCCAAAAAAACCCAAAAAAATAATTATATAATCACCATGGTTACAAAATTTTTCACGATTGAGTTTTAGTCAAACAATGTACACCACCCTTCACCAGTGTATGTTTCCTATCACCATTAAGACATGATGTTTTGATGCTATAATTTTCTTTAATTAAGAAAACCCTGATTTGAGAAAATAAATCTCTTAACAGTATTTTAAGGATATTTTTGTTTTGCTTTGTTTTGTTTTGGATCAACCCCTGGAGTGCACATGTTAATCCTGGCCTTCCCCTGCTCAGGAAACACTGCTGCCAGGGAGAAGGGATTCACGGGTGTAGAAGATTGAAACTGGATTGATCTAGTGCAAGGCAAATGTTCTAACCACTGAACAATCACTAGGACACCAATTTGAGAAATTTGATATAGGTTTTTCTGAAACACTACTCAAAACATTTGTGACCACTAAATTTCAATAAAATACAATTTGAAAAAAAGTGAAGTTATAGAACACTGGTCCTTAGGACCTATTGATCATTTTAAATATTGTATACAGTATGCTCACATTTAACTTTCACTTAGTAACTTTTCAACTCCACCATTTCTATAAATGCTTTGTTTAGGAATTATTTTGCTTCAGGGGTGCAGTGGTAAAGCATTTGCCTTGCATGTGGGACCTCAGTTCGATCCCCAGGCAACCCATATGGTCCCCCAAGCCAGGAACAATTTCTGAACACGTAGCCAGGAATAACCCTTGAGCATCATAGGGTGTGGCTCAAAAAGAAAAAAAAGATTATTTTACTTCAAACAATACACAATAACCCTCAATTTTCCCAGTGAAACTATCTTCCATATCAGTAGTCCCTTTTGTCCACAAAATGACATTTAACACATCTTATCTCACTGGAAAATTCTGAGCTAAATCATATATTTTAATTAGGAAGCTTCATATTTTTAAATAATTAAGAAATGTATAAAAGATATCAAACTTATTTGGGGACTAAATATTAAACAAAATTACCAAAATGCCTACAGATTGTAGCTGTCACTCTTGGTTCAAAGATACAGTTGAAATTAAATTCAAATTAAATAAGAATGTAATTTTCAATAATTCTAATACCAGAAAAATATAGACTCTCATAGTCAAGTGATGTTTAACGAAGATTTAACAAATCTGAAAGTTGACTCAAGGACAAAGAGACTAACCCTATCAAATTGACTATCAATAATTAAGGTCTTTAATGCTGAGAATAATTTAGATAATAAGATTGCTATGAAGTAAATAAATATCAAATTAGGATTTGTGGCAGTCACAGGTGTTTGGCAGTGATGGTCTATAATCACAGAGAAAATTGAATGCATTTTATTCAGCATAATTAGAAAAAAATGAAGTTTATATGCAAATTGTAAACCACTTTAGTCAAAGATAACTGGTCATCCTGCTTTTGGTAATTTAAACTTTCATTAAGATGAGAATTTTCAAAGTATCTATTTTCTATGCAATTTAAATGCAGCTGGTTACACTCTTTCAGTCATGTGAGAGGGAAAAAAAATTAAGTGTCACAGATAACCCTCCTGTCTTGTTTTGATGCTGTCTAAACAACATATGCATTTTACAAACTACTTTTTCACTTCTCTCTGCACAGGAAGTTAAAATTCAGAAGGTTAATCTGGGTGTTTTCTGTACTAAACATTATTTTAAAGGAAGCAAGTCTAGTAGGTAGGGCAGAGTAAAAAATGGGGAACATTAAAATGAAAATATAAAATTTACATGTTCTAAGAACAAATTGGGAATATAAACATTGTTGCTGACTTGCACTTTTCTCAGTCAGAGCTACATGTTTTTAAATATTAAACTTCTTACATATTCTGTCATACTTCAATATTTACAAATGTCTTATCTCCCTCTTTTTAGACTATAAACTGTTTTATCCTATCTCAAACACTATACAGATTATTGCAATCTCTAAAATATCCCCATGATATATTTAATATACATAGACCATATGTTGTTAATAAAATGACCATGTGGTTAATGACCACATGGCATTATGAAATTTCTAAATAGCCAAATACATTACAGTTAACAAAAAATATGCGAAGTCCTTTGCCTCCTAACATTAAATTGTGTTTTAAAGCTACAAAATCAGGATGGTGTGATAGAGAAGTAAAGACAGAAATTGTGACCAGTGGGATAAAATTTAGATTTTTAAAGGAAGACCCACATATACAGAAACCTAATCTTTGATAAATAATCTATGTGTATGAAGAGGAACAGGGAAAGTTTCTTCAAAACATGTTGGTGAGAAAAATGGTCAGCTATATGAAAATAATAGAACATACTCACACATACACATACTCATCTTTTTTATTAATTTTTTATTTTTAATTATAAGAAAAAAGATGCAAAAAAGAGGATAAGGTAAAGTTACAGTGGAAGGACAATCACCCATAAACAGAATTATCAGTAGTCTCATTGCTGATATCTTAACTTTGAACTTTCAGCCAAAGAACATTAAGAAAAATAAAACAGAACCCATGTACAATTACTTTGTCCCTCAAGTCCCCAGATTGTAGTACATAATATTTCTTAGCAGCACACAAAGCAATCTAAAGACATAAAACTTATGTAACTCCTTAAACATTGAATGCAAAGTATTTTTTTACATTTCCATGCACATGCATATTAGTTTAAGTTAACCTCAAAAGTTTAAGTGAGTTGTTTTTTTTAAGAATTAGAGTCAAAGGAGCACAGTAAAAACGGTATTAGAGTGGCGATTATTGTTTGCATAGGCCCACCAAAATATGAGGGACATGGAAAGGAAAAGCCTTGGCCAAAATACAAGGAGATCCTACCCCTGAAGTTTCCTGGCATAAGACCAACTCTAGGCTCCAGGCAAACTACTTTGTCCAATCCAGGTCATTGTCTGTAGTGCCAATACACTTTTATTTTTCACACAGTCTCTGTTGTTGGTATCATGTTTCTGTATTAAAGATCCTGAAATCTGTATATCCTAGATTGCAATCAGGATGGTGCAGAGCGTCCTCTCGCTTCACCTCACAATTAAAGGGCAATGCAGAGAACCCTGTCCTGTAAGCAGGTGGTTGTTGTTGTCAAGTCTTCTTAGTGCTAAGGGAAGTCTCTTTTGAGCAAGTCAATGTCAGAGCCGTGGTAGGGTCTTCCCTGGTAAAGGATTGCTTCCAGGTGTTGTTATAAAAAATCCTTGGATGTTTTGTAGCTAGCTTTCCTGATTCAGGGGTGAATGGAGGATGCCCATTCTTCTGAGGCCTGTGCCAGGTCATTATATCAATGTTCCGGGTGTAAGGTCCCATTGCACTGTGAGATTTGTGTGTTTCAATCTCTATTAGACAAGAACTTATTTGTATGTATAGTATTTTTCCATTTTAATGTGCCTGTACAAACAAGGAACAATGCCACGTGGTGTTATAGGCACATATTTGGGCCATAAGAACAAATCCAACAATCCCCATGACATTGTTCAATCATAAGCATTAAACTGAGGGACTCTTCCACCAAAATTCCTTATTGAACAGCTCACAAAGAGAAGACAAGATAAAAAGTGGGTAGAATCATCACGGTAAAAGAATATTTAGAAAGAGTTATAGCTGTTAAAGAAAATACACATAAAATATTCAAAAGACATATGTGTCCATTTTATGTCTTTTGAAACAGTTGGTGGTTGTTAAATCAAATGCATGACTTTGGTCTGTGATTAGAACTGTGTAGTAAAAAGGATAAATGTGGGGTACTGATGGTTGGGGGTGAGAGAGTTAAGGAGTAATAATGAGCTTTGTAGGAGTGTGCGTAAGGGCAGAATCTGTTGGGGCAAGAGGTCGATCTTGGTGCCTAACAAACTAAAGAACTGAGGGTAAAGAGGGTTAATTAAGGGGAAGATAACGAATCCAGATTGGGAGATGAGGGAGTAGAAGGGGCTCTGGTGTGGAGGAGAGGAAATATATCAAAGGGGCTATATACCATGTATAGATGAATTGTTTATGGATTAGGCTTGGCAGTCAGAGAGGACCACTGTATAGGAAGTCATGTCTACATATACACTGATTTTAGAGACCAATTTGAATATTATCCTCCAAATCTAGGGAATTTCATTTTTATTCCTAGAAACAGTCGAGAATTAAGAATATTTTTGGGAGTTGTTAAAAAGTCAGAGTGGTCTTCAGGGCCACGCCTGGTAAATCGGGCCCTGGGGGGAGGGTGAAGGAGTGAAATAATGATCAGTAAAAATCTATTAAAATTGTAAGCACTATCCCATGGAATCATTATTTCTTCTTTTAACTTCATTCTGCTAGGGTATTACTCCTCTACACACCAATTTGGAGCTAAAGTTTTGGACCTGAACTTTCTACCCAGGTATGCTTCACTGGTAAATTCTGAACAGTACTGCCTTCAATAGACTTCTTTGTTTTCTATTACCCGATATCATTATGACAAATCCAAAATCTTTTATAATTAATTTTCCAACTTTTTTCTATCCAATAACCTTGCTCATTTAATTATAGTTATATTCTGAATTGTATTCTTTGCCTAATTAATATATGCAAATATCAAGAACAGGATAATTAAAGGATTATTTATAATACAAAAGAAAAAGTGACTCAGTAATTGAAGACTATATTATTAAACTTCCTCTGAAAATTAACTGCTCCCTTTAGCCACCCCTTAACCCCCTGAACCTGTAATTACTAAGTTGAACTTTTAGAGTGGCTTTTTAAATTTTTTTTGAAAGTGTGATTAGGTATTAACATGTTTGGTTTTCATAGCTTTTAAACTCTTAGAACTTTTAATATGTTAAACTCCTTAGAATTTACTTGGCTATTATTGCTTCTTTCATTAAAATAATATGGGCATTTTATTATAATTAAAAGCTACTAAGACTCTATGTTTTCGAAACAGTAGTGAATGCTTATGGTTTCATAAGAATGACTTATATTTTATATTGTTTAGCTCTAGAAAAAACTTAATTTTATGCAACATATTTATCCTTATAATTTGTCTATAGGACTATATTACATTATGAGTTTTTTTTTTGGATTTTGGATCACACCTGGCAGGCACAGCAGTTACTCCTGGCTCTGTACTCAGAAATCGCCCCTGGCAGGTACTGGGGACCATCTGTGAAGCTGGGATTCAAACCACTGTCCTGCTGCATGCAAGGCAAATGCTCTACCTTCATGCTCTCTCTCTCCTGCCATAATCAACTTTTCTCTGAGAAAATTGTCATATAGTGAGTTAGATTACTAAATGAAGGATGCCTCGTTACATAACTATGTGCAATAAGCTAGACCCAATATGTCAAAGGCACTATCCTAAGTCCTTATCCACTATTCTACTTGATTTCCCAAACTTAATTCTAGGGTATTGGCAATTAAAAACCAATAGCATTCATATTTATACATATGCACAATATATTTCAATTAAGATATTTATTTTACAAAAGTGCTTCTTTAGAAGTTTCAACTTACCAATCCAAGCACATTTTAACATTAAAAAATAAAATCAGAGAAAATTGTAGATGCAATCAAATAGAGATGTGCAGTTCTGAGCCATTAGTACTCAAGAGAAATGCAGAACTTTTGAAGAAGATCTTTTTATACAGTTCTGAATTTTTTACCATTTAAATTTTTTTTTAGTAAAATAGGAAATAATGTAATTCTCACTGACAATGGAATATAGGTGGCCCTATGTGTCCATCTTGGACTGCTCTGCACACTGCTGCCCCGTGCCCTCCATTCTCACTTTGCTTAACCCTGTGCAGAACTGCTGAACCTTCACCTTTTCTTCCTCAAAAAAAAATAATGCATTGATATCTTTTCTGTACTTTTACAATTTCAAAATGATTAAGATTCAGTTGAAAGTGAAACTTTCATTCTCTCTTATTTCTGAATTCTGTATGCTGTTGTATTTTAGGTTTTATGCTATTGAAGAGTTGGCTGCATCATTTTCTCCTGTAAAGTGGCATAATTTATTTACATATGCTTCAAAATATATTCTTATTTATTGGCACATATTTTTGCCTGGATAATTTGGCATATAATCTGTACAGTTAAATAGTCACACATAAATTTCTTTAAACTTATTCATGTTAGACCATAAATTTCTATGATTCTCATACAGCAACATAAGTTTGACATTACTATACCTTCAATCACACTCAGAATTAAGAAGAGAATATGTTTTAATCCTGCTAGGAATATTATTTTGAACCTTCTATTTGGAATGTTAGATTGATAGATGAGGAAAGTTCCTTATAAACATGCTAACTATTGAAAACTAAATTTCTTTTATATTATTAGACATTTGAAGAAAATAGTACAAATATATATTTTCTGGACAAACATGATATACCTGGAGTAATGATTGTACAGTGGAAAGGGCACTTGCCTTGCAATAGCTGACCTGAGTTTGATCCTAGGCATTCCATATACTCCTGTGAGTCCCACAAGTAATGATCCCAAGTAGTGAGTAAGGAGTAAACCCTGAACACAATCAGGTATAGTCAAAAACAAAAACAACAACAACAAAAAGAAACACACGCCCCAAAAGTATTATATTGCACATTGACATTTTGAGTCTGTCTTAGTAATTACTGTTATGGAGCTCACTCATTTAAATACAGTCTCTAAATACACTTAAATACAATCTCACTGCACCCCCACCCATTAAATCATGGGCTTCAAGCTTGAAACATTAATATTTACAAGGGAGATCTTACAGTGAAATTAACTCAAAGTATTCTCGTAATCCTTAATGAAATTAGAAAAATTTTAAAGATGTTTAACAATGATTTTTGTGAATTAACTAAAAAGCACAGCCTAATATATTAGAGATACACAGAAAATAGATGTGGTATATTTAGAGAAATATGAACATAGGTGAGTATAGCTTTAATAATTTCACATAGAATAAAAAACATTATCTATCATTTTAAATAATCACAAATAATTTTTATAAAGAGCTGTCAGGTCGAGAAATAAAAGCTAAATTGATCATTGATTTTTATTTCTTTTTACTTCTTTAACTGTCCATAGTATTTAAAGACTTATAAGAGCTTAGCATGAACTTGAATTGGCAGATAATATACATGTATACATATATTATATATAATTATATTATATATACTTTCTGAGACTATATATACATATATAGAGAGATGATTTAGAGACAAATATCAAGAATTTATTATGAAAAGATCTGTAGCTCTATCATAAGATTATCAGAATTAACCCTACCACAATTTATGAAGATCCTGGGACATATAATTTGTATTAAATCACAGATAGAGGACAACTACTCCAACTCTTTCAAGCAATTTAAGTTTATTTCTTATCCTCAGTTACTTATTCACATTACTTATAAGAAACATAAAATATAGAGTCAACATGCAAAATACCAGAGGGAATAAACAACATTTCCTTAAAATGACATTTAGGAAAAGAGACAAAACCATGCAAATCACATATAATATGTAAAAATAAGCAAAAGACAAGAATAAAGATATACAAAATTAAATAAAGTAGAAAAGAATCACATGGCACTCTGTAGAATACATATATATATATATATATATATATATATATATATATAGCATATTCCTTAAACAATGTAAGAAAAATAAGACAAGTAATATTGTGGGGGTATTATATAGACAATATAATCAGACAGAAAATAGGCACAGGAAGAAATGAAAAATTTCCAAAAATATATTAATGCTAGAGAAAACCTATAAAATATAAAACTGAATTTAGAAACAGATTTAAAATATGTAGTGAACTTATTTATGTCTTTCATTTTTTTGTTTATCCATAATATTTGGTTATTATGCAATTTGTTATATGAATCTCTGATGATAATAAATAAATAAATAAAATAAATAAAGTGATAAAATAATCACTTATAACTTCATTGAATTTAGGTAGGTCCTAATTCAGTTATCAAGCTCTTTATCAAGGTATACATGAATGTGTATATATATGTACATATATATGTGTGTGGTATAGAAGTAACTATATAGGTAGACATGATATAGAGAAAAAAACATGTGAAGAATAAGACAGTGATAGCATCTATAAACCAAAGAATGTCAATGATCACCAATAACCAGAAGAAACTAATAAAAATGCATGGACCTGAATCTATCCAGTACCATCCAGGAAGATTAAGCCCTGTTTATACCTTTTTTCAGACTTCTTATCTCTGCAACTATTAGAAACTAATTTCTGTAATTTTAAACCACCATGTTGTAGGAATTTGTTACAGCAGGCAAGCAGATGAATAATAAGGTTGCATAGCTAAGGACGCAAATCAAGGTCAAACGAGATTATTAGAAAACTAATAATTAAATTAGCAAGGATAGATAAGCCAAACAGTGAATTAATTATATAGAATGTTCATAATTTTTCCTACTGCTTGTTACACTATATTCTGTTAAAAGTAAAGCCTTTCCAAAGTATTTTGCTTGAGATTTTCTTTGTTGCTTGAAATAAGGTTTTTAATTAAGTTCTGGTAGAGTATACACATGAAATTATATAAGTGTATGTGAGTATAAAAATACACTAAATTTTAAAAGAAAGTTTTAATATTCTGCTAGTTTGAATGTAGGCAAGAGTTATGTATAGTATTGGTGCATGCACTTCAGATACTATATACTAGAATTGATTCACATTCAGGCCAAAACAAGATGAAAAAAAACATTTTTTCTTTTTTTATATCTTTATACACAGTGATTACAAACATGACTGTAGTGGAGGGAGATGGTATTGGTGGTGAGGGGGTGTTCATTTTGTAACTGAAAAAGAAAATTTTTCTGATACTGTGTGACTTCCATATCTGTCATGAGTGACTATTGCCATGCTAGATACATGAGATAAAAATAAGCAAATATCTATTTAAGTAAATTATTTTAGTTTTTATTGAAGTTATCTATTCGATCCAAAAATTATAATGTTAATAACTCTGATCTCTCCATCTTAATCATTTATGTCATTTAAACCTTTGGCTTTAGAAGAATCACTATCCTCAATGGATTAAATATTTGAGTCTCCCATAAAGGTTCCATATTGGAATCTTAAATTCTCATAAGGCAGTATTAGAAAGCAAAGTCTTTGCGGAGAAATTGGATTATGGGGATGGATACTTCAAGATAGAATCTGAATAATAGTGAGAAGTGTCACAGGGATGATTTCTTTCTCAATCACAGAGAGATAAAGCAGTTTGGAGTAGGGTCCTCACCAGACAACAAAACTATGGCACTTTTATCTTAGAATGAGTGCATTCAGAAATTGCCAGAAATAAATATTCCCTGGTTTAATCATCTAGCTTGTTTTGTACTGTTATAGCAGGCCATTGAATGTATTATGCTACACCTGTGGCTTTAATAACTAAATTTCTCCAATTTGACTTGCAGATACTTTAATTGTATGATTTTAGTATCCTTTTAAACTTTATTTTTCTAGCTTACATATTATGCTCTGTATGCCAAATACTCAATTGTTATTTCTAAATTTTTATAACAGCTTTTTATACACCTGTGCTTATGCTAATACTCCCAATATTTGTTGTGTATTTTCTTTTTTGATATTCACAAATACTGAAGGTATTATTATTATTATTATTATTGGTTTTCACTCCTAGAAGGCACTTGGTACCATATGTCCTGGATAGGCCTTGTAAAAAGAGGAATAGTTAAAAAGCTTTGAAAAGTAGAAGATCTTGGCTGAAGAGATAACATGGAAGTAGAGTGTTTGCTTTGCATGCAGAAGGACAGTGGTTCGAATCCCAGCATCCTATATGGTTGCCCGAGCCTGCCAGGAGCAATTTCTGAGCATAGAGCCAGCAATAATCCCTGAGCGCTAAAACCAAAATAAATAAATAAATAAATAAATAAATACTAAATAAATAAATAGAATACTGTCCTAGAGGGCTCAGTGCTCCAACATATGATAGTTTGTTAAAAAGAAAAAAGAAAAGTAGAAGATCTGAAATATATAAAATGTCAGAAACTACTGAGTAGCATGAAAAATCTAAAATTGTTCATGAAGCAGAATAGTCTCATGATAAGAATTAGTCTTTAGCTCCTGATATTATGTGGTCAGATGCAGGCTCCATAATTTATCTTCTATATCACATTGGACAAGAAATGTAACTTCTCTGTAGCTCAGTCCCCATAACTGTATAGTGAAATACTTTAGGTATAGTGAGAAATGCATGAGTTAATATTGGTAATGTGCTTAGAATGTTGTAGTATGTCTAGTACAGTCTAATTTAACAAATAGCAATCAGTGAATCTCCTTGTCTTACAATAGTTGAATACATGATAAATTTATGCCATTAAAATGAGTGTGAGTTTAACAAAGAAAACAGGTATTACATAATAGTATTTTATTCTGTATAACTTGTTCAGACCCTGTGTTTATCTTTATAGGGTATATGATTTGGTTTTGTTGCTCTTCATAAAAATTCAAAGTTGGAAAGTTTTTTTTATATTTTACATATGTTTATATGTATGTGCCAAGGAAATATATCTATGAATATATGTGTATAAAACTTTTAGATGTGTTTGAGATTACTGAACAAAAATATTCTTAAATTGCTTGAGATAAGAATTTATTTTTTTGTTCTTCCTTGCCATTTCTTTCTTGAGATTTCTCTCATATACCAAAAACACTGGTAAACTTCCCTATAGATACTTTTTTTTTTCTAGAATCTCACTTAAATATAATTACTAGGTACAAAAATTTAATTTAAGCTTTTTAAATTTCACAAAATATAGTTAAAATTTACTCTGTGTGCTATGAGAAGCAGTAGTTCATTTGTTTAGATGTGCCATTGTTATTTTACCCAGTCAGTGATTAAAATTCATCTGAATCATTCCTCATTTTGAGTTCAAAATATAGATTTGTCTGTAGGATATGTATAGGCAAAAGTTTTCCAATAATTTGATAAGATTTATGGGACTTGAGAATTATAGTAATGGGTATGTTTAACTGAAAGACATTTAAAACTACTTTCCAAGATAATGCTGATTATTTCTTTTATTATTATCAAGTCTTAATGATTATAATATGTCCATGTTCTATAAAACACAGCACTGTGAAGAGTTTGACTGGTCATATATTTCAATTGCTTGTTTTACTTTGATTTCATTTTTGGTTATTCTTTATTAATTAAGATGCTTAAATAGATGCCTGGTATATTCATTATGGGTTGAATGGCATAGTCCTAAATCTTATTAAAATAATCTTCCTCTTAATATATATTTTTTGTCAACTGTCTTTTAAGATCTTTTCCATTTAAAGGTTTTAACTAACTCTAATTTCTAATGTGAATTAAATTACGTTGAAACTAGTGAATTCCAGGGTCAGAAATAATTCAATGAATTGGACATAAGCTTTGGTCAAGTCAAAGCTTGATCCGCAAGGAAATAAGGTGCTGTTAGTACCAATGAAAGTCCCTCCAAAGAAAGCCGAGAATATTTTCCGAGTCCCTGATAAAATGGAGCCAAAGCTGATAATGATTTTAATGATGGTGATGACTATGACGATGAGGATTATGACAATAATAGCGCATTCTGAAAAACAGTTGTATTTTATTTTTCCCATTGAAACCCAATTGATCTTTTTATAAAAAATTTAATGTATTGGCATTGTTACATAAAAATGATTTTCCTGAAGTAATATATCTGATTATTTTATATATTTGTCATAAATCGTTTTAATTTTATTAATTTGATTTTAGCCAATATCCAGTTGTGCTCAGAAATAACTCCTATCTCTGTTGTTAACTTTGGTGATGGGAATCCCCTGATTCAATGTTAATATGTACCTAAAATATTACTGTGAAAGATATGTAATCCATTTTGCTCAAAATAAAATTATTATGAAAAAAAAAGATTACTCCTTGCAATGCTCCAGGGACCTATGTGATGCCAGGAATTAAATTAGGCTTGGCACTTACAAGAAAAAATCTTACAAGAGAGGGGGAAAAATCTTATCTACTGTGCTTTCCTTGAGCCTAGTTTTAGATTTAACTGTATATAGAAAGGATTATCCATTAGAAAAGTACTTTCCAATTGACCACATTTATTTACATAGATCTTCAGATAGTATCATAGACTCATAGACTATGAGTCAAACTCCAGCTTTCTGCCTCCTTCTCCATTTTTGCCATTTCTATTTCATAAAAATTTCTTTCGATTTTCTGTACAACCACCAACTGAATACATATTTAATACTCCTATTTAATGTAAATCCATTTTTGTTTATTTTTTTGCTGTGAACATTAAATGTAGATGAATTTTTTTCTTCTCATATTTGTGATCTGTCTTTTTGTTTTGTTTTCTTCTTTTCAGGTCACACAAAGCTCAGAAAACACTAATAGCTCTGTACTTAGAATTTAAACTTGGCTTTACCCTGAGCCAGAGTAAGTGGTGATGAGGATTGAGCCTCATGAAAATAACCATTAAACTTTCATAGATAGTGTTTAGTTTCTTTTAATTTGGTTCTTTCATTTTGGAGAAATGGAATTTGGGATGAAAATATCACCTCAAGTGGTGCTCAGGGGAATATATGGGTTCTAAGTATTGAACCATGGTCTGCCATATGCACTGCAGATGCCTACCCACTATATTATTTCTTTGGTCCCAATTTGTTTCATTCTTTTCTTGAGAGCTTAAATTTATTGTAATTATACTAGAGAAAAGTGTGATTATAACTGTACTTTAAGAAAAAAAACGGGCCCGGAGATAGCACAGCGGCGTTTGCCTTACGAGCAGCCGATCCAGGACCAAAGGTGGTTGGTTCGAATCCCGGTGTCCCATATGGTCCCCCATGACTGCCAGGAGCTATTTCTGAGCAGACAGCCAGGAGTAACCCCTGAGCACTACCGGGTGTGGCCCAAAAACAAAAAAACAAAACAAAAATAAAAAAGAAAAAAAAACATTAGGGAAATTACTCCAGACTGATTTTGTTCGCTAATTTTGATTTATTTCAGAATGATTTGTTTCATATTTCACTTCATAAGATTTCCAAGGTTGAATAATTTTTTTAATTCCTTGTTGGTGGGAAATACCTGAAATTATATTGTGTCAAAATTTATAATAAGTCATTAAAATCGGTCATTTTCTTTAGAATGTATACTTTAGAATTGTCACATATGGTGATGTTACTTCCATTAATACAGAGTTGAATTTAGGACAGTGCCTAAATATAGATACAAGGCAAAAAAAAAAAATTAGACTGGGTAGGGTTTGAGGATTAGTATTTATTTACATTTTCTTTTTATTATTTTATTGTCAAATTCTATCCCTTCAAAAGCACCTTTTTTTTCTTTATGGGCCACACCCTATGATGCTCAGTGTTTACTCCTGGCTATGCTGTCAGAAATCACTCCTGACTTGAGGGACCATATGGGAGGCTGAGGGATTGAACTGCCATCTGCCCTATGCTATCTCTGGCATCAAAAAAGTACTTTTGTAAACTTGAGACACAAGCGATAACAATATTCTTAATTATTAATGTATTTCAAGTAGCATCTTACGTCTTAAAATGAACCCACTGATTCTTTTCTATACTGGCTATAATATGTATCATAATTTTTGTAAATAAAGGAAAGGTATTGATTCCAATAGAATGGTTAGACAAGTCTCAATGCTGGCAATTTTTAAGTAAAAATTATCTGATCTCAATAAACACCCATAGAGAATCTAAATATTGTTATTAGTACCAATGTGCAGTTCATCTTTTATGCTTCTTAGAGCTCTTTTATTTTGAGGGGGGGTGCTCAGCCTAAGAAGACTGGGTGGGTGCGAGCACAGATATAATGCTGTTCAGTAACCTCACTTATACTTTTAATTTCAAAAACATTTCAACTTTCTAATATTGTTTAACATAAAATGTATAAAATAGGGATATAACATGAACTAGGACAAATGTTATACTTCATTTAAATACCTGAGATGATTTAATATTTGACAGAAGACTTCAAAAAATGGAACCATGCTCTCAGATCACCATGTAACCATACATAAGGAAAAAGTAATCTTTAATTTGGGTTTAGAATAATCACATCATTTCCGACCTGCCACTGACACAAACACCATAAGCTTATTCTTGTGTAATGTGTAAATAGAACAGTTACACTAATTGATTCTATAAACTCATTTCATAGTTATTTGCTTACGTTCCACATCCTTAAAATAAGGACTATAAAAAATAGTAAGTTCACAGAGTGTCAAATTAAATATAAAGTCATTTTAGTGGGTTAGCTAATTCTATAAATGACCAGGAAATGAGAGACAAAGAAAAAGTAATAGCTTGAAAAGTCCAATGAATGATGCAAATACAAAGCATTCTTTATGTTGGATAATGGCTGGATACTTAGCAGAGAGGAAACAGTAGAATTATCATAGTCTATCAAAGTATGAAATCAATGACTAAAAGACACATTTTATGCATTACTGAGGTGAAAAGTACTATCCATTATACTACAATCCAATTGTAATACATCAGCTAATATTTTTGCTGTTATTTAACTTTACATTAATTTTTAAAAGCTTCCTATACACATTTGATTATGAATGGAAGATCCATAAACACCTATGTTCAACTGTTCAACAACTTTAAACATCTCTGGGTTTACTAAAAAAAAACCTGGCAACAATTATACCATAATATATACCTGACCAACAGAAATAATTAATAATTATTAATGATAATAATTGTTAATAATCAATAATAGCATTGATTCATATATATTTATTTTATAGATATACAGAAATGTCTCAAAATAAATATGTACATATTTAATAAATATATCAAAATACATATTGTAAGAATCAGCAAAATGGATTATTTCTCTGTAAGACCATGGGCTTCAACTGTCATTTCAGAAATTAGTTTGGACTTGCCTGCCAGGGGAGATACCATGATCACGAAGGTGGTTTCCCCAGGGGGAGGCTCACCCATTGCATTCCAGGTGAGCTGACTCCTGTGTTTTCCCCAAATGTGGAAAACTTGACTGCATAATTTGTAGTAGTGGGGATTGCATTCACGGTCTAGGAAGGAAGGAAGGAAGGAAGGAAGGAAGGAAGGAAGGAAGGAAGGAAGGAAGGAAGGAAGGAAGGAAGGAAGGAAGGAAGGAAGGAAGGAAGGAAGGAAGGAAGGAAGGAAGGAAGGAAGGAAGGAAGGAAGGGAGGAAGGGAGGAAGGGAGGAAGGGAGGAAGGGAGGAAGGGAGGAAGGGAGGAAGGGAGGAAGGGAGGCAGAAAGAGAGGGAGGGAGGGAGAAAGGGAGGGAGGGAGGGAGGAAGGACAAGAGAAAGAAAGGAAGGACGAGAGAAAGAAAGAAAGAAAGAAAGAAAGAAAGAAAGAAAGAAAGAAAGAAAGAAAGAAAGAAAGAAAGAAAGAAAGAAAGAAAGAAAGAAAGAAAGAAAGAAAGAAAGAAAAGAAGAAAGAAAGAAAGAAAGAAGAAAGAAAGAAAGAGAAAGGAAGGAAATTAGTTTGGGTGGTGTATAGCTATTGACTGAAAAAAAGAAAACTGTCACAGGATTAAAAGCTCAGAGAATTAAAAACTGGAAGTAGAGGTAATAAAAGAACTTCTGTATATACAAAAAATTTTATTAAAATATATGTATATGTACATGACTCTAAAGAACTGTGATTATTTTTCTAATTAATATCCCATACCTTGATGAATACAATTTTCCAAAGATAAAACTGTGTTCTGAAAGACTCATTATATACAAAATTGTACCTCTAATTAGTCACTGAATACCAACTGACCCAGATTTATAAAAAAGAAATAATTACATGTTATTTGTGCCTATCTCAATAGCAGGAAGAGAAATAAAGGATTTTTTTTTATATATATCCTTTGGTTCAAAGTACTTTGAGAACAAATAAAAGACATTTAGCCTTCTTTACACTGAAACATCATGAGTCATTTAAAAATCTCTTACAAATCTTCCAGGGAAGCTATTACTTATAAACTATAATTCAGAAAAACGTCAGATACCTGCAAGCAAAATTTTGAGAAAGTAAAAAATAAAAGTGTGGAGCCTCTGTTTATGAGCAATATATGAGATTTTTGTAATCCCACTTTATTTACCAAACAGACTGCTATGCAGTGGTGACAGGGGAGTGGATTTCATTACTAACCCCAAGGTCACAGGTGGTTTTGCACTGAAGCATAATTAAATTGTGCAGAAGGAATTAAAATAGTTTAGCAAATAAGATCTCCTTATTTGTGCTGAATAGGATAGGTAAAATGCAGTGCCATGTTCTGGTTACACACATGCAATACTTGGGCCCAGGGAGATTAATCTGGAGAGCAATCACTTGCTGATCCCTGACTATGAATACTTAGTTGAAATTATCCCTCATTCACCCTGGGATGGGAAAAGCAATCACTCATAATTAACAGGTCATCTTTTGTAGGAATATTTATTCAGGGCACGGAGAGGTTGGCATAAGAGAAAACCCCTCTTGTTTAGGGAAAAATTGATATGTGTGCTTGGGATGAATATGATGATCAAAAACTATTAAACAGAAAAGGAACTTATTAAGGATGAGGAGGCTTACTTAATTATGCATTTCCACATATGTGTGTTGTGGGATAAAAAGTACCATTGCTCAAATAGCAGAACGGTGAGAGAAGCTTTATGCATTTCAAAAGAAATTCATTTTCATCAACTACTTTGGGAGGAAAGACATGTCAGTTCAATTTTACTGCTTTTAGGCTTTGTTCCTTCAAGAAATAATAATTATTTTTCTATAGGAAACCATAACAGAGGATATGTTTACTGTAAGATTTTTAAAAGTTTTAACTACCCATTTTAATCATGGTATATGTTTTAAATTATTTCTATCTGGTTCCTGTCAGATATTTGTCCAGAAAAAGGATTAAAACATCAAATTAAAATATATAAACATCTTTCTGAACCAATTCTCCAGAAACTATTGATAAAACTGCATGCATGTTATAGATAATATGCAATTATTCTGTATTTACTTAATATTTAGTATTTTTATATATTGTATATACATGGAACATGTAGTCTATACAAGTCGAATTTTGAAAGATCAAAAACTTCATTTCCAGTATGACTTGCTACGATAGGAAACAATTTCTTTACACAGTCCAAGAAATACTTAAGTATAATGATTTCCATGCTTCACCAAACAGGTATTTTCTGTGATTTAGACATCCAATTTGATAAATCAGATTGGTAAGGTGAATTTTTCAGTAGGCATATAGCTTTGCTGCAAGTCAGAAATAAAGCTAAAAATAACTAATTAAAACTACATGCCTTGGGGCCGGAGAGATAGCATGGAGGTAAGGCGTTTGCCTTTCATGCAGGAGGTCATCGGTTCGAATCCCGGAGTCCCATATGGTCCCCCGTGCCTGCCAGGAGCAATTTCTGAGCCTGGAGCCAGGAATAACCCCTGAGCACTGCTGGGTGTGACCCAAAAACCACAAAACAAACAAACAAACAAACAAAAAAACAAAAAAAATCTATATGCCTTGACATTGTAGAAAGGATGCTGAGTTTGCTCATGTACGCCGATATTATTATTGTTATCTAATTTTGCTCATCTAATCCAAGCATCTTGCTTCAGTACTCATTTAATATCTAACATGTGAGGGTAGTTTAAAGCCAAATAATTTGATGATAATAAATAACATTCAGCAATGGCTGACAAAAATTAATGTTCAATAAATAATCACATAATATAATATGGGATTACATATTTTACATTAAATATTACATAAATATGTTAAGCAAATCAGGAGCTAAGGCACATTTGAAATATTTAACAGAATTGATTATGCTTTAGAACTTGAAAAGTGCTTCTAATAGAACCTACTCTTTGGCTTCTTTTTACTTTTTTTGATTTTTTGGGCCACACCCGTGATGCTCAGGAGTTACTCCTGACTATGCGCTCAGAAATCGCTCCTGACTTAGAGAACCATATGGGACACAGGGGATCTAACCTAACTCCAGTCTGGATCAACCACATGCAAGGCAAACGCCATACCGCTGCACTATCGCTCTGGCGGCCCTTTCTGGCTTCTATTTTGGTTCTGTGACCACACCCGGAAGTGCTAAGGGTATTCTAGTACTAATTGGGAGATCATATAGGATTCTAAGAATCAAACCTGAGTTGGTTACAAGCAAGGCAAGTGCACTACCTACTGTATTATAGTATGGTCTCTCCATTCTTTGGTTTCTTCATCAGATTTCTTTCACACACATATAATGCATATCCACAATACACATTCTCTCTCTCACCTTTTACTCTCCCCCTCTTTTCTCTTTCAATCTCTCAGTCTAATTTCAAATCTGTCTCACACATGTGAAGCATGTTTCTTATCTCTTAACCCACATTCTGAGCTAGATCAACATTTTTAAATAAGTATTTAACAGTTATATTTAAGGTACACAGTGGCGGTGAATTACGGCAATTCTCACCACCAGTGTTGACCTTCTTCCACCACTGTTCCAGTATGCATTCCATTCCTCCACCTTTCCCCACCCCTGACTGCTAGTATAACAAGTCTCTTTTGTGTATAGCTTGCTGTAGTTTGGATTGGACAACATTTTTTTTTTTTTTTTTGGTTTTTGGGTTACATCCTGCGGTGCTCAGGGGTTTCTCCTGGCTGTGTGCTCAGAAATAGCTCCTGGCAGGCACGGGGATCATATGGGACACCGGGATTCGAACCAGCCACCTTTGGTCCTGGATCGGCTGCTTGCAAGGCAAACGCCGCTGTGCTATCTCTCCGGGCCCCTGGACAACATTTTTAATGTATTTTTTGACCTTCCTTTTACGATGAAAATTTTGTATCTGTTCATAAATACATATTTAAGCACTAACCTCTTATTCATGGAGAAACTGTTTGAAGAACCTCAAATAATTCCTGAAGTCCCAGTTATTATAAATATTATGCTTTTAACTACCCAAAATCTTATAAATTTAATATGTAGATTAAGCAAGATTCCAGATTAGTGATAATAAACAATATACTAGAACAATTAAAATAATCTCATACAATAAAAAATATAATCTCATACAAACATGTGGATGTGACCTTTTTCTCAAGATAATATATTGAACAACTATATTATTCTGGGTCTTGGATTAATGGGTAACTGAAAAAATAACTGAAATTATGAGTTAAAACTAAGTGTGAGACTATACATACAATCAATGTAGTAGAGGTAATTATTTAGTGATGAATGTAGGTGATATTTTTAGAGTAAAATTATGACAATTAAATCATATAAAATAATAATTCCACATGACCTAGAAGTAATTTTCCAGTTTTTGGAGTCAGTCCCAGTTCATAACTGTTTCTCAGTTTACTCCAGTAAATAGCCAGAAGAGACTCCTATTTACTTTAAATTATGATTTATGTGTCATTCAAAACATTTTTTATAACACTGCAACAACAAAAATAACATTCAAAAAGGATCTTAATGTGGTAGATCTCTTTCTCAATTATGTGTTTGTTCCATGTAGGAACTTTGTTCTCCTTAATCCAAATCATCCATCTAGCATGATTTTCAATAAGCCATAAAAGAGGTCCAGGTTGCAGTAGGATAAAATAGAATTTATACATGAGAACCACTGACTTTCCCTATACACTGTGATTCTGAATCTGAAAAAATAGGAATAATCATATTTATTTTTATTATACTTTATCTATCATCTATCTATTTATCATCTATCTGCCTCTCTATCATCTATGTATGTATCTATATATCTATCTATCAACTATATACCTATCTATCTCTATCATATATCTTTTTATTTATCTATGCCACAACCAGTAGTGATCAGGGATTCTTCTAGCTCTGCGTTAGGTCTCATATTTGGTGTATTCAAGAGATCATTTTTGATGCTGGGGTTTAAAATATGGCTAAATATAGAAGGCAATAATCACACATGCTATATTATTACTACAGACCCACAATTAACTTTAGAGCCAACATAGGTTTAGTGCGAAGAGAAAAAGTGTACATTGGAATAGGTGTCAGAATTTGACATGGTGATCAGAATAACATTAATAAAACTTGTATTCCCATAAGTTATAAAGAATTTGGTATAATTTTCAATTTTATATGAAGTTATATTGAGCATGTGCAGGAAATAGTTTCTTACTTTAATATATACAGAATATAAACAATATCCAGAAATGATTTACACTATTTTCTTTATTTTATTGTTTTTTGGGCTACACCCTATGGATGCTCAAGGGATATTCCTGGCTATGCGCTCAGCAATTGCTCATGGTTTGGGGGACCATATGAGACACTGGGGGATCAAACCGCGGTCTGTCCTAGGTTAGCATGTGCAAGGCATATGCTCTACCACTTGTACCACTGTTCCAGCCTTTGATTCATATACCATATTTTCTGGCATATAAAACAAAAGGGCAAATAAGACAACCCCCTACTTTTCCTGTTAAAATATAGAGCTTCAGCAATATTCACTGTATTTCTAAGTTGAGATATTTATTTATTTATTCATTTATTTATTTACTTTTTGTGGTTTAGGGGGTCACACCCGGCAGTGCTCAGGGGTTACTCCTGGCTCCATGCTCAGAAATTGCTCCTGGCAGGCACGGGGGACCATATGGGACGCCGGGATTCGAACCGATGACCTTCTGCATGAAAGGCAAACGCCTTACCTCCATGCTATCTCTCCGGCCCCAATATTCACTGTATTTCTATCTCTCTTTCAATGCACAACAAATGGAAATTAAAAAATATAAGAGAAAAGGCGTAGATACCTCAAAGGTTAATAATATATTAATAAAGCTAGATTTTGAAGTGCTAACAATAATGTTACATTTGTCATTTGCAGTGAGTGACTGATTTTTTAATTGTGATATACATTGAGAACAGGGAGAAGGGGCTCTTCCAAGAGCAACTAGCTGAGTTTCAGTGATTAATAGGACAGGTAGAGGGAGACAGAGCACCTCCTCTGTGTCCCAGATAAGCTCAACAGAGGACTAAGCACAGGAAGCCACATACAAGTGATGACACCTGGCAGCTGGATGGGAAGCACTACTCGGAAACTCAGCTCATTTGTGTGCCTTGAAAGGATGAAGTGATGACACCTGCCAGTTGGATGGGGTGTGGCAGTAAGAGGGGGGGCAGATCACTTGTCCCTGAAGCTGAAGTAAGTTTTAGCATGCAGTATATCGGAGTTATAAGACAATCTCTGATTTTTAAGAAGTTTTTCATGGGTTAAAAAGTTGTCTTATGGGGCCAGAGTGATATAACAGCGGGTAGGGTGCTTGCCTTGCACTTGCTCAACCTGAGTTCAGTCACTGGCATCCCACATGGCCCCCTGAGCATGCCAGGAAGACGTCCTGAGCAAAGCTAGGAATAGCCCCTGAGCATTGCCAGGTGTGGTTAAAAAAAGACAACAACAACAACAACAACAAAATTGTCTTATACATCAGAAAATACTGTAATTTTCTATTCTTTCTAGTCATATTTATGTTTATGCATAGAAATATACATATTGTTTTCAGGGACAAAAAGCTGTACAAAAGCCCCTGGCACAAGGATCATTGACATTGGCACTTCTCTCTTTTAATTGCTAGAGTTTATTTTAACACTAAATATGCCTTAGATAAGCTTTAACGTCCAGGAACTTTAGTTGCAAGCAGAACATCAATCCTCAATTATCTTGTTAGTAACAATTAGAATAATAAAGGTTAGAACTAGATAGATATAAAACAAAAATAATTTGGAAATAGAGATTGAACACTTGTGCCATGATTTTAGTGGAATATAGTTGAAAGGTTTTGTAACTTGTTTTATCACTTAGTGCAGGGGTCTCAAATTTGCAGCCCGCAGGTCATTTGTTGCCCTCCATACAACGTTTTGTGGCCCGCGGCCGGCCTTCAAATATCACAGTATTCTCAATTATTCGCTTACCGAATAATCGCAATAAAAATTGCATTAGTAAGAAAAAATTAGCATTAAACATTCGCATACCCCGAGCAGTTCCGTTCAGGGTATGCAAATGTTTAATGCGATTTTTTGCGATTTTTTCACAAATGACTCATGGACTTAGATTTTCTTGTTGACATCACACATATGCTGAATGCACTAAACAAGATATTACAAGGCTTGAGGCAGCTTATCAGTGCTGCCTATGACAACGTGAGAGCATTTTCCACAAAACTTGTGTGATGAAAATCCCAGCTCTCTCAGACAAACCTTTGCCATTTCCCAGCATGCAAAGAACTTGTGGGTGCAGGCATACCATTCAGTGGTGAGAAATATGTTGATGCTATTTTTAAGCTAGAGAATGAATTTGATCACAGATTTGCAGACTTCAAAAAGCACAGAGCCATTTTCCAAATTTTTGTGGACCCCTTTTCCTTTGATTTGCAAGATGCCCCTCCTGTGCTTCAAATGGAGCTCATTGATCTGCAATGCAACTCTGATCTCAAAGCCAAGTTCAGGGAGATTAGTGGAAAAGCAGACATGCATGGGCAATTTTTGAGAGAATTGCCCCCCACCCCCAGCTTTCCTGAGCTTTCCCGAATGTTCAAGCGCACCATGTGCCTTTTTGGGAGCACATATTTGTGTGAAAAGTTATTCTCCACATTGAACTTTAATAAGTCAAAGTACAGGTCTAGACTTAATGATCATCATCTTCAAGCCATACTGAGGGTCTCAACTGTTTCCTCTCTAAAGCCAAATGTGGTTAAGATTTGTGAGAAGCACTGTCAAGTCTCTGGCAGCAAGGAATAGGCAAAAGATGCCATGTTCAGAACTGTTCATGATCTTCACTCAATGTTCTATTCATGTTCAGAAGAAATAATTAAAACTGTTAATAATGACGTTTGAAGACTTTATTTTTGTGAAATCCCTTATGTGGCCCTGCCTCACCCTGTCTTTGCCTCCTGCAGCCCACAGGTAAATTGAGTTTGAGACCCCTGACTTAGTGTAAGGTTAAATAGAATGCTATTTATGCTTTACCCCAAAAGTTATTTTTAAGTATTTTCACAAATTATTTTACTATAATGAGTTTAAAATGTAGACTTAATAAAAACATATTTTTAAAACAACTTATAGAAATATATGAGTTTAATTATATGAGTTAATGTATTGACATTAATGAAATAAATAATGGAATCAAGCTAAAATATCAGCATGTATATTAAAATATGGTGAATTTTAGATTTTCTTATTACTTGATATCAATTTCTTATTTTCAATTTTTCATTTTTGGTATAAACTTAAGTTTTAAATGTTGACATTTTTTGTTTTGGGGTCACATTTGGCAGTGCTCAGGGGTTGAGCAATTGCTCCTTGCAGATTCGAGGGATCATATGGGATCCTAGTAATCAAACTCAGGTCCATCCTGGGGTTGGCTGCATGAAAGGCAAATGCCCCACCACTGTACTATCTCTTCGGCCCCTTAAAATGCTGACTTCATTGACCATGTTGGGGCTTGTCAATGATTGACTTAGGGGAGTGGACACTGGTGGAAGGCGAGTTATTGGAACATTGCATTTATGAAACCCTATCAATAACAATTTTATAATTCAAAGTCTTTAAAATAACAGTTTAAAAAATGTATAAAGACTGTCTTTGAAAATCAACTCAAGTACTCCTCAGTGGCACAGAAAATCTTGTAAACGAATTTTCTCAATTCTAGAGGAATTGCGTTGAAGGTAAATTAGAGATCCTGTATGAAAATAATCTGCTAATGGAGTGTAAAAAGTTCCTACCTTTAAGCTTCTAGTGAATTACAAGTGTTAAGAAAAAAAGCAGGCAAACAGAAAATAATTAAAAAGTATCCTTGATAGTAACTAAAATGATAGTTTTGGTTCCACACACCATAACCCAACAGGTCTGCAGCAAGGTTGTCAATATTACAAACCAAACATTAAGGTGAAAGACTTGGACTCAGGGGTGGATTGGGGTAGGAAATTCTTTAACCTTTTGATCTCTAGCCTGCCAAACTGACCTCTTTTTATTCACCAGCTTAATTCACAACTGTGTGAGGAAGTGTTGAGAGTAACTGAAAAATTTCCTACCTCCATCAGCTAATCCAGTTTAAGCAGGCCTTCTACATGTAAAAAGGAATGGGTGAAAGAAGATGGGGACTGAGGAAGGTCTTTGTTATGGGTAAAGCTGAATATAATGTCACAGTTTTATAGTGTATGAAATTTAATACTTAGGTTTATTGAAAACTGTAGATTAAACCTAGAGACAAAACTTTTAGTCTGAGCCTTTATAATTAAGTGAAAAAGTTTTTCACTTGAAAATTTTTAATTCTATAAAATGTACTTTAATCTCATAAATATAAATAACACATAAAACATTCTAGAAATTGAGCAGCACCTGACAACATATTTGACTAAAATATTTATAGATTAATATGAACAGATGCAAAGGGTGAAAATATTGTGATTATAATATTCACATTAATATAAACACCAGTAAAATTTATAGTGTTCATTCTCCTTAATGTTTCTGAATATACTCGCATTTCAGAACTAAAAAAGCATTTCTTTCCACTCTAACCTTTCAAATATTATAAATTATAGAATATAATCAATTGTATTTTTAAAAATGGCACTTTGCTAAGTGCAAGATCTAACTTTGAGGAAGTTACAATTTCATAATAACAAACAATATAATATTGAATAATATTTTATTATAATAAAGTAGAAAAAATTCAATTATTTACATATAAAATAAATATGTTGTTAATTTTAATCTTAGAAATAGTAGAAAGGTCCAAAAAAATAGTAAAAATTGCACTACACACAGCCTACCCCAGCTAGATCCCTGCACCACAAATGATGTTCTTCCATGGAATAAGAACTAAGCTCTGAACATCATTATCTGTGACCATAAAAGCAATGAAAAAGAAAGACATTTTTATAGAAATATTTAAAATTTCTTTTATGTACTCAGAAATATGATTTTAATTTTGCAAATATATTTAGGTTCAAAAATGTATATGAATAAAATAATATAATTTAATTAGTAAATAAAATAATATAATTTAATTAGTAAATAAAATTAAGTTGATATAAGTAACACATATATAAAATATAATGTATTATAAATAACAAAAATTTAAAAATATTGATTTTTGTTTCACTCACATCACTTTATTTATTAATTTTTTGGGGGGGCCACAACCTATGACACTCAAGGGTTACTCCTAGCTATGCACTCAAAAATCGCTTCTGGTTTAAGCGACCATATGCGTCACCAGGGGATTGAACTGAGGTCCATCCTTGGTCAACTGCATGTAGCTTTATCAGAATTTGGATAGTAAAATATAGATGTCTCTGTATACAAGCCCTATAATACTAACATTCAGGATAATATTTAAGGGGCAAGCAAATGTCTAAATTGTTTCAATCAGATGAATTTTTTTTCTCAGTTGTATTTTTATTTTCAATATTTTTTGTTACATTCTTTTTTTTTTTGGTTTTTGGGCCACACCTGGCAGTGCTCAGGGGCTCAGGGGTTACTCCTGGCTGTCTGCTCAGAAATAGCTCCTGGCAGGCACGGGGGACCATATGGGACACTGGGATTCGAACCAACCACCTTTGGTCCTGGATTGGCTGCTTGCAAGGCAAACGCCGCTGTGCTATCTCTCCGGGCCCTTGTTATATTCTTAGAGAGCTCAGGATAATTCTGATTCCAAATATTTCTATATTTTACCACCATTTTAGTTTCTCAGATCATATTAATAGACAATATTTTTACATGAATGATAGCCAAATATGTGTAAACCAAAACATTCTAACTGTATTAATCTATCAAATATAAATAAAATATTAATAATTTCTTAAATATCATTATATTATTTGCTTCTCAACGTGCAAGTTAAATATAAGCATTTTATTTTAATTTAGGATTTATTCATAAGATATTTAAAACTCTGTAAATAGATTCTGAAGTTAGCCATTACAGAAGACAAACTAGTAATTTAGTTGTATATTTAATGGGTCACCATAAAATTACAAAATAATTCATGATTGGGTTTCAAGAATACAGTGTTTCAACACCAGTCCCTTAACTAATATCCATTTCAGTCAACCAATGTGCTCCCACTCCCATTTGCCTGCATTTGTAAGAGGCACATTTATATATATAATATAAAATATATATTATATATGTATGTATATATAATATATATTAAATTTTTGCATTGGCTTATAATACTGCTGCTGATGGGGTTTTATGCATAACACTACCTTCCTTTATTATTATTTTTAAATGAATACTAGATTTGGGGCAAGAGCAATATTACATTAGATAGGGCATTTGTCTCGTACCTAGCCAATGTGCTTGATCCCTGACACCATATCTGGTCCCTTGATTTCCACCAGGAGTCATCCTGAGCACATCCAGGAGTAAAACTTGAATACTGCCAGGTTTGGCCCCTAAATAAAACAAAACAAGAAACTTGAGTTGCTGAATGAAATTAGTCGGAGGGATAGAGAGATACACACAGAATAGTCTCATGTATGGGTTTTAAGAAAAATTAAAGACATTGAAATAATTCCCAGAGAGGAGGACTGGAAGAACCAGCTCAAGATATGACGCTCACCACAAAAAGTGGTGAGTGCAGTTAGAGAAATAACTGCAACGAGAACTATCATAACAATGTCAGTGACTGAGGGATGTAGAAAGCCTGTCTTGAATACAGGCGGGGATGGGGAGGGAAGAGATGGGGCATTGGTGATGGGAAGGTTGCACGGTTCTTATTATGACTGAAACTACAATTATGTTTGTAATCATGGTGTTTAAATAAAGAAATTATAAAAGCAAATTCTTTAAGAACAAAGACAAGCAAAAAAAAAAAACTAGTAAACAAAATCCATCCCTCCTAATTAATCCATTAATTTAACCCTGTGTTAGTTGCAAATAACTTCTATTTTAATAGTCTTTTCATATCTCTTTTTCTTTATTATTATATTATTTTAGTTAGTAACTTATCTAGCCATTTATCTATTTATTGTTTAAGGGCCGTATCTGGTGGTGTTCAGAGCTTTCTCTTAGTTCTGCACTCTGGGCTCACTCCTGGCAGAATGGGATATCAATGCTCGTGCTGGTAATCAAACCAAAGTCGTCCACATATAAGGCAAGCACCTACCTGTTTTACTACCTCTGGTACTTATTTTTTCTTTCTTGTAATAAAAAATTAAGATATTAGGTTTTCTGCAATATGTTAGATTTTCTGTAATATGTCAGATTTATGTAAATATCGTGGAGATTTTTCCATGTCTTAACCCCACTAATGCATAGCCTTCTATTGTTTTAATAGCCACCTAAAGTGTAAGAACAATTATTTTTAAATTTTAAATTAAACTTAACTATACATTTAGTTAAGCTGTGTGTTAAGGGCACTATTGTACTTTAATTTCCTTTCCCATAAAATTTGCTGTTAGCAGACTTTATCCTGGACTCTCCCTTTCGAGCATAAACAGCATTTCCAAGCAAAAGATACCGTGAGCAAGAATAGTTCTAGCTCCTTTTGTTGGCAGTTGTTACACTGCTGAAGGCGTCTCAGCCTCTGCTAACTATTGATTTTAATGGGTTTTGTTGGCCATTCCCACTCCATCTGACTGCAATAAAGCAAAGATCCTTCAATCCCTAGAGGAATTTCAGAGCTATGAAAACTCAGAAAATGCCACCTGTGAGATTACTTTACCCTCTTTTGGCAGAGATCAGCAGTCTTCTGGGATTGATTTGTGCTCATCCAAACTTTGGAACAGCTACTTTTCTCACAGTTCTTAAAAAGGATACTTTCTAGTGAACTAGCCCTTCAATACAAAGAAATTGGGCTAACGTAATCAAAAAAAAAAAAAAAAAAGGATTAGTTATCATCCTGCTGAGGGGAAATAAACCCAATGAAAGAATTTACCCTTAAAAACTCTGAAAACATTCTCATCTTTTTTTGTGATTTTTTTTCCTGAAAAGACATCTTCCAATCAACCCTGTGTTTACTTAATCATCTTCCAATAAGAACATAATTCTTGTTTGCTTCCCATAGATTTTTTTTTTTACTAGGAAATCAAAAGAGGCTAGAAGGATGTTAACAATTAAGCTAAAGTCAGTCTTTTTCCTTGTTTCCTAACCAAGATAAAATGCACATTGTGTTGGCTTGCCTTACTGCCCAAAGGCTTTAGACAGAGTCTTAAGGCAGAATAGTAGATACCTGAATCTTCAGTGTAGAAATAAATTAATTCCAATTATTTTAAAGACAAAAAGATTCTGAAAACACTATAGGCTCTCTTTTACTTACACCTTTAATATTTCACTTTTCATCCCAATTCATTGGGAACAAACTCAAGTCCTGGATTCATGGCAATATTTTCATTTTCCAGAAAAAAAACTTGTAGATTTAAGTATATGGAAAAGGAATGTCAAGATGCTATGGTCGCCATGATTTATACCTCTATTCATTATTGCTAATATATTTCTTCTCTATAATAAATGCCTAGAAACTGCCATGTGAAATCTAAGGAATGTTATTGCCCAAACAACAAAGGGAATAGAGAAACTTAATGTATTTTTATCATTTTACAGGAGGCAAACTAAAGTGAATAAGTACCATGCATCATAAAAAAGAGCCATATTTTTTAAAAGCCAAATAGAGACGTGCTAATAAAAATGAAGGCTTTCTTATTTCACTTCATTCCCTGCAGAGGAAGGAAAAATGCATTGGAACTGAGGGGGTTGGTATTCTGCACCAGGGGTTGTGCACAGATGTATAGGTACTATATTTCAACCTTCCTTTCTATGGTCATGAAAGAACCATGACTCTGTGGGAAACTGAGATATTTTCCTAAGAATTTGATGAATTTTGTCAAACTATCATAGTGATTGATAAAAGAGGTGTTTGAAGCCAGATAGCTCCATTGCCAACGCTCTGTGGCTTCTGCTAGCAAAAACTGCTGCTGACCTTGGCAATATTGCAGCTCACTTCACCAAAGTAGTAATGTCTGTGTTTGTAGCCATCAGAAACAATTCTACAGTCCAGAGGCATTATGTTACTTGCTGCTCACCAGAGAAGCAGTACTTAGGCATGTGTAGTTAATTGACAGTAGCTTCTAACAATAATAATAATAATAATAATAATAATTGTCTTCTGTACAATTGATAATTTTCTTAGTGTAAATACATCTAGACAGTAGATAGTATCTTAAATGATTCTGTCTTCCTTCTGTAAGGAATATCCATTTAGACTAATATGACACAAAGGAGACACACTGACATCCATATGAATTGTAGATCACTCAATGCCTTATATTAATTGAATGATTTTTTTAAGAAAAGAGTAAAGTATATTTACATATGTTGCTCATAATATACAACTATCAAGTATAGAAGATGAGTAAACAGTTAAAGAAGCTGAGGTGAAGAAATATGGCTAAGCATGGGAGATGTAGTATGCCATTACTATGAAAATGGGACTTCATTGGATTCTGTACTGAAGAAACTTTTATCTTTTCCTAAGGGAGCATAACGGTATGCATTTCTTATTACAAATAAAAGGTTCAATCAGTGAATGAGAGTATATACTTGTGTATTGCCAGATGGCTTTGAGAAATGAATGAGTGTACACACAAAAAATTAGCAAGTAATTTTTATTGAAAAAAAATGATGGATTTTTTTGGAAAATGGTATACTTTTCAATAGTTTACTCAATTTCCATAATAAAAATGTAGTTTCAAATTTGACCACCAGAAGGTATACTGTGCACAAAGCTGAATTAGAAACTAGCCCAGTACAGAAGACCTATAAATCACTTTGGGTAGTAGGTTGAATTATGTTCTTAATCATGGAAGGATACTTTCACTTGAAACTATTCTTTCTCATATTTTGAGTAGTCTCCTTTATTTATGGGCAAGCTGGATTCTGGCCAAAGCTTTTCCCCTAGGTAAAATGACAACATCTTAATTAGAAATGTTTGGACTAGGGTATGACTTGCCAAAGAGCGGTCCCATTGTTCTAATGCATGGACATTCATCATGAATCTGCTCCCAATGCCAGTAGTCAAATGGTAGAAGGACAGGCCAAAAAGCATCTGAATAATATTTTTGGAGTCTTAACACTATCAAGATGAATATCAAAGGGCAAATCATACTTTCTCTGGAGTACAGTTCTATGATTTTTCATGTGATTATTCCAAATTCCTAGCTGATTGTTACAAAAGGTAAGTACATTTGAATCGAAGGAATCACTTCAAATAAGAAGGTATTGATCAACAACTATAAATAATGTTGAAGTTAATCTTAAAGGAACAATGAGTTATACATTATCTCATATACAAAATTGATTGATAGTATTATTTTAGTCATTAATTCCAGAGTAATCGAATAGAAATTCTTAATTTTTGATAGCCTAACTTGGTCCATTATTTACAAAGTTAATATAATGCATGGTAAGCATGCAAGATGTTTTTTTGTAAGACATTTTGTGAGTATTATGTAGAAAGCCTCTCTAAAAAAACACACAATAGTAGAAGATACTTTTAAATATGAACTCTAGGAAAAATATAAATTACCTGTATGAAGTGCATGAAGGAGGAAAACTACTTTGTTTTTCCAAATACCACATAATAAATTATAAGTAATGGATAAGAATCTATAAATAAGCTCAATATATTATTACAGACATTCTAAGCATTGAAGAAACTATAAATTTTCCCATTTCATATATTTTATAATTTAAGAACGTTTTTAAGAGTATGAAAAGAAAACTTAAAATATTGTTGTGTGTGTGTGTGTGTGTGTATGTGGTATCTTATATGGGATTGTTTATAAGTTGGATATGCGGCAAGGTCTTATTTTAGGACAATTGTGAGAAAAAGCTGGTCTGCATTAAATTTTAGTGATTTAAAAATAACAAATATTCATCTTTCCAAAACACACACTTAGCTATACACAAAATGACAAAATATTTTGGTATTATGAATATTGTCATTTGTCAAACTTCATTCATCTTCAAACCTGTCACCTCTGTCAAATTTTTAGAAAGTAAATACTCTGATAAGAGTACTTGGCTAAAATGAAGATGTATTGCTCTGTTGCTCTGAGGTAAAAATGTTAAATTCTGAAAGCTGACAAATCCTAACTTGAGTCTTAGTGATGCAAATATCCAAAACATTAAATTTATTTTAGGTTTAGAAGACCAACTTCTTATTAGTAGTGCTGTCAAATGTATTATTATACAATAAGTATTCAATAGTTAACAGGATAAAAATTATATTTTGTTGTATCTAAAAATTGTATTTAATAGATTAAAAATAGTGAAAGGATACCAAAAATTGTTTTAGTTTACCAATTGCTGTTCTCATTGTCTGTAAAGATCAAATAATGACCATCATTATATTTTTCTAAGAACTTAAGTTGATAGTTTGTTGTATTTATTACTGTTATTTGAAACCATCAATATTTATAGCATTTGTGAAAATAGCATAGAGATTTTCTCTATATTATATTCTGAGATAAGCCAAGATAGCATCTTATAGTACATTGTGAAAATTAAAAAAAAAACATAGTAGAAAAATTGTAACTCAGACAAAACTCTTTCTGAGATTTTATAAGTATTCTTCTGCCAACCCTTTATTGGGAATCATTGTGTTACCTAAATCTCTAACTGGTTATCAATAATAAATATTATGTGATACAAAAACACAAAACTGACCAGTAGTGACACTTCAAATGAACAAGGCTAGACCATAAATCTGTTTCCACTTACTTTACAAAGATTCTGTCCTTAACCTACTCAATCATTCCTACCTATGTTTCTCTTTGGAACTCTCTACTACCAAGCCCAGTATTCAGACAGTATCCATCTAGAGCAAGATTTGACAAACTTAGTATTTTAATGGTTTTTAATACTATAACATATATAATGTTTTATATATAAATTCTTATAATTCTTTCTAACAATACTAACGTATTAAAGATGTAATGTGATCTGTAAATTTTATATCTTGTATAAATTATATATTTTTAACTTGCATACAGTATCTTATTTAAATTTTATATAGAGGAAATTAGTTAATATCCTAGTTAGCATCTGAGTTAAACCTACTAACAAGCTATAGATTATATTGTTCTGAAGGAAAAAATAAACAATCTAGAGTCTGTTATTTCAGAAAAAAAAACTATAGTGTTTTGGGCACATAATATAATCTATGCTGTTTGACATAATATAAAAAAAAAGTAAAGTGCACATGGTTGTTTATGATTTGTTTGTGATATTGTATGTTTGTCACACATGTACTTTGAATTAGTATGAGCTTAACTTAACATCTTAATGTTTCATTATATACACTTAATTAATATGCATTTATTAATTAGTGATTAACAAAGATTACTATAGGGCAATAATGTCTATACAAACACCAGTAAGATAGTGTGGGTCCAGAAAGACAGTTCAATGGGTAAGATTTTTGCTTTGCATGAGGCAGAGACAGTTAGATCCTTGGAAACCCTTATATTGCGTCAAACATTATTAGGAGTGACTCATGAGTGCATGTTTTCTTGAGTCCTATATGAAATCTAACAATTATCTATTAGAAGTTGATGTTTCTGCACAGACGGAATGTTTATGATGGTCTTATTTTGTACTTAACAAAATTAACTTATGTGGGTTTTTTTAATAAGGATACTTTTACTATTGTTTAGTCATAAATTATATTAAAATATGTTCTCCATTATAGAAAGATAGGTGTCTGGGCCCGGAGAGATAGCACAGCGGCGTTTGCCTTGCAAGCAGCCGATCCAGGACCAAAGGTGGTTGGTTCGAATCCCGGTGTCCCATATGGTCCCCCATGCCTGCCAGGAGCTATTTCTGAGCAGACAGCCAGGAGTAACCCCTGAGCAACGCTGGTGTGGCCCAAAAACTAAAAAAAAAAAAAAAAAGAAAGATAGGTGTCTAAATCATAATTTATAAGCCATAGCTTACAGACAGGATTTAGGTAAGCAGAATCATATCCAAGTCCACACAGTGTTTCATGCAATATTACAGAATGCTTTGGAAGACAGAGAGGTGACCAAACTTCATAGACAAAAAAGCAACTCATGTCTTCCTAAGTCTGTGATAGTCTGATATTCATTTTTGCAGAATGCAAAATGAAACCCACCTTCAAAGCTTAGCTTAGATTTTACTTTGTCTTTGATTCCAGAGTAGGTCTAGCTTATATCTTTCATGGAGCATTTGCGTTGTGGTATCTTTTCATGTGCATTATTTTGTCATCCTATTACACAGTGAATACTTTGAAGACAGAGACCTGCTTTGCAAGGCATCACCTTGGGAATATATAGATGCAATACAAATGAGATGCATACAAATGAGGTCACTCCACCGGAGAAGTAGCTGAGAATGTATGCATATTCTAATTTTGAATAGTGATTCCCGGGTGTCATTGGACAGTTTTCATAAAATAAAAAGCACAGTTCTTTCAGGAAATTCCCTACATTTCCACTCCATCATTGAACTCTGCTCCTGCTACACCTATTCTGCTCCTAATGCTTTGTTGTACTAGTGTTAGTGCCTGCTATATAAAATCACACAAAAATTCCCACATTGCCCACAGCTCTGGGATTACACTTTCAATTTACTTTATTCCTTGAGCACTGGTTCTGTGTTTGCTGTGACCAGTGCACCTTTGAGACTCAAGGAAAATAGTTCTTCATCTTTGATTGCCCATCTTATTTTCCTAGGCTCAGACCTTGAGATGGAGTCTGGAGACTTGCACAATGTTTTCTTTCTTCCATTCTCTGCCTATTCTTTCAAATCATCACCTCTGCTGAGACTAGCTGTTTTCCTGCCTCCTGTATATATCAGTTAATGTAAATTGACACATAAAATTTATTAACATTATTTTTAATAGTCTTATCCCTTATGCTCTTTCTTTTTTTTTCTTATTTTTTTTAATTTTATAATAGCTTATTTTTATTGAGGATCAGAAGTTAACATACGGTTAACATTATTTCTGCACACATCTTTCCAACAATACCCCCATGGCCTGAGCACTTCTTACCTTCACAGTAGCCCAAGGGCCCCTTTCATAATAGCTCAATCCAGGGCCTATTTTAGTAACATAGGATTAAAACATAAACCAATCAGATTTGTACAAATACAACAATTTTAACCAATGGGAGCATAAACACATTTTGATGGTGGGAAGGATAAAGAGGAACCTGGCAGGATGGGGGGAGGGGAAGCAAATTCTTAAACAAATAGCTAATTGATATTTACGCAAATACAATTATTTGTTTAGCCTATTTCCCATTTAGATCTATCTTTTGTGCAAGCAATAAGGATCATAATTTAAACTGTACAAAAACATATCTATAACTACATGCTTGAGAGCAGTTACAAAAACAGGTTCCATGGAAAGGTTAAGGCATCTGGTTAAGCCAGATTCTTTGTGCTGAGCTAAATTTATTTGCAGAGTTTTCTGTTGGTTCGGGGCTATGCAAACTTTTGTGGCTTGAATCAGACAGGCTGTGGAAAATTCATTCAGAGTTCCTTTGATATGTGGGGTGCTCGATCTCCCACATCTCCCCCTGTTTAGTATACAATATAGAAGGGACAGACGTGCCTCGGTGGACTGGCCACACTGGGTGAAGAGGTGTGGGGCTTCCAGTCACATCATCTGCTAACCTTGATTCAGTCATTTCCAAAGCTTGGCAAGGCACAGATTGAGATCTATGCGCCAGCTCCTCGATAACTTCAAACTTAAGTGGCGGAGAGTTGGCAGGAGGGGAGATGTCAGGTGTCAGCTGGTCTTCTGAGGTGCATAGTTGTTGGTATAGAACCTTTGAGTCCTTTCTGGTTGCTTCATCCACTTGATTCTTTACGAAGGTGGTGAGTTTGCGAAAAGCCCAAGGGCCAAAGGAAACTAGCAACATAAAGCCAATGAAGGGCCCCAAAAAGGCTGGGAGCACTGTTGTTATCCAAGGAGTGGTAGAAAACCAATTTTTGTACCAGCTCTCACTCTGCTCTATATCTTTTTGTCTATTTACTAAATTATCCTCTATGTGTTGAATGCTATCTCTAGCTAAGCCGAATTTATTTTAAAAAGCAACATTTTACTCTAAGGATGACACAAATTCCCCCCTCCCTCAAAAGAAAATGTTAAATTTTGAACCACAGCGGTTATTCTGCACTCTTTGCTAGGAAATCAACAGTAGTGTAAACTTCTTTAAGTTTGTAAACATTTTTAGCAACAGTTATAAGGCATTAGCAGATTCTAGAGTATGAACCAATGAATAAATATTTGTGCTTACACCAATAACACCTAGGCCTTTTAATAAGGCTAGGGTGATGGCAGTGTTTGATTTTTGTACTGCAGCGGGGAGAGACAAAAGATTATATTTAAGAGGTAATAAGGCAATTTTTGATCTAACAGTCAATTTAGGCATTAAAACAACCAAAACACAGTGGTACTAGGACTAACGAAACAAATGTAAAACAATGGGGGAGATAAACTAGTGAAACAGGCAAAAAAACGTTAAATTGGGGGCAATCATGAACTGAAAGGAGAAATCAACGACAAGAATTTGATTACAATTTTTCAGATTATTAAAATTTGCGACAGGAAGGTCTTGGAAGAGTTCTTGCATTGGGGATACTTTTGGAGCTAGGCCCAGTTTCAAGGAACAGTCCGCGTTAGGGAGAGTTAGTAGGGAGGGCCTCGATGCATGAGTCCACAGGGGAGTTGGCTGTCTTTTCTTTCAGGAGACGAGGTGTGGGTTTATCTGGGTGTCCCCTCGCCTGAGTGCAGGGTACTGGTTCGTTGAGTAGGAGGTCGATCTTGATGCCTAATAGAATAAGGACTGAGGGTGAAAAATTTTAATATGGTGGAAGATCTGGATGGGATTGAGGGGTAAAGGGATAGTTGGATTTCCGGAGGGGAGAAAGGGAAAGGTATATGGGAAGGGTATGAAGGAAGAGAAAAGAGAAAATACCTGAGAGAGAAAAGGGGAAGAGAAAGAGAAAAAAGTAATAAGCAGAATAGAGAGAAAAAAGAAAAGAAAAGAAAAGAAAAGAAAAGTAGTAAGAAGAGAGGAGAGAATAGCAAGGGAATGCTGGTTTAATTAAAAGTGTTCGAAGAATCGAGCCTGTGGTTTAAGTCTGTACGTCTCAGGTACTGCTTCGATGATCTGAATGATCACATGCTTCAATTCCTAAATGGAGGTATTACCTAGAGATAAAGTTTATGTTAAAGAGTTTTCTCGTGGCCATCTCGTAGTGCATGCAAGGTATGGTATCCCGTGTGGTATCCCGAGTTGCCACCTTAGTTTGTCCGCCCTTTGTATCCAAGGGCGCCTGTGGACAGAAAAGCTGAGAGGTTATTTAAAATATAGTAAGATAAAGGCATTAAAAGGTAGTGTTATGGTATGTTGCCATTGCAGTCCGTGATTTCCCTTGGTGTTCTATACTTGTGTTCTTGTATACGATCTCTAAGGGATTATTGTGGGCCTTTGTTGTAGAAGTCTGATTAGCTACCTGTTCTCTCTATGCTGCCGTTTCTGTTGTTATTGTTTTCTTTATGGTATATTGTGTAATCAAAATTTTGCATTATTCCTTTTTCATGTATTTTGGACACTGCTCCCACGTATATGTTGACTATTACAGTGTTCGGAGTTTCTACCATGTTAAACCCTGTTATTTGATTGTTAAGTATTAGTTGTGTATAAAATATGTGTTCTAGGTGTTTCAGAATAGTGCTACCATTCTGTATTTTTCTTTTGTCTTCTGACTTACTTCGTTTAACATAACATGATCTAGGTCCATCCACGTTGCTGCAAAGTCTGTGATTGTATCATTTCTAACTGCCATGTAATATTCCATTGTATATATATATATATACCACATCTTAATGATCCATTCATCTGTTGTTGGACATCGAGGTTGGTTCCAAGATTTGGCTATTGTACTGATTGCTGCAATAAATAGTGGGGTGCATACGTATTTTGGAATGAATGTCCTTCCATCTTGGGGGTATATGCCTAGGAGAGCAATTGCTGAGTCAAATGGCAGCTCAATTCTGAGTTATTTGAGCACTCTCCAGACTTTTCTCCATAGATGTTGGACTAGGGGGCATTCCCACCAGCAGTGGATGAGAGTTCCTTTCATACCGCATCCTCGCCAACAAAAGTTGTTTCCATTATTTTTGATGTGAGCCAACCTCACTGGTGTGAGGTGGTAACTCATTGTTGTCTTGATTTGGATCTCCCTGATGATTAGTGAAGGTGAGCATGTTTTCATGTGTTTGTTGGCCATCCTTCTGTCTTCCTCAGAGAAGTGTCTATTCATTTCATCTCCCCATTTTTTTATGGCTTTATTTGGTTTTGAGGGGCTCAGCTTTCTGAGCGCTTTGTATGTTCTAGATATCAGCCCTTTATCTGATATATCAAGTGAAAAGATTTTTTCCCATTCTGTTAGCTGTCTTCTTGCATTAAGTAGGGTTTCTTTTGCCATGCAGAAGCTTTTTAGTTTGATGTAGTCCCATTTGTTTATATTTGATGCTAACGTTCTTGCCATTGGTGCTCCATTCTCAAAGACCCTTTTGATATAAAGGTCTTCGAGTGTTCTGCCTATTTTATTCACGATAAACTTTATAGATTCAGGTCTGATTTCCAGGTCTTTGATCCATTTTGAGTTGACTTTTGTATAAGGAGTGAGATATGGGTCAATTTTCACTTTCATACATGTGAGTTTCCAGTTGTACCAACACCATTTGTTGAATAGGCTTTCTTTGTTCCATTTCATATTCTTGCCTCTTTTATCAAATATTAGTTGGCTGTATATCTGAGGGTTTATGTCTGGGAATTCTGTTCTGATCCACTGGTCTGAGGTCCTGTCTCTGTTCCAGTACCATGCTGTTTTAATTAATTACTATGGCATTATAGTATAGTTTCAAGTTAGGTAAGGAGATGCCTCCCAACTTCTCATTTTTCAGTATGTGTTTGGCTATCCTGGGTCTTTTGTGGTTCCAGATAAATTTTGTAATTGATTGTTCTATTTCTTTAAAGAATTGTGCCTGGATTTGGATAGGGATTGCATTAAATCTATATAGCAGTTTGGGTAAGATAGTCATTTTGACTATGTTAATTCTACCTATCCATGAAGATGGGATGTTCTTCCATTTCTTTAGATCGTCTTCAATTTCTTTCTGAAGTGTTTTGAAGTTTCCCTGGTATAAGTCTTTCACTTCTCTTGTAAGGTTGATTCCTAGATATTTGATATTTTTTGATACTATCTTAAATGGGATTGTATTTTTAATCTCTCTCTCCTCAACTTCATTGTTTGTATATAAAAACGCTACTGTCTTTTGTGTATTGACTTTGTATCCAGCCACTTTGCTGTATTGGTTGATTGTTTCTAGAAGTTTTTCTGTGGACTCTTTAGGGTTTTTGATGTATATCATCATATCGTCAGCAAATAGAGCTAGCTTGTGTTCCTCTTTCCCTACTTGAATTCCTTTGATTCCCTTCTCTTGTCGGATTGCTATTGCTAGGACTTCTAAGGTTATATTGAATAAGAGTGGAGAGAGTGGACAGCCTTGCCTAGTTCCTGACCTTAGTGGGAATGCTTCTAGTTTCTCACCATTAAGTATAATGTTGGCTGTAGGCTTTCCATAAATAGCTGTAACTATCTTAAGGAAGGTGCCTTCTAACCCTATTTTGCTGAGTGTCTTTAACATGAAAGGATGTTGGATTTTGTCAAACGCCTTCTCTGCATCGATTGATATGATCATGTGGTTTTTGTCTTTCATGTTGTTGATGTGATGTATCATGTTTATTGATTTGCGTATGTTGAACCAACCTTGCATTCCTGGTATGAATCCCACTTGATCGTGATGTATGATCTTTTTGATGACGTGTTGGATTCGGTTTGCTAATATTTTGTTGAGTATCTTTGCATCAATGTTCATTAGTGAGATTGGTCTGTAGTTTTCTTTTTTGGTGGTGTCTTTGCCTTCTTTGGGAATGAGTGTGATATTAGCCTCATAAAAGGAGTTGGGTAGGATTCCTGTTTTTTCTATGGTTTGGAAAAGCCTATGGAACAGTGGTAATAAGTCTTCTTGAAATGTTTGGTAGAATTCACCTGTAAATCCATCTGTACCTGGGCATTTGTTCTTAGGAAGTTTTTTAATTACATCTTCAATTTCCTCTGAAGTGATTGGACTGTTTAAACTGTCTAGATCTTCCTTTTCCAGTCTTGGAAGAGGGTGTTTGTCCAAGAATCTGTCGATTTCTAGTGGGTTCTCTAGCCTAGTTGAATAAAGTTGTTCATAATATGATCTCATGATATGTTGTATTTCTTGGGGTTCTGTTGTAATCTCTCCCCTTTCATTCGTGATCCTAGTGATTTGGGTGTTTTCCCTCTTTTTTTTGGTGAGTTTTGCCAATGGTTTATCTATCTTGTTTATTTTTTTCGAAAAACCAACTCCTGGTCTCATTGATTTTTTGTATTGTTTTCTTAGTTTCTATGTTGTTTATTTCTGCTCTGGTTTTTATTATTTATTGCCTTCTGGTTGTGGTTGGATTTCTCTGTTGCTGTTGTTCCAATTCTTTGAGGTGATCTTTTAAACTGTTGGTTTTGTTATTTTCCTGTTTCTTGACATAGGCCTGTATTGCTATGAGTTTCCCCCTAATTACTGCTTTTGCTGTGTCCCATAAATTTTGACATGTTGTCTCTTCATTGTCATTTGTCTCAAGGAATCTTTTTATTTCTTCCTTGAGTTGTTCTTTGATCCAGCTGTTGTTAAGCAGCATGTTGTTTAATCTCCAGGTATTAGTTTTCCTCCATTGCTTCTTCTTGACATCAATTATAAGCTCTGTTGCATAGTGATCTGAAAGGGTACTTCTAATGATCCTTACCTTTGTGGTCTTATATAAGTTGGCTTTGTATCCTAAGACATGGTCTATTCTGGAGAAGGTTCCATGTGGGTTTGAGAAAAATGTATATTCTACTTTCTGGGGATGGAGGGCTCTATATAAATCTATTAACCCTAAATCTTCTAATTTTTCATTTAGAGCTCTTATTTCTTTGCTATTTTTCTGTTTGGAGGATCTGTCCAGTGGTGATAATGGAGTATTGAGGTCCCCTACTATTATCACAATTCCCTTCATGTGTTTCTCCAGGTTTGCCAGTAGTTGCCTCACATATTTTGGTGACTCTACATTAGGTGCATAGATATTGACCAGGGTTAGTGTATCTTGATCTAATGTTCCCCTGATCAGTAAGTAGTGACCCTCTTTGTCTCTGACCACTTTCTTGAGGTTGAATACAATTTGGTCTGATATAAGAATGGCTGTCCCTGCTCTTTTTTGTTTTCCATTGGCCTGAATAATTACTTTCCATCCTTTTATTCTAAGCCTGTGCTTATCCTGTAACTGTAGATGTGTTTCTTGCAGACAGCAGAAGTCCGGTTTATTTTTCCTAACCCAGTTCTCTACTATATGTCTTTTAATTGGAGAGTTTAGTCCGTTAACATTTAGGGAAATTATTGATAGAGAGGACTGTTGTGCAGTTGTATTGTGTGGAGTGGTTGTTGTTACAATCGGGGATTTGGATTGTGTAATTCGTCTCTGAGTAAGTCGCTTAGGATCGGCTTAGTTTGCACAAATAGTTCAAGTTCGCTCATGTTTGAGAATGTTTTTAGTCTGCCCTCCCATATGAATGATAGTTTTGCTGGGTATTGGACCCTGGGCTGGAAATTTCTTTCATTCAGTCGTTTAAATATGTCATTCCACTGTCTTCTTGCTTGAATTATTTCAAATGGGAGATCTGGTTTGATTCTTATGTCCTTTCCTTTGTACTTGAGGTTTTTTTCCTCCCTTATTGCTTTCAGGAGTTCCTCTTTATCTTTGTTTTTTGCCATTTGGGTTATTATATGTCTTGGTGTGGGTTTATTAGGGTCTATTTTATTAGGGACTCTCTTGACTTCTTGGATTTGTCCTGAATTATCTTTCCAGAGGGTGGGAAAGTTCTCTGTTATTATCTCCCTGACCACCTGTTCTTCCCCCTTCCCTATTTCCTCCCCTTCTGGTATACCCACAATTCTTAGATTGTTTCTTTTGTCCTTGTTCATTAGATATTGTATTTTTCCTTCCAGTGCTTTGCCTTTTATTTCTTTGTTGGTTTCTTTATCATTTTTTGATTGCAGTTTTCCTTCGAGTTCTTCGATGTGCTTCTCCGACTCTGTGTTTCTACTCGTAAGGCATGCTACTTTGTCTTTTAAATCCTTCACTTCTTTTTGTATGGAATCTCTCATGTTCTTTGACATTTCTTCTTTAATTTGGCTGATTCGTTCGTCCATGGATTTCTTATACTCGGTTGCTAGGGTTTCTTTCATTTGTTTTAGTAATTCTTGCATTTCCTTCCTCATGACCGCTTTTAGGTCTTCTTCCCCTGGATCTGTACGTTTTGGTGGACTTGGAAACTTGATAGGGCTTGTCATGGTGTCTCCAGTTATAAGAGATCTCCTTGATTTACGCATAATTCTTTGTATTTAATGTGTTTTGGAGTGTTTTGGAGTGCTGTGGCTTCTAATTTCGGCCTGCTTTGGTCTCTTTCCTAAAGGTGTTTCTAGAGGGGCTGTTGGGTGAGTTTGTTGAACCTAGCCCTTTCTCCTCTCCTCCCCTTTGCTACCTAGAGTTCAGCCTTCCCGCAGTGGGTCTTGTCCCTTTTCTGCTCCTTATTTCTGTCAGCGGTGCAGTTCCACTCCTGGCCACAATGTTTACTGGCGCTATTGAGCCTAGTTCTCAATCCACCCTCCTTTCTCTGGGATTCAATGGAGCTCCGCCCCCTCCAAGCCTCCCTTGAATGAGTTCCCTCAGTTCGACCCTGCAGGCTCTGTCCATGCCCTTGGGGAGTCCCTGGTCCACTCCAGGGGCCAGGGGGGTGGACTGCTCTAGGTCACCTGCAAGTCCAGATGGCTGGCCCTATCTCCCTATCTCCCTATCTCCCCCGTCTATTCGGGTCGCTCAACTTGCCTTTCTAGGCGCCACCCTGGGGGGAGGGGCCGGCCCAAACGCCGAGCAACAGGACAGAAACTCACTCAGGCCTCCCCAGCCGGCCCACAGGGGTCTCTGGGGGGAGGGGCACGCCCAAACACCGAGCCAAAGGACAGAAACTCACTCAGGCCTCCCCAGCCGGCCCGCAGGGGTCTCTCCCCTTATGCTCTTTCTAAAGACTTTCTATATTAATGTCACTGTTCATGGTTGACTGTACAATCTGCAACCAATCAAGAAAATCTTTCACTAATTGATTCAAACTCACATCCAACATGCAACAGCACCATGTAATATTAAGCAGTGAAAGAAAAGAAAAGGACTTTCTTATGCTTGGAAACCAAGGTAGTACATGTGAACACATGTAAAAGGAAATAAAATGAAACTCACTAAGTTGCAGGATAAACATTTATATGATAGTAATATGAGCTGCCAGATTGTCATATCTACAAATTAATCTTTCATTTCGCCTATGGATTTACTGTCAAGCTTCAGCTTGCTGGAATTGAGATTCTCAAATAAGTGTTTCTTTTTATTCTGTAATGTAATCTCTTTTATCACCTAAGTTTTCTCAATACTATATTAGGATCAAGATACTTGTCTCATAATTGACTACACAGAATAAAATGAAGTAATGTTCTTTAAATTACAAAGCACCTGAAGGAGTTTCACATAAACTCCTTATGAATATATTAAATGACACTAGACAGGCATCCACTTAGACACACATGGCGATTCAGTCTTGAATGCTTCCAAATAAGAAACCAATATCTTTCTTTATTTAGGAAATAATTATTCAAGTTCATTTAATAATAATTCAATAATTATTTAACGTTTTTCTAAAATCACTTATTTATTCTTTATTTTTTAAAGCTTTTGTTGAGTGAGAGGGGTGTAGAAAGGGATGGGCATGTGTCTTGCATGTTCAATCTATGTTTAGTACCTTTGTACCCAATGGTTCTTCAACATCCCTGGGTACGATTCAGAAGCACAGAGTCAGAATAATACTCAAGTAAGACCAGATATGTTCTCAAATCCAAAAAAGCAATACATCAAATAGAAATTTTGAAAAGTAATTATGAATGGGTGTAGTTCAAAAACAAACTGGGTAGTATGGAACAAAACAGAAGATGAGATCAAAGGATAAAATTTAGAGAGAGAGAGAGAGAGACCAGAATAAAAATGTCCTCAGTTCAGAATTCACAGTTAGAAAATTCTGAGTTATACTAACAGTTAATTTCAACAAAGTGAATAGGTGCATGAAATGTAGTCAGCAAATGTCATAGAAAACTGGATAACCACAGGCAAAAATTTAAATTGGATACCTACCTCACATCATTCACAAAGTTTAACTCAAAAGACTAGACTTTTATTAAAGCTTGTTTATATAAAGTATATTGATGAAATATAGGCAATGCTAGAATTTTGACTTAAGGGAAATATTCAGTAATATGGCCCCATTGGCAAAGAAAAACGAGCAAAGACATATAAAAAAATATGGGACTACATCAAATTAACAGGCTTCTATTTTTCCAAAGAATTGAGTTAAAAAAAAGACATTTTATGGTTCACAAATCATATAGCAGACAAATAGTTAAATACCAAAGGTATGCAAAACACTCTCAAAGCACAATAAAATTTGTTGTTATTTAACAACAAATAACCTAATAGGATATGGCGACATTGATAGACAGTTAATTCCTGAAAGATGACATAAAATGGATAATAGGTATCAGAAAAAAGTATTTAACACCAATTATTATCAGATAAAAGTAAATCTAAAAGACAAGGAGGTATCTCACACCAGCACTAATGATGTAAATGGTCTGATCTGTATCAAACTGGTCAGAAGCAGTAAGTGCTGTATGGGAGATAGTAATAAAAGAAAATCTTATCCATAGTTGGTGGGTCAGATGCTAGTTTTATCTTCTTTGAAAATTGTTTGGAGACATCTAAATATTTTAAGACTAGATCTTACATTTTACCCGTCTATCCCACTACAAGTCATCAACCCCAAGTACACACAAAATATTAATGTTAATAATGTAATATTAACATTAATATTAATTTAATATTTAATATTAGTATTAACTTAATGTTACTTTTATATTATCTTCATTAAATCTAAAATCTGGAATGCTGTTAGGGAAATAACTACACTAACAACTAGCATGACAATGCTAATGAATGAGAGAAGTAGAATGCCTGTCTTGAACACAGGCGGGGGGGGGGGGCGGTAGTAGGAGATCGGGGGCATGGTGGTGGGAATGTTGCACTGGGGAAGGGGAGCATTCTGTTTATGACTGAAACCCAAACCCAACGACAATTATGCTTGTAATTATGGTGCTTAAATAAAGATTTTTATAAAAAAAATAAAGATTGGCTTTGAAAGTTAAAAAAAAAAGAAGCCAAGTTCTAAGCACTAGAGAAGTGAATATAGAAATCAGGATAATATACAAAGTATATGGATATTACATACTTATAAATATGTAAATTAAAAATATTATACTCTATATACATACATAATAGTCTAATCATACATAGTTAACAGTATTAAATCTATATCTATATATGATACAATACTACTCAGCTATGAGAAAAGGTGGAATCCTTTAGTTTTCTGCAACTTGGATTAGAAGAACTGAGTGATGTGAAATAGAAAGAAAGAGACAAATAATAGATAATGTCACACCAATTTGTTGTGTGTAAGAAAGTTATAGATAAGACAATGCCTAATGGAATAAACACTGTGATATAGTCAATAGAATTATATTATAATTGTAATTATCTCTTATAGTCAATACAATTGTTGTGTGAAGATACTGGTAGTTTGGGAGGCACTTTTAAGGTAATATTTGAGGAATCTGACATTTTGGTGATGGACACAATATAGGAACACTTTAAGAATGGCATAATATTGTACTATAGTAGCAAAAGTCATTACAATTTTAAAGAGTGAAAATATAAAACTCACTGTAGTGACTTCCTAACTGTAATATGATCTCTGGTGATGGTCAATAAAGAAGCTCTTAAAAAATTAAAATAAATCCACATCTTAAAACATTTAAGTTTTTATAGATGGACAAAATTTTAGTGCTAAATCATAATGGTAGAGTATACTGACAAACTAGCAAATATATTACTCAAGGATATTAATATCTAGTTTTCCAAGACATTTTTGTCATAGTTCAAATTTACCAAGCAATTTTAGTTCAATATTATAAGATTGTCTGCAATGCCTTCTGAGTCAGTGTTATGAAACTAAGCATCCATGTGAGTCTGAATGTAGTAACATGCTACTCATTCCAGATTAAAACCGGTGATATGGTGCAAACCAGGCAGTGGTGGAATCTAGTCCTAAGAATTACCTCCAAACTTTAAATCTGTATTGTTTGAACTGAATATGAAAATCTGCTCATCTATCTTAATAATTATTTAATTTCTGTGTTTAGTTTTACTAAACAGATTGCAGACATTTTATTTTTAGATGTTAGAGACTCTTTTAAGGACCATGAATGTAATGGGTCAGATAACTTTCTTTTATATATATATATTTTTTTTTGACCACACCCAGCAGCTCTCAGGGATTACTCATGGCTCTGGGTTCAGAAATTGCCCCAGCAGGCTTGGAGTTCCATATGGGATGCCAGGAATCTACCCTGAGTCCATCCCGGGTAGGGAGCCTGCAAGGCAAACACCTTACTGTTGTGCTATCTCTCTGACCCCCTATAATTTTATGTTTAATGGGGACTGTATATATATATATATATATATATATTATATATATATATATATTATATATATAATATATATATATATGCATGTTCACACTCAGAAGGATCAGGTACAAAATATTTATTTTTATATTAAGAATTTTCTGCTTTAAGTAGGATTATATAGACTGTTTATAATAGAGTGCTATAGAACTGTCTCTATTGCCTAAGGGTAGCTATAAATCATACATGAAGCCAACATGCATAGGTACTTGCATAGGTAATACCAGTAGAAACTACCATATAATCTTTGGGTTTATCTTTGTAATGGACATACCAAATCTGATACAATCTGTGCTTTAAATTTTTTTCTAGACCCCATCCTCATTTAGGAGAAATTCTACTCTCAGAAGATACTTAAGAGAATGCCACATAAGTAAGTAGAAATCATTCATTTTCCCTCTACATAGAAAATGCTTCTCTGAAATACTCTTCCTAATGTTTGATGAGTTCTTTATCATGAGAAATCTACTGTTTGATAGTCCCTAATCATTCTCTCGGGAAGCTTGTTGTAGTTGGACCACCCATAGTCCAACCAAAGAAAAGTCATATTAGATGACTCTTAAACTGTCAAAACACAGCCATTAGAGTCTAATTTACATGACAGTGAAAGCTGCTTTGAGGGGTAATAAGAAAGGGCAAGGAAGATTAATAATCGTTTTAACATTTAGATAGCTGAGAACAGCAGCTGCTTAGACAACCCTTCTGCATAAATATTGGTCATTTTACCTGCATGCATGTCTGCCTGTGGAGGAGAAATGTGGTTAATATTAGAGGATGGAAGAGAAGAGCAGACATAGGAAGAAAATGTAAGGGCATCCCAAATCTCAGGCTGAAGAAACTTGTTAAAAAAACCTTTGCATAATGTTTTTCTTCTGTGATAGTACCACCCTCGTGCACAATTCTCTTAAGTAATGGTACATTAAACTACTAAGACAATTGCAAAAAGAAATAATAAGAGCTATTGGTTACTTTTTTCTCTAAAATTATCTTCCTTTTTTTTTTTTTTTTTTTTTTTTTCAGGCCACACCTGTTTGATGCTCAGGGGTTACTCCTGGCTAAGCGCTCAGAAATCGCCCCTGGCTTGGGGGAACCATATGGGACACCTGGGGACCGAACTGCCGTCCTTCCTTGGCTAGCACTTGCAAGGCAGACACCTTACCTCTAGCGCCACCTCGCCGGCCCCATCTCTAAAATGATCTTCTAGTCAAAAAAAAATGTTTTCTTTTGGTGTTGGGGTCAAAACTGGCTATGTTCAGAGTTACTCCTGGCTCTGAGTTTAGGAATCATTCCTAGTAGGTAAGAAACAATATGAAGTGATAGATATCTAACCCAAACAGATCTCTTGCAAAGCAAACATCCTACTCAATACACTATTATTCTGCCCATATGTTCATATCTAGTTTTAAATAAATATTTTGTTTATAAGTTCTTAAAAATCTTCATTGAAATCTCAACTCTATAGTCTTTATATTTCAAGAAATATTAAATGATAAACTGACCTAGGAAAGTACATCACTTTGACATTTATTCTTTTTTTTATTTTGATCATATTGGCTTACATAACTTTCACAGTAGTATTTTAGGTACAGATTAATATTGAATCAGGGGAACGCCTATCACCCAATTTTTCCTCCCCCCATCCCCATTTTCTTCCTGCAACCATATCCCCCACTCTCACCCCCCAGGCTGCATTGATTCTTTTAGTCTTTGATTCAATATAACAATGAAAATAAATGTTTGCAAATATTTTATATGCCAGAATTTCTTGATTCATACACTCATTTAGGATTCGTTAAATAATTCATTCTAGATATATATTTATAGTTATACATATAGTCTTTGAAATAACTAAAAAGTTTACTAGCAAATTAACAAATAGTATTAATTGAAAATTTAATTTGCCATGTATTTCTACCTCTCAACTGATAATTCACTTTCTAATTAAATTTAAAACATCTTGATCACATATGAAAACATAGACACTAGAATAAGAATAAATTTTATCATCTTTAGAGATTATAAAGAACTCATTTTTAAAAATTTAAATATTAAATATTGCAGCCAAAACTTAAATATCTACATTTTAAACAGAAATATCAATATAAGAAATTTTTCATGAATGAATTATTACTAATTTGCAGGAAATAGATCCATATCAACCAAAAATACATATTAACTATTACAAATAAATTTTATTTTACACACAGAGTAATAAAATTAATATGCATTTTGAAACTTTAATGTAATTTTAATGAATTTTCACTTAATTTAAAGATGAGATTTATGGATAAAAAGCTATTACAAAAATTTTAGGAAATACTGCTAATTCTGAACTACATCTATATGCACTTACTATCCAGGTTCTCTCTATTTTTTTTATGTTTCTGTTTTCATTACATACCTAGCAATATTCAGGAATTACTCCTGATTACGTTTTTAATTATAATTCTGGTAGGATTGGGGACCATATGTTGTGCCCAGAATTGAACCTGGGTTGACCATGGGCACTGCAAACAAACTACTTGAAGTACTATTGCTCATGTCCCTATGTTTTATATATTTAGGGAATAATAAAAGTTGTGGTATACATTTTAAAAATATATTTATTACTGTAGATATTTGTTCTAAAATTTATTAATTATTTAATCTATGTGTTTACAGACATATCTAAGAATTATATGTATTCTTTACTTGGGTGAGAACTTGTACCTAAATGACTGTCAAATCCTTGGATCTCTGGTTGTTATGATTTATGCTATATTAACATTAAATAATATCTCATAATTTATCTTTTCATATACTGAATGATAAATTTTGCAAGGTCTGTATACAACCAGCATATCAGTAGAAACCAAAACTGACTGTTGCTAGGTGTTTAGGGAGTTGTCTTTATCCTTACATTTTCTTATCCCATGTTATGAAAAGTAACTTCTACTACTTGGTCTAATATATATCAATTGATATACATTTCCTGATGATTTAAAGACAGATATATTGTAACTTCAACTACTTGTGTATTGTTCAATCAATTGCAAGCCACCCTTATTTTTTTTTTAGCAAAAGGCATAATTATTTACCTCAGTTCTTAGGTATTTCCCTCAAAGTAAAACTATCTTCAGATGGAATAATGAGGTTAGTGATAGACAGTATGACCATTTTTTTTATAAATGTGTACAAAAAATAAAAAGCACTTCCAAGTAAACAGTTTAATTATGTCTGCAAATTCTTGTAGGTGAGGGTAGCCATGCAAAAGTCCAAATAATGTGAAGTGAATGAGTTGTACTTTTTGCCAGCTACTTGGTTGACAAAAATTACCTTCCAAAGTGATTTTCCTTTTCTCTTAATGGCTAAATAGCAACGATCTGAGAAAACTCAAGAGAATATATGCTAAAGTTAGAGAAATTTTATTTCTTTGGAACACTGACCACAACTGTAAGGAACTGAAGAATGCTGGGCTTCTGAATGACTTTTATGTGGGTGATAAGTAAAATACTTTGTCATATGTTTGGTATTATATTTTATAAAGGCTAAAACACTAATTTAGACAAATTTTGCTAAAATGGTTCTTTAATATTAGCTACAGTATATAAAATTAATGAAATCAATTGAAAAACCAATCAAATATATAAATTTTCATAATTTACGTTGCTATTCAATCTGGAATTTATTGAAATTTAAAATATTCAGAGATTATATGTTTTATTGTATGTAACTTGATAAAGCATTTCAGAATAAAATATCTCAACATTATGTACATGTTATATTATTCATATAAATATTATTTTTGCTTTCCAATAAATGAGTATGCATGGCACTATGCTAATATCAAATATAGTGTCCTCCAGAAATTTTTGCCTTCATATAACTTAGATAGCAGTAGAAAAAGAAAAATAATTTTAGTGTATAAAAGCAAAGTTTAATATGAAAGATAACCAAACTGATTGTTATTTGCTTTAATACTTTTATATTATAGTCAATATAATTTATCATATTTTACATAACTTAGGACAGCATGAAACAAATAATCTTTAATAATGAAATTATATATTTGATCACATACAATAACTGTAGACTTCACAGTTTGAATCTATACATACCCAACTGTGTTCATGCCTTATTGATGATTCTGTGCTCAAAGTTCACTCCTAGCAGTGCTTGGGGGACTATCTGTGGTGCCAGATATCAAACCTGGTTGGCCTTAGGCAAGACAAGCTGCCAAGAAGCTGAATTATCTCTCCAGTCCAGTAATAATATATTTTTAAATGTAATACTTATTTTCTTCTTTAAAATCTTGCATTTAGCATATATAGTAATCGTTATCATTTATATATGATAATATTAATTTTGATGAAGTATATAATTGTATTCAATAAATTTGTCTTTAGGTGACAGTTTGAAGGCAGTTGAACCACAGACAGCAGTGGTAGGGTCACTCATACTTCATTTACCTTCAAGTACCATAACTCACTTTCCTTTCCTGAACTTAAGATGTACCATTTCTATTAATTTCTTCATATATTTTACTATTATCTCATTTCTACTTGCAGGATGAAGATGATCATAACATTATATAGGAGCTACAAAATGGAGTGAACCTTGTTTCCAGACACCACTTGGAAAAAAACAACTGATGAGAAATGTTTGGTATTAATGGTTTGATCAAAATAAGTATATTTCTATAGTACTAAAGTTATTATATAAAACTGCTAGGATAATTTTGATGATGTAATACTCATAATTTCAATTAATCATTTTATAATTTTATTCAAAAATGAACATATAGCAAAGTAATTCATATTTCTATTATAGATTTTGCTTTTTAAATACTTATTAAAGTCATGGATTTCATTTGTCATAAATGTAAATATTTTACAATATTTCTATAAATATGTATAAATCTGAATGCAATATAAATCAAAGATAACATCTTCAAATTTCCAAGATTTTTGTCAGAATTGTTCTCAATTATGTTTGACACTTTTTATTTTTTATTTTAATTCAAGATAAGGATCAAACCATTCATATAAGCAAGTGAAGTGCTCTACCATTGTGTAAACAGCACTGGAACCCATATTATTTTCATATTTTAAATCCCATGACCACTTAATATTCTATAAATGTTTTGTACTTTGAAAATTTTGGGGGCCCTGTAAGCCAAAACGATTGTTTGCTAGACTTCTTAGGTACTGAATTATAGGAGCAGAAGACCCATTTTCTTCCCCAACTTGTCCTTTTCTTTCTCATTTTAGTGCTTCCTTTTAAGTGTATATATCAAGTACCTTGAGAATCAATCACATTTCTGAGAATTCTGTTGCCCAATTTGCTTGACATTGTTAAAGAAACATCTAGTGAATATGGGAATAGCAGGAGTGTGGGGTAAGAATGGTAGAAGTCGGGAAAAGATAATTCTTATAGATGCAGCAGTGTTTCTAACACATTAAATTCGGGTTCACATACATTCATAAGTTCTGCACTGGCACTTAGATTTATTTTGCCTGGTTGTTACTTCATAAATTACAGTCACTGAAATAGACTTGAGAATATTTAATTAGGAATTGCTAGCAAGATGGAACTGTATATGATGTAATTACAACAGTGATCCAGCCCCCCGTGCTGTATTTCACTGGTTGAAAGCAAAATAGAGTTCTAACATACATTCGGTGGTAAGAGAGTGTTACTGGGTATCAGAAAGTGAAGATAAAGAAGAAAGAAGACAGGGAAAGTTTATTATTTAATGAAAACAATGTAATGAATGCTTGGAATAATCCAAGGTAAATAAATGCAAAATCTTCAATAAATTAATGTGCAAATATATAATGTATTAATAAATTGTCTTAAATTGTCTTAATTTATAATATGTCCTATGATAAAATACAAAAGAAAGTAAGTTAAATTATTTTTAAATTTGTAAAATTAGTAAATATTGTGATGAGAGAAGAATAATAGGCAAATGCTTAGAGAAGAATTTGAAGATAGAGATGATTTTTTATGGGACTCAATTATAAAGTACAGTTTTAAGACATTTTGTTAATCTAATATATTCCCAATAAAATATATTTATATTGTAAAAAAACGTTTTAGTTTGGCTATTCCATTATTTTGACCCAAGTACTATGTGATCCAGCCCCCCATCGCATATTTCAATGGTTTGAAGCAAGTTATATTTCTGACATACATTCAATGGAAAGGGAGTATTCCTGGGTATCAGAAAGTGAAGATAAAGAAGAAAAAAGTCGGGAAAAGACTATGCCAGGGAAGACTTCTATATATGTATAAAACTCTGGAAATATTCTTAGCATTCCATTTTTATTTCAGCTGTCTCTTCTCACAATGTATTAAAGAATAACTAACCAAAGCATTCAAAGAGAAAATCTACCCAAGATTAAGAACATAGAAACATTATGCATTTCTCTTGGTGAATTTTACAAGGTAACTATAATGGATGGATGCAATATTTTATGTATACAAAAACAGCATTGGTAGAAAGTTATATTCTTCTAAATATCAAATGATATATCTAATGATATAATGATATTATATCAAGGTCTTCTATGTGTGAGACTTGACCACCCACTGACTCTTGTTCAGCAAAATTTACAGTTGCTTATAAAGATAATAGCTTTGTCAAAACCTGCAGTCTAAGTCTAAATTCTAAGTCTAAATTCTAAGCATAACTGGAGACTTATTTGGTCAGTGCCATTAGTAATTTTTACACTTTGAGCAGAAAAGTAGTCACTTTTTCATTTATCAATTCTGAATGCCTCCTGTAAGACAGATATAATTATCTTGGTTAGTTTGAAATATAAGCATAGGATTAGTTCTTTTTTTTTTTTTTTTATATTTACTGTCTCATTTATTTGGATATTTTACTTTGCTATCCAAATTTTATTCCCAATTATTTATTTATTTATTTATTTTTTGTTTTGGGGTCACACCCGGCAGCGCAAAGGGGTTACTCCTGGCTCTATGCTCAGGAATAGCTCCTGGCAGGCTCTGGGGATCATATGGGATACCGGGATTTAAACCAATGACCTTCTGCATGAAAGGCAAACGCCTTACCTCAATGCTATCTCTCCGGCTCCCCCAATTATTTAAGTTTTAATAACTTTGATCATCTAGAATTCTTCTTTTCCCACGCACTGCTATTTTATTGTATTCATTTTATCTACTTATTGATGTATTTTTAAATTTATTTTTGTCCTTCCATACTAATTAATGTTAATAGCCAATGTCTATCAAACTATACTGTTTGATATCACAATTTTATTAATTTAATCAATGACTACCATTTGCCAGGGGAATAGGAAGAATATTATTTATTTGCTTAGTTGCTATGTATTCATGAGCAAACATAATTTCATTCAGAAGCTCTATCCACCCTCTTCTCCAGAGTACAATCCAAGAGATAAGTAAAAAGAGCAGTTTATATTCTGCTATTGAAGCACAAAACAAATCCCTACGGCATGTCTTGTTCGTGGAGTATAAAAGAAAACATTAGCTAAGAAAAGTCAATAAGAGTATGCAAAATGAGCTTCAGTTTTTCTTTTTTCTTTTAAGATACTAAGAGTAAATTTATCCCAAAAGTGTTCATGCTGTCTGATTTAGTCTAGCGTAATTTGAAAAATAATTCTTCAACATAAGGATCATGTTTAGCTTTGAAATCATGAGCTTAGCAATGGTGAGCTGTTATCTGCAATTTAATTCAGATTCAATTTCAGTGGTTAAAGATATAAAGTAACTCAAATTGCCATCTTCCTGGTTCACAGATAATTCTGGGAAAATTGGAGCCTCGTTGACAGGAGAATATTTTCTCTAAGTTAATTTAAATTAACAGATTCAATTTCATATGTGTTATGAGCTACCTAAATTTCCAGATGGGAACTGTAACATTTAAACAGAAATCCCACCCAGAAGTCATTCCATATACTGGCACAAAAAAATCTTGTAAAATTATCTCTTAGAAACACATGAACACAGGTGCAATAGAATATAATCAGCATAATATCCCATGACAGACCTAACTTGCTAGGAAAAAAAAAAGGAGAAAGGCATTACTAAGATTTCACAAGCTTGGACTGTTATTCAATATTCAATCACTTATATCAGATGAGAGAAATATTTATTAATGTTGCTATTGGATAAAATCAAATAATTACAGTACCAAACCACAATAAATCCAGACATTTTAATATATAATAAATATGTCAACAATCTCTTAAGTATTTATAAGCATACTTAAAATACATTTATAGAAGTGATTTTCTTACCTCACTTCTTTTTGTTTGTTTTATTTGGGGGCTGAATCTAGCAGTGCTGAGGAATTCCTCCTGACTCTGAGATCAGGGATTACTCTTGGAAGGTGTAGATGGCCATATATGGTGTTGGGGAATAAATTGGGTGGGTTGTATGTAAGTTGCATAATTAAAACTTAAATCAAAACTCTCAGTTTTTTCGAGTATTAGGATTAAATATCACTAGATTGAAAATATTGAATTAACTGTGGTAATCAAAATTAAATTCAAGTGAAATTAACTAAAAAGATAAAATGTCTTTTACATGCAAAAATAGACTATGGATTTTAAGGAAGTCTTAAAATATTTGTGAATAAAGTCGCAAATATGTTTATGGTTTTTACATCCTTTATAAACTACTTTGCGTATGTCCTTTTTGATACATATTTTCTGTACTAGGGTAGATACTAAAATGTGTAATGTTGAGTTATATGACAATTCAATTTTTACTCTTTAAGGAATCTCTGTTTTTTTTCCCCATTAAATAAAAGAGACATTAATCCTATCAGGATTGGATAGAATTTTCCTTTTTACCACATTCCTGCTACAATAGATTGTTGTTAATTTTTTAATATGTATCATTCTCATTTTTGTGAGATGATACCTAACTGCATCTTGAGTATTATTTTCTTCTTTCTTTTTCTCTTTTTGGTTTTTGAGCCACACTTTAAGCACTCAGAGGTTACTCTTGAGTCTGCACTCAGATATCTGTCCTGGCAGGCTTAAGGAACCATATGGAAAACTGGAGATGGAACCTGGGTCCATCTCTGGTTGGTTACATTCATAGTAAATATCTCTTGCTGTGGTATTGCTCCGGCCCTTCGAGTTGCATTTTCATGTTAAAAAATAAATGAGAGTGAGAGTGCCTTATGTACCCATTGACATTCTAAGAAATATCTGTTCATTTCTTCTCCAAAATTTTTACAGGGTTTTGATAATATTTTATTGTTTATTTTTTTGAGTTCGTTATTCTAGATGTTAAATCCTTGCCTAGTATGTTAATTCAATGAAGTGAGATTAATTTCAGGATTCACAGATCATGAAAATCATATCATATCAATTTGTCAGAGAAAACTCCAATATCTACTTATGATAAAAGATAACTCTGAACAAAATAGGGGTGGTAGGAATTTCCTCAAGATAGTACTAGTCATGTATAATAAATGCACATACAGTATTTCCCGTGATATTAAATACAAGGAAAGTATATGATTGGTTGCAAGCTTTATTTTGTATAGTATTCTAATTCTTAGCAATAGCAATCAGGCAAGAAAATATATTAAAGCTGTCCTTACTGAAAAATAGAAGTAAAAATATCATTATTTGAAGATGACATGAGAATATGCATACATCATATTAAATTGGCTACTAAGAAGCTGTTAATAACAATAAATAAACAATTCATAAAAGTAGCCAGACACAGAGTTAACATATGTATAACCATCAAATCACATATGTAAATAATAATGTAGAAGAAAGAGATTAAAGCATTTACTCCATTCAAAATAGTGCCTCAAAATATCAAGTACCAAAGAATTAACTTTATCAAAGATGTGAAAGTCCTATTCTAGGAAACTATAAGTCACTTAAGAGAGAGCTAGATGAAGACCTTTGAAAATCACCCATATTTGGGGATTGGAAGAATAAATATAGTTAGAATCTCCATCCTATCTAAATTATTATGCAGATTCAGCACAATACACTTACAAATTCAAATGACATTATTCAAGGGCATAGAACACTCAAAAATAAAGTAATTATGAAATCAGTGATATCAATTGAAACAGTCAAAATCATACCAAGAATTAAGAAATTGGGAGGCATCTCATTGCCTAACTATAGAAATGTATAGTAATTAAAACAAGATAATAAAATACTCCTCTGACCAATGGATTAGAATTGATTACCCAAATTGTCAAATCTAAAGTCTACTAATTTGTGCTATAAGAACAATATGCCGAAACTGTAGTAAAATGATCCTCTTGAGCAAATGTTACTGGGAAAACTGTGTAATCACATCATCTAAGAAAATGAGTCTGCATCCATATCTCATAGTAAATTCCAAGTGAATTAAAGACCTGTAGGTCATCCCAGAATCTATAAGATTATTTGAGTAAAATAAAATAATTATTCCCTATTTATACTTTCAATTATTTGTTGGAAAATAAAAGAAACAGTTATTAATAAATAGGACAATAGATTAAGGAGCTTTGCATATAAATATAAACATGGGTGAAAAAAAAATTTTTAGAGGAAGTAGCAATAATTGAGTACCGTAATTTTCCGCGTATAAGATGACTTTTGAAACAAAGAAAAGTCAACCAAAAATCAGGAGTCGTTTTATACGCCGAGTATATCCGGAAAAATGTTTCAATATGCCAATAAATGAAACAAAACAAAATCAGGTCGCAGAGTTTCCAAATCTCTTTCTTGGGGGTTCCCAAACAGTACTCAGGAGAACTGGGGCCACTTCTGGCAAAACCCAGCTAAGCGTGTTGATGGTTCAGTGCTAGGGTCCGAGGATGGGGTGTTGTTTGGTTCATAGAGTGGGGAAGATTAACTGACGCCACCAGGGAATTGTCAGAAAAGGTGCCTATGATAAGGGACCAATCACTGCAAGGCTGCTCGGACCGCCTCTCTGACTCAGCCAATCCAAGCAGGCTTTTGATGCATGCAAAATAGACGCTGTTCTGTATCTGAATCAACACTGTCAAAAGCCTGCTCGGATGGGCCAGAGTCAGAGAGGAAGTCTATTACAGTAGAACCTTTGAACCTTCGCTTGTTGTGATTGGCTCACTGTGGTACATACAGTTGCAGCACAGGAACGTTCTGTCTGATAGCCTAAACCTATGCTTTAACTGCAAAATTCGGGGGTCATCTTATACGCCCAGTAGTCTTATATGCCGGAAAATACGGTAGGCATAGCATTTGCCCTGTGCATAATGGGTTCAATCCCTAGCATTCCATATGGTTTTCTAAACACAGGTGTGAAATTAAAACAAACAAACAAAAAATAAAAGTAAAAGGCATTGTTATTGTTCTGAATTAAAAAAAAATGATGTTACTTTAAAATTAAAGGAGGAACTGCAGAGATAGCACAGAAGAAGGGCAATTGCTTTGTATGCAGTCGACCCAGCTTCGTTCTCAGGCATCCCATAGGATGTTCCAAACACTGCCAGGTGTAATTTCTGGGGCAGAGCCAGAATTAAGCCCTTAGTGCCACCTGGTTGGTCCAAAAATAACACACACACACACACACACACACACACACACACACACGGTTAATGGAATTACAGAAAAGGATCATTGCTAACATTTTTTTATTCTTTTTTTTAAGGGGGGCACACCAGAGGCGCAGGTTGGCCGCATGCAAGACAAATGCCCTACCGCTGTGTTATAGCTCAAGCCATCATTGCTAACTTTTAATATTATCCTTGAGTCAATTTTATTTTTTTTAAATAATATTTACTTAAACATCTTGGTTACAAACATGATTGTGGTTGAGTTTCAAAGTCGATTTTATTTTCCATAGCCAAAAATGTTCAGGAATTGCACTCCTATTAGGCTCTTGGAATTATATGTTGTGTCTGAGATACAACCTGACTCATTTGCATGCAAAACTAAAATGCCTTGGGGTAATAAAGAGGGTTAAAACAAAAAAAAAACCAATAAAATTAATTCACTGTATTATCCTACTGTATTAACTCTGTGCTCCAAAATAAATTGCATACAGGGTGGGGCTCAACCCCACAACACTGGAAAACGAAGTCAAATGCTCTACAAATTGAATGAGCCATATCTAACATTGCTTAGTATGGAGCCATCAATAGCATTTTTATTTCTAGTCTTCAATGTTATTGCCACTGGAGTTTCATAGTTTAATCTTTTACATATGGTGATGATCATTTGTTCTCAATGACAGAATTTATATTTTAAACATGCATGCACATGACATATATTTATATATGACATGCATGTTTATGAATGGGCATACATGTAGAGGTATGCATTTAAAATGCCTGCATCATATAGTTCAACATAGGAAAAACAAGAATACATATGTTATAATGGAATGAATACATATTAATTATAAATTAGTAAGATACACTCACTTCCTGAATTATGAGAATGTGCATCAAAGTGAATACAAATATATTGAAAAGGAAAGATGAACCTTCTTGAAGATGGATATTGCTAGGTATACATTTTGTATTAAGGATTTTTGTGCAAGTAGAAAGATGCCAGAATGGTGGGATAATAGCACTAATATGGAATTTAAAAGTCACATTTGAAATATACATATGCATATATATAAATACTTTGTTTTACTTTCTTTTCATTATTTTTCTCATATTTTAGACTGCTATCAGTTCTTCACTATCAGTGTGTAAGTCTTATTTGGTTTAAAATAAAATCGATAGAAAACCCTTCAATGTTGTCAATATTGAAAAAATCAAATTCATTATTTACTTTTGGAAGTTTTTTTTTTTTTTTTTTTGTGGTTTTTGGGTCACACCCGGCAGTGCTCAGGGGTTATTCCTGGCTCCAGGCTCAGAAATTGCTCCTGGCAGGCACGGGGGACCATATGGGACACCGGGATTAGAACCGATGACCTCCTGCATGAAAGGCAAACGCCTTACCTCCATGCTATCTCTCCCGCCCCTACTCTTTGAAGTTTTGACTTAGTTTGTAATAAGCAATGTAAGTTACCATGACAAAAATTTGAAAAAGAATTATCTATAAAATGATGATTATTTTTGAGCATTAAAAAGTACATATATTTTCCCCAAAAAAGTACATATATTTTTGTTTACATGTTTTTGTTTGACATTACTAATTACTAATTTAACAGTTCTTTATGGTTAGATCTTTAAAATTCCTATGAAGGAGTATGAAAAAATATTTATTAAGAATTATACAATCTTAATAGTAAAACTCTATGAAGTACTTATTAAAGAATTTAGAAAGATTCTTTACATTCGTTCAATACTCAAAGTGAAGTATCAAGTGAACTATGAAATATTAACTCATAAGTTCTAATAACACATTGATTTTAAGAAGTCTTCCTCCAGGATTTGTAGTCTGTTTATTGTTATATTTCTTGATACTATTTAATTCAAAAATAAATGCTCCCGAATGAAAGTACTCATCAACACAACTATAACCCTTCTTTCAATATTCATTTAGTTTGGTTTTTAAAAATCTTGAGTGAAAAATGTGTCATTTACTCTCATCATCACAGTGATATATTTTAAAAGCTTATATTCACATAGAAGAATCATTTAAAATACTTTATAAGACTTTTATTCTAAGTTGTTAGACTTAAAATTTTATGAGGAACTTTAGCTTCTGAAATAATAATGCATAGAAGCGTTGTCATTTGGCTACTGTACTAAAATAATGACTACATTAAATTGAACTATTTCTGTGGATGCTGATATGCGCATTATCGAAAACTTGCAGATCAGAAAGTTATAAAGGACAAACCTCTAAAAGGCATCCTAGCCTATGACAATGGAAAGTATCTAGAAAGTAATTAATAGATGTTTCATACATGTCTATTTCCTCTTGTCCTAATTTATCACTTTTACCCAAATCAGAAGCAAGCAACATTCACAACTTTTATATGTGAATGCTAGAACGGTTCATAAAAATGAGTGGGGAACCTTTGAAAAATGAATGTTGCTTAATAAAACTAGTAATGCGGTATAAACCAGAAACACAATGTCCTTGGAGTCAACATTATATACGAAGGCTCATCTTATCTCGCTGTGTTCTACATATTCATGTTCCTTTTGGTACATTCTCTGTACTGACAGCCCAACTCATTACAGAGATCCAAGGCAGAAAGCAAAATGCAAACATATATCTCAGGACCTGCACTGTCAGTGAAGAATAAAGTAATAATATAGGAAAATTTATTCTCACTCAGGTTGTATAATATTCATTCTCCTGTTTTTAGCTATGGATCTGCTCATAATAAGCAGGATTTGTATTTCAAAATTGAAATAATTTTATATAACAAAAATATTTGAAAAATTAAATGAAAATGTAAATGCCAAAATAATTATTTTAAAGAGCTCAAAAACATAGTTTTTATGTTTGTAAAATGTAGGGAATAGAATCTTATCACAGATTAATAACTAATGAAACTTAATGGTATATTCAGTTAATATCGTTCATGATTTAAATTTAGCAACACAGGTCAGAAGTCATAAAAGCCAATATAGTTTCATGATGTTATCATCAAATTCAACCAACGAAAATAGTTATTCTGATTGGTGAGGTGGGGAATAAAGAGTTAATTTGCAAAAATGTAACAGACTGTCTATAGTATAGTATACTGCCGCAATTGTCCTTTTACCTGGACAGTATGCATTTCCTGGACAAAGTCAGGCATCGTATACATACCTAGGTTTCTAATAGAAAGATTCCACATTCTGTTTTTAGGATTTAAGCAAGAAGCTTAGTGTGACTCAGAAATACTGGAAGATCCTTAATTATAAGAAATCTGTTTAGTTTGAAGACACATTGAAAAACCCAGGACCTGGTTCTAATGAAATTTAGATCTAATGCAACTTTAATCTTTTTCTAATGATGAGTGTCAATAAGGTATGAATCTTCATATTAAAATGAATCAATCTCACTATTTTATATATATTTCTATAAATGAGTATACAAATACAGAGATTACATAAAATCATAGAGTTTATATAAAATACCCAACATATGTTGAATTATTAATAGAAAATGACATTTGTATTATTTATTCTTATATAAAAATTGGTAAGCTTACTTTAGTATCTTCTGAAATTTTTCAGCATGATGAAAGTTTTTTATGGGTTTTATACTTTTTTTTTCTTTTTGGAGAGTCACACAAAGTTTACCCCTTGGCTCTGTATTCATGAATAGCTTCCGGTGCTGAGGACAGATCTCTCTCTGGTTGTGTATATGGCAATTGTCTTATCTCCTATCTCTCTGATCCCGTGTCTTGTAAAATTTGTAAGAGAAAATAATCAGGAATATGTTTTCACTTGTTTATGTGTTTTACCTTTAATGATGTTAACAGGCAAGAATGGTTGACTAAAAACTGTGGTTTTTGCACTGTCACTGGTTTATTTAAATTTCTCTTAAAATAATTATCACAAGCAATATTTATTTAGAGACATTTATTTTAATAATTTTACAAAATAATTTTATAATTAAAATAGGTTACACTTATTGGTTTATTTTTGTCTTCTTTATTTTGATGTTTTCTAAATAGACCATTCCTATGGATTTTTAGATTTTTTTATTATGATTTCTTTAAAACTTAAATATTTGTAATTGAAGTTTGTATTTTGTTTAAATTTCCTTCTGCTTCTCCATCATCTTTGTACTTTCTTATATTCTACTCTTAATTTTTCAACTGAATTTAGATTGTTGTATTGCTTCTATTTCCCAAGTTTACTAATTTTTCGTAGTTGATTGTGACAAAATGAATAGTAAAAGTTTTAGTGAATGAAATTTTTTTCCCTTTATAGCAAGTTTGAAAGTTGGCTTTTGTAGGCTTGGTCCTTTCAAAACTTCATTTCATGAGAACATAGAGATAGCACAGCGGTAGGATGTTTGCCTTGAACACAGACAATCCAGGATGGATAGTGGTTGGAATACTGGCATCCCATATTATCCCTGAGCCTGCCAGGAGCTATTTCTGAGCACAGAGCCAGGATTAAGCCTGAGCACCACCGAGTGTGACCCACAAACCAAATATATATATATTTGGTTTTATATTTATTATATTTATTCATATTTATATATTATATATATTTATTATATTTTAGTTTTTTTCCTAAGATAAAATTATATTTAATTACAATAAAAATGTTATATTTTTCTTTTGATGAATGGATCATCTACTGAAATATTCATTCAATTCTAAAATAGCAGCAATAAAATCAGCTCAAGAATATATAGACATATATTAGAATATATAGCCTTCTACTATTCAAAAATAGTGAACTATATGAGCATTTAGAGTCTAGTGCCTCCTGCTCCAATAATTGGCTGGTTAAAGGATGTTTTGAATGTTTCTTGTAAAGCCACCATTATTTTAAGTAGGAATTTTCAACTCTTATTGCTTTTTTCTTGCTTAAGAGATATTTTGTAAAATAAAAGGTATATATTAACAAATAACTTCATATGGTTTTTTAAATATGTTGACAGATTTTAACTTACTGTCTACTATCTACTATAGATTTGAAATTTATTGGAAGAGTTTGAAATGTGATGGTTGAATATACTAGCATAAAATTCAACTTAAAATCATAGGGGATGCTATAATCCCATAATTTTAATACATTCAACAATATGGTATTTAAAGAAATATTAAAAATAATACACTGTACCACTCTGGAAAGACAATTATTTTACTATATTCAGATTATTTCTCAAAACAAGCCATACTGTAAATGGTTCAATAATAGTGTAGAAATTCTTTATAACCCATAAAAATCTGTCAGAGGAAATAAAGTTCTACAGAGATTCATATTATTTAATAGAATAACTCACTACGGTTTTAAAGCATGGGATAACAGCATATTGCCACATTCAACACTCCTCATTCCTTGTTTTATTTATTCACCAGAAAAAAACAATACATGCTATCATGGATGGAAATTACAATAAGAAGGAAAGAATACCAATGAATAGACAAACAAAAAATATAAAGATTTTTGCTGATTGTACAGAAATACATGCTATTAATAAGAAGAGAGTGGTAAATAAAGACTGATTAGCAGTAAACTTCTGTATAAGTAGTCCATGGAACTCTCATTTGAATGATGGTAGATTTTTTTTATTCATTAAATAATTAGCATTTTAACTTTTCATAAGAGCTGTTGAAGGTTTTTTGAAGCAAAACTAGACCTATTGATTCACAGTTCAGCTTGAAGATAAGAAGTGAGTGAAAAAACAGAAAGCAAATGGAGTTTATGAAGGAATAACATTAAGATGACACTAGACTTTATTAAGAAATTTAGATTTGGGGCCAGAGAGATAGCACAGAAGTAGGGTGTTTGCCTTGCATGCAGAAGGACAGTAGTTCGAATCCTGGCATCCCATATGATGCCCAAACCTGCCTGGAGCGATTTCTGAGCATAGAGCCAGGAATAATCCCTGGGCACTGCCAGGTGTAACCCTAAAACCAAAAAAAAAAAAAAAAAGAAATTTAGATTTTACCTTTGGATAGGTAGAAAACATTGGAGAAATTTTACCAAAGAACAAATATAACCCAATTGTTCCTAAAAGGAAGTAGAAATTTTACTTGAAGTCTGAATATGTAGGCAGAGATTGATGACAGAAAATTATATAATTATAGAAAAATCAGTGGGTGTGAGTTTGAACTATAGAAATCACAGAAGAAAAATTAGAAATAAACTGATTGATACATCTCTCTAAGTGTGCTGACTGTGTATGTTGATGGATTGGAAACAGTAAGTTTGAATCATATAATCATGGAGGTTTTGAACTGAATAATTGGAAAGATATTTCTTTAAAATGTATATGCGTGTAATAATTCATATTATCCAAGCCAAAATTAATAATTGGAATGGGAACTAACCATGGAGGTTCCTGCCAAACATGAGTAGACTATGGTTTCACTTGGGAGACATAAAACATACAGATTTTTGGCTCAATTTATAATGAGAAATATTCAATATGTCTGAGTTAGGGCTCATAAATACAAATTTATGCTTAATAATATAATTAGATTTTCAGAATAAAAGAGGCAATAATGATGACATTTTATTCTACATATAATAAAATAGAGGTATATCTTAAGTCAGAGACAAAGTAACAATTTCAGGCCAAATTTCTGATATCATTTTGAGAAAGTATATATAAACTTACTTTTATCTACCAATTACCTCTAATCTTTCTTACAACAGCAACTATTCTTTGTGACTTAGAGACAGAGACTATATGGCTATAAAAGTATTTGAAAACCTTACTTCTAAAGAATGTTTGCTTACTTCTACTTTTAAAATAGGTTACATTAAATAATTAGTTCATGGTCATAAATAGTTTGGTAGACTTAACTGAATAAATAAAATTAAGAAATGGGAGTCTAAAGACCTCTTAATCTAATTCTACAAAACTATACGAAAACACCTATTTTTGATTCAATCAAAAGTACATTGATAAGTATGCACTCCTTATCCCTTCATGTTTATTCTGTTATTTGGTCTAATTTACTGAATAATGCTCCTGCTATCTCTCCCTTTAGGATTACTGACCATTTGTGTTGTATACTGACCAACTCAAGGTTAATTTACATAGCTGGTTGTAATGTAAGATGTTTTACTTAGTTCTTTTGACTATGAAGGCTCTGCCATCCTCTATAAGTGTTCAGACTTAATTCAATGTCAGACATATCTTAAAAGTGATTTTATAATTTGTATGTTAATTGATACATTTTCTTTTTCTTTTTTTTTTTTTTTTTTTTTTTTTGGTTTTTGGGCCACACCCGGCGTTGCTCAGGGGTTACTCCTGGCTGTCTGCTCAGAAATAGCTCCTGGCAGGCACGGAGGACCATATGGGACACCGGGATTCGAACCAACCACCTTTGGTTCTGGATCGGCTGCTTGCAAGGCAAACGCCGCCGTGCTATCTCTCCGGGCCCACTAATTGATAAATTTTCATTGAAATATATCCAAAGACTATTATTATATATGAGAAATTTCACTTTAGATATTTTTATCATATTTTTAGAATAACCCCTCATTAAAATAAGTTTTGTCTTCCAAGAACATTTCAGAAGGGGTTGTTTGCAGTTATATATTTATATATAAATCAGGTACTTTGTCATGTGTCAGGGAATATTTCTTTATAGCTTAACAGAACCTCTTATGAAGTGGCTTATCTAAGTGTTACTCTTCTAGAGAAAAAAATTGCAAAGCCAACTTAAATAAAAAATACTTCATGAAATCATTAGCACTGGGTGTCTAAGGATTGTTTTTATAATGGTTACCAATAAGAAAAATATTTTAAGTAGAAAACAATTATCATTTTTTCGGTAGCCAGTTAATATTTATGCTGAATGAATAAAGGGAAATGTGTTTTAGGAAAAAGAAAATGTAACAGTTGGCAGCTATATCACAGCTGCTTTCCTGAAAACTATGGTAACAAATAATCTGTAAAGGTCTAAATCCTTGCTCATTTTATGAAACTAGTAAATTACAAAGAAAAGCAGGTCATTTTATGTAACAGCACAAACTATTAGAGCTTGTTTTTTTTCTCTTTTTGTTTAACATTAACCATCCCTGTAGAACATCAGGAAACCTCTGAAATGAAATAAACCTGGCAAAAAGTGCTTTGAGCAGGACCAAATCAATCTCAGACTAGCAAACAGTTGGAAAAGGAAGACCCACAGAGTTCTGATGCAGGACAGTATAATCCACTGGATAAATTGTTCCAAAAACACCTCATCCTTGTGAAAATATATTATCCTTCTGACAATACTAAAGCCACAGTCCAAAGCAGGTATGACTGCAAATGCCAATAACAAAAGTGAAATATGCTAGGAGAATGAAGATAAAGAAATAGATGATCAAATAAAACACACAGAGAGCGAGATGTGCTCTTGTGTGTTTTGCCAATAATTTCCCTGAAATTTATTATTTCCATGGTCTGACTTAACTAGGACCACCAACTACCTAGTTGAAATAAATTTAAAATATAACTTCAGAGATTTTTTTTAAATCGGTTAAAAACTGTATTCTGGTATAAATCAACTTAGAGACCAAAAAGGATTTAAAAGGAATCAGTGAAAAGAACACGGCATTTTCACAATTTCAAGAGGACATAATGAACTCCGCTGCATCATTGCAAATCCTTTAAAAAAATAATCAAATTAGGGGCTGGAGCATTGGCATATGCGGTAGGGCTCACGCTCACCTAGGACAGACCTTGTTTCTATCCCCCATGTCCCATATGGTCCCCCAAGCTAGGAATGATTTCTGAATGCATAGTCAGGAGTAACCCCTAAGAGTTTCTGGGTGTGGCCCAAAAAGCAAAGCAAAACAAAACAAAAAAATCAAATTGATATTTTATAAAACTGTTATTCACATGTGTTCTCATTTGTATAAAATAAAATTAATTTTTGGTATAAAGAGAAAGATAAAGGAAGAAAGAAAAAAGAAGAAAGCAAGCAAGCAAGAAAGAAAGGAAGAAAAAAAGAGCAAAAGAGAAAGAGAGAAAGCAAGAAAAAGAAGAAAGAAAAATAAGGATGATAGAAAAATAATAGAAAAAAAGAAAATGAGGATTTTGCTTGGGATGGGTGACATTGGGGTGCTATTGAGATGTCAAATCTGAGACTAGTGGTGAATAATTCATAAAATTAATATTAATATTCACTCTATGTACCTAAGATTCAGGTTTAGATATGTATTTGCCAAAATATCAGGATATAGTAAATCATTTCATTGAAAATTGGGGCAATATCGGATAACAGTTACAATACTCACAAGGACAATTTCAATTATATATTTAATTAAATATATTTTTGTATAAATAACTCTAAGTTAATATACAAAATTGAATAAGCATGTTTCATTGAACACTTGAAATGATTCTGATTTTTACAGTGAGACACCCAGGTCCACTGCTCCATTCTGGAGGTAACTAAATATGGATGTGTTCTAATCATTATTGATCTCAATTTTTACTTTTCCACACTTTCTTGTTTCATATAGCATTCGGCAAAGTTATTGGAAAAGTATTTTTCTCTAATATAATTATATTAATGGAGATAAATATAGGCTTGTAATTTAATTATTTAATTAGTATTTATAAACATGTTGTATTTGTGATAAATTGAATAAAATTTTGTTCATAGTGATTTTTACTATTTTGCCTTCACCTGGATCAGATATTTGCTAAGATTTCAAAGGGTTATAATCCTTTCCTTCATTATTGTCACTTCACTAAATTCCCCCGAAGAAATTTAGGATAAATAAATAATATTGAAATATTTATAGCATTTTGAGTACTCATATATTCAATAAGGACAATGAACAAATAATTATACATAAATGTGTTATTCATATCAAAATAAATGCTTATAAACAGATATGCACATATGCATATATGTACACATATTACAAAATATTATAAGATATATTATTAAATACCAAATAATGTCTTTGTTCATTCCTGCCTCTTAATTTTTCTTGAACCATCATTCTTTTTCCACTTTGTTTCTTCATTTCTCAATAATTTTATACTTTTATATTGTTCTAAAACATATCTTTATAATAGAATGCAATCTACATGAGCAATAAAGAGGATAGGAGACAGGGAAATATATTAAAGGTCTATAGTACATGTTTAGTATGTCACAGTATCTGTCTCAACATAGCTACTCCTGTCAATTGATAAGAAACCCTGAAGGAACACACCACACCTTATATAGTCTGTAAGCATCACTGGAATGGCTACCACCGCCAAACAGACGAATTTTTTTTATTGCAGTGAAAATCTCATGACTAAAAATATGCATGATATGTAATTGAGTTTCATATATGTCTGTGACTTGAATGATGAATGAATGAGTAGCTCTCTAAGAAGCCACTAAGAAATAAGTAAATGCATCTTCCATTTAATTATATCTACTTCACATGAGTTCCTATTTCAAAGGCATTCTGGTTTCCAAAATTGCAAAGTCTGAGTTGGCATTTTGCATTCTCTGATAAAGACACAATTATTAAAATCGAATATTTTGTTAATTAATAAATTCTCCCCTTTTTAAAATGTACCTTTTTTTCTTATTTAAACTTACATATTTTATAATTGTTTCATTATTTAAGAGAATAGCTCTTGTATTAATTAAGGTTAATTCTTTAATCTCTTATATACTATTATATATCTTCATCTGTCTATCCTCTTTCTTTGTAGTAGTTCCTTTGTAGCAAATGTAGTTAAATTGGCTATGTTCCAAACAAAAAAAGACAAAATCTACTTTGATGCAATTTCCTCTAACATACTGTTCTGTTTTTCTGTATATCCACCAACATTTTTTTCTCAAGGAAATGATTTAATGACACAATATTCTTGTTTTCCTTTTCACATCCATTTCTTCTTCCTTTTTTATATTGTTTAAATAGAATTGATGCCTATCTTCTCAACCTTCTTGAAGATTTATTTCTAAAAATTACCCTGTTAGAGTTATCAACAAGACAAATATATAATGGATACTATTGTATGCTATGTTCCATTGTACTTTTATTTTTTTCTCTAAGGACACACCAGTGTTCATGCTATGCTCAGGGGCTGCTCCCTGCAATACTTGGGGACCAGAAATACTCTATTTTCCCCTGCCTAAAAAGCATGTGTGCTTAATTCATTGAGTCCACCTCCTGATTCTGCCACCAGAACTTTTTTTTATTTAAATAATTTCTTTATTTAAACACCGTGATTACAAACATAATGGTAGTTGCGTTTCAGTCATAATAAGAACACCCTCCTTCAGCCATGCAACCTTCCCATCACCAATGTCAACCTCTAAAACACCTTGGAGTATGTTTTTAGATGCCCTTGTTATTTTTTTTCTCACTCAGTTCTAGAGATGGTGATATGAACTTTGGATATATAACACAAAGAAATAGCATAACTTTCTTGAAGCAATGTGAAAATTGAGACATAAAGTCATACTCACAATAGGAAGCAGTTAATACAATGAAAATCTTTGCTATCCAGGGGGCAGTCAGAGGAAGTGTTTCTGGGAGAGCTCTAGATATCTAGATGAAAATTATCAGCCATATCCCCCAGACTCCTAGGAACTACAAATTTCTCCAATAGTTTATTTTAAATTCAACTACTTGGAAATATTCATAGCCTTTGTTCTCCCATTAAACCTTACTAGAAATGGCCATCCTATTCTTCAAACCTGATTTATTTGAACACGTCTTGGGTTTACTCTTTCATTAAAATTTATTTTCTTTTAATTACTGAGATTCTCATAGACATTTTTTATTAATTTCATATTTTTTATGTTATTCTTCAATGGTCTATGTACTATCACTTATTTTGGAAATCAGGGTTATTTCTAACTATTTTAGTTCCTTGTAGAGGCATGCAGCATACATATCTCCATTGTCAAGGGAGGCACACTCCAGCTGTGTTTTTTGGCTTTCCTGGTGCAGTGCCTAATTTTCCTCCCAAGAAATATTTCAGCCAGAAGGCCCGTTGGAGAAGTCAATCTTGGCCCCTGAGTGGATTACTGGCTATATTTCTGACATGGCTGTAACATTATATTTCTCTTTTTCTTTTATTTGATTTTTGTCTCCTTTTCTACTTACAGAAATTTGGCCTTAACTATCCTGCAGTCACAAAGAAATTTCAGTACCAAAGAAAGCTCCCCACTGGCTAGTTTATTTGTAACTCTTAGATCGAGTATAGCCTGACACCAGCAACTTGTTTTTCTGGGTCTAGCTCCATGGTGGTAAACAATAATTTCCGTCCCCCCAAAATCCATTTTCCAGCCACTGAAAAAACATTTCTTCAAGAACCTGTTTCTTTAAAAACCTGTTTTTTGCTAACCCAAAAACATCTCCAGCTCTGTTTCGCCTTACCTCTAGCAGGGCTCTTTCTCACCTACATCAGATAGTTATTTGATGTGTAGATTCTAGGTTCGGGTATCATTGTGTTGTCCCTCCTAACGATCCTCTGCCCTTTCCCACCCTGAAATTACTTTGCATACCAGAGTTGTGCTTAAAATGTCATCAGCTGAAAAGTAAAATTGTCTCTCGTCTCATAGACGTGGGTCCCCATACAATGCATTTTGTGTGGTCTTAATTATTTCATATTTCATATTTCATATTCGTCAACCTTGTGTCTTCCATGAAGGTTTTCTGACCCCACTAAGGTTTTGCTTAGGGACGCAAGACGTCTGCAGCAGTTTCTATTTTATCTTAATATCTTTTCTAATAACTTCATGGAATCCATAACAACATGTTTCAAATTTGCATCTCAAAGTTACATTTATTAACCACTCATTTCTGAAAAATTTCTGGAAAATCACTGTTGCCTCATATTAGATATTTTTATAAGCATGTCTCATATATTTTACATTTAACATATCCACCAAGATATAATTTCTGTGCTAATTTTATTGAATAAAACCAATGATATTCATTTATTCAATTTTTTTTTTGGTAGTTTTTGGGTCACACCCAGCAGTGCTCAGGGGTTACTCCTGGCTCCATGCTCAGAAATTGCTCCTGGCAGGCACGGGGGACCATATGGGACGCTGGGATTTGAACCGATGACCTCCTGCATGAAAGGCAAACACCTTACCTCCATACTATCTCTCTAGCCCCTTATTCAAGTTTTATGTTCTCCATCCTTAAACTAACGTTAATCATGTATTTTTTTTTAATAAAATCATTATTTAAGCACCATAATTACAAGCATGATTGTAGTTGGGCTTTAGTCATAAAGAGAACATTCCCCTTCATCAGTGCAACCTTCCCATGTTACTTTTTGGTTGCTTTTTATATTTCTATTATTGTTTAGAACATTTTTTATCTTCAATCAATCTATTTTTCCTATTTTTATTGTCCTTAATTGTATAACATACACAAAGCTTATCTTTTTTAATTTAGTTTTATATTTTAATCAGTAGCTGTGAAATTACAAAATTATTTATGACTAGGTTTCAGGCATACAACGTTACACCTATCTGTTTACCAGTGTTCCCTTCACTCTGTGAATGCCTCTCATTATCAACATTTGGCTCCCATTTACCAGTCTGCTTCTAAAAGAGGCACTTTCTAATAACACATTTTGTGGTATGGTCTACAGCACTGTTATTTTATCTATTTATTTATTTATTTTTGATTTTTGGGCCACACCTGGTGATGCTCAGGGGTTAGTCCTGGCTATGGTCTCAGAAATCTCTTCTGGCTTGGGAGACCATATAGGATGCCAGGGGATCGAACTGAGGTCTGTCCTGGGTCAGGTGCATGCAAGACAAACGCCCTACCTATCGACCATTACAGTACTAATATTGAGATGATTATATATAACCCAGTATTACCTTTAGCATCATCTCCTCCTCCTTTTTGAATGCCTTTCTCTAACACAGTCATTGTCTTCTACCCTATCCCTCACATCTCAAGTGGCATGTTTCCCACTAAATACCATTTCTCATGTTCTTTGTTTCCATTTTATTCAGAGTATTTGTTATTCCATTATTATGTTTATTTTTATCCTAAATATGATAGATATAATTCATTGTCAGTTTCTCTCCCTCTGAATAATTTTAATCTTCATAATAATTTCCAGATTCCTCTATGTAGCAGCAAATTTTATGACTCTCCTTCTGGCAGAGTAAAATTCCATTTTATACGTGTACCACTTTTCTTTAACCAATCATCTATTCTTGGACACTTGTTACCAAATTTTGGCTATAGAGGTGAATAACACATAGAAGTAAAAGGGTTTTTTCTCCCTATGTTGCTAGATCAAATCTCAATTCATAGATTTTCAAGAAATGTCCATGTTGTTTACTAACAAGTTGGACCAATTTACATTCACATCAGCAGTGAGAGTAAACTTTCTCCCTGTATGCATTCCAGCACTGGTTATTTCTATTTTTGTTTTGTTTTATTTTCTTATTGGGTCACATCCGGTGATGCTCAAGGGTTATTCCTGGTTATGCACTCAGAAATCTGGTGGTTTAAACCGTGTGCGGTCTATCCTATGCTAGTGCGCATGGCAGAAACCTTTATGCCCTGCGCCACTGCTTTGGCCTCTGGTTATTTCTACTTTTTATGCGTACCAGTATCTGTGGTTTAAGATGATATCTCATTGTTGCTTTGATAACATTACTTCATGTCCCTTTTTCATACAGGTGCTTTTTCTTTAAAAAATACTTTGATAATCTTTTTTACCCAGTTTGTGAATGGATTGGATTATTTTTCTGTAAAGTTCTATTAGTGCCTTGAATATTTCAAACTTTTGATCACAATACAACTAGGCTAAGGTTTTCTAGGCTTTATATAAATGAAACACAAAATAATATATAGCGTGCCTGGACTTTAATGAGTACTCCCAGTAGTTTCGCCAAACAAAACAAGTTAATGGGTTCCCTGCTCTGCATGGTCTCCTTCCAAATTAAAATACTTAACATATTAGCATCAAATTCCAAAGAAATTAACTTATTGTTCAAGATATTTAAACTTTGGGCCAAATTGACAGTACAATGGGTGAAGAGAATGCCTTACACCTGAAATGAGTTCAGTTCCCTGCATCCAAGGAGTGATCCTTGACTGCAGGACCAAGAGTAAATAAGTTTTGAACATAATCAGGTGTAGTTCAAGAAAATTAAACATAACAAAATAACTTGTTAAAATTTTACATAAGCACTAATAAAGTTCCTTTTTAAAACGTTTTTATGATTAACGTAATAAATATCCATCCATTACTATATATTAACCATAAATGCTCATCCATCCCTGGCAATATAAATGCATAATCATTTCAAAATATTAATTTAAATTCAGTTTTTACATAATAATTTTTAGACAGGTTAGAATGACTTAATGCCTTTTTCCCCCTTGAGTTAAAACTCAGAATATTTTTGTTCTTTTGGAGAGCCTATCATAATTCTAGTCACGCCTTCATAGTTCCTTGTTACCTCTTTTAGCAGAATGAGAGTTGAATATTTCAAGTTGATTCATCTTAGCATTATTACTCCACATCTCAAGTAACAAACAAAGATATATACAAGAAAACATAGCAGGAATTTTATAACAGCATGTTGAATTTAATTAAATTCCACTAAAACTTTAATTAATGTGCCTTGTAGGGAATATCTATACAGATACAAAGGACCTCTTCCCACAGTTCAGTCAGTGAGTAAACAGTTTGAAGGATATTTTCAGAACCTCACCTGGATGATTCAATCTAAAGGGATTTAGGTGAAAGGAAGTAAAAGATTTTCCTAAGTATCAGGAACATCTGGCAAAAGACAAACATTCCCCAACTAGTCTCTACAGGGGCTATTGAAGTGTCAGACTGAATGGAGATCTAGAATAACCAAGACTTGAAGTCTCCAGTCTGCTACATTTGCCTTCTTACACTTTGTTTTCTCCATTCATTTTAGGATCATTGAGAGATTCATTTGTAAATGCACACTCAGACTGATTCAAAATGATTGCCCTGATCCTTATGGACTTTTATGTATTGACTTGGTATTTTAGATTTCCAAATTTAAATCAGGCAGCCAATAGTGTTTTCCTCCTTGATAATGATAAAAATGACAGTGTGACTAGCTAGCACGCTGGTAGTCTTCAAACCAATATATATATATATATATATATATATATATATATATATATATATATATATATATAGAGAGAGAGAGAGAGAGAGAGAGAGAGAGAGAAAATATATATATAGAAAAAATATATAGAAAAAAAATATATATGACTTGATTTACTTTTCACAACTCCCTGAGGAGACTAGAAGAACGTATGGTTTTATTTAACACTCTTAGTGATGACTATTATGCATTCTAGACTCAGATCATCTAGATTTAAAGCTCGTCTTTGACCATTACAGTATGCACACTGGCAAGGATTACTGCGTATTTGCTAGAGTTAATGTGATATGTCGACTTGATAGTATCCAGGGAATATCCATACACTTGCTCTAACATTATCTTAGTTGAATATTAATATATAAATCAATAGATTCTGTTAAGGTAATACTCCTCCCTTATGAAGATGCTCATCATAATTACCCACTTAGAATATGAACAGAAAACCAAAGGCAGGAGATGTACAACATTTTTATGTCTCTGAGCTGAAACATCTCATTCCATCTTATCTTGCCCTGACACTGGTATTTACATCGTAGTCCTCTGTTGTTCAGATTTTAAAATCTAGAATAAATTACAACACAAATTTTCCTGGATCTATACTTTGCATATAGTACATAGTAAAAGCTTAATAATTACAGAATTCAATCTTTACAACATAGTTGCTTTTATAGATAATCTATTTTAATTTCTCTAGAGAATTACAAATAAATGTCATATCCTTTATTTCTAGTTTCTTTCTGAAACATTTTCAGATTCTAATGGGTAAAACATAATGAATTTTCTGTCAGGATAATATGAAGATTAAATGACTAAAGGTATTTCACAAGGATTACTTGGTTATATTTAGACATAGAGGAAGTTAGAGATTAAGAAAGAAAAATAACTTTGTGTAAGAGCTTGTTAAATCATAACTTTGATGCTAAAATATGTTTATATCTCAGATTATTATGAACAGAATTTGTATTATTTGAAAATATGGAGTTGATTTAAATGCACGTTTGTGTTAAGATCAAATTTCTGCAATAAATGTAACACATTTGAAAGTCTCTCCATGCAAATCTTAGATTGTAGGATTCATACATTGGTAATAATATCTTGCCTGTATATTTCATGGACTTATTTTTGAGGTCAAATTAAATAAAGGGTATCCTTTAATAAAATGTTTAAGTGCTTAATATTCCAGACTTAACTCTATCTACTTACCAAATATTATGTGCATTAGGAAATCTTGTTGGTTCTCTCTTCAAAATACATAAAGGCTTTAGCCATCACTTGTACAATCCCATCTCAGATTTACTTTGATACAAGGAATTCTTGCACAAAATCTCTTCATTTCTAGTGGAGGGATGAGTCATTATACCTCGACAACCTGCATGTCAAATAGAAAAAAATAAAAAAAGAAGAAAATTATAAAATATGTTCAGTGTCTAAATCACTGCAGTCGGACTTAGTTTACTTGGTGATTTCACTAACAACACTTCTCCCCGCTCATTTCATTTCATTTTATATCTAACTCCTTGATATTCTTTTTTTTTTTTGCCACACCTGTTTGATACTCAGGGGTAACTTCTGGCTAAGCACTCAGAAATTGCCCCTGGCTTGGGGGGACTATATGGGACGCTGGGGGATCGAACTGTGGTCCTTCCTTGGCTAGCACTTGCAAGGCAGACACGTTATCTCTAGCGCAACCTCACTAGCCCCATATTCTTTAAATGTTAGCCACACTCGTGATTTGAATTTTTTTCTCCAAAATGCTGAACCAAGTTCATATTCTTTTTCCTCATCATGCTAAATCTTCATACAATCTTCTAGTTTCTACACAAATGTCCCCCATCATAGAAGTTTATTATAACTTTACTCAACCTTTTATAAATAAAATTTTATTTATTTCGTACTGGTTTACAATACTACATAAATTGTAGTAAAGTAGCTCACACCTCTATGTATGTGTATCTAATTAACCTGAAAACATCTAAAACCAAATTTCTAAATGACTTTCTAGTAATTAATTTTTAAATCAAATTTATCCTGTTTCCTATATAAGATTATAATTTTATAGTATTAAAGTTCATATACCATTATAAAAAATTTTCCTGAGCTAAAAACCTCCAGGAATGCTCATTCAGTAACTGACATCTCCAGGAATTATTTGAAGCCAGTGTGAGCCTCTTTCTGTGCTTCTGTACCTCAAAAGCCCCAGCAGCCATGCCAATAATCAAAAGCCTTCTTGCATGTCCTCCCAAGTGGCCACTAACAAAGACTCACCCAACTCTCAAAAGAGACGCTAAAACCAGAAGCAAAAACTAGTGAGTACAAACATTGCTGGCATCTCCTAGAACTGTTATGAGACAAGGCAGATATTACTCACACCTCTGTACTTCAAGGTCTACCCATGAACCATTTTTATTGCCATATGAACTCTTTGCCCAGCTCCATTGATTGTCAAAGTACTGGAATATGTAGCTGCATAAGCCCATCATTTTTTAATATTTAATTCCCAATAGGAATATATTAAATTATATGTGAAATTATTATAGAAACCACAAACTCAGTGAACAAAGCAAACTAAAGAATGCTCAAATAGCAATAAACTAGCAATAAATAACCTAGTAAACCTTCAGACAAACACATAATGGATTACAAGATATGACAATTTTTAAAAAATTGATCTTAGTGAAATTTTTAATCAATAATTTCATTACAATTTAATTGTACAAGATACATAAAGTAAACTAATAAGTAAAAATTAAGCAAAGTAAGTAATTAATTAATTCCTTGTACCTGCCAAGGAATGGAATTAGGGAAGTGGGAAAATTAGTGACAAGTGTGGAGGGAATATTACACTGGTTTGTTTGTGTTGGAACATTGAATGCCAAAAAAAGTATTATTAAGAACTCTGTAAATAATGGTGTTTCTAATAGAGAAATTAAGAAAATAATGATCTTATTCCCTCCCTACTGATGTGCCCACCACTGTCTACCACAATTGCATTTCTCTTCCTCTTATGACTGTAATTCTGTTACACATTGTGATTAAAAATATAATAGAACTTCCATTTTACACAGATATCCTGTTTTCTAGAGATCTTCTCCCAAACACAAAACATTAACTGAAAAGATATATGCTGACTATTTGTTGTATTAAATATTAATTATAAAGTCCTGGATGGATGGGTGAGGCCTTTCTCAGCTTAGCCTAGCATCTGTAGTCCCTTTCAGCCTGGCGGGTCTGTAGGTATCTAGTAAAGGAAATGACCCACAGCAGTCAGATGAAGTTCAGGAGCCTTATTAAGGCCCTAACCACCATGTGTATATCTCACATGACTTTTAAGCTAAGCAGCCTCTCTGCACCCAACCTAACTCTCATCTCCATGCTGCTTCTTCCTGCTGAGTCTCCCTCTCTCCCTACCTCCAGGCAACCCTTTAAATTACCAAATACAGACCCCACCCAGCTATGGGAGGGTCTCCCTTTCCTGGTGAAATAGGCAGGAAGTTGGGGGAAGGTTAACATCTCTGGTTTCTTTGTTTGGAAAAAAAAAAGACAAAAAAGAGACAAGGTTACAAAACTTTTGTTTTCCTGACCTCCACCAGCCAAAGGCAGGAAACCTAATATTTACATAACAACCAAGTTTAAAGTGTATAATTAAAATATCAGCCTTGCCCTTAAACAGAACTTTTCTGTAAAATACCACCTATAGATTAAAATTCTTTTCTTTTTTCTTTACTTTTTTCTTTTTTTGGCTTTTCGGGCCACACCCATTTGATGCTCAGGGCTTACTCCTAGCTAAGTGCTCAGAAATTGCCCCTGGTAGCCGGGAAGGTGGCGCTAGAGATAAGGTGTCTGCCTTGTAAGTGCTACCAAGGAATGGACCGCAGTTCGATCCCTGGCGTCCCATATGGTCCCCCAAGCCAGGGGCAATTTCTGAGAACATAGCCAGGAGTAACCCCTGAGCGTCAAACGGGTGTGGCCCAAAAACCAAAAAAAAAAAAAAAAAAAAAAAAAAAGAAATTGCCCCTGGCTTGGGGGACCTTATGGGACTCCTGGGGATCGAACCGTGGTCCTTCCTTGGCTAACACTTGCAAGGCAGACACCTTACCTCTAGCACCACCTCTCCGGCTCCTAAAATTCTTAATGCTATTTAACCAGGCACTTTTATATTGGAACATCCAAGTTCCTTTCCTTAAACTTCCCTAAACAGAATAACAAGAACATTTCTGCAAAAAAAAGTAGTTTGTAAACAGGCTACTACATTAAGATTCACCATAAACCATTATGCAACTGGAAATATTAATTAGGGAAAATTATAAAACACATTTAAATAAGCAAGACAATGATGAAACTCGTATTAAGAGATACACCTAAAACCAAGTTAAGATGCAAGAGGTTTTAAAAATCACCCCCCCCCCATCACCATTTTGTCCAGACAGGGATAAACTTTGGGCAACTCCCAGGGTGTTTCAGGGTTGCCTTGCGGTTTTTGTCTCCAAGTATCCCATGCCTGCAGAACCCCGGGCTCCTGCTGGTTATCCCGGGCTGGACTGCTGAGTGGTCCCACTTGCCTGCAAGCAGCGAGGGGGCATTCCCTCCCTGTTGTATTTTACGGAGGAATGGTCTGTTGCCTCTTGCTGCCATCCCCCACAGCCGCTGCTATATTCATTGCAAATCTTATTAAATAATCTGAGATATGGAAACAATTTAGATTATTTAACAACAGATGGATGGATAAAAAAATGCATATATATCTACATATAGATATATACATATATATGTATACATAAATAGAATGGAATATGAGGCAACTACAATACAAATTAAGTAATGTAGTTCATGGAATCTTGAATGGATTTAGAGGGCACTCTGGTAAGAAAAATAAGCCAGAGGAAGATATAGGATGATGTCACTCACCTGTTGTATAAAGAGAAACAAATCACGGAGAAGGGCAGCATACATAAATAAGCCTCAGATACAGAATTACAGACCTGGGAGGGCCATTTTGAGGGTAAACCTTTAGACTGATTGAAAGTAATGCAAAAATACATACAAAGTCTGGAAGTAAATGTTTGGGGCTATGGAAGATATGGAAGATAACAATTCGTCCTAATAGAAGTTTAGGGCTTGAGGAGAAAGGTCAGTTCAGAAATGACATACAATCAGTGATTGATGGTCATGGGTATTCCAAGAACTTTGTATAACAATACTGGAGTTAACACTAGGGGATACTACAGTGAGTAATGTTCATGCCTTGCATGTATTCAACCCAGGTAAATCAGCACTGCATATGGAAGTAGTGACCCTTGAGCAAAGAGGCAGGAATGAATCTTCAGTACAGCTGGATATATATATGAATACATATAATTCAGCCCAAAATTAATAATTTAAATTAATTTAGTGCTATTGTAACCCTATTTTACAATATATATTTAAAAATTATAATATAAATTTTATATTTACATATATATTATAATGTATATACCTTATATAATTTTTTTTTTTTGCTTTTTGGGCCAAACCCGGTGACGTTCAAGGGTTACTCCTCGCTATGTGCTCAAAAATTGCCCCTGGCTTGGGGGACCATATAGGACGCTAGAGGGTGTAGTCAAACCATGGTCAGTCCTAGGTTAGTGCATGCAAGGCAAATAAATTATAAATTTATAGATATTTGTAATATATAAACTATATGTATCTAATATTTATATATAATAATATGTATTTTACTATATATTTTAAAATTCTACTCCACATTTTATTCACAATAATCATCAATTTAGAATAAATTATAAAGCAAGATTATTCTTGCTTCGCGTCAATCTCCTGTTAGAATATAAGTTCCATGAGAGATCTAAGTTTTGTTCACAATTAAATTTGAGTCACTTAAAACAAGCCATCAGTAAATATTTTTTGACTTAGAATGAATTGATAGAGAAAGAGGTGATATTTTATTTAAAATAAATTTGCATATTATTGCCAAAAAACTCAAGTATAAATACAGTAATATTTTTCACATGTGGAACGCTGATCAGACATTATCACTTATATTTGCAACATTAATTTTTGGTCCTCAGAGAAGCAGTTTGTCCCTCCTGTAATTGAAGCTGTGGTCCACAATTTCATTAGTATCTCTTGAGAGAAATAGAAACATGGAACTGATTTTTCAGAGTTCTGATAAAATGCATTGCTCCATGGATGAATGCATTTAATTTTCTTATATATTACAAATTAATGATTCTATCCTTCTGAAGGTAAAAACCATATGCCAAGTAGTTAGATATCCCTGCAGAATGGTTCCCCAAGTTCAAGCTAGTCTGCATTAAAGATGCAAAGTTATCAACCTCTACTAACAGAAAGTATTAAAAGGAAGTAAGTATACTGAATCCTTACGAATGTAGTCTGATGTAATGTGGTTTTAAATAATCAAAATCTATATTACTTTCAGTTACATTTTACAATCTGACTTTGCAATGACTGTGAACACTTTTTAAAACATTTTCTTTATTTAAGCACCATCGTTACAGATATGTCATAGTTGGGTTTCAGTAATAGAACATATACCACTTTTTACCAGTGTAACCTTCCCACTACCAATTTTCCTCATTTCCCTCCTCGCCCATCTGTCTGTCTTCTGGACATCTGTCTACTTCTCTCTCTATTATTGTCATGGTAGTTGTCAGTACAGTTAGTACTCTGTGTTGCCTGCTCTTTTTTGTCAAGCTAGTCCTTATGGCACTCATTTCTATTGTCTTTGGGTATTATTGATATAATTTTATTTTTCTGAAATCTCATAGATGAGTGAGACTATGCTGTGTCTGTCTGTCTCTCTCTCTGACCATTTCACTATCATAATAGTCTCCATGTCCATCATGTATGGACAAAATTCATGACTTCATTTTTCCTAACAGCTTCATAGTATTCCATTCTTCCAAGGTTGTACCGAGCTTTCTTTAGTCACTCATCTATTGTCGGGCACCTGAGTTGTTTCCATATTCTGATTATTGTAAATAGTGCTGTAATGAACATACGAGTGCAGAGGGTATTTTTGTATTGTGTTTTTGTGTTCCTACATTATATCACTAGGAAATAAACACTGCACCCCTGGCAATCTACTTTATTTAAGCAAACAATATATTCTCCAATCTTAATTCAGGCTACTGTATGCTGGATCTTCTCATTACTCCTCTATCTGATTTTGAGAATTACCTGAGCATTAGACAAAACTTGATTTACCAAAATATTAATCTTACATTTTAGATCCTAATATTTAGAAATTTTCTATGGGTTTATTGGAAAATCAATATATTTTGTTTAACACATCAAGAAATAAATGTTCAAGTACACATAAAAAGTTACACAAATGAGGACTAAAGTGGTATATATATATATATATATATATATATATATATATATATATACATATATGTGAATATACCACAAACCAAGTTAATGAACAGCACTGTGAAGAAAAACTCAGAATTGCCTTCTATACTTTTTTAAAATTTCAGTGACTCTATAATTATACTATTTCAAAATTATAAATCATTTGAATATTGTAAGGTTTAATCATGATATTCTATTTTCCTTTTAACTTTTGGCATAGATGAAGTCAGATCTTATTAAGGAGCACTGACCTAACTCAGTACATATTTGAAGAGATTTTACTGATAGAATTTTTAATATTCTAAGCAAAGACACTTTGATTTAAGGAAGTAAAAATAGAAGAGGGTCGAAGCTTAGCAAAAAGCTTTGCAAATAATATTTTAGTAGAAAATTACTTTCTGGGCCCGGAGAGATGGCATAGTGGCGTTTGCCTTGCAAGCAGCCGAACCAGGACCAAAGGTGGTTGGTTCGAATCCAGGTGTCCCATATGGTTCCCCGTGCCTGCCAGGAGCTATTTCTGAGCAGACAGCCAGGAGTAACCCCTGAGCAATGCCAGGTGTGGCCCAAAAACCAAAAAAAAAAAAAAGAAAAAAAAAAAGAAAATTACTTTCTAAAGTATGAAAAAATAAAAATTGTGTAATCTATTCTCTTTCATAAATTTACTTTTAACAATGTGTTAAAATTACCAAATATACAGGATATAGTCATATATTCTTGACTTATTACACTGCATTTTTTTTTGCAACTCCCAGCAGTACTCAGAACTTCCAATAATATATTGAATAGAACAGGAAAAAGTGGGCAAATTTGCTTTTTGCATGTTCTTAGAGGAAAAGCTCTCCATTTATATCAATAAGCATGAAGTTTGCTTTGTGCTTGTAAATAGCTTTAAATATTTTGAAGAATGTTTTTTAAATTCCCATTTTTGAGGGATTTTATCATGAATGGGTGTCAAATGCTTTCTCTGTGTCTATTGAAATGGTCATATTATATTTATATTGACAAATTATATTGCATTAATTGACTTATTTATATTAAACCATCCTCAACTCATTCTGAAAAGCCATGGGAGTGTTAATTCATTCGAAATGAAAATACAAAATTTTAGAGCCACTTTGGAAAACAGCTTGGCAGCTTTTACAAACCCAAACACGTTCTTAGTATACAATCCACTGATTGTGCTCCTGGGTATTTACCTAAAAAATTTAAAAACTTATAGCCACATAAAAACTTGCACATGGACTTTTATAACAAATTTATTCATAACTGTCCAAATTTGGAAGCAACTAAAATGTTTTTCAATAGGTGATAAATAAATAAAAGAAGGTACACTGAGACAGTAAAATTTTATTCAGCACTTACATGATATAAGCTGTCAAATTTGAAAAAGCTTGACAGCATATTAAGTAAAAGAAGTCAATCTTAAAAAATACATATTGGGTGATTTTAGGTTTATGGCATTTATTGTCCAAATATGTGGCAGATTCTCAGCAATACATATTTATTTTTTATTTTCTATGCCAGATCTTCTGTGTAGCATAAACTGGCCATGGATTTATACTGTGTTATGAATAACTGCTTCCTAGATTAACAAAGATAGTGATGACAAAATGTGAGAATGAGAGTCTATGATGTAGACTCAAATGAAGGCAACTTTATTTTTCCAGAGAGATGTCTTCTCAAAATAAAGATTTATTTTTGAAGAAGTTAAATTTATAAGCATTCATTTGTGTATATAGGAATAATTGAACAAGAGTAATTAGAGAGCGTGGTTAGTATTATGTATCAGACACAGGTGTAAGTAATACTTTCTCTCAATTGATTTTACTTTAACCTGTGAGCAAAATAAAAGGGGCATGTGTGAAAACTAGAATGTTAAATTATTCCTTTCTTTTAAATCATTTGATTTTATAATCATCAATTTTTTTCTCTCCCTACCTGTGATCAAATACCATGCAAAGATGTCATGTTCATTTTTACTGGCTTTATATGCATATAATTTTTGATGTCTCTATGTAATTAATTTTGAAAATTATTAAAATGTGTTAATCTAGGCTTAAAGCAAATTTTTAATAATGATTTACTACTTTCATTATTATTTGGCTTTTTAATAAATACAGTGGATTGATTTACTATTAATACATAAATAACTCTAAATTTTAAAATACTGGACAATTTTGGATTTTATGTCAACCATTATGATAGCAGGCAAGTATTTATTGATGTGTACAACTCAATTAACCCTTTTGTTTTATATTTCAATATTATAAGCTTTTAATGTATATTTTCATATTATAATACCTATGGCTCTAAATACATGAAAAATATTTACTGGATTTAAATGCCTAGTGGCTTATCATGAATCTTAGAATAATACAACAAAATAGCCATAAACCATGCTTTCTTGAGGGGGACAATTGGATGAAACAGAAGAAAACACAGTTTTGCCTCATTATGGAGACTCCTATGAATATTCATAGATGGATGTAAAATTGAAAAATATGCTTGTGTTCCTAGAATACTTCCATTAGGAGCTACATGCATCAGCCAACTTCAGGACTTATTTTCTTAAGCCCTACTAACCCATTGTGCCTGCATCTCACTATCATCATATTGGCTTCTGTGCCTAAAAAGAATGATGATTTAGGCTCTCTAAGTTCAGTAAATAAAGTAGTTAATGACAATGGAAAGAAGTAAAGTTTAACTAATTTTGAGAACTTATTTCACTTTGAGAAAAAGGGTACACATCATTTTCTTTTTTTTTTGTTTTTTTTTTTTTTTGGTGTTTGGGCCACACCTGTTTGACGCTCAGGGGTTACTCCTGACTATGTGCTCAGAAATCGCCCCTGGCTTGGGGGGGACCATATGGGACGCCGGGGTATCGAACCGCGGTCCTTCCTTGGCTAGCGCTTGCAAGGCAGACACCTTACCTCCAGCGCCACCTACCCGGCCCCACACATCATTTTCTTACCTAAAAATCAAAAAGGGCTTTTTTTTTTTATTTTTTTGCAATGACTGTCAGCCATTTATTTTGCAATGGGTCAACTGTCTGAATTAAAAGAAATCCTGGCTCTTCAAGCTTCCAGGCAATTTCAAAAGTAAGACATATTTTTAGCTGTTGTCTGAGTGTTTTAGAATAGAACAGAACAGAATAGATATTGATAGCTGAAAATCAAAGGAAACCCACTGGTTAATATGGTGATGGGTAGGAAGATATTTGTGGATTTTGGTAAAGGAGTAGATGGTCAATATATAATTGCCATATCAAGAATTTTCAAATATTTTTTCTAAGTACTTGTACCTTTAACATTTATCCTTTATTGAGGAAATACCAGCATGTAGAAAGGAGTCAGAATCATAGGGATTTTTAACATATTTGTATTAGCATTAAACACTATTATTTTTTTTTTTGATTTTGGGCCACACCCGGTGGTGCTCAGGGGTTACTCCTGGCTGTCTGCTCCTGGCAGGCACGGGGGACCATATGGGACACGGTGGGACACATATGGGACACCAACCCCTTAGGTCCTGGATCGACTGCTTGCAAGGCAAACACCACTGTGCTCTCTCCGGGCCCAACACTATTTCTTAATTATTCACCCTAGCAAGATTATAGTGTTGGATATCTACTTTCTATTATAATTTAGTGAGAATTTTGACTGGCAAATTATGGGAGACACAATTATCTTGAATATCTTATAGATAGGTTTGTGGATGCCCACTAATTTATATTCCAAATTCTTTTAATGCAAGTGATCACTTTCCTTAATTTTCATCATTTTAAATAACTATCTACCACTCACATTTTGGTTCTTTCTGGAAAATGATCTCTGAGTATATAAGCATACATCACATGGAGATGATACTCCACACTTATATTCACTTTCCATTTTCTTCTAATTAGAATAAGTCAGATTTCACAAAATCAATTTTACATTATGCAAACTTATGTGTTGCCATTTTTACTAATATATTAATGAAACACTAAGTCTGCCTCACTACAAAAATAAAATCTGGATTAATGTAGGGATTAACCATTATTTCCTTTTAAAGTCTTCATGGTTAGGAATATATAAAAAAGTTGAGACTGAGATATGGAAGATTTTGTAAGCTGTTCTACTTCCATCATACTTGCAAATGACTTTCATTTGAGACTTTTATTCATGTATCACTGCGGGGTCATCTCTCAATGTTATTTTGCCAAACTTCTTTGAATATACGTAACTTCCAAGGAAAAGGGAGAGGTGTTGTTTTCAGCTTTGTCATACCTCTTTGACACGGCAATGTTTCCTGAAGCTTTCAAAGGTACTTTTAACCTGACCCAAAATATTTCTGCTGCGGGAGCTCACAGATGTTCCCTTCGACAACATTTGGTCATACGGATCAGAAAATCTTTCTATTACTGCTTCGTGGTTGCTTCAGGCAAGAAGTGAATGTGACACAGGATGGAACGGTTGAGACTTCAATGCAATTTTCTAGTTTCGCTAGAAATTGATACTTAGAGTTTTGTCTGTCAGTTAATAATTCCAGTTATCTTGGGGATCTGTCATTCCACGAGTCTGGATAGTGGATGTGAATAGTGAGCATGTCTTTCTAACTATTATTTTGTAAGTATTTTAATTCTCATTGCACTTCGGAAGAAGTCAAGCATATCGATTCCTTCTGGTCTTTGTTTATTTTTTGTTTGTTTTGGAGTCTTACCCTAGGTATTCGGTGGTTACTTCTGACTGCACTCAGGAATCACTTGTCAAAGGACCATATAGAATGCAGGGGACTGAACAAAAGTATGTCTCACACAGGCAAATGTCCTACCACTATGATATGGTTTTAGCCTCTGAATCAGTTTCTAACCACAAGGTGCAATGCCTGGGGCTTATTCCTTGCTTTAGGTTTCTGGATCATTTGATGCTGTGCTCTAATCGAACTAGATAACCGTAGGAAAGCCAAGTGTTATCTGCTGCTCTCTATCTCTATTTCTGTCTCTATCTCTGTTTCTATCTCTATTTCTGTTTCTGTCTCTCTCTGTTTTTCTGTCTCTGACTCTATTTCTGACTCTATCTCTGTCTGTCTGTCTGTCTGTCTGTCTGTCTATCTCTCTCTCTCTCTCCCCTGCCATTAAACTATAATTTGTAACTTCATTGATCTTTTTTTTTTATTTCTGTATTTTTTTTCCTTTTCTGGAACAGGAAGACATATAGTCTTATAATGTAAAAGACTTGCAATGAAGTGGAAGAAGGAAATTTGAAATGGGAGAGGGTGATAGTGTGGGTCAAAAAATCAAAGGAACATGTGTACACAGCTATATACTAAAGTAATGCTCACAAAAATGCTATTTTGAGGGTCGGGGGCTCTACTCTTGAAGAAATGTGTATAGGGACCTAGATGATGCTTAGTACTGAAAAAGCATTAACCACAGCAAAGCAAGCACCTTAACCATTGTGCTGTTTCCAGTTCTCACAGAAGAGCTATTTCAAAGTAGTTGATAATATTAAATTATATGTGTTACTTTTTTTATTGAAAGATAGCTGTTTTTATTTGAGGAGACTGTTATCAATAATACTATAAGAGAAGTCATATACAGTCATTTTTCCAAATACATAAATATATCATTCTAGTGAAATCCCCAGAAATAGAATCCCTGGGTCAACAGATAAATGCACTTTGTATTCTAAATGACACTGACAAAATGCCTTCCAAACAGGTTACATTAATTTAAAATTCCATTAACCAAGTGTCACTTGATACTGCTTTTAAATACATATTTCATGTTGTTGAATCCATTAATGCTTCTGAGGTTCATGAGAATTTTTATTTTATGGAAGGCATAAAATTTAAGAAATAAATTGGATGTATACTATATCTACAGTAATTTAAATCATAAAAGGTGGTAAGACTAATCATTATTATATTTGTATTTTGCATTATGAATTTGCATGATATTTGCATATGACTTTTCCTAAACACTTTTTGTGATATGAGAGATAGAAATTTATTTAAAAATAGTACTCATGTAGATACATTCTGTCAATAAATATTTTAAATAAATCACAACAAATAAAATTAATAAAGTGTTTCATTCTGATTTTCAATATAAGTGATTATTCACTTTTCTTTATCTATAAACTTATAGACTAATTGCCTAACAATACTATTTTAAAACTTTAACTCTTTGATAACTTTTCTAACCCAAGTCAAATGAAATATCTCTGTATATTTAGCAAAATGTGATGTGAGGAGTGAGGTAAAAAAAGAAATTTTGAGTTATATATAGATGCCAAAGATCTTTTATTTTTGGTTTTTGGAAGTGAAGCTGCATAATTCTTCATAATACATGTATAGATTTAATATAGAAAATAATTCTTTTTTTTTTTTTGGTTTTTGGGCCACACCCGGTGACGCTCAGGGGTTACTCCTGGCTATGCGCTCAGAAGTCGCTCCTGGCTTGGGGGACCATATGGGACGCCGGGAAATCGAACCGCGGTCCGTCTCCTAGGCTAGCGCAGGTAAGGCAGGCACCTTACCTCCAGCGCCACCGCCCGGCCCCAGAAAATAATTCTTAATATCAATGACTAATTAAATTAAAATCAGTAAAGACGTATTGGGTTTGCAGTATATTACTTATCTAGGTCATTGTAATGTATTACCCTAAATAAAGCCAAAATATGCTACTGATGTGTAAATCCTATTGATATGGGGCTGACATAACTCAGAGTAATATTGTAACAATTTATGATATTATAAATTTATGATGATATAATAAAAATTAATAAAATAATGAAGGTTGTGTTTTTCTTTTCTTTTTTTTTTTTTTTTTTTTTTTGGTTTTTGGGCCACACCCGGTGACGCTCAGGGGTTACTCCTGGCTATGCGCTCAGAAGTCGCTCCTGGCTTGGGGGACCATATGGGACGCCGGGGGATCGAACCGCGGTCCATCCGAGGCTAGCGCAGTCAAGGCAGGCACCTTACCTTTAGCGCCACCGCCCGGCCCGTGTTTTTATTTTCTATCTAACTCCAGAAGTTATATCATATCTGTTGTATAATATGATATGATATGATATGTTGAATGGTACTACAACTTATAATTTATAATGTTTGATCCACTTCATTGGTTGAGAAGGTCCAAAAATGGTTAAAAAATGTCATATTTCAAGACCACTTCATCATGCTAAGCTCAATTCAAACTTTACATTACCAAAGGAGACTCAAGAGATAAGCATCAATAAATTATAATTAATTTTTGAAAAATATAATAAATAATATAGTCAATTCTTTTTTTTTTTTTTTTTGATTTTGGGTCACATCCAGCAGCGCTCAGGGGTTACTCCTGGCTCTATGCTCAGAAATTGCTCCTGGCAGGCTCATAGGACCATATGGGATGCCGGGATTCGAACCACCAACCTTCAGCATGCAAGGCAAATGCCTTACCTCCATGCTATACAGTCAATGCTTAAAAAATAATGAAATGTAAGAGGCAAACATATAGGGGCAGGAGAGGTGGCGTTAGAGCCTTGCAAGCGCTAGCAAAGGAAGGACCACAGTTGAGCATCAAATGGGTGTGGCCAAAAAACAAAGCAAACAAACAAAAAGAGGCAAACAAATAGCATCTTCAATGGATTAAGAACACATAACTGACAAAAAGGAATCATAAAATTAGATAAACTATGTAAGTGAATAAATAATAGAAATATTTTAAGCAAAAATGAGCTGAATTTAATTACTTTAAAGCATGTCCTGAAAATACTCAATCTGTATTTCATGATTATGAATATTTAAATTATAAATGTATAGCAAATAGAAAGCAAACAGTAAATATTTGAGTATGTTGATATCCAAATGAGTGAGAGTTGGCACTAACTTGCTTTGATTCAAACAAAAAATTTCAAAATAAAATATATATTGGAGAAAGAAATGCTTAAAAAGCTTTCCTAAGATATTCATAATTTTTCTAAATTTTATTATAATTTTAATTTGGACATTAATGTCATAAACCATTATTGTACTATTTAGGTATTACAAATGATAAAGAAAAACGGGGAAAAATCACTAACCCCAAGATAAGCAAATGTACATTTAAATATTGTGATTAGAAAACAATATAAGGGGCCAGTGAGATTGCATGGAGGTAAGGCGTTTGCCTTCCATGCAGAAGGACAGTGGTTCGAATCCCGGTATCCCATATAGTCCCCTGTGCCTGCCAGGGGTGATTTCTGAGCATAGAGCCAGGAGTAACCCTGAGCGTGCTGGGTGTAACCCCCCAAAAAAACAAAATATAAAATGGAAGAAAATAAATATATTTAACTATCAAGATGGCTAATTAGCAAATTAAAGAGTTTTTAGTCAATCATCAAATTCTAAAAATTTTCTAAATAAAATCAAGGAATCAAAAAGATAGGACATAACATTTAAAAGAAAAGACTTTAAGAAGACTGAGCAATACTGTTGGATAGGGAGAAGCTATGTCTGCATCATTAATAAAATTACTAAAAAATCTATATAAAATTAATTTAGTCAAAAAATGAATCTTAAATAATAAGAAACAAGGAACCAGAGGAGAATTCTCAGGCATACTGGAGACAAAAAGATGCCTTTGGCAAGAAAGAAGACTTCAGGTTATCAAAAAAACTCCACCCTGAAAGAAATTAAGTTCTATAGAGCATAAGTTTCCCTGGGGAAGAGAGAGGGTTATGCTGAACTCTGAGCACCCAATCCTACATTCCCATATCTACAATACTGGAAGAAAAAGCTGCAACAAGGGGTGAGAATCACTGGAGGTATGACCTTATTCCCCTCTAGAAACTTTGCTGGACTCCATATTTTATGCCAGTCATCCAAACATACTAGTGGATTTTCTTTCAAGTGCTGCTTTAGCAACCTTTCATAACATTTGCTATACACCATAATGAATCCCCCGTAGCTATATTAATAGAATAATCAATTGAATTATTTTGAGTTATTTCTGGTAATGAGCTAGCAGAGTGAGTAATTGGATCTCTATTTTTTTAAGAACAGATTCTAAGGGGGAATTCTTAAAGTGAGACCTATACCTCCCCCAAGCTATTAACTCAGCTAACTGATAGTGAAGTTATTGACTTAAGGCAGTAGCCAAAGACCTAGACACTCTCAGTTCATATTTGACTGCTGGCAAGCAACACTCAGCTTTCTTAAGTTAATTAGGATTCAGTCATAATGCACTCAGCAAATTCCCTATTAATAGGAGTTCTCTAAGTAAGCCCATTACCTGTTTGTGTGCTCATTCAGCATTGGAGAGTTTGGTCAGTAACTGAGGCCCTCACCACTTATTCCCCTTATGAGTCACACAGCTATGCCACAGAGGGATGCCATGTACTACTGACTTTCAACCCCTCATTGGCATTCAGATCTTCTCTTTTTGGGTGATTGGATGACTTTGGGCTCTCGAACTCATGATTGAGTTCTGGATCTGATTATCAGTTTATGTACTAGGTACCTCCTACAACATATGCATTCAATGTCGTGGTTATTTCACAGATCTACTCAAATTTGGGTAACAAGATGTCTACAATGAACCAAAATTTTGAATATTTAGTTTCAGTACAAACTTGTTTTGAGGAATTTGAAGAAAAGACTGTGCAAAACATACATATAGAAACTTGGGGGAGGGGAGTGGAAGAAAGAAAACAAACAAAAACCACTTGAAAGCTCAAATATGCGATAGTATGTGACCCAGGTTTATTGCCCTTGGCACTGAAGTTGCTCATGGTAAGGTGCTTACAGATGCAAATCCCTGGTAACTATGCTGAACTGATAAGTATTATATATGTTAATAATGATTCATATAATTGTTAATGTCTACTTAATTTTGGCATGCACAGCTATAAACTTTGAGTTGGGGATCTTTTTCTAAACCCTGTTCAACAGCATCATTGACATAAAAAGAAGTACGAGACAATCACCAAAGAAAATATTTGAGCTAAACTAGCTTAGCAGCTGACCTAAAAATGACAACAGAAGATTCTAAGGATCCATAGCAACCAAATATCAAATTATTAAACTGTATGTAAGAGTTGATAGTCAGAAAAGAACAGAGAGCAGAAAAAAATAAAGAAAAAGTAAAGGACAAATCAAGAGGAACACATTTGACTACAAAGCTTCCATTAGGAGGAAAAAAAGAAAAGTTTAAAAAAATTGCTAAAAATGACTCACTATACAATGACCACTATATAGTGATGAAAATTTTAATCTCTATGGACATTTTTAAATGATAAATCAAAAAATCTATACCAGAGGCTGGAGATACAGAGAGTAAGGCATTTATTTTCTTTGTATCCTACTTAGCCTTGTTCCAGCCAAAGTGCCTCACGATGATCATCATTTCTTGGATCATCATCAGGAGTAATGTCTGAGCCTAGAATTAGAGTTAACCCTGATCATACCTGAATGTGACCTAAATCTAATCTACCTCCCACAAAAAATGTATATTTCTAAGTTACCAAGAAATAAATGATGAATTTGCCAATAATTCAATAATTTTATCATCTTTCAATAGAACATTAAAAAATGTAAAGCTACAGAATATTTTAATAACCAAGAAGCTTAAGACTTACCATATATAAACTTCAAAAGTAACTACAGAATATATATTTTATTGAATTATAGTTTAAAAACATTGCAAAAATTGATGAATTTTAAATAAATATCCATAGACCTTCATTATATGTTCTCTGCACATAATTCAACTTGATATGAATTTAATAATTAAGTTACTATAAAGTCAACCATGTAAAATACATGTATATGCATATTTTTAAATTCTTTTATTTTATAGATACTAATAAATACTTGGAAAGTTATTATTTAATGCATTTCTGTTTTGGACCAAAGTTAAAAAACTGAATAAATGTAGTACAACAGAAAGTTCAGGCATAGGCTAAGCATACATAAATAAGTGAAACATGACAAATAGCCATATTAAGTCAGTAGAGAGAAAGAAGTAATTCAGCATGGAAATGAGACAACTGTTTATCCATATGACAGAAAAAAAGAAACCATCAGAAAAGAAATTTGTTATTGAAAGTATAATTTTCCAATGAATTAAAGATGTAAATCTGAAATGAAGATTTTATACTTTAAGTGTAAATAAATTGTTTTCAGAGCATTCAGTAGATATAGAATTTCTACAAGAGACAAAGAATGTAGAAATAATGTGTTTCAATAAATATGATTATATCAACATCTAAAACAACAATATAAAGCATGTTAAAATAAAGGGAGAAATATGTAGATTGGGAAAAGAAATTGTCAACAGATATAAACAAAACTACATTATTTTTACAATGTATTAATGACTTCTATAAATCAATATGAGAAGAGAAATAACTATCCAAAGCATAATATCAAAACACATTATACATGAAAAGAGAATCAAATAGAAATAGGCACATATAAATATTTTGCTATTTTTAATACTCGGAACAATAGAAATTAAATAGCAAAGTAATAGAAAAATTAAAATAGCGAAGTAATATGATTTTGCTGTAAACATTAAAATATTTATAGGAAGAAGCATGAACAATAATGTATTTTAAGCATGTTAAATATATTAAAATATATTAAAGTAAAAATATATTAAAAATTAAAATAGTTACAGAAAAGAAATAAAATGATACTGAATATCGTATCCAGTTTAGATCAGTGCTGCATAAATATATATAATATATATAACATAATTAGGCAATAATATTTTAAATTAAGAGATATACATTTGACGGGGTGATTGATTGTATAGTGAGTAGGGGGCTTTCCTGAAATATGGTTGATTAGTGTTCTATTCCCAACACCCCATAGACTCAGTAGCCTGTGCCTGAGGAGTAATCCTAGAGCTCAGAGCCAGGAATAAACTCCTGAGCATCATTAGATATGTTTACAAGACCTAATAAATAAATAAATAAATAAAGTTATATTTATTTATATATTAAAATCAGTTTTAAGTTACTATTAAGATTTATACAGACCAGTGTATAAATTTATTCTTATCTTTTGATATATTTGCCACTACAAAGTCTGATTAATTTGAAATTTATAATTAGTCTTTTGGCATTTATAGAATTGTGATATTTTCTATTCATCTTGAATTAATTATTTTATACGTTAAAATTTAATTTTATATGTATTCTATGTCTAGTGAATAATAAATTTTCTGTCTGTTTTTCTCTCCTTTTTAAAAAGCAGATTGCATAAACTATATACGGGTACTTTAATTATCTATGTACTGAATACATTACTTATTTCATAGATGGTAAATGAATGGTCTCTTTTTAACCCAGAAGTTGATAAAATATTTTTTGCAAGTGGAATAGTTTAAAAACTGATCAAATGTCCTATTGATAATTCAAGTACTATAAAATTCTTGCCAATTGAAGCATTAAAATTCTAAGAAATTTTTTATGATGTCTATGCAACAAAATTGTGCACAAATGCTATAATTTTAAATTATGAAATCCTGGAGTAGTGAAAAGTACTTTGACATACCTATTTGTCAACTCTTATTGGTTTTCCAACAACTCTAAGAAATGTAGAAGATTTTTAAGTAGGTTTTATAAGTTTTTATAGTTTTTAGAGCTTTTTTTATGTTTTTATAGTTTTTTATAGTTTATAGTTTTTATAAATTTTTAATTAGGTTTTATAATTTTATTTATAAAAATTGTACTAAAAGTGAGTAAGACATAGTAGTTCAGTTGTGAGATATTAAAAAAATAGCACGATATATCCAGAGACGATAGAGGACCAGTCCATCGAAGGAATCTTGTTACAATTAGCAGGGTAGAGCAGCTAAGACAGAGAAGGGATGGCAGAGGTAGTTGGAAATGATCACTGGGCAAGAATTGGGTGCAGAAAGGAGATACAGAGACAGGCATGATAGCCCTAAGTCTCAATATTGCACAAAACAATGTTATAAAGGTAACAGAAAAGAGATAAAGAAGGGCCAGAGGGAAACTGGGGAAATTGGTGGCTGGAATTTTGCATTGTTACATTTTTGGCGTATTTGATTTTTTCCCCAGTTTATTACTTTTCTCTTCTTCAAACAAAACCACATAACTTGAACTATTTAGTCCCACTCCCAATTAGAGCAGGAAATAAGGCAGGTACCAAAACCAAACAGGGGTAGGACCACTAAGTAGTAAGCTAGGCACAGAGGGGACCACTTATTCTGGCAGCCCCAGGGGTGAGGGAGGAGGATATAGGAGGTAGGACAGCAATGGAGATGGAGGGAGGGCAATTCGGTGATGGGAATTCCCCTGATTTTATGTTAATATGTACCAAAAATAGTATTGTCAATGATATGTAAGCCACTATGATCAAAATAAAAATTATATTTCTTAAAATAAAAAGTAAAATAAAATAGAAATGAATATGTAAAAAAAAGAATTTTGTACATTGAATGACTGAAATTTAATCATGACAACTCTGTCTTAAAAGAACAACAACAACAACAACAACCATACCATGAACAACTTTATAATCATGGTGTTTAAATAAAGTAATTAAATTAAAGAAAGAAAAGAAAAAAGACAGTTATAAAATGTATTTGGCATTGTGGTAGTTGAAGAGATGTAACTTTGTGTACAATAAACAAGGAGAAAGAAAAACAAAAAGAAAGAAAAAAGTAAAAAGAAGAAAGAAAAAGAAGAAAAAGAAAGAACAAGAGAAACAAAGAAAGCAAAAGAAAGAAAAACGAAAGAAAGCAAGAAAAAAGAAAAAGAAAAGCTTCTTTAGAAAGAAGAAAGTACTATAAAAAAAAAAGGAAGAAAACTTTAGAAAGTTTCTTCAGAACTTCTCTATCCGAAGTTCTGATGTCTCTCCCATCCAAATTCACATATTTATAGTGATGGACACATTAGAATCCAATTAAAGGAGCTGGAACGGTGGCACAAACTGTAAGTTGTCAGCCTTGCTCGTGCTAGCTTAGGTAGAACAAACCGTGGGTGCCCTGCGTGCCATATGGTCGTCCCCAAGCCAGGAGGGATTACTGAGTGCATAGCCAGAAGTAACCCCTGAGCATCACCTGTTGTGCCCCCCCCAAAAAAAAAGCAAAAAAGAGAGTTCAATTAAAATACTTTTAATCAGCACACATGTTTGTAAACTGGATGATTTCTGTCATGGAAATTTTAGAACATATTTTAGTTTTACTTCAAGTAAGTAATTAAATTAAATTAAATTATTGGGAATGTTGAACTGGTGAAAGGGGGTATTCTGTTTATGACTGAAACCCAGCTACAAACATGTTTGTAATCATGGTGCTTAAATAAAGATTTATAAAACATTAAATTAAAGCAATTTATTATGATAATAAATAAAATAGCATATTCTAACATTAAAAATAATTCTAAAATAAAAAGCATATTAGCATACCAGAAGATAAAATATTGAAGTGTATAATCCTTATAGCAAAAACATATTTTGAACTCTGCACAAGTTTCTGATGCCCCACATTTCCATCATAACTAATCCTATATTCATTATTTTCATAGGACAAAAGAAATGGACAATTGACTACTTCATTATTTTTAAGTGACATAGACACATAACATTTTGATCTGAGGTGTGAAATGTTGACTTAACACCATACCATCAAATTATTCTTCAAAAATTTGAGTTTCACCAAATAAATTTAGTATCAGCTATTCTTCTACATTATATATAAGAAATTAGACAGAACCTTTATTATAACTTTATCTTAGAAATGGGTTTTTAAAATAAATATCACAAGGCAATATCTAAAAAGAAGAGTGAATGTTTATTTCAAAGCATACTTGAAATTTAGTTAATTAATTGAATTGTTATATCCTTTGTTTAAATTGTATATGTAGCATATACAATTTGACATTATATTTAATAACAAAAATGAAAAATAGAGATAATAATAGTGCTTGCAAATATAAGATAACCAAATCTACAAATAAATAATTGTACTTTTCAAGAATGCTACCAAAAGGACGGTGGTTCGAATACCGGCATCCCATATGGTCCCCTGTGCCTGACGGGCAATTTCTGAGCCTAGAGCAAGAAATAACCCTTGAGCACTGCTGGGTGTGACCCAAAACCAAAATCCAAACAAACAAATAAACAAAAAAACAAAAAAAAACAAAGAATTCTACCAAAATCATGACATAAAGATTAATCTTACTTCTGCATAGTTGTGGTATGCACTTAAAATGAAAATCTTAATCATTTCACTTTAAATGCATAAACATAATATATGTAGGTAAAATATTTTCAAAATAATCAATGCATACAATTGTTTGGTAACCATTACTGAAAAAGTTAAAGTCCTTAATTCAAAGATATACCATATTTCAACTGGGTGACCAATTAAAAAGTCAGCTCTTCACAAATAATTCAAAGATTTTATGTAATCTAATTAAAAAATAAAAAATCTCAGCAGCTGATTCCTTCGTTGTGATGATTGATTTAACATGCCAAGTTGAATTGAATTATGTGATGTCTAATAGTAAATAAAATATTGTTTCTGTGTATGTACAACATTTTAGGAGGATTAGCTTGAGTCAGTAGACTGAAGTTCATTACAAAGATGAGAAACTATTATCTAATACGATGCTAGTTAGATAAAATCTGAGAAAGAATGTGTTTGTTCTCTGGTTGAACTGGAACATTTGTTTTGCACTTTCTTCGGAATTTGAAAACGTTCATTTCATTCAAGAGCATCAGACACACACTGGGAACTAACTCATAGCTCTCCTGAGTCTTTGGCTTTTAGATTTGTCTTAGAAGTACATCAGATATTTTCTAGTCTCTTACCTTCCAAATTACTTAAGCAAATTTCTCAATAGAATTATGTTTTTATATGATGCCCTATTTATTTTACTTTATAGAACTCATCGTATTATTTAATATCTATATTATATTATTATTATAGATTGTTATATTCTTTCAGTAGTACTTTCACAAGAATGTCAATTCTCTTTGATGTCAGTCTATAACTGAGGAGTGTTAATCAACTGGTAGTAAAAATTGATTCTCTTGTTTCCTGAATCCATTCTGATGGTTGTATAAATTACCAAATCACTCATCTTGCAGGAAATATCAAAAATATAAAAAAAATCTCCATATTATCTACATGATGAGACACAAGAAAAAGTTTAAGTAATATCAGGAGTATCGTTTTATTTTTATCATGTCAACAAAAAATATTATGGAACAGATATATTTTATCAACATATTTGCTTATTTTGTATGTGTGTGTGTTTTGAGTGCTCTATTCCAACTAAATACATGAGTATTTTTGAGACCTCCAATCAGTATTTTTAGTTAAAATTACAGGAAAATATGTGTCTTCACAAAATTGATATGAGGTGCTTATGAAATGTTGAAAATAAGAAAATGTCGGGCCGGAGAGATAGCATGGAGGTAAGGCGTTTGCCTTTCATGCAGGAGGTCATCAGTTCGAATCCCGGTGCCCCATATGGTCCCCCGTGCCTGCCAGGAGCAATTTCTGAGCCTGGAGCCAGGAATAACCCCTGAGCACTGCCAGGTGTGACCCAAAGACCAAAAAAAAAAAAAAGAAAATAAGAAAATGTCAAATAAAAATTTCCTTTGTACAAAGATAAATAACAAAATACAATGGAAAAACTTGAATAATTATGTACAATGTTTATATCCCAATTTCGTAGAAATTTAAAATACAGGTTCAATTGCATCTCAAATGGGCTAATCAGAATCCTGCTGTCTGTTTTTCCTGCTGCAAGGGATGAAGTTTAAAAAAGGGGACAGGGGACTTTAGGGGGCTTTTGATTTTTCCATTTATATCTTCAGCAACAATACACAGTTTTACATAACATGGGAGCAAGGGCAAATGAGAGAAAGAAGAGCATTTAAAGTTAAGGCGTTAGCCTTGCATGTCCCCAACCAGGGTTCTATCATAGTCATTTTATATAGTCTTCACTAATCTGCCATAAGTGATTCCTGAGAGTTAAGTAATCGTGGAGCACAACTGACTGTGAAACAAAAACAACAATGACAGCAAAAAAACAGGGCTATAAATCAACAATTAAGAGGAGGGTGTTTAATAAAGACCTCCATCTTGTTTTATCTCTCTGCTGTTGTAACTAAATCAATAGTTGAGTCAACAATTTGGCAGATTTAGCAGTCTTCAATGTAAACTATTTATTGACTTTCTAGCAAATTAAACACTAACTTAATATCTGAACCTATTTAACTAATTTTATTTAAATCCTTTTAGTCCAATGAAAAATTCAATATCAAAAGGAAATCAAAATGCCCAATATAGCTGTAAGAGACAACCTTAATAAATTATCACATTTCATATTCTCAATTTCTGGGAATTATAAAAATGTACACTAATTTAAAATATAAATTTAAATGTTAAAATAAAAATGCTATGCATTTTCTAATACTTTTGAACTAAAGGAAAAATAAATATTTGTAAGAAGAAAAGTTTCCTTACTATTGAATTAAAAGTACATATAAAAACTGAATCATAAGTGGAAATCCAAAATTTACAATGTCCAAGCCTTATAATTTTCAAATTTGAGATATGGGTTATTTACTAATTTTAAGGGAAATCAAAGCATTTTCTGCAAGTATCAAAATTTATTTTGTTATGGTTATAATAATGAAGACAAACCAATTTTAATTTAGCATCAACTTAAGTAATAATAATGTAGCTTATTAATTCTCAAATATACGTTATGTTCCTCTCAGTTTTGACATTATTTTAACTTTTCACCTCACTTATTGGAGTGGCATACAATGTTGGATCATACTCTACAATTCAGGAGATACTCCTGATAGGTGCTGAGAGATAATTTTGGCTTTGCTTGGAGGACTATATGTAGTATACAGGATCAAATTTGGGGTACTTCATGGAAAACATGCTCTTTAGACCACTGAGTTATCGTTATGTCCTTATATGCTATTTTAATTCAATGTATGCCATATTTGTTTGCTTTGAGAACCACATTCAGAGGTACTGAGAGCTGATTTCTGTCTCTACTTATGAATCACTCCTGTCAAGTTTAGGGAATCATATGAAATGCGGGGTATTGAAACCAAAATGGGTTTGAGCAAGGCACGTATCATGGTAGTAACTGTGTGTACTATTCTTTTTGTTTGTTTGTTTTTATTTGTTTCTTTTTGGGTCACATCAGTGCTCAGGGTTACTTTCTGGCTGGCTATAAAATCAGAAATAGCTCCTGGTAGGCTCGGGTCACATCAGTGCTCAGGGTTACTTTCTGGCTGGCTATAAAATCAGAAATAGCTCCTGGTAGGCTCGGGGACCATATGGGATGACAGGAATTGAACCACCATCCTTGTGCATGCAAGGCAAACACCCTACCTTCATGCTATCTCTCCTGCCCCCTGTATCACTATTCTTAAGTACTTTTAATTGTTCAAGTTATTTCATGCACAATCACACAACAGTTTATATACTTTATTTTTTTCTGTGCACCTTCCCAAGCTCATCACTTTTTGCACCAAAAATAGTAGCTAAATATATCAGGAAATTATTATTTTCCAGACTTGAAATGATAATCTATATTCATTTGCTCTCTATTTTTGAAGTTAGCCTCTAATTTATTCAAATTTTTATAGAATATTAAAATTCAGTTTAAGGATGTTTAATATATAGTTCCAGGATCTATATATCTTCTTTTGGCTTAAAAGAAGTCAATCTTAATTCTTGCTGACCATATAGACTCTATGTCATTTTCCTGCAAAACGATTTCTTATAATAATTAACATGGCCAAGTTACTTTATCACAATCCCACTCCTCTCCATTCTAATTTCTTTTAACACATAACAAAAATATTTTATTTGAAATTATTTCAGTATAATTATAAATTAATAAATCATAAATTTTAGAACAAGTCTACAGAATCATTCTAATAAAAATTTCTTAATAATTGGAATCAAGCAATGACATATCCAAAATCAAGTATATAAATTTGGAGCCAGAGTGTTGGCACAGCGGGAAGAGCTTTTTCTCGAATGCAGCTGATCTAGGATGAACCAAGGTTAAATCTCTGGTGTCCCATATGATCCTCCAAGCCAGGAGCGATTTCTGAGCACATAGACAGGAGTAACCACTAAGTGTCACAGGGTGTGGCCCAAAAACAGACAAACAAAAAAATTAAGCTGAGTAGTATTTGTCTCTTTTATGTAGACTCTTTCACACTTGTTCTTTCTTATCTATCTTAGATTTTGCTTATTTTTCAAATATTACATTTTTAATCTTCTTACTTTCATTTCAACTTTGGTGACTATAATTATATTTATACTAGAAAACTTGAAGTAGTTCAACTGCTTACAGTTTTATATTTAAATATAATATTGTTTTTATTATTATCAAATCTTGAAGCTCACTAATATGAACTGTTGTAATAGCTAATAGCATACTAATTACATTGAACTTTTAACCCAGATATTTTAATTTATAAATTATAAAATGTATGCTACTTTTATCTTCCATAATTTTGCTTCCAGGTTATAATTCACTGTACCATAAGAGTTGTATGAAATGTCTGTTACTAATTCTGTGTCCAATTTAAAATCATTTTATTTTTATTAGTTTATTTTCTCTTTAAACAACTATATTTTCTTCTTTGTTTTTAATATCTCACAAAGTTTTATTAGATACTAAATATTTTGTATTCATCTAGAGAATATTTTGACATTATACAACATTTTTTCTAGGGCTAAGGAAATTACTCAGAAACAATGAGATACTTTCTGCCTTGCATCTAAAAATAGTTACAACTCGAACTGCAATTAATTTAGGATAATTATTCTTTAGTACCTTTATCCTGAAGTATTTCTGTGGGTGAGGAAGTGATTAGGAAGTGGGAGGACTTATTTTGTATTCTTGGTTGACTGTGTTTGAGTAGTTATCTTTATTCTTTTACAAAATTGGCACAGGACTTAAATAGTTCTCCAACACTCATATTCTCTTCAATGTGAATTTCTACATGAATACCCCCATTTCCCTTCTTAGTTTGCCTCTATGGAAGATCACTTTACCTCATTTCAGCATCTCCCATTTTCTTCTTCATGCTGAACCTAAACTAACTGTTCTTCATCCTAACCTAATGTCCACTCCGTATTTTGACAGACTCTTTATTAAGGATTAAGTTCTTCTGGCCTAACAATGATGACTTTGGGTATTTTTTTTCTACTATGCACTATAAACACACATATATATTTATATACACATATGTATATTTACATATATTTTCCAATGCACATAGAACACTGTTCAAGGCAGAATACATGTTGGAAGTGGACACTGGTGAAGGAATGGGTGTTGATACATTGTTCAACTGAAACTCAATCATGAACGATATTGTAATTTTTGTTTCATAATGATTCAAATTAAAAAAATAGAGAAAGGTAGAAGAAAGAAGAAGTGAAAGAGAAGGGATAAAATAGAGAAAAGGAAAAAGAAAAGAAGAAAGTGAGGTACGAAGGAAGAGAGGAAGGAATGAATGAAGGAAGGAAGGAAGGAAGGAAGGAAAAAAAAGATGGAAGGAAGGAAGAAGGAAGGGATGAAGAAAAGAAAAATTCCTGTTTTCACAAACAAGAACATTTTACAATGCCATTATTTCAGTTTATATGTATATACATATGTATAAACAAAAGGAAATGTATCACAAACAAAATTCTTTTAAATGTATTTCAAAATGTGTGAACAATGTATAAAAATAATATATTATAATATGTTATAAGTTGATACATCTAAATTTATTCTGTTTAAAATAGCTTATGTAATATAAATACTAAATGAAAATGTATCTGTCATGTGTCCTATGTTTATTTTGTTTTTTATTTTGTTTTTTGAGATACCAACAGTAAACCCTGATTTATTACTGGCTCTGAGCTTAGGAATCATGCCTGTCAGGCTTGGCTATATGGAAGAAACTATATGGATGTTTGGAATCAAACCTGGGTCAGCTGTGTAAGAGATAAGTGTCCTTCCAACTATCCTATCACTCCAGTTTCCCAAGTCCACTTTTTATGTTTCACAAATAGGTGCTGTTTTAAGATAAGAACATAGCATTTCAAATTCCTTCCCATTTCCACCTTCTTTTTTCCAAACTGTCAAATTGCCATTCTCATCACTTCAAAATTTTCTCTATTTAATATAGGAAGATTAATACCATTCTTCACAAATTGGTCCAATTATGGAGAATTTTCTTCAATTTATTTTTTCTTCTTTCTTCTTCACATTGAAAAAGATAAATTTTGGCATGATATCTATCAAATAGAAAATGTATTTTATAGCTGATAACAGTGTCTAAGTATTGAGCTACTATATCAATGTCTTCTAAAAGTTTTTATTATTTTCAGTACATTTTTGAAAAGTATTTTAAAAATTACAACACAATACTTACTTTCTCCTAACATATTTTGTTTGCTTGTATTTGGGCCACATACAGTAGTGCTCAGGCATTACTCTTAGTTATGAGCTGAGATATTAATCCTAGTAGGCATGGGGGACTTTGTGGGACTGTGAGGACAGAACCAGGATCAAACATATGCAAGACAAATGCACTACAATTTGTACTTTCATTCAAACACATATATATCTACAGTGTATAAATATATAAAATACATAAATATGTATGTAAGTATACATATGTAAGTATGTATATATAAGTACATATATATGTATACATATGTATATATATATGACATTACATATAAATTCTCAAGAGATTAAAAAAACTAACCTAGATATTTTGTCATTTTCGTGCCATAACATATGAGCCATTGTTTCTTATGAACTTAAGCTCATTGTATAATTTAAATTTAAACTTACATTTAAGTTTTGACAGTCTTAACATAAACCATATTTTTCCACTTATTGTTAAGAATATTTCTTCTCCAACTTTAAGGTTGCATTGTGTATGATCTATCCAATGTCACCCAACTGGGTTAGATGCTTACCATCTCATGAAACTGATTCAGTTTTAAAATCATCTGATCATAATATGATCTGTATTTTTGACCTCCAATCATCAAACTAATTTCCTTCCAGGCAAAAACCACATTATTTTTATTTGTGTTTTGCGCACCATGAGAACATGTGTGCATAAAGTGCTGAGAAAATAATCTAATCCTCCATAAATTTTTTTCTTTAGTTCCTGAGTAATAAAGTTTGGTGTATTTTTTGTTGTCTATTTATTTTAACCAAACATTTGTCTATTTAGAACTGAATCAAAATCACATTTCCTTTCTATCTAAACATTATTCTTCTTTTCTTATGCAGTTTTGGAAATCAATAAAAACTGTTTCCAAGAGAACTTAATTACAAGTTGAGTATTATAAATAGAATCTGAACTTAGGTAAAATCATGTGTCAATAACATGAGAAAAGAGCAATTATTTACTGCTATAATTCAACTATAGAAGTTTCCTGTTCTATGCTTCAATAAAAGAAATCAGAATAAAATCACTAGTTTTTATTTCTGAAGAAAAATTTCTTCAGATTCTTCTGTGGAAAGTTTTATTTGAATCTATACAAATCAGACATAATTTTATTAACTTAATGGAGAAATATATTCTGAAAGAAATGAAAACATATTTTTATGGGGTTACATTATGGGTAATGTTTTTCTTTTGTTTTCTACAAATATTTTATAATCATTCTTTCATTTTTTTCAAAATACCTTTATTTAAACACCATGAGTACAGACATGTTTGTGGTTGGGTTTTTTGTTATAAAAAAAAGAACACTCCATGTGTAATGTTTTTCCCTCCTGTGTTAATTGGACACATTTTGTCTGCAAGGATATCAAATGATGGATTTCTGATACAATATGGAAGCACATACCTTCTCTGATAAAATTATTCCTCGATAATTTAGAATATCACCATATTCACCATTTAGAATGACAACCACCAAGCAACATTAGTGCAAATCACAATATGGAATGTATAGAAAAGGGTCTCAAACTCTAACAATACATCTTTCTATGTATTATATTTAACATAAAATTAAACCTTACTACTCTATGTAGTATTTGTTATAATGGCATGCTAACCCTTTACTGTTTTTTACCATTGCAGAGAAACTTTAATAGTTTAATTTATTTTCATAATAAGAAATTTAGAGCTCTTAATATCATAAATTTTTTATTGATTTTTATGATAAAGATACTGTTATCATAAGTAAAATAATTTTATGCCATATTTTAGTAAAATATATGGAATGCTTTAAATATACTTGTTTCAGAGTATACTTTGTACTTATTCCTAAATAACTAAGACCCACCAAACTTTTAATTCAATAACATTTATTAATATCAACTCTAATACCAGGACAAAATTGCATTTTTAACTTCCATATATATCTGTATCACCCACTGATAGTGTAAGGCAGATAAATTAATGACACATTAAACAAAGAAGAAGCAGGGTGGCCAATATTCTTCATCATCTGGAAGATAAATAATAACTAGGAAAAGTTAAATATTAACTCCTAGTTTGTCTAAAAATTTCTAGTAAAAGCAGCACCACTTAGACTATCTTGGATTAAATACAGAAATTTTATTTAATGAATGTGTGAAATAGAATACTTCATGTAATCCAAGTTATCTCAGTTTTCTCATTTCTAAATTAAAGAAAAATATGAACTAATTGTGTTTGCATAATGACCACATAGGATTTCACTCATACGTAGTAGTATATAGAGAAAAAAGATACAAAGGTACTCTTAAAAATAGTTCTTAGATCATAAGTGGTTACAAAATGGTATGGAAGAAAAGACAAGGTCAGATTTGTAAAGGCAAAAACCAGTATGATGAATTATTGAATTCAACTTTTTTTTTTTGGTTTTTGGGTCACATCTGGCAGCGCTCAGGGGTCACTCCTGGCTCTATGCTCAGAAATCGCTCCAGGCAGGCTCAGGGGACCATATGGGTTGCCGGGATTCGAACCACTGTCCTTCCGTACGCAAGGTAAATGTCTTACCTCCATGCTATCTCTCTGGCCCTGAATTCAACTTTTCAAGATGATTTTAATGTATATGTATATATATATACTCATATTATATTGATTTTTATTTATGTACAACTAAAACTTATTTAATGCTATCATGCAATGTTACTTCAAATATAATGGGAATTTGGTAAGAAATTATTTGTAAGATTGGGTAAGCCATAATTATTATCTTCTAATATCTCACAGCTATCACTAAATTTACTTTGCTTTGTATAGCTCATTGTATGGACTATCCTATACTGAACTTCGTAAGTATATCAGATCAATATCTAGGACTAAAATTTATTTGTGTTTATATTCTAAAATCAGTATCAATTAGCAAGTACATATTTTATATATGTTTTATATGAAAGTATATTTCATGTGACTACTTATATTGTTCAACATCATCATGTCAAGGTTTCATGTTTTCATGTATATTCACACTCTTAGCCATATGCTTTACTCACAGACCTTTTTACCCTCTATCTTATGAATCTGCGTGTGTAATAATATGCTATGTGAAAATCTACAAGAAGGGGCTTATTCAAATTTGTTTCTGTAGTTCAGAATTCAGATAACGGTAAATTGAATTAAGTCAGGGCATCACTGAAAGAAATCAAAGTGTTACCTAAATCTATATATCCTCATTTGAGGCTCAGAATTTTTCTCCAAGTCCATTGATGATAGAAATCATTTCTTACCACTTCATTACTGAGGTCTCATTTTAAACTAACACCAAGTGACTACAGTGCAATAGTAGATGTCAGTCTCATGTCTTTGTTGTAGGGACACTTTACTTAAAACAAGCATCTATTCCCTCAGTGCCAACAAGAGTGCATGCCACTGCTGTATGTTTGTTTCTGTTACACATCTAAGATTATTAGCTGCCTTTATAGATCTCTCCCCACAATGTCACTGTGACCTCCTTGTGACCCATTTGAGCTTATGTGTACAATACTGGAATGCCGAGTCTGCAATTTGCAAGACACAAATTTCATCCTTTTGTGATATACATTTCTTCTCCCAAGTTATCTACCTATTGGCTAATATAAATTAAACTGATTAAGAACCTTAATAAATAATTTTGCCAATATGCATACAATAGTCATGACATAATATTCCAATAAATTCTCAAACTGTGTAATGAGGAAATAACAATGGGTAAGAAACCTGCCTTGCATGCAACTAATTCTGCTTCAATCTCACACTCCAAATGGTCCCCGAAACTCATTAATGGTGAGTCCAAAGCTCAGACAGGTATGGCCCCAAAATAACCCCTCAAGTAATTAAATGTGTACATATATATATACACATTTATATGTATATATGTATATATTCTCTAACTAGTCTAAATTCAAAGGAAGGGAAACATTCAGTTTATGTATAATCTTGGATGTCTTAGTATTCAGCTCACTACACTACATATTGTAGACTTTGACCTATTAAAGTAAGGGAGTCACATATTTTTATTATCTATATTACTTTTCTTTAGTATATTTTACAATGGCATTTTCTGAAAAATATAAGAAAGAATGAATGCATGGTTAGATGGATGTATGAAAATTATTCTCTTTGGGAGAAATGTCCCAAGTGGTCCTCAGAAAGCCTATGGCCTCTTCCCAGGATTCTTCACCAGCTGTTCAATTTTAGGGCCTGAGAAGAAGGTGCTGCTTGAGCCTTGCAGCTTGGCAGTGCCAAGATCTATTTCAAAAAAACCCAGTGATGCTCAGAAACATCAGAAAAACAACCACCCAATTCATGAGGCTTTAAGTACCAGATTAAAAGTGAATCAGAAAAAAACAAAGCATTTCTTTCTAAATGCTGTATCACATCTCAGCCCTAAGAATTATACATATGCTAATTTACCAATGATAAAAAAACAAGGTAAATAATCTGAATGTTGTGTTGCTATACTCCGTTAATGCCATTATTTTTTTCTTTTATTTTTTAAGTACCTTGCTAAAGTCTTGCATTATACTATAAATCAAGATTGACTAGAGATTTAAAGCCTTATTTAAGTATGCATTGGCACCACATTGTAACTTTGAATATCTAAATAACCAGTCAGTGTAGACACTTCTGTTGACTGAATGTGTGATTCCAACTTACTCAATAACATAGCAATTGAATTCCCATCTATTTCCATGAGAAACAGGCATCTTTGGAATTTTGCTATATGGATTTGCATAGACAAGAAAAAGTAATTTTTCAAGTTTGACCTTAATAAATATCCAACTTAAAAATCACAAATATTTTATCACTCAAATAGAGAAAAACTGAGACATGAAGAATAACATTCACTTTTACTACATTTTAAAAGTTTTATAATATATATGACTAGAATAAAATTTATCAGTGGTAACATTTTCTAAATTGAAAACAGCTTTTCTAATGTAATTTAAAATATTCAAGTTGCATTCAACCTTCCTAGTTCTAATCAGTTTCAGGAAAGTACAGGAATATACTAATTCCTTTATGATTTTTTTTCTTTCTTCTCACTGGACATTTGTTTTGATCTAATTCTAAGGTCAAGGTTAGTATCATTGTTTTATATTTTTTTGAATATTATAAACTAAAACATTAATAGCACAGAATAAACTAATTTAGGAAAATATTTAAAAAAACAATAGCATTGTAATAGAAATAAGAGAAAGGGCAGAAGGGCTCAAAATGTTTTGTTATTCATGCTTTTTCATAACTTTTCTCTATAATTGGCAATTAACCTCTATTATACCTAAAGTTCTTTACTTCAAATAAAATCTTTTCTGAAGGAAAGACATTGACATTTTTTTTCTTTCTGAAGTGCTTCCGTTTTAACCTTTTCAAACTTTACCTAGTGAGAATAATTAGTATTTTCACGAAAACTATGCATCAGGAGTTCACTCACACTAATTTGCACCTAGAAGTCACTTGAGTAAAAATCAATTCGTAGCAAGTGTATAGGGTTTACTTTAGACTTTATCTGAAATGTTTTAAAGAGGGACATGTATGAATCTCTTTGCAATACTTTCTGAAATTGTGTTGAGACAACTAGTATCCTAATCTTATTCTTCTTTAGTCATTTTCAAATATTTCCAGTACATTTAACGCTTTGTAACTTATAATTACTTCATATTTCTTGACATATCTCAAAATAACCTACTCTGGCACAATTTGAACTCTGGTTGAGGTAGCTTTTTGAGTAAACAGGGATCCTAGAAAGAGTAATCTTAAGTTATTTTATATAATAATGTGAGGTTATCCTCATTTTCAAGTTATTTTTGAAATTATATCTTAACATGAATTTTAAACCTGGTTTATTGGGGCAGGAGCGAGAGTATAGCAGGTAAGATATTTGTCTTGAATGCAGCAAAGCTATTTTATACCCAGTATTCCAAATTATTCTGTACAACATCCAGGAGTAATTCCTAGAGCTCAGAGTCATGATTATTGAGAGGTGTGCCCCAAAAACTAAGGGGAAAAATCTTTTGGCCTCTCTGAAAATTGTTGTCAATACTGTTGTTATTGGGAGTGAAAGAATGGATCTCTGGCACTTTTATTCAGAATCTGTAAATCTTACACATCCAAACCGTAGTCAACCAAGTGTGGGAGATGGCAGCAGATAAAGACAGACCCCAGCCACTACAGCTTCTACTCTTTCTTCTTTCACCCTGTAGAATCAGGTAAAGCTGATGCTTTGGGATGGATGAATATTCAGGCAAGGCAATCGAGGCCCAGACAGTGACAGGTAGGTATTGAGGTATAGTAGTCTCCCCACAAACAAGTGGTGGTGGCGAGAGACTAAGGAACCAGAACATTTAAGAGTCTGAGAATGGCCTAGCTACAGGAATTCAAAGTAGGAAAGTGTATAATGGTTAAAGAATCCCTTAGTGACAAGTTCAGGTCATCATGCACAGAAGGCCTGTTGAGACAGGGACAGGACAGGAAGTTGTGCCCAGGCCTGGACTGGTGGCATCCTACACCAGTGGATAGAGACATCAAGATTTTGGGAGGAAGCCAGTTGGTCTATTGGAAATATTAAACTTCAGAGTTCTGTATTTGACACAATTTTCAAGAATGCGTCAACTCAGAAAATCTACTTTTAAGCCAAGAATATGACTTGTAGTTAAGTACTTTTATGGTCTTTTTTATTTTTTAATGAAAAACTTATAAATAGTAGTTGCATGTATTATCACGTTATAATTAAAAAATTCTGTACTATTAGTACTTACACACTCAACAGATTTAATTAAAAATTCTGCAAATTCTTTTGTGTTTAAGTTTCAAATGTGAAGTTTACAGTTTATAGAATAAAAACCATAATTCTGATCATAGCGTTTACAATAAAACTAAAATTAAATTCATTAAATTTAATTAAAATTTAAAATAGAACTCATATAAGAATTAAAAATTAAAACTCACACCATAACCTATGTGTTCATTTTTAGTTTTCCCCACATTTCAAATAGTTGATTGCTTTCTATTTACTTATTTATAAAAGGCCAGTTCCCTGCCAGCTATCTTTATACTCTGGTCTTTATCTTCTTTTTTAAGTAACTTCTGTTTATAAAATGGGAAGAAGAGATCAAGGACAGGAGAGAACTATTTAATTTGGAAGACATTAACACTGAAAAGATACTAAGACTTTAATAAACAGTTTTTAGAAAATAATTTCCTAAATCCTCAATTTTTCTGTATGCTCCCTAAAATATGTTCTCTAGAGAAGGGTCTTGGTGCTTTGCTACTTGTTTCTCAGCTCTTATGTCACTTCTCACACAAACTTAATCCTTCCTATATGGAGTATTGAAATGGTGTGTAAAATATCAAGCAGGGGAATACAAGTATTATTTAAAAAGATATAATTCCTTTGTGAGAAACCCTGAAAACAAAGCAATAAAGTATTTTTTAAAATGTAACTTGTTTGATATATTAAAAAAAAGAGTTTTTGAAGATTGTGTCTAGATCTCTCTCATTAATCTCTGCCTCTTTTTCTGTCTTTCTGTTTCTATTGGTCTTCTTTCTCTCTTCTGAGTCGATTTTTAATTTACAGATCAAAGTGAGATAATTTTCTTTAGAACACTATTAACTTGTAAAGTAATAAATATTAAAAATCTATTTATATTTCCTACAAAAATGTTGATCATAATAATGACTTAATGCTAAGTCTGACTTGAATTGACACCAAACATTCTCCATAAACTGAGTTAACTTAATCAGCCTTTTAAATAATGATGAAAACAATTGAACTGATGCACACGCACAATTAATGAAAGTTTTTTTTTTGTTATTAGTATCCTAAAAATGTCAACTAGTAATTTTTTTTTCAATCTTGTGAAACTGGTTGAGATAAAATTATGAGGTGCGGGGCCAGAGTAGTGGTGCAAGCAATAGGGTGTTTACCTTGCATGCTGCTAACCTAGGACAGACAGAGATTTGATTCCTGGCATCCCCAAGCCAGAGTGATTTCTGAGCTCATAGCTAGGAGTAACCCCTGAGTGTCATCAGGTGTGGCCCCAAAAGCAAAATAAAATAAAATAACAAAATAAAATAAAATTATGAGGTGCTAATTAACAAATAAATCCAAAGTTACTGTTAAAAGTAATATTTTTTTAACTTTGTGTTAAGGCTTGAGAAAGTCTAGATTATTGGCAGTCTATGTAGAGAAGAACAGTAAAAATATTGCATAAAGCTCAGTAATCAACATGACATACATTCTACTTAGTTCCATTTGCAAAGAAGGAAATATCAGAGCTCATTTTGATGAATAGGCTTGTGTGATGGAGGCCATGTGTGATTCTGTGAGTTTCCTGTTTCAGTCTTGATGCATGGTCAGTAAGGAGTATGTTAGCTTAAAAGAGAGATGGAGTCATGAAATTTTCTTATACATGGATATACATGGAATCTATTATACTGAGTAAAATAAGTCATTGGGAGAGAGATAGACACAGAATAGTCTCACTCATCTTTGGGTTTTAAGAAAAATAAAAGACATTTTTTGCAATAATTGTCAGAAATAAAAGAGAGGAGGGCAGGAAGGTCCAGCTTATGACATGAAGCTCACCACAAGGAGTGATGAGTGCAGTTAGAGAAATAGCTACATTGAGAACTATCATAACAATGTGAATGAATGAGGGAAGTAGAAAGCCTGTCTAGGCGGAGTGGGGTGGGGAGGAGGGAGATTTGGGACATTGGTGATGGGAATATTGCATTGGTGAAGGTGTGTTCTTTACATGACTGAAACCCAACTACAATCACGTTTGTAATCAAGGTGTTTACATAAAGATATTAATAAAAAATTTACAAAAAGAAAAGAAGGAGAAGATGTCCAAATTCATCAATTACTGTGCTCAGACTTCATCAACCATGGCTTCACTTAAATTAGAGTTGAGGTGGTACATCAATTTATAATATATAACAGTTATATAATAGAATAATCCTGTATATTGGACTCACTGGTTGTTCCTACCATTCTGATTTCATCTAAACAACTTTACCAATAACATCTTTTGTGGCATCTCAAACTGCAACAGACTTTGTTAACCCTTCACTTAGCATTGTAATTGATAAGCTTTATCATTTAATGTTCAAATAGACTTAAATAAATTGATGTATGATATCTAGTCCTTGTTTCATTTTTCTTTTTTTTTAATCTACGTATCAATGCCGATAGTCTTATATCCTTTCTCCAAGAATTACTGAGTCTTAGGTTATGCTGATATTGTGTCTGATGGCCAAACACACACATATTCATTGGACTTGGAAACAATTCTACTACATTTCCTAGATAATTCTTGCAGCAAATTTTGTACTTGGATGCTTTTTTATGCTCTGCATGCAGCAGCTATGACCAGCAAATGTTATTCAATAGTATTGCCCTATTCAGAAATTGGGCTCTGGGACTGGGGTTTGCAAACGCCCATTGAGAGTTACTGCTTCTTGCTTCAACCATCCTACACTAAAGAACTTATGGCCATATACATGAATTAACTGAGAAAATAAAGAACACCTTCTACTTATGTTCACATTGTTAAAACTTTTTTAAAATTATGTTCTTACATTTATTTTTCTTTTTAAAATAGAAGCAACAAATATCATCATCAAAATGGCAATACTCCCCAAGGCATTATACAGATTTAATGCCATCCCTCTAAAGATACCCATGACATTCTTCAAAGAAGTGGATCAGACACTTTTGAAATTCATTTGGAACAATAAACACCCTCGAATAGCTAAAGCAATCATTGGGAAAAAGAATATGGGAGGAATTACTTTCCCCAACTTTAAACTGTACTACAAAGCAATAGTTATCAAAACAGCATGGTATTGGAATAAGGACAGGTCCTCAGATCAGTGGAATAGGCTTGAATACTCAGAAAATGTTCCCCAGACATAAAATCACCTAATTTTTGATAAAGGAGCAGGAAATCCTAAATGGAGCAAGGAAAGCCTCTTCAACAAGTGGTGTTGGCACAATTGGATAGCCACTTGCAAAAAATTGAACTTAGACCCCCAGCTAACATCATGTACGAAGGTAAACTCCAAATGGATTAAAGACCTCGATATCAGCCCCAAAACCATAAGATATATAGAACAGCACATAGGCAAAACACTCCAGGACATTACAGGCATCTTCAAGGAGGAAACTGCACTCTCCAAGCAAGTGAAAGCAGAGATTAACAGATGGGAATATATTAAGCTGAGAAGCTTCTGCACCTGAAAGGAAATAGTGCCCAGGATACAAGAGCCACCCACTGAGTGGGAGAAACTATTCACCCAATACCCATCAGATAAGGGGCTAATCTCCAAAATATACAAGGCACTGACAGGAATGTACAAGATAAAAAATCTAATCCCATCAAAAAATGGGGAGAAGAAATGAACAGACACTTTGACAAAGAAGAAATACAAATGGCCAAAAGACACATGAAAAAATGCTCCACGTCACTAATCATCAGGGAGATGAAAATCAAAACAACTATGAGGTACCACCACACACCACAGAGACTGGCACACATCACAAAGAATGAGAATAAACAGTGTTGGCGGGGATGTGGAGAGAAAGGAACCCTTATCCACTGCTGGTGGGAATGCCGTCTAGTTCAACCTTTATGGAAAGCGATATGGAGATTCCTCCAAAAACTGGAAATCGAGCTCCCATACGATCCAGCTATACCACTCCTAGGAATATACCCTAGGAACACAAAAATACAATACAAAAACCCCTTCCTTACACCTATATTCATTGCAGCACTATTTACCATAGCAAGACTCTGGAAACAACCAAGATGCCCTTCAACAGACGAATGGCTAAAGAAACTGTGGTACATATACACAATGGAATATTATGCAGCTGTCAGGAGAGATGAAGTCATGAAATTTTCCTATACATGGATGTACACGGAATCTATTATGCTGAGTGAAATAAGTCAGAGAGAGAGAGAAAAATGCAGAATGGTCTCACTCATCTATGGGTTTTAAGAAAAATGAAAGACACCCTTGTAATAATAATTTTCAGACACAAAAGAGAAAAGAGCTGGAAGTTCCAGCTCACCTCAGGAAGCTCACCACAAATAGTGATGAGTTTAGTTAGGGAAATAACTACATTTTGAACTGTCCTAATAACGAGAATGTATGAGGAAAATGGAGAGCCTGTCTAGAGTACAGGCGGGGGTCGGGTGGGGAGGAGGGAGACTTGGGACATTGGTGATGGGAATGTTGCACTGGTGATGGGTGGTGTTCTTTACATGACTGAAACCGAAACACAATCATGTATGTAATTAAGGTGTTTAAATAAATTTAAAAAAATAAAATAAAATAAAATAAATAAAAAAAAAGAAGCAACAAATATTTATCATATACTTTGGTTTTAGGAGTATACTATTATAAATCATTATCTGAAAACCAGAATGCTAGCTCAATAGTCTGAGCATATGCTTTGCATATGTTCCAGGTTTGATGATTCCCCTCACTATTTTGCCAGTAATTCCCACGCAAAGACATAGGAGTAGTTCCTGAGCATTGCTGGCTGCAACAACAAAGCAAATAAACATAAAATCAATATCTGTAGACTATGTTCTCTAAAAATAGACTAGCTTCTCTATTTTCTTATAAAACTTAACAGAAATAATATTTTTCCTTTTTTTCACTTGCTCTTTCAATAGTTTTTATGAAAGCACATTTATGCATGTAAGGCAATGCCTTACCTCCATGCTATCTCTCTGGCCTCAAATATGAACTTCTTAATATCAGTGATAGTCACCAGTTTTATATAAATTGGGAGCATTCAAACGTTGATTAAAAAAAAAACATATACAGCATCATTGCAATGTATAGTATAAATTTTTAGAAAATGGGCATATTTTTCTTTATTACTGTACTTTTCTAGTAAATATTTAAAAATATCTTTAGAAACAAACTTTCCAAATGAGCCACACTAATGGTAGCATTATTTCTAACAGCAAACAAAAAATATAAAGTAAATGTACAACCACTTAGAATGCTATCTTTTCTGCTGAAGAAAATATAATTTTGTCCTTTAAAATAATGCACAAATTTTTATCATAGGATAATGGCTAGGCTATAATTTTGCATTGTAACACATAACACTGAATTATAAATGTGTAATAATATAAAATGCAGGTGTAAAGAAAGCCTGAGTAGAAACTTTTTAAATTATTAACATACTTTATTGGATAGTGATATTTTGCTACTTAATCTCTATACTAGATTATTATTTTAAATTCCAGAAGGAAATAATATTATTTTATATTGAGAATTAATAATTAGATTAAACAGACTTTCTAAAGGCAGAATGCTTTTTGGTATTCTCCTGAATCAGACTTGTCTGATGATAAAATTTTTAGGCAAACTTTCACTGAATAATTTACCTTCCTGTCTTTCATTTTTAGTCTACTCCTTTTCTATCTCAGAGATAATCAATGGACCTATTATACATTTAGTTCAGGCCTACTTTGGGGGAAAAACACTTTTGGTTTCAAAAAACGTCCAATTTTAGCTAATTATTTTTTTCCATAATAAGGTTTGCTATTTCCTTTCTCATGATTAAATATGGTTTTGGTTTATTTGTATGGCATAGTTTTTGGAGGGGGCACAACCAGTCATGCTCAGGGCTATTACTGGCAATGAGCTCAGAAATTGCTCCTGGCTTGGGGGACCATATGGGATACCGGGGATCAAACCGCAGTCCCTCGTAGGCTAGCGCGAGCTAGGTAGACACCTTGCCGCTTGCACTACGGCTCCCGGCACTGGAATACTTATTTTTAAATTAATAACTAATGGGATAAAAATATTTTGGCCACACCCGATGACACTCAGTATTTACTCCTGGCTATGTGCTCAGAAATCACTCCTGGCTCAGGGGACTCCATGGGACACTGGGGGATCAAACTGCATTCCTTCCTAGGCTAGCGCGTGCAAGGCAGATGCCTTAAAGCATGCGCCACCACTCCAGCTCCAAGATAAAATTATTTTACAATCAATACTTGCTTAATTTTTTCTTCTCTACAATATGCCTAACTCAAAGGCATTTGAACTACTCCCTAACTCCTTTAAACACTCAATATTAATTACAACCCTTGCATATATTTTTCTCTCTTTACAATGAGTAATGAACTTCTAAATACACTGATAAAAATATAGTTTCAGGGATATATATTGCACTGATCATTGTCAAATAAAAACTAAAACAAATTTGACTGAATATATGATAAATGCTTTTTTGCTTTCCCACACTATAAAGTCTTGATAGGCAACATAGTTTTCAAAAAACTCTTTATTTTCTAAATACAGGCAGGTAACTTCTTTCTCTTCATTGTTAATGTTCCTTTGGCAATTCACATATTTAGAATATGTCTTAAATAATTATAAGCATACTTCATAAATTAAATTTCTAAAATTAAAAAACAAATTTTCTGTTATGGAATATACACAATAGAAAAATGACTATAGGCTAATAAATATTTTTGTAGCTAATGTCTCAAAATGTTTTTTTTAAATCACTAGCTAAAATTATAAAGGACACAACTTCAAATGAGGAACAATAATCAAGAAGAATATTATTTAGAATGAGAAAAAAGTGACTGTTTCTAAGTAATACTCTGTCTCAATTTAATGATAATACATTTTGTTTCATTTTAGAGGTAGAAAGCAAGGAGTGTAGGAAGAGCCTAAATAGAATATGTTAGGCGTGGGAAACGAAGAATTTCTCTGTATGAAATATTGCCTAGAATTGTTTTACCTTTATACCTGAAAAGATATGGCATTGTGAAGTGGAATATAATATGGATATTGTTCAATAGGTCAAATATGAAAAAGAGATCTGATTTTTCATGGAGAAGTTTCTGGAATAGAATGCTTCCATTCCCCCATTTAAGACTAGGGAAAAAAGCAGCACTACTTTGAAGCAGAGGTGAAAGATACAATACATTGCTTGCTGAAGAGTATGAACTTGTTCATTTATGCATGAGATTCAACCTCACACTGAAAATGGAAAATAACCCTTCAGCATTATCAGCTTTGGTACAGCCTCTTGTATAGTACTAGGAATTGGACCTCTGGAAAGAAAGACAAATTGTGCTGCTGCAGAAAATAGTGGCAGCAATGTTTGTGTGCTGCAGGGGCAAGGATAGACCAATGTAATTGGCCACAAATATAAACCTGTATTCCCACAAGATCTGCTAAGTTTCTATTCACCATAATGGGAAAACTTACAGCATTTGACATATTTTTGTTTATTCCTATCTTTCAAAATGTATGGAAAATATTTTTCTGCAAATATCTGATACAAAATGCTGTGTAATGCATATTTCTCATGATAAGATGTCATGAATTATATTTCCTAGGGAATAAGAAATTGTTCTTACTCAGCACATGGTAGGGCTATAACACAGTCCTTTTATTGAAAATTCCTAATGATTTTGTAGAACATATTGGATCTTTAAAAAACTTGATCTGTTTGATACACACAGATGGCGATTTTTCAAACCAGGATTATTTTAGAATTAATTCAGGACTTTTTTCTTTATCTCTTCTTGTCCTCCACCTAAAAAATACACACTCATTTTTCATATGAATCAAGTCTTCATTATTTCTGAAATAACAATATTTGTAATCAAGTAGATTAGTAAAACATTCAAATATTTTCAGAGTCAATCAGACATGTAAAGGTGATATGTAATAAGTTAAAAAATACAAACTTCAAATTACATTGAGTCATGGTAATATAATACACAATATAGTGGCTATCATTGTGAAATTTTTTTCTTTTTTTGCAAATTTTTAATACATATAAAATCATATATAATACTGTGGTATAGATGAGTATACTATATTGCCTATGTGATACTGTCTAATAAAATTAAATATAAAATATGTGTTACAAAATATATATGGGACCATCACAAAAAATATGTGTGAACTAGATCTACTGTGAGGATAACTTCAAAATCAATGCATGCTAACACTAAATCACTATGTTTCAAACTAGAAACTAATCTAATGTTATATGTCAGTTACCTTTATTATAAATAAATGGGAATCCAAAGGGAAGGCATAATCTGAGTTTTCCCATTGATACCCATTATCCATTTTACAATTCATTGTCTGAATTGCCATGTTTCATTACACACTAGTTTTTTTTTTATTTTTACAATGTGGGATGCAATTAGTATGAGCATATATATTTTAATTATACCAGTAGTCCCAAATAAAGAGTTCAGAGATTAGGCTCTTGTCTTGCATATAACTTCCCCCAGTTCATTCCCTGCACTACATATAAACACCAGAGTACCTTCAGGCCTGATTGCTGAACACAAAACCAGTGGTATCTAATGATACAACAGTAATAGAAGAGCACTACCTGGTGTATACTTATCGTCCTTCTATTTTTACTAGTATTTCCTTTTGGGAGGGAGGGACACCCAGCAGTGCTCAAGGGAAAAAAAATATCTCTGTGCTTAGAAATCACCCCTGGCAGACTTGGGGGACCATATGGGAGGCCAGGAATTGCAAGGCAAATGCGCTAGTTTGCTAAATCTTGGACCCAAATTGCTAGTATTTCTTAAAAACGAAGTGTAGTGATGATGAATATTCTGTAAAATATGAAAATTTCCAAAGCTATCCACAGGTGTGCTACCTGAGAATGTCACTCTATTCAAGCATCAAATACTGTTTAAAACTTCACCTTTCCATTCTGTTATTCTTAATTATTTTTTATAAAATGGAAACACATTTTATATTGTAGTAAACCTTGCATATGATGTACTTAATTCTTATTTTAAATTTTTAAATTGTGTATACTCAAATTTGATAATTTGATGTCCTTTCATTAGAAAAAGTATTGCTGTAAAGTTACATGTACAAGGAATCTTGAACACATATAAAACTATGAAAATCAATATGGAGAATAATAAAAATATTAGAAATAGAATTCACATCTGATCCAACAAAACCACTTTTTGGCAACCATTCTCCCAAACACAACAACATTAATTTGAAAAGTAATGTGCAGCTATGTTTTTTCTTGACTTAGTCCAGTAACAAAGATTTGGAAACAACCTAATTCTTATTACAGAATAATAGATTATGAATTTGTTTAATTTTTCAATTTTTTAAATTTTTGGGCCACACCCAGTGATGCTCAAGGGCTACTCCTGGCTATGCACTCAGAAATCATTCCTTGTCTGGGGAGCAAATGCCAGTGGATGGAACCGTGTTCCGTCCTAGACTAGTGCATGCAAGACAGATGCCTTAACATTTGTGCCACTGCTCCGGCCCCATATACAAAATAAAAGACTATGCAACTCTATGAAAGAACATGCAACTTGAAGTCATGTGAATTATCTGAAAGCTATATAACAGAACTGATGCTCACAATTTTATCAGAGATGGTGTAAAGGAAAGGGGTTAAGTTTCTTGGGAAAAGGAGATAGTAGGTACAATTGTGATTAGTATGGTGTTGCAATTATTTCCCTGAGAAACCATTATTTATGAGTTTTATACACACAAATATATATATATATATATATATATATATACACATGTTATTTTTCTACCAAGGGTTAACTATCATTTGGTTTTTCCTGGCACCTCTAATTTTCAGAACTGGTTAAATGCCAATTCTGTAATTTAGTCTTTAAGTAACCACTGAAGTAAGATAACACTTCTTACATCAATGAAATCACATATATTAAAAATGTATAATTATATGATGCTGGACTGGTATAGACACCATTTATTATTAATATATAATCAAGGAAGCTGAATATGAATTTGAAAATTTGTTCCAAAGTCACAAAGACATTTAGAGGGCCAGATGACTAAACTTCTGAATGCCATATCACAAACCTCTATCTTTCCTGAGTCACAATTCTCAAAGCAACAACCTGGTTCTCTTGCCAAAGATAAATGACTACTTATTTATTTATTTATTTATAGAATATTTATTAGTAGGGACATTTGTGGAGCTAGTCCCCAAACACCAGGAGTATTATCTCAATACCAGCAGGTATGGGGCAATTACCTAATTAACAAATCAATATTTTATTTTATTTTCTCTGGACTGGTGGGGAAGCTCAAAGGGCTGGAGTTCATACTTTGCATATAGAAACCTGGATTTGGTCTCTGGTACCTTATTGTTTCCTTGATCTCTTATGTGCATGACTCCCCCAAAATGCACAAAAATAACTTAAAAGCTCTTATTTCTGTCTTATTGGCATTTTATCAATTTGTTGGATGCATAATCAATAACATTCTATAGTGGAAAATGTTTTAACTAAATTTTAACTAAAATTGTATAATCTAGAAATTAACAGTGCTACATTTGCCAAAACTTTATGGGGCACCCTTTTGAGATAACATTTCTTTTTATTGAAAGACTCAAATAAATATATAAAACAGCTACTGCTTATGTTTGTATAAATCTGAGTTATATATTTTCAAAGATGCTATTTGTAAATTTTGTATAAAATGCTAAAACCGGAATTTTTTTAAAGCCTGAATATGGGAGAGAAAGGTGGTATAATTCAGATTACTTGTTATAGGTAATGAATGCAAAATCTGTGTCTTGGTAGAAAAGAAATGACAAATGCTTTTCTAGACAGCTTTGATCTAATAATCACACCATAGTTGAAATTCAACAGCCTTCTAAAAGGTAGCACAAAAATTAATTTTCTTATTTTCACCTGTACTTGAAATTGGGTTCTTTGGGATACTAGAGGAAAAGTGATAAATACATCAGGCACATACCTTTTAGATAGAAAGTAGTCAGCATAGAAAGTTACCAGTATAGAGAAAAATAAATAGAGCTCATGATAATGCGTCTTAAAAGAAAGAAATCAATCCACGTGTTCCATGTAAGCTCTAGTACCTGAACATGTTTAAATTCAGCACTGCTTTTTATGTCAATTATTATGCATGAAAAATTCTATTCTTATGTCTCAATTGATTCCAATTGTATTTTTATTATTACAATTATTGCTCTTGGGTTTTGTTATTATTATTTGGGTTTTATGGCAGATTCAGTTGTGGTCAGGGCTTACTCCAGGTTCTGTGCTTAGTAGGCACTCCTGAAAGTGTCTAAGAGACCATATAATGTGCCAGCCTCAAAATATGCCTAAAAACATCCTAAGGGGCAAATACTTAGGAAATGCTTAGCACACAACTCAAGCAAAAATAAATTATATGCCTTCCTCCCACTTGAGGATGAGTAAGTAGGTTTCCATTTGAATTTTTTTTGAAAATTTTTCTGAATCTTGGGGGAATTTGGAGTAATAAAGAAAATCCATTTAATCTATAAATGTATTTACCAAAGTATTATTCATAAAACCAACATAAATTAATGCCTTTGGGAATGGAAACCATTATGATGAGATTTTTTAGAACCAGAACAATATGATTTATCTTAATTGTACATTTTTACCTAATACAAAAATAATACTTGAAAAAATGAAGTATGAAGATAATTGCATTGATTTTGCATACATTCAATATATTTGATCCCTGGTACCATGCAGTTTCTCCTAAGTAGAGTTAGGAATAGCACCTATAAACCCCTAGGTGCGTCCAAAGCCATACATCCCCCAAAAAAGAAAAGAAATCAAAAAATAGAAAATAGTGAAAAGTAAATAAAAAAGAAAAATGGTGAAAATCTCTACAAAAGAAATTTTATACATTTAGCATTTCTTAGAAGAAAATGTTTATAACATTTACTGGTCTGTTTTTATGATTATTTTTCCTTTCTTACTATCATGTAGATAAATTTTATTTGATAAAGGCTCATGTATTAGAAAATTAAATACATTTTCCATATAATTTTCAAAATATATTTACATATATAATATAAGTGTGATAACTATAATAATGAGTATTAATTGGATTTTTTATTAAAGAAAACTTATTTTTCTAATATACACATACTTATACTTTATATATTCACATAGTCCTATATTGTACTGCATTTTGTATGTTCTGTGCATATAGATATATTATTTTATATAATATTAAAATTGAAAATTATAGCAAATTATAATCAGATTAGCAGCACTTAACATCAACAGACATGATCTACTAATATTCCAACTATTGGCTTCTCTACTAGTTGCTGCTTCTATTAGTATCAATTAATTTGTTGGCTATTTTATTTTCTCATTCACCAGACTGTAAGCTCCTACAGAAAAAAGACTGTTTCCCATATATCAGTAGCACCTTTCAAACATATAGTCTATTTCAAGAGCATTCAAGAACATTTCAATAATGTTTATAATTAAGTAGCTATAAGTTTATTTTTTAAAACACTAAGAAAAACGATAATAAATTAATGGTAAAATAACATGTACAGGATATTTACTACTTTTAAGACATTGTTTTTAATAAAAAAAACTGTGATACAAGATATGCTATTGATAACCAAGTTAACTAATGAATTTAAGTTCACAAACAATGTGATAAATTCAGGATATGGTAATATATTTTAAGATTCATTGTTAAATGATAACATTGTATTATAAGTTTTTAAATGTATTAGCATGCCTGCTTCCAAATTGGATTAAATATTTCCTCAAAGGTCTAAACTGATAGATCCGTGAAAATGTTACTAGGAGAAAATAATTTTCATAAAGAATTAACTGAATAAGGGGCCGGAGTGATAGCATAGAGATAAGGCATTTTCCTTGAATGCAGAAGGACGTTGGTTCAAATCTCAGCATCCCATATGGTTCTCCAAGCCTGCCAGGAGCGATTTCTGAATGTAGAGCCAGGAGTAACCCCTGTGCACTGCAGGGCGTGACCCATAAACAAACAAACAAACAAAAAAGAATTATCTGAATAAATTTGATTATTTTCTTTGAGAGAACAATGAAAAAACATTTTCTATACTAACATGCATGTTAATGTGTATTACAATGTATTTTTTTATTTTTAGAGAGGAGCAAATTACCGGTAGTTTTATTGAAACTTACTTAGAAATATGGAAGATAAGGAAAAGAGAGGAAATACATATTGAATAGAGAACATGGGCTTCTCTAGAATGAAAAAATGCAAGCAATCAAAGAAACATAGAAACAAGCAAGTGAGATTCATATTCATAAGAGAACATGGACTTGACGAATAAGCATCACTTTCTTTAGCTACTCTGCTTTCCCTCAGCCCTTATCTGTCCTACTTAGTATACAGCATTTACAAAATTGGATATTTAATTAAAATCAAATATTTTTCCTTGACTTTATTGCAACTTTTCTCCTGTCTACTAAGAGCACTGGCATTATATTATAAGGGCATAAGAATTAGACTAAAACTTTATTCACAACGGAAATCTGCAATCAAAATGTGTCTATCCATTTGTTTTAATTTTGCTTTAGAATAATTGAGTATTCAGGGGCCAGAACAGTGGTGCAAGTGGTAGAGCATTCGCCTTGCACTTACTACCTAGGATGGACTGTGGTTCAATCCCTCAGCGTCCCATATGGTTTCTCAAACTAGGAGCGATTTCTTGAGCTCAGAGCCAGGAGTAAACCCTGAGCTAAACTAGGTGTGGCCCAAAAAGCAAAAATAAAAAATAAAAAATAAAAAAAAATAAAAGAAGAAGAAGAATTGAGTAGTCAAATATTCATATCCATAATATTTATAGCCATCTGTAGAAAAAGGCAGAAACATAAATAACATGAATTGTATCTAAAACCAATGCTATTTGGGCTTAGTTATTTAAGTATAGGTTAGAGAGTAAATATCTATATTTCTAGAGAAACTCTTGAGTGTGATGGAAATTTCTAGTGTTTGTTTTCATATATTTTTCATGGAAACTACACCTTCTTCCTGTGTCATTCACAATAATAGATCCTTTATATATTTCTTTGACAAGAACATTCAGCAAAAAGACCCAACAAAAATACTGACTTAGGTAGTTTTGTAGAAAAATAAAAGCACCCATATCTGTATGATGAGAGAACATATCATTGTAAGCACATGGGCTGAAATTAAGATTCTGTGGTTTTTTTTTTTTTTTTTGTAAGGTGGTAGACTATGGTGGTAAATGGGGAACTGGGAACATTGCTGGAGTAATGGCCAATCTGGGGGTGGGATTTGTATTTTAGTGGTTAATGACTAAAACAACTATATTATAAACAATTTTTAAATCATGCTATTATAATGCAGACAATAAAAAAAAAAGAATCACCTTGGGATCCAGGGGAAAAATGGTACCAGGAGCATAAAGTAGAAATAAAATATCATCAATCCTAAATACCCAAATCTATGTCATCAACAGTAGAATCAAGAGACTCAAACTATAACAAGCTATACACAAAATGGACCTGTTATGCTAACAGTCTAGGGCTAAGGAGGAGATACAGAATGCATGTTGGGAACTATGATCGAGGGAGATCAACACTGGTGTTGGGAATGGCCCTAATTCACTGTCACTATGTTACTGAAACACAACTGTGAAAAACTTGAAGAAAAAAAAAATCACTTATAAATTGATAAATTAATAGAAGCTAGAAAGTTAAATTTGAAACACTAGAGATCAAATTATCAACCAGACTGAGACCTGGAATATAAAATAGATTACTAGGTGATAGGCCATAGACACAGAATTACGAAATTTCTGATTTTATACTCAAGTTAGTCCCAGTGAATAGGCTTGAAATGGGTGCAACAAGGATTAAGAAAACAAAATATTGAGGCCAGAGCAGTGGCACAAGCGGTACTTCTGCCTTGCTTGCACTAGCCTATGACTGACCAAGGTTCCATCCCCTGGCATCCCTTATGGTCTCCCAAGCCAGGCGTGATTTCTGAGCACAGAGCCTCTGAGCATCACGGACACCAGAAATCAAAAACAAAACAAAACAAACAAACAAACAAAAAAGACATAATAGAGAAAAGTCTGGGGGTAGAGGCCCCCAACCTAGTGGACTTGAGTCTTGATTGTCTTTCACAAATAGTATTTATTGTTCAAGGACAATCAGCATGGGAGGAAGGATAGCTTCCAACAGGCAAATACCTATCAAATGCTAATGAAATCTAAATTGAGTCTGTCTTTCTCAAAAAGGGATCTGTGACAAAAGATGAAGCTAAGGTAGAATCTTTGAAGATTGTTTTGCTCCAGGAGAGGTGCAGACAAAAGAGTGAAAACAAGATTTCCACCAGCAAAATGTTTGTTGTGGGTGCCTGCTTTCAGGTAATTTAGAAATTAAGAGTCCTTAAATAATCTCTTCTGCATTTCAAACTATCAACTCTTTAGCTAAAGTTACTTATTTCTTGGCCATCTTTATATCTAGTTCTATATTTTGGATGAATAACAAAAGAGAAAAATAATTAAAGAGATTGTGTTGTCTTAAGTCTTTAGCATTGACTCTCCCCAAAATAAATGTGGGATTATTCATAGAAATGTTTGGGCAGGATATATTAGATAACTTTCTATTAAATAAGACGTTTGTTGAAAATTCTAACAAAATAATGTTTCATACAGGTTTCCTGTGATTGATTTCTATCTATTTATATTACAGATCTGGAGTAAAATCTCTCTCTAGAGGTATTACCTCTCTCACTCCCCATGGGATGTTTTCAGGTAGGGACCTAAAATTAGTACCTCCCATCAAAAATGTTTGTGGAAAGATTGTTTAAGGGAAGTATAATCTCTCTCCATGAATTCACATAACAGACCAGACTAAGTCTCATCTTGAATAGCTTTGGGCTAATTTAATTTTGAAATAGGGTTGTATAAAATATTTTAGTGCAGCAGTTATCTGTAAATGTTGTAGTGAGAGTTTTCTGTAGATTCTGAACCTTTCATTTCCTTAAATTATAAGATTAGAAACTAAACATTTGCATTTGTGGCCTCAATATCTCTTTGTAGAGACTAAGTTTTAAATAATAACGTTCCTCAAATTCCAAAAATATGGACCCTTCCTTGATACTGACCAGTTAAATTGGAAATACAATTCTAGTATTAGTACAAACAAAAAAGTTCCATAAAGTCATACCAAACTCAGAAATGTATACAATCACTTTTGTCGAATTGTGACCCCTTCTAAATCAACTTGCTGCCTAATCCCCATACTTTCAAAACCTCAGTGTGAACATATAGCCACGTATTTACTGATTTCCCTCACTACATTAAAAATATCTTTAACAGGGGCCCGGAGTGATAGCAGAGTAGTAGGTCATTTTTGCCTTGCATGCAACTGACCCAGAATGGACCTGCATTCGATCCTTGACATCCCATATGATTCCCTGAGCCAGGAGTGATTACTGAGCACAGAGCCAAGAGTAACCCCTGAGCATCATTAGGTGTGGCCCCAAACTAAAAGGCAAAAACAAAAAACAATCTTTAGCATATATCTCTGTTATCTTCTATAGTGTCTATTACAGAATTAAACATGCCAGTATTTGTTTTCTGTTTTCTTTTCTCTTTGATTTTTTTTGTTTGTTTTGGGGACATCTGAAATTCACCAGAGCTTATTCCCTAATTTTAAAATATGAAATTATGTTATTTAGCATATATACTAGTTAAACTTTAGAAGGTTGATTATGAAAAATAACTGTACATTTGAATTCGCAGCCATATCATTTAATGTGATTATTCAACTGTTTTGTTATCATAGTTTGTTCTTCAAAATTAACTATATACTTTGTGTGATTAGAGACAAGACTATAGGAAACTACAAAGATACAGAAACAGTAAATCTACCATAAATTTACTATTTTTAAAACTTATTGTTTTAACATTTGCAATAAAATACATTCTTATTTTTTTCAATAGTCTCTCTAAACTATATGAACTTTCAGAATAAGAGCATCTATAATGCTTATTAAAAATAAATATACCTTTTTGTGAACAAAATTTCAGTATTGCTGAGACAAAACAATCATGATCAAAGTCTGTTTTTCAATAGAAGTTGTCAAACTATTACTTAAAGAAAAAATTGTTTTACATACCTTTTATTAAACTCTAATTATTGACGATGTTATTTGGCAATTATCTTGCCTTCTATATATGAATATTGAAATTTGGATGCTTGAATATTCCAAGTTGTTTGTCTAGTTATAGTAAATATAATTACCACCTATTTTATATACTGAGAATTTAAGATAATAATTCAGAGCAAGTTTGATCTCTACTTTGCCATTAATTAAAAGGAGATAATATTTAAAAGGTATAGAACAAATTTTATTTACTACATTTAGAAAGAATACATAGTTAAGGAGTCCTTTAAATGTATTCTGAGGACAGTATTACTATCATACAAAAGGTACTAAAACCTAGATAAAAGCAAAGGTGGTCTTACAGAAGCCAAATAGAAGTCACTTACCTTTACATTTATGAGCTACCTTTTAAGACAATCATTGTGAGTTTGTTCATATAATTTTAAAAGCATTCCTGTTTATGATCTTAGATTCATAAAATAGAGAAAACATCACAGCATAATGAAAAGAAGGAGCACCAAAAGTAAGTAAATTAATAAGAGAAAAGATATCCCAAGTGACAAGAAATTGACAAGTGGGAAAATAAGAAAACATGAAATGGTTCTGTATAGGTAATGTAGGGATCCAAAAGTAGTTACCTGGTATTTAGCAATATTATTATAAGGGAAAACAAATATATATATTTGTATATATATATATATACATATATATATATTTGTATACATATATATACATATATATATATATTTGTATACTTATTAAGAACAGTATTTTACATTAAACAGTTAAGTACTAAGAATTTAATTTACATTAAAACAGTTAAGTACTAAGAATAGTATTTTACATTAAAACAGTTAAGTACTAAGAATAGTATTTTATATTAAAACATTCTATATTGATTTATAAAATCAGGGCTGATGTTTAATATTCATTCTGATCAAGTACTTTCATTTGCCTGCCAGTTTTTGAAAAGTATTATTATCATTGTATCTGTTACCGTTTAATCACTAATAAATCTATCCTAAAAGAAAATGTGTCTTAACAATGTGCTGTGACAGAGATAAATAAATGTTCTGCAAAGACTTGAGCTTCTTTATGTTAGTATATTTTTGCTGCATTCCTTTTTATTTTATTGCTTTATCCTGCCATTTAACTTAGTTTCACCTGTATGTTACTTTTGGAATAAAATGTAATCATGCATTTTCTTCATATCAACATAACCTAATTCTCTATTCTATTTCCAAAAAAAACATTAAGTTTAGGAACTGGGACTGGAGAGGTGGCGCTAGAGGTAAGGTGTCTGCCTTGCAAAAGCTAGCCATGAAGGACAGCAGTTCGATTCCCTGGTGTCCCATATGGTTTCCCCAAGTCAGGGGCAATTTCTGAGTGCTTAGCCAGGAGTAACCCCTGAGCATCAAACGGGTGTGGCCCCAAAAAAAACCAAATCAACAAAAAATAAAGTATAGGAAAAACTCTAATGAAGAGTGGAGGCAGTTAAAAATAACTTAAGAATTCCTGAATCTTCATACAGAAGATCTTCTATGCCTCAAACAGAAGTATTAGGGCCTGAGCAATAACACAGCAGTAGGATGTTTGCCTTGCACTTGGTCCATCTAGGCTGGACCTTGTTTCGATTCCCAATGTCCCGGAGCCAGGAACAATTTCTAAGCACAAGGCCAGTAGTAACCCCTGAGTGTCACCAGATGTGGCCTAAATACCAAACAAAAAAGTATTGATTAAAATGCATGAAAAACAATATATTCTACTAGGACATAATTGAAACTTATCCGCAAAGTTTGGAATATTTTAAATATTTTTTTAGGTAATACACCCACCAGACTCTACCCCCAATTCTCTGTTATAATCAGGTCTTACTCTTGTCTTCGTATGCAGGGATCTTTCCTAGTGTGATCAGGGAACCATTTTGGACGCCGAGAATCTAACTGAATTAGCTGAGTGAAAGTATTTACCTTGTATACTTACTCTCCAGCCTCTGCAATACATTTCTTAAAATAAAGATGTTTAGTTCATATATATGCTATTTCTTTAGGTAGCAAATTTTCCCATAATCTTTCCAGGATACTTCCTATGAGCAATTTTTAAGGATAAGGTTGCATGATCATATTCATAGGGAAGGTAATATGATTTTAAACTTAAAACACTTTTAGTCGACACCAAAAATTAGGCTAGAGATAACTTATTTCTGGATTCCAGTACAGTTTCTAAGCATTCCATTGTTATGTTTTGTTTATTATTGTCTTTGAGGAGAAATCATTATTTTAATAGAATAGAAACTTCATGTTAAGATCCTTTTTCCTGTTAAATTGTTCTCTTCAGCATCCTTTTGGCAAACATTATAATAAAAAAAATAGAGTAAGAAACATCTTCTGTATATTAAGTCATTTTCTTTCAGATCTTATAAAACCAACCATAAGTTTCTAACATGAGAAATTGAATACGTTTTTTTACTGTAGATTTGAAGATCATTTCAGATATTTTTCAACTGTTTAATTTTCTATCTGTGAATTTGGGGGGGGCATGTGATTTGATTTGCCATGGTTTTGTCCTTACCTATCAAATCAGAGTATTTGTTTAATTATCTCTGTATCATCTTAAGCTACAATAGAATTTTTATGTATTTATGTATTTATTTATTTATTTATATTTTTGTTTTTGGGGCCACACCTGGTGACACTCAGGAGTTACACCTCCTGACTATGGGTTCGGGAATCGCTCCTGGCTTTTGTGGACCATATGGCACCATATGGGGATTAAACTCAGCTCCTTCCTGAGTCAGCTGTATGCAAATACCCTACTACTGCGATATTTCTTTGGCCCCAATAAAGCATTTTTTAATGTTTCTGTGTTGTGTAATGGGTGTTCACATGCATGTAACAAGTGTAAAATATTAACCCTCCTTTCTACTCACAAAATTATAATAGTTGTTATTGAACTATATAGTGAGTATGTTTTTTCCCAGTAAAATATACACTTAAGATAACCATAAAGTTGGTTGTTTTTTGTTCCTTTTTTCCTTTCATTTTATTCCAACTTTAAATGAAGAGAATTCTTAAACTTTCATAGCACTCATCTGTGCATAGGCAGCAATGCAAAGTCTTAAATTAAGTTAAGAATAATATTATAAACCTACATATATATTTTTTTCTTCCTCACCCTTTTCTCATACACCTATTCAATAGAATCCTGTGATTTCCTTCTGCTTTAGTTTGGAACATTTTTCAGAAATAGTAAAGTGTGTTATTCACATTTCTCTCACATAAAAGATTAAATTATGTTAAACTTGAACCAGAAAATTAAATAGAAAACCTTGTTTCCAAAGCAACAAAACATATCTCGTATTTGTTATTGGTTTTCAGTCATAATACTTGAACCTTTTTGCAAAGGGCTCTATGAAAATACTTTGCATAGTTTAAATATAGCTTAAAATTAAATTTTGCTATTGATTTTCATTAAAAATATAATACCCAATACTTTTACATTGTAAGTACTGTGAATCCCCCCAGAATTGATCCCTAAAAACAGAAGCAGTAGTAAGTCCTGAGTACCTCCAGTTTTAGCTTAAAAACAAAACAAACTAGTAAACAAACTAAAATTAAAAATAGGATTTCCAGCTATGATATAGTTAAATAAGCCTTCCTCTCTCTATTGTTGTCCTGTATTAATGTATATAGCTTAATTACCCTGTAGTGCACCTTCCATATCTATATCTATATATATGTTTATTGAATGATTAATCTCACTGTAAAAATAAAGGGGGTCAGCTATCTTATTTTCCAAGTAGAATATGTTTTGAGCCTTAGAAAAATGCCTTCATAGCTTGACCTCAATGAATATTTACCAAATAAAACAATGGATCTTATAGTTATTCATATAACTTTTCATTTATTTCTTTGGCTTTGTTTTGGGATCATACTTGGTTGTTCTCTAGGTTTTTACCTGGGTCTGTGTTCAGGAATCCTATCTGGGTGTACTCATGTGACCACAAGTAGTGGCAGTGATCAGACCCGGGTCAGTCATATTTTCACATAAAATTTTTTTTAAATACTTAAACTGTCATCATCTAACAGTTTCCAATAGCATTCTGTTCATAAAATGTAGCAATAAGAAAATGTGCAAAACACCATGGAACTTTTCAGATTGATGTAAATGTTAACTACTTTGGTGAAGATAATGAGAACAAATATGCCATTACTTAAAAATTGTACATGGAAAGTATACAAAACCTATTGAATATCCATCATATTTCACCTATGCTGTTAAAATACCACAAAATAAAATCAATAGAAAAATTTTTTAGTATACTTATGTTTTTGGACTACATCTGGTAGTGTTTAGGGCTCACTTCAGAATCTCATAGATCATTTCTTTCTGGAAGTGCTCAAGGGCCAGATGTGCCAGGGATCATACCAGAAATGGCAATAAAGAAGGGAAGAACTTTTCACTATATTAACATCCCAATGCCTAAATTAATTCTTCTTTTTGAATAAAGCCACCATACTTATAAATAATGTTTCCATTATTTCTAGTTAAACATTCTACTAGGCTGACATTTGAAATTAATTTATTAAGAACAGAGACCCAAAATATGCATTCTATCCAAAAATACTTTTTTTAATGCCTAAGAGTTACTTTTAGATATCTCACATGAATTTCATATAAAGAAATTGCTTCAATATCTTTGTATATTAAATGAGTAATTGAAAATTTCTAAATGTTAATTTGTGGCCATGCTCCAAATTATTAGAAATTTATAAGCATGCAATTACATAAAATAAAGTAAAAATTGATCCAGCAATTGATATTATAAATGTAAACAAGATCTTTTATACAAATTAAAACTTACTATCCCCTGCTGTGTTTGTACATTAAATTTACAGTTTATTATCATTATTTGTCAGTATAATTATAGTAGGGCATAACATAGATAATCCCAAACAGAATAATATAAAGCTACTTATATTTGATTTTAGATTATAGCGGAAGTGTTGAAAGTAATTTTAGATTAAAAATGGTGGGCAGTCCCAATTAGCTATGCATCTAAGCTAAAAGAGTTCCCAGACTAAAACAGGGCTTATTGAGTTAACTAATGAGCTGCAAAGAGAGTGTTTATAATATCAAAAGCATATTTAATACTTTATTAAACTGATTCTCTAGTAATAAAAACTTGCATGTTTTCATATTGCATATTTCTAAATGTTCTAAATATACATTATAAAAAGTATTTCTACGTGAAAAAAATCTTTTAGTACAATGAGTATTCTTCAATCACAAGTGTACAGAAAGTTACTAGTTTGTAGGTAAAGAAATGTTGACAACCAATTGTCTAACAATGTTTTTTGTTTATTTGTTTGCTCTGTGTCAGAGGATTGTGAGTTTTTTGTCCACACTTAGTTATGCTTAGGGCTTACTCCTGACTCTATGTCTAAAAAGGACTCTTGGTAGAGCTTTGGAAACAATTTTTGGGTCAGAGATTCAAACTTGTGTGGCTAATTTGCAAGTGAAAAGTCTTAACTACATTCATGTCTCTCTGACCCCTAACAAGTCCTTAAACTATGGGTCTCTCGACTAATAATTAGATAACTAATAAATAGACAAGTTCCAGAAATAAAAAGGTTGAAGTCCATTGGCTTACTAATTTGAAATAAAGTATTTCAAACACATTTAATTTGTTTTACACACATAATTATTTTATACATGGTTATAGATTCAGGAAATCTTAAATTATTATATATCATCATCTACTGGTTGTTATAGGATGTTATCTGACTTTTAAATGTAATAAAATGCTTTTTAAATTTTAATTTTTATTTTATTTTTATATCATAATGATTATTACATTGCCATGTAGATATTTATGTTCCTAATGCATAACTACATGCATCAGTGTCTTCTTTATTTTTCTTATAATGATGTGGAAATGAAAAGACATTCCCATCTAAAGGATACACCTTGGTATTGTATTGACAGAAACATGTGATTTCATACATTTGCTAAGAAAAAATATATTCACATATAAATTTTACATTTTTTCATAAAAGTTTGATTATCTTGAAGTAACAAGAAATAACTTGAAAAAAAAGTTGAGATTTCTATGTCAGAAAAATATTCAATACATATGTCATGGATTCTGGACAAAATCTGAGGATCTATATTTAATATTAGACTATATAGAACAGTATCTTTCTCACTTTAAACTCATTTAATTGTTCTTTTACATACCTTATGAACTTGTTGTTTCACAAAAAAATCGTCTCTTTTAGATTAATTAGAATATAGTTTTTTTTACAATGCAAAAATTAAATATTTTCCAGGTCAAACAACTAGAAGTCTTTAATTATCAAATAACAGAAGTTAACTTTAAACTCTTTGGATGCTAGTATGATGCAATCACCTGATTTAGACATCCTTTTAAAAAAACGTCTAAAATTAAAAATTATTATGGATGCTGATTTTATTATTTTTTATTTGATATACATTTAAATGTGTTCAGTTACTTCTGGCTTTGGAATCAGGGATTACTACTGGTGGAACATGAGGCTATATTTAGTGCTGGGAGTCTATCACATTTAGCTATCACAACACAAGCATACTATTTGCAATACTATAACTCTGCTCTCCTTATTGAATAGTATTGAACTATATGACCATAATTATTTTACTAAAAGAAAATATCATATATGTTTCAAGACAGTTCAATAGGGCAATTGTACCTCAAAGAGTATACGTGTGTGTGTTTGAGTGTTTATTTTATGTATTTGTCAGAAAGCTAGTACAGGTGTCAAAGTGCAATGTTTTGCACACAATTACAGTGCAATATTTTGCACATAGTTTATCCTGGCCTGGTCCCTGGAACCATATGTTACCACAAATATCACTGGTTAAAACCCTGGAATTATCATAACACATTTCTTTGATCGTAGTGCCCCTGACATGACTAAGGTGGACAAAGTTATTCCTGAAACAGAACAGTACTGAATCGTGGGGTCCTTGCATTATCTGATGAAGGGAGTCTTAGCCCTCTTTGGAGTTCCACCTTTCACCACACCAAAAAGTATGTATATTTCTTGTGATAATGATTATTTGCCCAAAAATACTTTACTGATAAACTTTTAAGAAAATGTTATGTATAGTCAATGTCTCTTTGGAATCCCAGTAATAATTTTAAACATGGATTGGAGTCAGGATTTATTAGTCCTTTAAATGGCTCCCCTATATCTTCCTCTTGACCTTCATTGTGGCCCAATTATATCTTTTATATTTACAATAAAGTCAAAGTACCATTACTTTTCTAATGAACTTATATAGACTTTAGTTTTTGCAAATTGGCAGTGATTCAGAAGTCATTGTTAACTCATTTTCAAAATGAGATCTGATGGATTTTCTTTGCTGCAGAAATTACCAAAAAATCAATTAAAAAGTCCAATTGGTTTTATAACACCTGGTTTTAAATTGCTAGCTTGAATTATGGCCATGTCCCTGATTCTCAAGTGTACTGGTTATTTATTTGCTACCCACTTTTAGGGCCTCCAACTGAGGAAGGTGAATAAAATATCCAGGATATAGAAAACCCTCTTATTAGAAATCTATTATTAGTGGATTCCAATTCTGTTTTCTGCTACATCCACAGGTCATTGAATTTTGGTTCCATAGTATATTCAATTATGGAAATGTTTTGAAAAGCCTGACAAATAAAAGTATATAGAAATAATTGGTTACTCCCATCCCCAAACAAAACATCACTATTTTTTCATGCTGGTAGTTAGACTAATTCTTTAGACAATTATAGTTTTTTTGACCTCTCTTGTAGATGCTTTTTATCAGCCCACTAAAATTTAACTACAATCAGGCATGGTGACCATAAAGAAAAGAAAGCGAAAATAATAGAACAGAAAGTTCTTATATTAATGAAACCAATAAAGTGTTTTATTTTGCTATGGTATCGAGTATATTTGAAAATACTATGTGATAGTTTTAGGAAGGTCATAGAATCAGGGGCAAAGATTAATTCCAAGGAGAAATAAATGATGTTTGACATTGAGTGTTAGAACAAATCACATCAATTTTTAAATGATCTGTAGGTATTGTATTCTCTCAAATGGAACTCATTAAAAATGATAATTTAGTGGAAACAATGGGTATAAAACTCGTAAGTGCTTAGACAGAACTCAATTCCACAACTTAATAGCTCTTATTTAATAATGTTGAACCTCCATTTTCTAATCTGTATAAAATAAGAATGACACTTTTTTTTGTTTTGTATATTTGGGGGGGCATACCTGGTGATGCTCAGGGGTTACTCCTTGCAATGCCTTCAGAAATAGCTCCTGGCTTGGGGGACCATATTGGAAGCCAGGGGATCGAACTGTGGTATGTCCTAGGTTAGTGTAAGGAAAATGTCCTACCACCTATACCACCACTCTGGCCCAAGAACATTTTTGAGGATGAACAAAGTTGCATATAGTACTTACAATGTGTCTTGAACCACATCCACTAATGTAATTACCATATTTACACTGGACATGCTTCATAGTCTTACTCTTTTCTCAAAAGAGAAGTAAACCAAACCATAAAATATTACGGGTACACCAGCTATACACTGATAATTGGCAATTTCAGAAGAGCGGAGTATGAGCCTCCACCTTGCTATTAGCCAATCCTGCTGCATCTATCATCCATGATCACTGTTTTGCCTATGCCTATGACCCTGCTTCACTACTCTTCTACAATACTCTACAGAGAAAGCAAACTGACCAAACTTTAGGTATTCTGGTATCTATGCTGCTATTACCAGACAGATTTTGTAATATCTGCAAGAACCCTCCCCCTGCTGCATCCTACTATTTCCAGAGACCTAGTAGCTGAGAATATGCCACACAAAGGCTGCAGTATCAGATATAGTTCTTGAATTCCTGGACAATTTTATTTGTTTGAATTTGTCATCCCCATGAGAATACGAACTTAGATGTCAATATGTAGCAAATATCACTTAATTTTTAGAAAGAAGTGAAATAACAATATGGTTAACAAGCAACAAGAGCTTACTAAATCTGCCAATGTTTAATGATCTCATTTTCACAAATGAGCTTGTCACTGTATCTATTTTTAATTTTATTTCTTTTCTTTTTATATTTTATTCTTTTCTATTATTTTATAAATAAGTTTGGTCTCACATGGAAACTGTGTTCAACTATGTTTTTTACATAAATAAAAATAAACTAAAATATTTGTGTCTGGCAAAAGGTTCTTTCTCACATTTACTCCAAATGTCTACATATGAAAATATTTTTTTGGACAATGTAAGATTTATTTGAAATACCTCAACAATATTAAATGTTTTTTCTTGCAACATATTTATAATAGTTTTGTTCACTTACTAAGGATAGCCTTTTAAAATTCAAATTTTTTATATATTTTATTTAAAGACCTTGATAACATACATGATTGTGTTTGGGTTTCAGTCATGTAAAGAACACCACCCATCACCAGTGCAACATTCCCATCACCAATGTCCCAAATCTCCCTCCTCCCCACTCGACCCCCGCCTGTACTCTAGACAGGCTTTCCATTTCCCTCATACATTCTCATTATTAGGACAGTTCAAAATGTAGTTATTTCTCTAACTAAATTCATCACTTTTTGTGGTGAGCTTCCTGAGGTGAGCTGGAACTTCCAGCTCTTTTCTCTTTTGTGTCTGAAAATTATTATTGCAAGAACGTCTTTCATTTTTCTTAAAACCATAGATGAGTGAGACCATTCTGTATTTTTCTCTCTCTCTGACTTATTTCACTCAGCATAATAGATTCCGTGTACATCCATGTATAGGAAAATTTCATGACTTCATCTCTCCTGACAGTTGCATAATATTCCATTGTGTATATGTACCACAGTTTCTTTAGCCATTCATCTGTTGAAGGGCATCTTGGTTGTTTCCAGAGTCTTGCTATGGTAAATAGTGCTGTAATGAATATAGGTGTAAGGAAGGGGTTTTTGTATTGTATTTTTGTGTTCCTAGGATATATTCCTAGGATTTTAAAAGATCTTTAATCCAAGTTTTTTTTGTTAAATCTAAATATTACTCAGTCTTCTAAATACATATAAATTGAAGAAAGTTAGAATTAATAGACTGCTGTTGGAATCTTACAAGAAAATTATTAACATATTAGTTTCTGTTTATGTACATAATCCTGGCAATCTGCTCAGAGATTATTCTGGGAGGGCACATTTTGAAGTTATATTTGATGAAAAGGTTGATGCTGAGTCAGGTTTGGGCAAGGAAATTTCCTAGCCTACTGCACAATCTGAACATAACTATTTATTTTAAATTCATAAAGTGAGTGTTCTCAATCTAAGTATCTATTCTCACATTGTAAAAAAGAGTAATAAAAATTTACAGGGATGAGCCAGAACAATAGCAGAGTGGGAAGAAATTTGCCTTGCAGGTGACTGATCTGCTTTGAGCCCAAGCATCTCATATAGTCTCCTTGAAAATGCCTGAAGTGATTTCTGAGCCCTGAGCCAGAGGTACCCCTGAGCTTAGTTTGGTGCTTCCCATTAACAAACAAAAGAAATTAGAGAGATTTTAGTTTAGAACCTCGTATATAGCATAAGCTCAAAATGTCAGTACAAAACTTATTTAATCCCTGAGTATGCAGTTCCTTCAATGAAAGATCTTTGAGATATGCATAGTGAACTACAGATGTTTATGAATTTAGAATTGATCATACAGTTTAAATTGGTGAGTCAAAAAACACCCAATATCCATTTCTCTCTTTTTATTTATGTACAAGCTATTTCTTCACTGTCCTGGGCATAGAAAGCAATGCCAAGACATTGCCTTAATTTTCATCTTTCATCCATTCCCTAAAGATCAGGTCCTGTTCCACACAGTACTCAGTGGATGATTCTTAAGTTTAAGAAGGCTCAGCAAACTGTGCCTTCTTAATGGAGCTTGCTGCTCCAGTAGTCTGCTATTGGTGCACTACTATCTACACTACTAGTTACTGTCAAAAATGGAAATCCAGTTCGCTTATCTTGTTTTAGTTCATCATCCACATTTAAGTCAGTGTAAACTGCTGTATCATTGCTCTTTTCCCTAAAATAGACAAGCAGTCAAAAAACAATTCCACTCCTAGGGATATACTCTAGGAACACAAAAATACAACACAAAAATCCCTTCCTCACACCTACATTCATTACAGTGCTATTTACAATAGCCAGACTCTGGAAATAACCAAGATGCCTTTCAACAGATGAATGGCTAAAGAAACTGTGGTACATATACACAATGGAATATTATGCAGCTATCAGGAAAGATGAAGTCACGAAATTTTCCTATACATGGATGTACATAAAACATATTATGCTGAGTGAAATTAGTCAGAAGGAGAGAGAGACAGAATAGTCTCACTCATCTATGGGTTTTAAGAAAAATTAAAGACATTACTGTAATAAAGCCCAGAGATAATAGAGTTAAAATGGAAAGGCCGAAAGGACCAGGTCACATTTTGAAGCTCACAACAAAGAGTGATGAATGCTGTTAGGGAAATAACTACACTAACAATTAGCATGACAATGTTAAAGAATAAGAAAACTAGAATGCCTGTTGCGAATACAGGCTGGGGTGCAGGAGGATGGGGGACATTGGTGGTGGGAATGTTACACTGGTGAAGGGAATTATTCTTTTTATGACTTTCAGTCATAAACGACTACAAACATGCTTGTAATCATGGTGCTTAAAGATATATATTAAAAAATAAATTAAAAAAAGAAAGTTAACCCATATTGTGCCCTCTTTTATATTTTACTATTTCCCACCTCAGCCATTTTCATTCTATATCTGCCTGACTTTTTTTTCAGGCAAAAGTTACAGAAGTAGATTATTGGTAGTCATTCAAACTCCATATTTCTCTGCCATTCAATTCTCCCCTTTATCCTCTATTTCTGTGGTTACAGAACTATTATCACTCGCATTGTGTTTTGTTTTAATAGAAAGTATTTATTTATTTGACTTTTCTGCTACACCCAGTGATGCTCAGGGGTTACTCCTTGCTATGCGCTCAGAAATAGTTCCTGACTTGTAGGGCCAAATGGGATGCCGGGGGATTGAACTGTGGTCCCACATAGGCTAGAGCTGGCAAGGCAGACACCTTATCACTTAGCACCACAGATCTAGCCCTTATTTTTAAAGGGAAATGTACATCTTAAGAACTTACATAATTAGCTCAAATTTACTCATGAATGGTAGCTCCTTGAGTTAAATATAAGGCTTTCTGACCTTCAACTTTATGTCCTTTCATTAGTTTTTTTTTATCTTGCATCTCATAATTCTATTATTTAATTGCTTTCTCTGAATCCATTATGACAATTTATTTAAAATACTTTTATAAAGGGGTTTTCTACAAAGATTTCTCAGACTTTTCTTTCTTCAAGAAAAGTCTTTGCCGATTTTCTTAAAATAAAAAAGAAAGGTTCATAAAATATTTACATTTCTATTTCACCGAAACAGAAATAACACTCAGGTCCATTATTACATCTGCTAAATAAATGGCAAAGTAATAAAGCATAAATTATGGGTCGTTGCGACTATTCAGGTTCATAGCTCATCTTTTACTCTTCCATACATATACTATCAGAACAATAAACAACTCAAATTTAAATAAGAAAAATTGCTTTCCAATGAATAATTAAGACTATAACTAATAATTTTAATTAAACACATTTTAGTAGATTTCTTTTCCAAAGTATATATATATATATATATTTAAATATATACACACATTGGTATATACAAGTGTATTTGTGTAAATATATTTGTATTTTTAATTACATGAAACGTTAACAAATGAACGAACTATTCAACCAATTAACTTTTGTTGGTGTTGGTGCTTGGAGTGATAGCACAGAGTAGGGCGATTGCTTGCAAACAGAACTTAGAACGGACCCGGGTTCAATCCGTGAGGTTTCACATGGTCCCTGGAGCCTGTCAGGTGCGATTTCTGAGTGTAGAGCCAGGAGTAACCCCTGAGCACTACTGGGTGTGGCCAAAAACAAAATAATAGTTTGTTGGTGTTAAGATTTAAGGTAGGTGTAATTTATGCTAGCTTTCTCTCCACATTAAAGATGAAGTATAAAATGTTTTAACAATGAAAATAAGGCAAGCAGGATCTTTGACATAATCAATGATTTTAGGTTTGAGTTTTATTACCTAATTTTTATTTTGTTAAAAAATGTGAAAAAGCTTATTTTGAATAGAACTGAATTATAGATCATATTTATATGTCTATGAATATGTATAAATTTTCTTTTTAAATAAGTATTGAATCAACTAATAATCAATATAAGACATGATTAGGACACAAATGTATATATTCTGTGATATAAAATAATACAATACTGAAATGTGAGTAAAAATGTATAGCATTTTAAAATATTATAACCATTAAATTAAGTTACAAAATTAAAAGATAATGGCTAAATAGAAAAGCAATAAATGTAATAGACATTTAAAAATAAGATTATTTAGGGCTAGATTCATATAACAGTATGTGGGGTGTTTGCCTTGCAGATGGCCAATCTGGGTTTGATTCTGGCATCCTATAGGGTTGTTGAGCTTTCCAGTAGTAATTTCTACTTTATTGTAGTTTGCATCCAGAAATGAAAATGGAATTCGTCCTGTATAAAAGAATTCATTTTTCCTGTATTATCAATTTGAGATGCAAACATAGTCTCCGAAATAAGACAATTAGTGGTATGGTTGTAAAACATATTAATTAAAAAAAAATCCCTTCTCATTAATGCTCAATCCAGGGAATAACTTATTCTCAAAAATTAAACTATGAATTCACTAGATGAACATTTAAGACTAAATTTTTTTAAGAATTCAAATTTGGCTGAAGCTTCAACAGGCAGCATGGGGAGTGGCATGGCTCCATGCCACAGGTTTTTTGGCCAAGCTTAGTGTAAGATATGGGCTGTGGCTGCCCCCCACAACCTTCTCTCCTTCCTCCTGAACCTCAGGGCTATCCCTGGCTGCCGCCCAGGGTGCCAGCGAGGTGGGTTCCAGGAAGGAGTTTAAAGTGGATCCCAGGCCTCCCCTAGCCCCCAGCTTCCACAAGAGGGCATGCTTGAGGATGTCAAAGGCAACTTTCCTTCCCAAGAGTCCCCATTCTCAAACCATGAGGGGGCATAGCCACCGCACATAAAGTTTATATAAATTAATAGGACATCATAGAGTATAATCCACTTTGCATTAACAGATTTTAATATACTGTCCTTCCCTCTTTGGGTCACCACCTTTAGGAGCACTTCTAGTACTTTACCCACTCATCCCATCACTTATCACCCCACATTTAACCCTTTTTACCATCAGTTCTTGGCTCCTCACAAGCAGATCATTAGCACTAATCAAGCCAGCTGCCACACAGCTCCCAAAGTGGAAAAACAGAGTCTCAGACTGAGAAGAAACCAATACTCTGTTGCTATTGATCTACTTTTAGCGGCCTCCTTTCCTCCACCTCCCTTCTTTGCTTACATATCCTTGCTACCTTACTCGGTTTCTGAGACGTCCCCACTCAAAGACATTTTCTGATATGGGACTTTTGGGAGCAAATGCCTTACCCCTTATAGGGTTCTAGGGATTGAACCTGGGTCATCTGTATATAATCAAACACCCTATCATCTGTATTATCATTATGGCCCTTTTATAAATTTTTAAATGAGAGAACAAGAAAGCTTTGTTTAGCTTCAGTCACTAAATAAAAACATAAACCTTTCACTTTTCCCCCAAATCATACTTTTCTATTATAAAAGAAATATACACATTGTTAATAGAAAATAGATGTTATGTAAATATTTAACTAAAATATTATTGTCATCATGTAAACCACTATGATCAAAATAAAATTTATAAAAAAAAAAAAAGAAAAGAAAATAGAGGTGCTTGGGAGAGTTTTAAATGCTTTATTTACAATAGCCTGTATAGTTTCATGTTAAATTTCTTATTGTCAATTTTTGCAACAATATATGATAAAATTAATAAATTAATAATTAAGATCTAATAAAATAAAAATATATGTAGGTGTTGACTTTAGATACAGAACTTTATAATAATTTTATTGTTATGTATTAATGTGTTTATATTAATATTTATATAACAATAATCAGAACTGCTTAATTTCGGATATTTTTTGAGTATATGTAACCAAAATGTGTATTGCACAAATGGATATTGGATAAATACTATTTTTAAACCATTTTTAAAAAGTAGTATCCTGTGAGAAAATAGTACTACAAGTATACTAGATGAAATTACATTGAACTGGCAGGAGATTAACTAATAACTCTTTTAGATTTGAAAATGCAAAACTCCCAGTATTGGTAATTGTGAAGCTCAAACATCATTAACTTAAAAATTTTACCTTCAATTTTTCTTTATATGTATTTAATCTCTTTAATTAAAATGACTAAGTATAAAATAATATGATGGCTAAAAGGTCAAATGCTTGTTCTTTTACAAAAACTGTGAAACTATTGAAGTTAAATGACTTCTTATAAAATAAGTTAACATAATTATTCATTTAAGGAAACTTTAAATGATTAACTTTGGCATTTGTCATCACTCTTAAAAAGACACTTAAAATTATATATGCCCTCTAATCTTTATAATACATGAACATATTTGTGTAATTGTTGTAGATGCCCCAAACTTCAAAGAAGTAATTTTCCCAATCACACTCAAAAAAGCTTGTAATATAAATAATCCTAGTGTTATATGTATTGAGCCTAACTAATCAAAAAGATCTATAGAATTGAAATAAAGGGACATGTACTATAAAATAAAGTAGGTACTTATTTCTGAATCATTGATAAACAGAAAGAGGAGGCGAGGCTAAAAGCTTACTGTCCCAAGAAGCCAGGCTTTTAAATTTATTAGGTAGCTCTGACATTACTATTTCTGAGTAGTATAAATAAATGCATTGCTAAACCAACTGCACACTTTGGACTCTAAAATGTTCTCTCGAAATTGGCATCTACTGTGGAAACTCTACTCAGAAATGCTCTCTTTCTCCTCAGGAGTTATGTGCCAACAAGGAAAATATTGGACCTGATTGATAACTCTTCTTTGTATTGCTAGAATATATTTATGCATATGATTGCACTCATTTTTGGAATAAAATATATGAATAAATGACAATAATATCCAGAAATAATAAAAAAGAGGGCCAAAATGTCCAATCCAATGTAGCAAGTTTGCCACAATATTGGAGGAGTGCAGTTAGAGCAGAGAAGGGACCACTATGACAATGCTAGTTGGAAATGATCCCTCTGAACAAAGACTGGGTGCTGAAAGAAGGTCAAGAGATATACATCTGGGCCAGAGTGGTGGCGCAAGTGGCAAGACTATGCCTCGCTAGCCTAGGATAGTCCGCAATTCAATCCCCCTGCATCCCATATGGTCTCCTAAGCCAGGAGCGATTTCTGAACGCGTCCCCAGGTGTGGCCAAAAAGAGAGAGAGAGAGAGAGAGAGAGACAGAGAGAGAGAGACAGAGAGAGAGAGACAGAGAGAGAGAGACAGAGAGAGAGAGACAGAGAGAGAGAGACAGAGAGAGACAGAGAGAGAGAGACAGAGAGAGAGACAGAGAGAGAGACAGAGAGAGAGAGAGACAGAGAGAGAGACAGAGAGAGAGAGACAGAGAGAGATCATACCCTGTTTAATAACAATATTGGAAACCACAGTGTTTAAAGGATGAACAGAGAGGGGGAGAGATAGCAAGAGAGTGGGAAAGAAAAGGGCGAGAGGTAGAGAGAACAGGAGAGGGAAAAAAAGAAGAGGGGTGATGCAAAGAAGTTGAGGGAGAGAAAAAAGAAAGGGAGAGGTAAAGAAGAAAAAACATTTGCCATAGAGGCAGGCAGGTGGCCAGGAGGGAAATTAGGGATATTGGTTGTGGGAAATGTACACTGGTGAAAAGTACTGTCACTATATGACAAACTCTTTCATGAACAACTTTGTAACTGTGAAAGAAAAAAAAAACTAGTATAAACAACTTGTGTGTTTAAAGTAATTTTATAAATTTGAAAAAAGAAATAAAAAAATAAGATGTTAAAATACATAAATAAATTATCAAATCTTTACAGATCTTTTCAGCTATAAAGTTCTTGAATGTTATGGTGAGGTATAAATATTATTCTCAATAAATTAACCTTTAACATACATTCAAATTTGTGCTATTTGCAAATTATATGTTTAGTTTCAGGAAGATAGTAAGAGACTAAATGCACCAAATACAGAGTTTTTCTCTGTCAAAATAGAAATGCATAATATCACTGAGACCTTGAAATGCTGTACAGATGTTAAATAAAGCAAGTTGTAAAGCATTATTTTGTTATAAAATATGAATTGATTTTAATAAGTCATCAAATAATCAAAAATAAGAATGTTTTTACTTTTTGAGCTTGGAGTTTAATTTGGAGGTAAACTCACAAAATCTTTTCCCCCATAGTGAATTATGACTAACAGACTTCACAATGGTGTGTTGAATTACTGGAGTTATTGAGCATTATCCTGGTCATCCTGGAGTTGCCGAGGGACTAAAATGAGTGAATTTGAAAAATATATTATTTAATTTTTTAATGATTTTAAAATATAATCTGTTTTATTGTTGCCACAGTCTTGAATGTCTTTCTTTTTTTTTTGGGGGGGGGTGCACACCTGGCGGTGCTCAGGGGTTACTCCTGGCTGTCTGCTCAGAAATAGCTCCTGGCAGGCACGGGAGACCATATGGGACACCAGGATTCGAACCAACCACCTTTGGTCCTGGATCGGCCGCTTGCAAGGCAAATGCTGCTGTGCTATCTCTCCAGGCCCTTGAATGTCTTCTTTTTTTAAAATTACTACTTTCGTTGTCATTCCTGGATTAGTTTCTTTCTTGTACTCTTTCTTGGAACATTTTGATACTTCTTTGTCTAAAACTAGTCAGTTTTGACTTTAACTTTAATACTATAGAATTTGTCCTTTTGTTATTTTTGTTTTTGTGTCACTCTGGGCACTTACTAAGTGCTAAATATTGTTCAGACATTGATAGGTAGATTTTCCTCTTAGTTTTCAACTTGGTTTGAAATATTAGTACAGCAAAGATACCAAAAAAAATAAAAAAAAGTAAAAAGAAAATCAAAACTTCATTAGTTAGTTTTCTCTGGGGATTGATAATCACTTCAACATTGGTAATCATTGCAAATCACTTGAAATGTTACTCAAACAAGTTGATTATAAACAACAGGAAGTCATGGGGTCGCTTCCCTAATAAATGAGTTGAGTTCACCATATGTCCCAGTCGATGAATAGTCAGAATTGTCAGAGGAAGCAGGGTGAAATATTTCTTTTCCTGACTGATTAAAAAGGCTAGTACCATATTTAAGTGCCCCAGAAGACCTCAGTAAGAGAGACAGGTGAAGTGCTCATAAATGCAAAATAACCTGTTTTTAATTAGAATACGGGCTACTAAAAAAAATAGAATTTTTTTGCATTTAAAATTTAAATTATACAGTGATGCAAAAAAGTCTAAATAAACATTTTTCCTGTGTTCTCTCCAGAAAACAATCTATTTTTCTCTCTTTCTTCCTCTCTCTTATATTTTTTCTTATTTACCTACAAAATACTTCTTGAAATAAAGCTTTTTTTTTTTTAACTAAACTAGAGAATTTCATTTACACAAGAGAAACGTCATGGCTCAAAATGCACATTAAGGACACAAGATAAAAATATAAAGGCAGAGAGCAAGAGGCGAAGAAAATTCCTTAATAAATATAGCTTTGTCTCTGCAAGCGAAAGCATATTTTTTACTGTCAGTAAAAACAAGGCATTAAATTCCTGATTATGAGAACAATATTTTACTTTAATAAAATCTTAAAGCAAACTAGAATATAGACATGTGCAGAAAGAAATAATCTGTTAATCATCCTCAAACAGTAACACTATTAATTTTAAATAATGGTATTAAGATAAAAAAAACAAGGGTCAAATAAAAATTTCTATTAATTTTTAGAACAAATTACAAAAAACTATTAGGAAAAATAAAAACTATTTCAGGTGAGGTTATTTTTTTCCTGTAATAAAATTACAAATAAAGATTAGACTGATAGAACATAATTAGAGTCAGCAATTGAGTTGGCTGAAATGGCTGCAGAGTAATAAGGGGAATATTAATCAGTAAAGATCAAATACATGAAGGGCTTGTTTGTACCTGAAAACATGAATGAATGCTACTCATTTTATTTCCAAATGACTCATGTTCTTTGAGGAGGCAGAATTCTGAGATGATCCATAAAATTTTTTCATGATATGTGTATTCTATATAACCCCTTTCATTCTAGTGTTGACAGGCATGTGAAATGACATATATTCCACGATTTTAATATAGAATATACTTGATATCAAAAGTGAAGGGATTTTTAAGAATTTAATTATGACCCCAATTCAATTAAAGTCAACTAATTTAGAGTGATCAAACATATTGTTATAGTTGAAAAAATCTATGCAAATGTTCAAAAACAATAAGACATTTTCTTTAAATTTAAATTTAAATTCAGACATATTTGAAACATGAGTGATATGCTATTGTTTTTCTGACAAAGAACAGCTATGTATGAGGAGACTTTTATAGAACTTATGGTACAGGTTTTTACAAATGTCTAGAAGCTGAAAAGGATTTAAAAAACTAGCAATCAAAATGGAGACACTGTACTCCAAAGACAGAAATTAAATTTTGTCAACAACTTGAATGAATATTGTGAGAACACGAACTTAGATGAGCCCTTAGCTAAACTTACTTGATAATTTTTACCAAGTGACCTTGAATAAGAGCCAAGTAATAAGAATCAGAATACTGATTGATGTTGTCTATAAAATAATTAATGGAATTTTAAACTTTAAAGTGACATGGTATTTTGAAAGTGAGTTAAGTAATGTCTTGAAAGCTGTACCAAATTTGACCATACAATTCAGCAACTATGTTTTCTTAACGTGCTTGCACTTAATTTGAAAATGCATGCAAATACAAACCTTTATATGTAGATGTTCCATAAGAACTCCAATTATAAGTAAACTTCAATTAAAAGTAAAGGTGATCAAGAATCCCTCTGTTTTACTTCAACAGGTGAATGAATAAACAAATGTAGTCTATATTTTTGAATAAATAATGATCCTTAGTAGGAAAAAATGACTTATATTGCATGTAAAGACATTTAAGAAACTTTAAAAGCTCATTCCTAAAAAAAAATTAGCAAATGGACAAGGCAAATCCTAAAGTTATACAAATATTTGGAAAGAAAATTATTTATAAATAGTAAAGAAAAAAATATTTACCAGGCCTGGAGATGACTTTTTGCTGAATCCTTGACATGAAATTAAAAAAAAAAAAAGTCAACAATTTCTAGGGATTTAGAAAAATTGAAGAGAATTGAATGAGTGAATCAAAAATTCATTTAACAATGAAATAATTCAAATTAATGTAATGTTTGCTATATAATGGTATTCATTAGTCAAAACCCAAAGTAAAAATATGATACAATGAAATGAAAGAATTTTAATTCAATCTAGGCCTGGTTCTGCAGGAATTTCTTTTGTTATTGTTTGATTTGGGGAGCCACACCTGGTGGTGCTCAGGGGTTACTCCTGGTAGGCTCAGGGGGACCATCAGGGATGCCAAGGATCAAACCTATGTCAACTACGTGCAAGGAAACACTTTACCTACTGTGCTATCATTCCAGCCCCAAGTAGAAATTTCTTAATATTAACCCATCGACTCTAAAATGTTTATCACCCAAATGCAAGATGGTAAGGTAAGTAAGGCAATACATGTGGTATCGCTATTAACTATATGTTCATTTTTATAGATTTAATACTATCATAAAATTAATTTTTAAAATTCTACAGCATCTCTAATAGGACAGAATTTGACCTCAACAATAAAGCAGAGTTTAAAGTGTGTCAAACTCCTCTAAATTGAATATTGACATTCAACTCTGGAATTGTCTCTGGTAGTTTAAGATTTTTGAGAGATAGGCCAGTGCTCAAAAATTTCTACTTCTTGCTTGATGCTCACTTCAGTACTTTCCAATGAAGTGAATATTCAGCACGTAAGTCAATGCATCCTACATCACTTCCCTTTGTTAGTAAGATTAAGTACTTTTAAGTTGATTACTTGTAAAGCAATCATCCAAGAATGCTATCTGAGATTTTTGTTTGGTTATTGTTATTGTTCTTCTTTTGGTTTGTTCCAAAAAATCAAATTCAGTGTGACAAATCTGCTTCCTAAGAACAGTGTGTGCTCTTCCTCTGTCACATGCGTTACAAATTATATCATTAAAAAGATTAGTCTGAGCTGTGCAAGTCAATTTGTGACTCTATTGCAGAATAAGGAGACATTTCTGCAATAAATGGAGTCTTTAAATCCATTGATGTGTATCTTCGCTTCAGATCAGCTTCTTTTTAGTTTCTTAAAATATGGAACACTTCATAATTTGCATGTCATTCTTGAGCAGAGACCATACTAATCTCTGAATTCTTCTGATTTTAGTATATATGCTGCTAAAGCTAGCACTTAACTTATCCCTTTTCTTAATCCTTGTTTTGTATTTAAATGTTACTGAGATTTATATCAGTTATATGTCATCTGTCAGTCACATACTTATTTAGAGTACTCTTATTTAATTTTACTACCTCTTTTCTTAAACCACATGATAGTTTATATTATTGATTATATTAAATTTATGAGTATAGATTTAATCTATGAATAATGCTACATATATTTATTACTTTACTCAAAGTTTACCTTGGCTATGTTCTCAGGGATCAGTCCTGGTTGGGCTCAGTGGATCATGTGGAGTGCCTGCAATTAAACTCATGTTGGCTGTATGGATGGCAAGTACCTACCTGCTATACTATTTTCAGTACCCAGAGAATTCTGTTTATTTATTGATCGTCTATTTTTCTCTCACTCGTCTGCTTAGATATCTCCTCACTGTGCTTTGACTCTAAATATTATAGAACAGATTTGTGCTTAGAAAAGATATGCTTATGTATTTATGATATTTAAGATATTTATGTATGTGTATATTAATGTTGACTTCTTCATACTCTGAATGTCAATGAAACATAATATGCTCTAAAGTACATAATTTTTTTTCTTGATTACAAAATTTTTTTCTTCTATACACATAAAACACAAACATAATTTATTCCCACCATCATTTAATAACCTTGATTCTGTCTTCAAAGTCTAAGATTTTAAACATACTCTTTACTAGTTTAAACAAACTCATTAGATATATCTTGTTTCTTCTCTATTTTTTCATTTGTCACATATGATGGAGATTTTATCTCCCTCTAAATTATTTCCTTTAGTATAGTAGTATTTCTCTCATACTAATAATTTCATTTTAGCCTGTATATTTATGTTCAATCTGCTCTTTTTTTAAATTTAGTGTTCTTGAAAATGGCAGGTAAGATGATAGTATACAGCCAATTTATATACAAATAATTTGGTTCAGAGTAATACACTTATTCAGATGTTTTGTATTATATTCAATTTTAATATAGATTACTCAGAAATATATGCTATTTTATCTTTTTTTTTGTTATTTAAAGTGTTTTCTTTGGGACTAGAGCAGTGGCATAAGTGGTAGGGCATTTGCTTTCACATGCTAATCTAGGATGGATCGCAGTTCGATCCCCCAGCGTCCCATATGGTCCCCCCAACCCAGGAGCAATTTTTGAGCACATAGCCAGGAGTAAAACCCTAAGTGTCACCAGGTGTGGCCCCAAAACAAAACAAAACAACAAAAAATATTCTTTGATTTTTTTTTTTAATACTGTGATAGCTAGTTTTCAAATCATACTTTTAACCACTTACCTCCCCCAAAGACCAAAATCCTTCCTATCCAAACTTCCACCAACTCAATAGGGGGTACTTTTGTACACTTAGTTTTATTGAATTAAAAATTTCCCTAACTTCTCTTTGAGGTGTTCTTTCAGAATTTTTTTTGCTAATTTTATTTCATTTAAATTGCCTAAAATTGAATTTTCAGTCCACTTAATATATTGCTCATAATGTTTGAGTTGATTTCAAACTATCTATATGTTTTGATATATTTTGGAAATCTTTTTCTTTTACACAACTAATCTGCATGACACTGAACAAAGCACCATTTCGACTTTTATATGTTTGTGACATAATATAACTACAATGGGTTGCTTTTGATAAAATTATGATACGGTAGTATTTTTATTCAATTTATTTCTAGTGTCTGAGTAATATCCAACAATTTCAAGGTTAACTCTTAATACTGCTGTAAGGATTCATTTCTGATGAGGATTGGAGAACTAACTATATGTGATGCTGAGGACTCAATGTAGGTCAGCTATGTGCAAAACAAGTGCATCCTCACTGTACTATCTCCCTGATTGGTGTTTTAAATATCTAACTCCCTTTATGTAAGAGATAAATAGATATTATTTGTGAATATGTTAGGTTTATGTTTTAGCCTTTACTCCATATCCAAGATATAAAATTAGAGGGGAATTAATGCTAAGGTAATACTTTTAAACAAGAGTCTCAAAATCAAAGAGAGCTAGATAAAATATCTTATATGAGAAACTAACTTATTTAATTTTAAGCTAAAGAGATGTATCAAAACACTTTTAAAAACTTTGAAGAGTGGAATTTAAAATTTATCTGTATGTGTTATGTAGATTAAAAAATAACATGGATAGGAGAGGTAATATAGTGTCAAGACACTTTCTTAAAATGCTGCAAACCTCAGTTAAATACTCAGGATCATATATGGTGCCCAGAACAAACATGGATGGATCCAAGCACACAATCAAGAAAAAAGCCTTGAACCTACTGGGTGTGGTCTATATTCCCTCCACCTCAAATACATAAGCTAAGAATGTGAAAGACCAAAATGACAATTATAGGCTAATATAAAATTAGTGTTTGTTTAATCAAAGATAGGCTTAAAAACTCAAACAATTCATATATAGTAATGATCTTTAATAAAAGACATAAACATTATAAAGAGGATACTAATTTATTATAACAAATGCCATTTATGAGCTAAGCAAATTGATATTCAGTAACTTATTACAGCTTTTTTATTAAATGCCAATTAAGTATGTTAACAGCCATTGTGGTTTCATATTTCAAGAGACATTTAACTGTACCTTTATTGTCATTGCAATTTTGAGTTAATTGCATCATTATATTGTTTTTGTCTAATAATTATTTTATACACTGTTGCTAAAAATAATAAAATTGATATCTTTTAAATACTAAAGATAAGTCTTAAGATATTACTAATTTCCTGGACTTATACAATCTTTATTGTAAAGCAAAATGCAGATTCAAGATAGTTTGCAGCAGCTGGATGATATTAATTCCTTATTAAAATTATAAATTGCACAACATGCCCAAAAGTTAATATTGGGTCTTTTAGGTAATTTTATTTTTTATTATGATGCTGGTTAATAACTGTCTAATAACAGAAATTTTCCGAAACCAATGTTTCTTAATAAAACAGAATAAGTATTAGAACATCTATAACTTGGAATTATTTTTGTGATACATGCCTGAGTTTTCTTCAACAATTCCCAGAGTAGTTAGCATTTAACAGTCTATTACCTGTTAGCTCTAACTGTAGCTGAAAAGATTATGTGGTTTGTAGTGTGATAATATGGTATTCAAGAAATGCTCTCAGTTTCTATGTTTTGGAAGTAAAAATCAGTAAGATTTACTACACTTGACCTCTTAAATTGTTATCAAAGTATGGATGGTAATAAGTTCCGAGTATATTTATGCTGAATATTTGAATTTACTGAATGCATATGTGCATAAAAACAATGGTATGAATAATATATATCAAATTCATATTTAGTAACTTAAACTTTAGTTGATATTTTTATTTTTAAAATTACTGTTTATATCATACACCAAATGTCAAATAGTTTTATTAGTGATCTTTAAAGTGGATGGAATTCAGAACATTCACTAATTTAAAGAGCGAAGTACAGCAACTGAAATGAAAATATAGTAGTTTTTTTGCCCTGCATGAGACCAACCCCATTTTGATCCCTGTACCCCATCTGATTTCCCCAAACTTGTCAAGAGTGATCTCTGAAAAAAAGTCCTCAGCAACACTGGGTGTTGCCAATCAAGGAAAGAAAATGGGAAAGTATTACAGAAAAGATAGTTCAGGTTGGATCCCTTCAACTAAATTTTATCTTCTGAAACCCACCAGGAATGATTCCTCAGCACAGTCAAGAGTAAGCCCAGAGCATCACCACAAGCTAACAGATAAAGCAAAAAAAAAAAAATGCAAACAACAACAACAACAACCAGGAATGTGTACACACAACATAAAATAGGAAAGCAAAGAAAAAAAATATACAAATAGGAGAGAAAATCTTATCATTTAAATCAGGGAATAAAAAACAAATGTGGACATGAACATGACTATTGCCTTGTGTCACTCACTTCATTCAAATATCTTATTTGGGGCCAGAGTGTTAGCACAGGGTGTAGGGTGCTTGCCTTGCATGTATCTGTTCTGAGCTTAATCCCTGGCATTCCCCAAATGGTATCCAGTACATTTCTAAGGCTAATTCCTGAGCACAATTCCAGGAGTAAACTCTAAACATGATAGGTGTGGTGAAAAAAAAAGATAAATAAATATATAAGTTATATGTATGTTTAAAGGTCAATCCCTTAGAATATATATATATATATAATATATATATATATTATATATATATATATATACCGGAATTTAGTTTTTTAGTTTTTACCTAAGTGTCAATGCTTTGATTTATCAAGTAAGTACAATTTATAGAGAATAAAAGTACAAGATAATCAATTTCTGAATGGAAATAGTTATTCATTAATGCTATGTTTTGCTGTACTTATTTTTTTAGCTTAATGATCTTAGCAAAACTATTCTGCTTAGATGCACATTCATATGTGGTATTATAAGGGATATTGTAAGTGAAAAGCGGTACATTGTTCTATGCACTCTACAGACACCGTCAACCACTGTTGCCCTCTCAGCATTCATGTTACCTCTGTCTCTAGACTGACAGATAAATAGCAGCCAGACTCCCTTCTTTTCCTCTCTCTTGTGGGGAAGGAAGTGATGATCACTTCCCTGCCTAACATTGTCACTTGCTTCTCTGTTAATCTGTTCTCTTTAAGTCATCTATAAAGTTTCCAATAAAATCATCTATAAAGCCTTCAAGTGTCAGGTACAATAACAAATGCCCATGGAAATAAAATCACCCTAGCGAAATACAAGGAAACCTAATCCTTACCCATGTGCATCCAATTATCACTGTTTCCCCTGACTTGCCATTATTTATTGCACTCTTAATGATAGAATTCACACTGAAATAAATCTCTTTTTTGGTGATTATTCAGGAATCCCAGATGCATGTAAGTACTTTAAACAGAACATTCAATACGGTGATTTGAGAATGAGGGTCACTCGGAATAGTGGTAGAAGACAGGGGAAAGATTTCTTTCACCTGTAGCTTCACAATAGTTCTATTGAACTCTGGGTTGGACTGATAAGGATGAACAATTGTGACCACTAGAGGAAATTGATGCAAATTAGTTGAACAACTCCAGTGTGGCTCAGCAATATCAAAATTACAATTTGTACAGATGGTGACCCTTTCCAGTTAACTAGGCAATCAAAATAAAGCTGCTGCTGCTTGTCAGAAAACCAGTATTTGGATTAGAAAACGAAAATCTCTTGGAAGCATCCCTAGCCCTAACATGGCAGATAGATGGCAGACTCAAGCCAGAGTTGAAATATGTTTGATTTTTCTTTTCTAAGATTTGATAGCCTACAGTCATATGTTACTTCACGCCAAAGTTCTTAATTTGGATCGGAATTTCAAGGACCCCTTCCCATTTTATAACTGCGAGACACCCAGGAAAGAGAAGGATGCAATTAGTCCTAATGATAGCTTTCATCTATTGGCTGACTATTTTTCAGGCGTTTTACATATTCATAGTTCTCAAAACAGCTTTGCAATGGAGGCACTTTTTTTTTTTACAGTGATTTTACATGAGAGAAAACTATACTTGAGAGACTAATCACTGAGGAAGCTATTATCTGAATAGACTGATCTGTCCCTGGAGCTCATATTCCTTGAGCTATACTATTGTGCTCCTGGGATAATTGACTGACCTACAAGTCCATCTTTTCCAACATCATCCCGGATCTCATTCATATTACCATATATCCCTAAATCCTCACAATTTTCTTGCATAATTATGTTAATACTTCTCTTGGGGGGAATCTGTGCAAGTTTAACGGCTCCAAAGTATTTCCTTCTGTGTTATCGGGAAAATTTTGTTGTTGCTTTTACAGTCTGTATGACCTCTAATTATCTGGTTGTGAAGGATTCTGCCTGTTAGTTTAATTCTACTAGAATTAATATGGAAAGAACATGTGAATGTGCAGTGATTTAACTTAATCCTTTGTGTCTGACAGAGCTTGCATAGTATGGAGTGGTGAGATAAGTACTCACTGCCTCAAACATAATTCTCCTGAGTTTTAAGATGCTTAATGAGTCGAAAATCCCAAGTATCGTGCATTTGATTTTGCCTTTCTTTATCCACTCTTATACTTTGTGTTTTCTCCTATAAAGAGTACAGATATATGTGTGTAATCTGTTTTATAAACTCCAGAAGTATTCAGAAATAATTATAACAATGGTGATTGTACCAGTGAAAAGTTTGAATTTACATATTCTATTTAACTCTAATCTCTTATTCAGCCCAGAGAAGACTGCATATCTTATTAAAAAAAAAAGAACAAATCCTTGAATTTTATTGAGAAGTATCAGGTAAACTGATGTTGATAGCAAATTATGAGCAACATCATTTAGACTTCTATTTATATTTGTAACATACTCTTTACTGTTACCTTTTTCCTTTCAATCCTTTCTTCCTAGACCTAACTTTGGACTCTGTCCTCAGGGACAATATGAAATACTAAGAATCAGCTGTTTCATGCAAGCAAAGAAAATGCCTTAAACTCTATACTATCTCTGTTCTCTCCTACATTTTTATTTTTCAAGTCAGTTCTTATTTTATAAACCTTTAAGTACTTTATCGGACATGAAAATTTACATCAAATATAATTTGTGCCATAATTACTATTCTCAATCATATTGATTGCATGTATATTATATAGCCTAATACCTATAGCTTATTTTCTGCAGTAGCTTATATAAATTTCTTGGATATTTTTGCCAAAAGCATAAAAGTAATTAAAGCCCCCTTTTCTGAAGTTTTGACCTACTGCAAAAAAAATTGCTGATCCTATGGGAGGACTTGAAATAATTCATTTGATATAAGGCCACCAGATGTTTCCTAAAAATCATTTGCTTTTTGGCCACCTTAAAAATATTAGAACATTTGAAAAGTAAAACTCTTCCCTGTGCTCAAACTTCAAAACCTTATTACATAATTGCTGCACATTATTGGATTCTGGTCTTCTTACATATAAAGACATTTAGTAAGAGGAAGATGTTCAAAAGATACATTTTTCATCAAACTAAAGCAATTGCCAAATTCTCCCAGAGTGTCATATAGGTTTAAAGAAGCTTAATAATATGTTCACATATTATATAGATAATAATCACTTGTCAAAAGTACAGACTATGCTATTATTCTATTATTATTCTATAAATATAAATATTACAATGTATCTTACATTTCTGTTGGTGGGAATGGCCATGAGGTGACGTAAGGTAGGTAGTTGGACTCCTTTACATCTTAATCAGAATGAAAATAAATGACTTATCCATAATTATACACTTTGCAAAAATTAATTAAGAGATACTGCTATGATTTATATGTGTTATTTCAATAAAATAAAGAAGAAAACCCCCACATTAGGCACATAAAAGTTATAATGAGCAAAGGAGATGGAAAATTACTCACGGGACCAATATTTTTCTCAGTTTTGTTGTTGTTGTATGTGCAGAGTCAGATGAAATATAACTAGATAAACACTGTCTATTCTTTTAAAACACTTTTCAGTTATCATTTTGAGAAAAATAAATCACCCTAGCTCATACCACTATTAACTTTTTTGAAAGTATTTATTGCAGTGCTTGTCACAGTGTACTCCATTTTTTTTTTATAACACTACTATTTTCATCACCACCGCTTTTATTCACATTATTATAGGGGCTCAGGTAAGTTTGCCAATAGAAAATGTAAAGTTCGGTTTAATTTTAAAATGTGATATTTTTGTAACTTCTCTGCTATTAATAACAGATTCTATTTAAACAGGCTAAACGACTAGAAAATTATTTTGTAATACAGACTTATTTAAGTAAAACAATATATTAGAAGTTTTTGTACATACATTTACATATTTATTATTAACAAAATAGCTGCAGTTTATTACATAAAAAGTAAGTGTTCTTTGGATATAAACAAGTAATTAGATAAAACAACTACCTATTAACTCAAAAATTACCTTGAGACTACTATCTACTGGGAATATTTTATATCATGATGAAAAATATAAATGCATATTATGAAAAGTCTATGTTATTATCATAATTAATTTGTTTTGAGGTCACACATAGCTATGTGCAGGGCTTGCCTCTTTTTCTCTATTACGTGATTACTTCTATTTGGGCTCAAGAAAATATGACTAGTTCTGGGAAATTAATTCAGCCAGCTGTGTTCAAAGAATGTGACTTAGTCATTACATTATCTTTTTAAAACTTATTGACAGAAAATTGTCTATACCATGATCATTTCAGGCATTTGATAGTCCAAAACCAATATGACCATCCTGCAAAAATGCCCCAAGATACTCAACTACACCCACAATCTTTCTCCACTGGTAGACATAAAAATTTTTTTTGTATTGCATTTTATAACATAGAGTATAAATTTATTGTTAGAGGATTTTCTGAGACGTTAAATGCTAGTAGAGCTTTCTGATCTATTGCTTTTTGTTTGTTTGTTTGTTTGTTTTGTTGTCATTTTGGACCACACCTGGCGACACTCAGGGATTATTCCTGGCTCTGTGCCCAGAAATAGCTGTTAGCAGGATCTGGGGACTATATGGGATACAGGAAATCAAATCCTTCCTGGGTTGGCAGCATGCAAGGCAAATGCCCTACGACGTGTTATATCACTCGGGTCTCTAGTTCTATTGTTTTTTTATAACTGTGCTTAGTGGGTTTACAAACAACCACATCTAGTTTCCTGTGTTCTAATTGGCTATCAGTACTGTGAACTTCAGAGATTATTTAAATCCTATCAAAACTGAGGGACTTGGATATAAAAGGGTGGAGCACCAGGCAATCCAACAGGACAGGGTCTCAGTTTTCCCCATTCTTAGAAGGCTAAAATGACCTGGTTGCTGACACATACAAGATTTTGTGCAGTGAAATTTTCTCTCTTTCTGAACCTTTAAAGCCAATTTTAATGAAATGTTTTGATTGTGATAGAGACCACACTTAAAAGAAAGACAAAATAATACTCTCATAATAATTTAATTTGTCTCTGACACCTAAATATTTTCAGAATTAGTTATATTTTATCAGATTGTAAGGTTCTTGCTCTTAAAATGTGCAACTGTGACTCATAGATAATGAGCTTTAGTAATCCTGAGGACAGTAGAGATGAATAAAAGTTTCTCCACAGGTCATAGAAGGAACAATAAGGCTAAGAGATGTGAAAAACTTAGAAGCCTGGATGAGCCAAAACCTAAGACACATGACTCCTTATTCCAAACACTTTGTATTGCCTTAGGTTGTCCTTGTATTTCCTTTCAGTAATGGTTAATATATTCACATATAAGATAAATGTACTAATTCATTTTCTGGGCCATACCTGACAGTGGTCAGGATTTATTCCTGGATAAGAGCTTCAGGATCATGTGGAAGGGCATACAGGGTACCAGCTGGAGAGCCAGCCACAAGACTTGGGTTGGTCCTGTATATGAAAACAGCCTGACCACCGAACTATATTTCTGGCCTCTAAAGTGGCAATAAAACAAATGCACAAAGTATTCAATTCAAGAACTCCATCAATTTGTCACATTCTTTTAAATTTGGTGATGCAGTTTTTTCACAAGCTATGATCCTAATCTAACTTTCTAGCTAACATCATTTTATTCCATACTTACTTTAAATTTTAATTTAGTCCCAGCAACATAATCATTGCTGTTGTTAATTACTAAAAGAACCACCATATCCACTTGTGAGATTTTCTATGATTAAAAAGTATTGATGGAGCAATAGTATAGCATTTTTGTTAGCCCTTATTTTCCCCCAAGCACCGCCAGGAATGATCCATGAGGACTAAGACAGGAATAGCACCTGAGCATCACATGTAGCCCCAAAACAAAATAAAAAATAATTAATAAAAACAATCTTGCTGGTAAAAATTTGTATAATGATTTTCTTTAAGGGGAAAAATATTTTCCTATTACTACCTTTGTTAGTATAGTTTGTCATATTCCTATTATGCTATACATAGAATCTTCAGAATAAGAATAAGTAAATTATGCAATAACAATAAATGAAAGATTTTTTTTCTGTAATCACAGTTCTTTCTAAAGTGGAATAATTCCAATAAATGGGATAATAAATGTAATTCCATATTGGTTTTTCACTTACCTAGGGATTAACATATATTAATGTCTATTTGATTAAAAATAAACTAGATGAGAAATCTTTATGTTATATTTTTCAAATATCAATTTTGTTATTAAGTACATCAATAATTTACACTTAATTCCTAGTTTAAAGCTTAATATGAAAAATAGGTAAAATTTCGGACATCTCTTTTTTTCTTCCTGATAATAAAGGTAAATTCAAAGACAAAACTGCTTTGACGTAACAAACTGAATTATCACTTAAAATGTTTATTATGCATATTGAAGAGCATTATTTGGGGTTAGCAAACAGTAGAAAATTCTATTGAACTGAATAATTTTTCTTACAATTCAAATGATATCTTATTTGCAAGGTATTATTTGCACTGCCTTTATTTACAGGGGCATGGATAAACAGAAGGAGAAGACAAAGATAGAGAAATGTCTCTTCATTACAAGAGGTCAAATTTCAATACCTTAGCTTCGATAATATGCCTTAGAAGCAGCATAAATATGTAGCTGAAATAAGCCAAAATGAGACACTTCAGGGTTTGAACTTCTAAAGTCTTCTCTGGTTCTGGTATCTTTCTGGAAGAGCTTCAATATCCCCTTGCCTTCCTTAGAAAACTGTAACTGAAGGGGAACTCTGAAGACCAAATACTTGCGTGCTGGTACTACCTCTCAACCCTCCCTTTAATGATTGATTGCTTACTCCTTTTATTATCAAGTAAAAATTCCTTATTTTAATGCTAACTTTTGCTAATAAATCATAAATAATAATAAGCAATTGATTAGAATGGTAAGTGAATGTTTAGTTCCAAATTACTTATTCATTTAGCTCTTTCTATGGGGTAGCTTTCTTTTGAAGTTGATTTTTAGTTGCTAAACCTCACTTTTTCCACTTGGCAAATCATTAACTAATACATTATTTAAGTGTTACATACATATATATATATATATATATATATAAAACAGGAATATAGAATAGTTTCAGAAAATATGCTTTCTCATAAACATCTTCCTATAGTTGATGAATTCAAACACTTAACATTCTCCATTTTCTTTTTACCTTTATAATCTCTTTGACTTACTCTATTTTTCACTTCCTTTATGATTTTTATAACTGTAACATTTAATAATTATTTATAGCTAGAATTCCATGCATACCTATAACTTCAACTCTCCAAAATAATATCAGATATTATTGTGTAATTACTTTTCAATCGTTCTGTATATGTTAAATGCATAACAAAAAATGATACAAGCATATACCTACTGTTCAGAGTATACTTAAATTGTTTAACATAAATTATTTTGCTACACATATACATTGTACAGCACACGTTATACACTAACAGCATTTATAGAATACTATATACTTTATAACTTATCAAATTGGAATCTAGAGTCACTGATATTCCTAGTGATTCCTCAAGTATTTACCTTATTTTGAGACTAAATATTTTTAAATATATAAAAATACACAAATATGTGTATATATTAATTGGTACATTGTTCCACACATGTGAATATAATTCACTAAACATTTATAATCTTCATAAAATTAAAAATTAGTTTTATAATATCCAGGTAGATTACATAATTTTACTATTTATAAGGCAGTATTTTATTATTACTAAGATTTTTCTGTCTTTTGTTTGTTTGATTTGAGGACACCTGGAGGCACTCAAGGCTCCAGATCTACACTCTAGAATCACACCTGATGGGTTCAGACATCATATTGAGATTGGGATGGAATATTGGGATGGAACTGGGGTTGACAGCATGACTTGCTGGCCCCATTTTCTCTATTCTTTATGTAGTAATGGAATCTATTTTCTGGAAGCTAGAGGAGATATAAATTCTTTAGATACATCAAGTTCTGTTAAATTAGAACATGCATATATTATCTTGTCAAATAATACCTCTGACATATATATATACATATATATAAACTTTAAATTAAATCTGGTGATTTTGCTTGCCTTTTCATAATTTTATAATGAGAAAGAGCAATGTCCTCTTGCATTCAGTTGTTAAAAACTTCTCAAGATTTGATATTGTTATTTTTTAAATGTATGCAATGTATTACAAGAAAACATATCCCCTGGTCCTATGCTCTATTCAAACTTTTGGCTTCAGTACACATGTGTGTACCATCTTATTTTCTTACTTAATCAGTGCACTCAAAAAGATGTCACAGGACAGATGCCTCATTACTTTATGAAATTCCTATATTTTCCATCTGTCCCACAAAATAAGATGAAATTTCATCTTTGAGAAAGTGGTTATAATATGGCATTAATAAAAATAAGTTTTGCCATAAAATTATTTATTGGCATACAAAAACTTACTCTCTATCAGGCATTACAATAGGGTTGGATTTAATTGATCAAAGGAATTAATTACTGCTCTCGATACTTTCTTTTAAGACACAAAAGCCAAAATCTTTATCACTGTGTGAGACAGAAGATTCCTTTCAATAGATAAAATTATGAAAAGCACCAAAATCTACTGAGCCAAGAGAAAATAAAGAGCAATTACTTAAATTATTTAAAAAAAATTCGTACATTTCACTGGAATCTGTAAAAGGACAATGCAAGTGTCTTTCTTACATAAGGAAATGTATCAGAGTGATATTGAATATTCTACATATCTAGGGACCAATAAAAATCATGACCTATTGCTAATTGGTCACAGTTCATCTATCATGTGAATATATCAAAAGAGCCTATATTCTCCAGGCTGTATGATTCATTGTTTTAGCAAAGTTGATTTTTAAAAATGTATAATTTTTATTATACTTAAGAGATTCTAGTATTTGCTTTTAAAAATAAGTATTTTTAAATACTTATTTTTAAAAGTGTAATATATTGAATGTATGCATTAGTATTTCCAGGATCCATATTTTTAGTTTTCAGAATAGAGTGCTATTGATCACTTTCTCAAAAAAGTGATGAATTTCTACAAAAATGTATAAAACTGGAGAGAAGAAAAATAGCCACAAGGTTAAAAAGTTAAGAAAAAGCTAAAGTGAAACCAACATAGCAGCCCAGAATCATGAAGGGAAGTCTTTTGGGGGATCCATAATAAATTAATATAGGTGATTAAATTTAATTCAGTAGTTGATGGTTCCCAAGAGCCAAGCCTTCTTCACAGTATATAAAATATATAACTCTATGTTGGCTTAAATATCCGCTGCCAGGCTATAGGAAATACACTTAATTCAACTTCTAACCATTCCTCACATGAGAGGTAATTTATTAAAGACCTTGTTCTTCCCTTTGGTATACACGTCAGGTTGTCTGTTTTTCCTCTATCATCATTGTATTACTGCATCAAAAACAGTGTTTTGTCAGGAAAATTTCAAGGGCATGAAGCATGATTCTTCATCATTCTTTCATTAGCTTGGCATCCTAGCCAGACAAAGCTCTTTTGCATATAAATTTAAAACCACAATAAAATAAGAAATTGTTCTTTTATCCAACCTATACTTTCTGTGCTCCAGCTATAATGTACCAAGACTAGGGCTGATATACCCAGTAAGTGTATAAACGGATGTTCCAAACACAAAATAATATTAAAAAGTGATTAAAATAGTAATTATAATTAAAGTATGCCTCTCCTCTAATACTAGAAGCCGAGTGACCAAACACAAGAGATAAAAAAATATTTGCATTTTTTTAATTAATTGTTTTTATACAGAGGGGTGTTAGTAACTGGTAAGTATACTTTAAAATCACATTTTTTTATTTGTTTGGGCCATACACAGTGACACTCAGGGGGGTTACTGATGGCTATGCAATCAGAAATCACTCCTGGCTTGGAAATCTTATGGAATGCAGGGGGATCAAATCATAGTAATCCTAGGAATCCTAGGTAATCATAGTAATCCTAGGTCAGCCACGTGCAAGGCAAATACCCTACTGCTGTGACAATGCTCTGGTCCCTTAAAATCACATATTAAAAAGTATATTTTAAAATAACCATATAATCTGGTTTCAATAGGAATGTTTGCATTCTATCTTGTGGTGAAAATATTTACTGTTCCTCCACCTCTGCAAGGGAATCCAAGACTTTCCACATAGTTTTGTTTTCCTTTCCACCTCTAATCTTATACTCTTTCTCCATCATATTAACAAAATCTTCCTTCTGTAGCTAACATACAGGGACTATTGTCATTATTATCATCCTTTCTCTGGTTTTGTTTCTTTATAAACTATATATAAGTGAGTGATATGTGCATTTGTCTCTTTCTTCCTCGGATTTATTTGGCTTAGATGACCTCCTCTAGATTATTTAAAAGTATAAAAAAAAGGTAGTTTGCTTTTCTTCCTTTCTTTCTTCCTCCTTCCTTCTCCCTTCTTCCTTCTGACTTTCCTTCCTTCCCTCCTTCCTTCCCTCCTTCCTTCCCTCTTTCCTTCCTTCCTTCCTTCCTTCCTTCCTTCCTTCCTTCCTTCCTTCCTTCCTTCCTTCCTTCCTTCCTTCCTTCCTTCCTTCCTTCCTTCCTTTCTTTCTTCTCTTTCTTTCTTTCTCTTCTTTCTTTCTTTCTTTCTTTCTTCTTTTCTTTCTTTCTTTCTTTCATTCTTTCTTTCTTCCTCCCTCCCTCCCTCCCTCCCTACCCTTCCTTCCTTCCTCCTTCCTCTTCCTTCCTTCCTTCCTTCCTTCCTTCCTTCCTTCCTTCCTTCTTCCTTTCTTTCTTTCTTTCTTCTTCTTTCTTTCTTCTTTTCTTCCTTTCTTTCTTTCTTTCTTTCTTTCTTCTTTCTTTCTGTCTCTGTCTTTCTTTCTTTCTTTCTTTCTTTCTTTCTTTCTTTTCTTTCTTTCTTTCTTTCTTTCTTTCTTTTTCTTTCTGTCTTTCTTTCTTTCTTTCTTTCTTTCTTTCTTTCTGTCTTTCTTTCTTTCTCTTGCTCTTTCTTTCTCTCTCTCTTTCTTTCTTTCTTTTTCTTTCTTTCTCTCTCTTTCTTTCTTTCTTTCTTTCTTTCTTTCTTTCTTTCTTTCTCTCCTTTCTTCTTTCTTTCTCTCCTTTCTTTCTTTCTTTCTTTCTTTTTTCTTTCTTTTCTTTATTTATTTATTTCTTCTTTATTTTTTTCTTTATTTCTTTCTTTCTTTCTTTCTTTCTTTCTTTCTTTCTTTCTTTCCTTTCTTTCTTTCTTTCCTCTTTCCTTCTTTCTTTCTTTCTTTCTTCTTTCTTTCTTTCTTTCTTTCTTTCTTTCTTTCTTTCTTTCTTTCTTTCTTTCTTTCTTTCTTCCTTCTTTCCTTCCTTTATTTTTTCTTTCTTATTTGTCAACCAAACATACAGATGCTCAAGTTTTTATTTTATTTATGTACACTGGTTCAATTATTTTGTGCTCTGAGAAAATCAAATATGGTCTCTATGTGTTACTGGAGATCTTAACCTGGTAGGCCAAATGCAGGTAAACACCTGACCTAGTACTCTACAATGTTTGCAATATTGATTTCACCTTCTGCCTCTCAGAAGTTTCCATAACTTCTATATTATAAATTTCAGAACAATGAACATATGTATGCTCATACCTTTTTATATTATTGTTTTGATTTCTTAATATACATGAAAAGAGTAGAATTTTTTCATCTTTTAGGTGTTCTATTTTAGTATTTTTAGAAGCTGCCATTTTTAGTGGCCGTTGCAATACTGCCCTTAAAGTGGCTGACTGATGGAGGGATGGAGGATGAGGTCTTTCTCCTCATCTGCCATCCTGTTCAGCTAGCGGTTCTGAGGTGAATGTGGCAGTTAAAAGGCTAGCAGGCATTCAGTCTTGTGAAAATATCAGCTTTATTCGGAGGACAAGACTGAAGCCAAAAGACTCAGCATCAGTTTCAGCCAAAAAGCCCCTGCCTTCCACAGACCCTTGTTTTTATCCCCCAGAATCAGGTACCACCCAATGGTGAGATCAGGTACCACCCAGTGGTGGTAGCAGAATCAGGTACCACCCTAGGGTGGGAGCAGAATGCCAGGTCACACCCTAGGTTAGGGCACAATCACCAAGTAGGGTAGGGTTAGTAACATAATAATCCCATTGAAATGTTTACATACACAACAGTGGCTATATAAGATGACACTTAATCATCTTTATAATATACCTGCCAACACTAGTCATTTTTATTATTTCTATATAAGTCCATCTAACTGGTATAAGGAGATTTATATCTTATTATTGTTTTAATTTATAGTGTCCTGATAATTAATGATAGTGAACTCTTTTATTTGCCTTTTGAAATCTGTATATCTCTGTATAGGGTTTCTGATAAATTAATCTTAATAGTAGTACCCAGACTCTGTCACTGAGAGTTGAGGATGCTTAACAAACCACTGATTTGTGTTACACAGTCAATATTAAGCACTAAAAAGTGGCTGTGCTTAATATCACATAGCATACAGAATCACATCTGGGTTTTAAGTAGTTTTCATAGACTACAAAATACAAGTGTGATTGATAATTGTTCAACACATGTCGACATCATTATCAATTATAGTTTATTTTTTAATATTTCAAGTTAGAATTACATACAATTTTATCAATTACTTTAAAGCATTCAAAACTTGAATGATAGGCTGATCACATGGCTTTCATTTCGAATGAAGGTATTTATTCCCTGGCATGGAATGGTCCCTTGTGAAATACTGTGAGTGACCCAATAGCATAGATCTATAACCAATTTCTGAAAAATACTCCATGTTTCCTTCAAAATATAAATAAAAAAACTCTCATGAAAACTTCAGCATACTTAAAGAGAAATTGTTTTATGTTCATAAGAGTAAATGAACTGAAATGACTGCAAGATTAGAATTTCATAGAATAAAATATTTTATTCCTTATCTTATGACCCTACTTGTAGGTATATCAGTCTGAGATTGGAACTGCAACTTTTGTTTATAAAATAGTGTTTAATTGTTAGCTACCAAATACATATGCAGTGTCAACGTATTAAACTTTCCTTGAATTTTATGCTTAACAATATCTTTGTTTCATCTCATATTTGGAAATCTTGGATCTGTAACATAAACTAATAATAATTATCTGGTTATAGTGTTACCATTGGTTTAGTACATATAAAAATTAGGGGTCGCTTGAAGCGACAAACATTAGCAGGATTGTTATCCTATAATCTAAAGTATAAGACGTGTTTCTTTGGGGGTTGGAGTGATAGTAGATAGGGATAGTAGGGATAGTAGATAGCACACAGTCAATTAGGTTTGATTGCCAGTACCCTATATGATCCCCCAAACCCAAGGAGAAGTTCCTGTGTGCAGAACAAGAAGTTAACACTGCACAACAGGGTGTAGCACCAAAATAAAATAAAGTATAGTATAATGAGGAAAAAAATGCTTCTTAAAAGATTACACTGTAAGGTCTGCAGAGCTCATATAGTAGGAATGGAGCTTGCCTTAAATGAAGCTGACCCTTGTTTAATCCCAACACATTTTATGTTTATCTGAACACTGCTAATAGTTATTCCTGAGGATAGAACAATAATTAATCCCTAGGCACAGTCTGATGTGGCCCCACAAACTCCAAACTACCAAAATAAAAAATATCATAGTTAAAATATGATTAAGTTCTTAACTGGACATACTAATATCTTATAACATAATTAACATAATAATAATAACATATAACAACATAATAACACAATATAACAATACATGTATATAACATAATCATATAACACATAATATCTTGTTATTTTCATAGTTTTTGTTTTTGCGTTTACTATGCATATATACCATATTGTGTATTAGGACATTTATTTATTTTAATGATTACTTTTCTAGTGCATAGATGTAACAATCCAATGAGTATATCACATGTAAACTAGGACTAAATTATTAGATGTTGAGAGCAATATCTCTTGAGCAGTTGACACAAAACAATCTTTAGAAATAGCCAGGTGCCTTTGCAGGAAGAAATGTGCTTCATTATATTGCCAGTTCATTTGGGGTTGAAAAGAAAACAGAGAAACAAGTCACACACCCAAAAAACATAAAAATAGAAATAAAAATATATTTGCTCACATATGTATAAAGAATATGATTTAAAAAAATGAAATAAAAAATAAATAGATAGTGTTACACATGTCTTATACTTATAATGGAAGTATAGGTTTCCCCATTGTCTTTTGAGATTTTCTTGTGGGGTGTGGGTTCTCAGGCACCTTTTCATCACACACACACCCTGCCCTTCTTGAAATTGGTAAAAGATTTGCGGCAGGGGATCTTGGGTAGAGTTCTTGCATTGGGGGTCCTTTTAGGGCTAAGTCCGGTATCCAGCAACAGTCCATGTTAGGAAGAGTTGGTAGGGAGGGCCACACAGCATGAGTCAGCAGTGGTGATGGTTGTCTTTTCCTGCCGGGGACAAGGTGTAAGTTTGAGTGGGTGTCCCTTCGCTTGGGTTCTGGGTACTGTTTCGTTGGGTTAGGAGGTCAGTCTTGATGCCTAATATATTAAGAAATGAGGGTGAAGAGTTTTAATAAGGTAGAAAATCTGGATGGGATTGAGGGGTGAAGGGATAGTCGGATTCTTAGAAGGGAGAAAAGGGAAAGTATACTCACATATATAAACAAGCTCTTACAAGGGATAAGAACTCATACTTATTTACAATACAGGGGAATCTCCCACCTTGAAAATATGTCATGTGGACCCATCTTAGACTCCGGGAGATTAGATCCCGACCGTCCAGCCTTGAACCCTGAATCCCAGACATAGAAACAACACAGTTCTTCACAACAGCTACAGGAACCAAATCCCACCTGGGACATCCTGAATACTGCTCGAACACCAACATGTGCCAGCTCTAATATGATATCCTGACAACGAGAAAATTGGGAACAAATGGACATAAGAAAAGGTTATCCTACCTCACCAACTAACGATAAGACAAAATCAGAAGACTTGTCACACTTTGGGCTGTGCAAAAGCCAAGAACATGATCTACAGATGACTGGCTGATAGAACTATGACCACGCAGTATGTATTCTGGGACCAACAAGAAAGCTCTAGTCTAGGGTTTGTTCTACGACCAGCACAACAACCATGATCTCTAATTCCAGAGACCTGACTGAGGCAATTGCAACTGAATGAGTCCCTGGAAACATAACGAAAGACGATATCCCAGGCTCCATCCGAGGTTCAGCGAAAGGGCCAAGACCACCAACCACAGAAGACAGATTAAAATGACACTGAGGAAACAGAACATCTAAAATCACAAAGAAAGACTAATCATAAGGTCCACTCCTTGACCTGTGCAGAGACTGAGATCTCTAGATATAGAGGTCTGATTTTATCATACAGATTGGAGAAGATGTCTTCCATACACCAGAAAAGTACCAAGGAGAGAGTAAATAAACTTGAAAGGAGTCTATAGATAATCCCATAACAATATATTCCAAGGGTGGAGAAACCCTGTATCTCTTAGGCAAGGGGATTCCCTTTTCAAATGACCTCAATATTTACTGTGCCTATGCAGGAGGTTAAAGAGAGAGAGAGAGAGAGAGAGAGAGAGAGAGAGAGAGAGAGAGAGAGAGAGAGAGAGAGAGAGAGAGAGAGAGAGAGAGAGAGACAGAGACAGAGAGACAGAGAGACAGAGAGAGACAGAGACAGAGAGACAGAGAGACAGAGAGACAAAAAGCACAAAATAATCTTTTCTTTTTCTTTTATCTAGTTTTTGTCGACTTCTTTGTTTTGGGGTGCATATTGAAGTAGTTATCCACTTTTCTATTTATGTATTTACTTTTTCTTTCTTCTTTTTTCTTCTTCCTTTTTGCTCTCTGTCATGTTTTTTTTTTTTTTTTGAATCTCAAGACCATGGCAATTATATGGTGCATATCTTTATTGCTCCAGTGCTCACTGGATATCTTATTTGATACTTCTTTTTGAACTGTTGTGATGTTTCACCTTCTTTTTTTCCCCTTCGTCTCTTAAATCAAGGAGGAGAGCCTCTAGAAGGACTCTGCCCATTGTCAGCGTAGTTGATTTTTACCTCATTTTATTACTTTTCTCTTCCTCAAACAAAATCACGTAACTTGGACTATCTAGTCCCACCTCCCAGTTAGAAGGGGAAGTAATGGAGGTACCAAGACCAAACAGTTAAAAGATCACTAAGTAGTAAACTAGACACAGAGGGGACCTCTCATCTAGCAGCCCCTGGGATGAGGGTGAAGGATATGGGAGGCAGGATGGGAACGGAGGTAGAAGGAGGACAATTCGGTGATGGGAATTCCCTTGATTTAATGTTAATATGTACCTGGAATATTACTGTGAACAATATGTAAGCCACTATGATTAAAATAAAATTATATTTAAAAAGAAAGAGTTAGGTGGACCCTAGAAATAAAAGTAATGTTCTGTTAATAATTATTCTGTTAGTTTGCTAGAAAGATTAATTCTTCACCTTTCATCAACCTAAGTTCATTAAAACTTTACACATTTAGAAAAGAATCCAGAGTCTTGAGTGATAACTCCTAATGTATTGTTGTAAACCATATAAAGTTCAATGACATTTCTTTGGGGCTATTCTGGCATCAGAGCTAACCCCACAAAAACTATAAATTTCCATTACTATGATCATCCTTTATTCAACAAGATCACTATCATCTGATCTTACACTTACATATCAGGTAACAAATAATAAATGGTATTATAGCAGAGGTTATAGCCAATCTTTTAATTTGAATAAATTTTTTTCACCTATTGTATCTGAATTTAGGCATGTAGTATCCAATAATCAATTAGAAGAGCAATTGAAAGTAAGTATTTTACTTTAGCAAAGTGCCAAAGTTCTGTAAACAAAAGATTATGTGTTAATGCTTTAGAATAGTAATGCAGAAATAATAAAGAGGGCAAAATAAATATAACACCATTTTGAGTAGGATCATAAATCTGTACCATTGGAAGATAATTATGGTCTTGAAGAAATGCAAATTTTATTTACTTGCATAGTTTATGTCTTGATCTATGTCCAAGGACACAAACTTCATAATTCTTTGGCAGTGAATTTTAGATAAGCATCTTGTAATGGCTTGCCATGCAGTATGAAGATAGTAGAACTCCTCTTCTAGTCAAAATTTGTACTTCATTAAGATGAGATAAATTCTGATCTTAATTAGGTGAAGAACAATTGTGCTTGAATAAGCAATTTGAAAGTTACTTGCCAGCTATTACTCTGTGTTATACCTCTCACACAAATTACTTTATTTTTATGTCACTTAATTTAGTTCTTTAAATTAATAACTAATCTAGGGAATTAAAAACATTAATTAATAGCACATTATTTTATTACTGAGAAGAAATTATCTTTATAAATAAGAATCAAGCAATAAAAGCAAGGGCTAGTGAAACAAACATTCAGCAAAAATCCTTTAATATGACAGAGAACTGTCCTCTCTGAGTATTGATATTCTATTTTCCATGTAAAATTCACTAGCATGTCAAATCTTAGCTTCTGTCTACATACAGCATGCTGCCATGATGGTCCATTCTCTGTTCAATAAAAATGTATAAAAATGAAACAACTACCTAAGTTTTTAAACCTTCTTGTTTGTAATAATTCTACTTTCTACATTTATTTGACCTTAATCAAACCACCTGCTCCAGACAGTAAAACAAGAAGTCAAAAAGCAACAAATGGTAAAGATCTAGGTAGAGATAATATGGAAAAAAAGATTTCTTTGTTTTTTACATCCACCACCCCGGAATAAAGATTTTTTTTATTTAAAATTTATTTCTCAGACTTTTTTTTTCAGAACTTATTTACCAATTAGAAAAATTGTTTGTATATTTTTAAAATCATGGAACTGAGGAACTGTGTTTCTGATGAATGAATTTCCAATGTTCTTTTTTACAGTGATAAATTTCTGACTGATTCGCAGGTCATTTTCATGTTTCTGCAGGTTACTCTTTTATTAGCCCCCTTTCCAATCTGTGCCTTATTATAGTTTTATCTCACCGCACATTCATTAAGTTGACTTCATTGGTTTCGTATATTAAAATAATATCCAGTCTTACGGCTTTTCCAGATAAGCCTTCTAACTTACAACAGATGCCACCTCACCTGCCACACACATTCTTTGTCTTTATCTAATTGCATGCATCTCTGTCTCTCACTTTTATCTGTCCTTAGGGTGGAGGACATTTGGAGACAACTAGCTCTTCACCATTTAATCATGTTGGCTTTAATAATAGTATGCTAGGAAAGGTTCCTATTAGATTACAAGTAAATACTAATGCATTTCACTGAAATTAATGAACCACTGTGCCTTAAGAGAAGAAAACAAAAATACTGCTGGGTTTCTGAAAGAAGGTTCAGCACTTTCAGCATCCATGCTTATTTATGGATCAGATCAAAATAGCTCAAATGTGTTTTTTCTTGGGCGATTTCCAGATGCTAGTTTTATTCATAGTTTTTTTTTTCCTACACTAATATTATTTGACTTTTATAAGGACACCTACTTGGTCATACTAATCCATACCTGCAAAGTCAGAGCACCAAACACACTTGAACTGAAGCCAATGTTTTGAGAATTTAACATGATAGAGCTCAAACCAATGAATTACAGTTTGAGATATATTTCCCCCCATCAGTTTGAGGTATATCTTAAAATAAATGTTCTTTTTTTGGCTATATTTGTTGAATTTTCATGTTTTCTTCCACACAATGAGTGATCTTTCTTCAATGTGAATCCAGTCTGGGGTGGAAGATATAAATAACCTAATGTTAATGATGCTTGGTATGATTTTAATGATTTTATTAAAACTTGGTGTGTTTGTTTGTAGACCACACCCAGAGATACTCAGGGTGCTCAAAGTTAGTTCTTGGATCTGTGTTCAAGAATGACTCCTGCTGTTGTGGCGCTTAAATTTAGTGTATATATGATATTTGGAATCCAACCAGGGTTGGCCATAAGTGAGCAACCTTGTACTGTATCTCTGGCTCGAAGCCTTGGTTTGAAGCTATCTTTCTTAATTACTATTCCTTGGCCTAACACAATACTTTTATTTTATTTTGTTATTTTTTTTGACCTTCAACTAATTTTAATTTTATGATTCTTAAAATTAAAATAAAAGTTAATAATTATGCAACAATTATGCAATAATTATGAATGCAAACAATTTAAGACAAATTTAAGACAAATTTATCTATCAAATCATAAAACTATTGAGCAAGAGGTCAAGAATTATAAGAATATATATCTTGATAAGTGATGTCTTAAAAAAATGCATTGTTGGACCAAATAATTACATGCTAGGACGAGCTCTCAAGACCTGTAGTTATTGCCTCCTCAAAATATATAGTTTATATCAGAGTTCTTGGCCTGTATTATTCTTAGGTCATTAGAAAATCTTTAACTAAAAGAATTATTGGATAGCTTTTAGCGCCTTCATAAATAAACAAATACGTTTTTGTTATTATAGAAAAATATCATCTTTTGAATGAGTAATATGCCATTATTTAGTTATTTTTCAGCTATTAATATTATTTATTTGAGTTTCAGAGAGGAAATATTTTTTTCTGAGTAATGGTTAGTGGGTTTCTAAAGTGAAGCATTGAAATTGAAGTGTTCTAAATGTTTTGTTAAAATTTGGGTTGAAGTATTTAATTTCTGTAAATTGTTGCTTTTGCTGTTATTTTAAACATTGCTTTGCCATTGCCTATTTCTTTGGTTAAATGTTATATTAAAACACAATACTGGCTAAATTTACATAAAAATCTCTAATACTATCTACCACTTCACTCCTAAAATTAAATTATTGTAATGGTACCATTCTCATTAAAATAATTTTATTTAAAATTTTATTTTAGACAAAAGGGCAAATATGCTTCCTTTATATTGTTTTCTTCTAAAGTAAAATAGTTATAGTCAGTCAAGTGTCTGACATAATCTGCTTCAGTATTTTAAAGCCATTCATTTCATTATTCCTCTCACACATGCGTCACCAACAGATAATTTTTCTTCATGAAATTTCTGAACATAAATCAAATGTGCACTAAAATACAGATATGGTTACAGTAAATAATTATGTTCCAGAGATATTGCTTTGGCTAGACAAAAGAAATAATGTGATGTGGTAGGAGACTCTACCAAAAATTGAATTATACATCTAAATATAATTAACAGATGCAGCTACAAACATCTAGGATAAAACACAGAAATAATATATATAGATTGCCACAAACTGTAACATAGTGACAGTACTGCTAAGGTATCTATCATTAATATCCCAAAGTTATTATACCCAAGCACTAATATATCACCACTGTCCCCATATCACTTCTGACTTAATCTTCTCATGAAACATTCCCCTCACTTCTCGCTAATCAAGTTTCAAATTTAAGACCAAGTGTTTATCATTGTTTGATACTATTTTTTCCTTGTTATCTCTATTCAACACATGAGTAAGATCATGTAATATTTGACCTTTTCCTTTTGATTTATCTACTTAACATGATACTTTCCAGATCAATCCACAATGCAGTCTTCAGTTAATCTACTTTTTTTTTGTCCTAGATGACTGCAGACTCTTTTTTCTTACATGTACTTAATATTTCTTCCTTCTCTTCCTTTCTCTTCCCCTCCCTTCTCTCTTCATGCTCCTTATGAGTTTGTTCTGTTCTCTTTTGAGAGAAGTGATTTTAAAATACAGATCAAAATTTGATCTTATCTAATAACATCTCCTTTATTTCTGGTCCCGTATCACTGCAAAATCATTGCTAGAAATTCAAAAACAAATGAATATTCATATATCATTACCCAGTTTTATGGGCTAAGCAGATTCAAATGGATAGATTCTGTTTAGAGTCTCCTGAAGCTAAAAGTGAGATACTAAATAAACTAAGATATATAAAATATTCCATGTATGTATGTATGTATGTATGTATGTATGTATGTATGTATGTATGTATGTATTTCTGTTATCCTGGAATTAAAGTAATCACACATTGTTGTTTTTTTTTTTTCAGGGCATCTAGGCAGCTTTATACTCTCAAGTCTCAATTCCTTAGAACAGAATTTCCTCTTCCTTCCTGTTCTCTAATCTTTCCTCCTAAAAATATATTAATTCCCATACATAGAACAATCAGCAATAGTCAGGAAAACAAACTTGTATTTGCTCATAGGAAATGGTTTAGAAAAAATATTTTAAAATCATATTTTTGTGTCATAAATGGATGGCAGTTTTCAGTTGCTGATAGTTTTCTATATGTCCAGTCTGCTTTGTAGGCATAAAATAACTTTACAATCAGATGAATGTTGATTTTCTTTTGAACTATGTAACATAAAAAAAATATAAAACATGCCAAGTGCCTTCAAGATGTTGCCAATAAATGTGATTTAGCAGTGATTTTAAATATATGACTCATATATTGTTATTTATTTTATTCAGAAAGCTCAGTGATATTGAATTAAAAATAATAGACTAATCTTGATAAATCATTCAAAGTGCCATAGTCCTAATATTAGAAAAATTTTGATGATATATATTTTACTTTCGAATTATTTATTTTATTTATTGTCACTGTTATGTAATGACTATAAATAAACTTAGTTCATAGTGTCTTAGAACTTTTTATAAAAGTAAAAAAGCTGATACATTAATATTTCAATAATCAACATACCAAAGTTTTATGTAACTAGGTGGAAAATTTTTTAAAGTATATGAATATCAATTGACAAAGATGGAATAAACATTAAATAAATTCTAAAAGTAAACATTTTATACAATTAATACATTTTGTAATTATTTAAAATTTTATATTACATAAAATAAAGTTAGATATGGTTTCTTTCTGTGGAATTATATAATATCAAGCAATTTTCCTTTAAAGCATGAAAAAGAGGAATGGAGGCAGAAGGAGAAAGTTACAATTTTAGTGTCTCATTTCTTTGTCAGTTTTATTACATAGTCATAATAGAAAACTGCAGAACAAGCAAAATGTATTTCAATTGGATCTAATGAGAAAGAGCTAATGGTGAAAAAATAGAAGCCTAAAATATAGTAAAATTTGATGTGTTCCTGACACATTTGATATATACTTATTTATAGAATAAGAATAGAGTTTGAAAAATTTTTGACTTGGAAAAGAGCAATACATTTTTACTAAATTGTATTTAAAAATGACTTTTCACTCTCTGTTTTGACCTCTTTTTCTGTATATTACACCTCAATCACACATACACATGGTTATTTTTTTCTTAACATTTTTATTTAGACACATTTATCAAGTCTCCTCTGTGTTTCCAATGGAGGTATTTCCTGGGTATGTCATATGCATGATAATTCCAATGCAAAAATAACTTCTCAATAGAGAATAACCCTGAGATACATATATATATGTATCTATATATATATGTATCTCAGAGTTTTATATATATATATTCATTTATAGGGTAACAATTTATTAGTAGATTTTATCCTATCTCTGGGTTCTCTGAATAAGTAATTAATTCAATATCACTTCAACAAAATTTTTAAATATCACCACAGAGACAAACTTATTATCTCTCTTATATGTTAATTTATTTTTATTTCTATTGATTTAAAATACAGAAATATTTCTTGAAAATTGAAAAAGTATATGATACCTACAGTATTATTCTACCTCATTGGATTTCCATAGTACTACATCATCCACCTCTGTTGTCCAATTTTCCCCAAGACTTAACAATATACAATTTTTATTCATCCATCTACTCAATGTACCCTGTACTACTACTTCAAATGGTTCTATCAAAAAATAGCAAATATATATGAATTTAAAACAGTACCAAATTTATTGAGGCCGGAGTGGTGGCATGGAGCAGTAAGACGTCTGCCTTGCCAGAGCTAACCTATGTCAGATCTACGTTCGACCCCCTGGCATCCCATATGGTTCTCGAAGCCAGGAGCGATTTCTGACTGCATAGCCAGGAGAAATCCCTGAGCATGAAACGGGTGTGCACCCCCCCCAAATTAACTTAAAAGTTTTTATGCCATAGTCTTACTAACACCTATTTTTGCTATGTGCTTATTGTAACATACAGGATTTCTCTTTTTGTGGGGGAGTGGGCACACCTGGTAAGGCTCAGAAATCGCTCCTGACTCTGGGGACCATCTGGGACTCTTGAGGGAATCAAACCACAATCCATCCTAGTCATCCCTTGCAAGGCAAACACCCTACTATTGTGCCACTGCTTCAGCCCCAGGATTTTTCTTTTTTTCTTTTTTTTTTATTATCTTTATTTAAAATTTTTTCCTAACTACTGAATAAAGCTACAAGTTTCTGAGCTCATAAATAGCTCATGACAGATTTGGGAGACCCTATCGGATGCCAGAGATGCCAGGGATTGAACCCGGATCTGTCTAGGCTTCTGCTGCTAGCAAAGCAAATGCCCTAGAGCTGTGCTATCTCTCCTGCCTCTGATGATTTTAATTAACCATTTTCCTCCATGTATTTAATGTTTCAAATAAATCATTCTTCTGTTATATTAGAAGATGTTATTTAAAGAACAACTTTATGTTTAAATTGAACTTCCTTAGAATCATATGTATTAATAATTATTAAATTAAATAATTTCTAATTTTTCTATTTATTTTCTACTTTATTCCTTTTACAAAAAATGCATTGAAGTTTAGCTAGATGCCTTGCATTATTCAATTTATTTATTTCCCCAAAAATGCATTGAATTTTAACTAGATGTCATTCAGTTTTTTTCCTTAAGATAGATAATAAAAATAAAAATTCATTAATCTTTTAATACAAAGTTTATACAGAAGTAAGTTAGACAATAAGAAGTATTTAAACATTTATTTTGAAATATAAATGTAATGCAACATGTGAATTTGCTATTAAATTTGGAGCCACAAGAATAACACAGCAGGTATGGTGCTATACTTGAATATACCCAACCCTAGGTATTCCTATAATATGACCAAGCACCATACCTAGTGTGTGTAAGGGTTTCAGTTAAATGTACTAGCATATAACTAGATGTGTAAGCCATAGTTAGCATTACAAGTGTGACCATAACACCGAATGGGAAAATAAAATGCATATACAAAGAAAATGCATATTTTTTTTAAAAAAACAAAAAGGTCTAAACATGACCATATTCATTCAGGATAGATCTTAGGGAAGGGATCTGAGAAGTAAATGCAGGAGAACAAGTGATTTTATTACATTTAGGATGTGTCTAAAAGTTAGAAGGAAGGGATGGATGTAAAGAAGAAAGGTTGGAAAGAAAAAAGAAAGGAAAGAAGGGAGGGAGGAAGGAAGAAAGGAAGGAAGGAGAAAAGAAAAATAATGAATGTTGTTAAAATATTAAGATTTGTTGAACTAGGTGATTTGCCAGATGACTAGTACTTCTCATCTATTTACCACCTATTTATATTAGCTTCATTGTTCCTTTGTCTTTCTCTAATAATGATATCATTAACACACTAATAAAGTAGAAAACCAGAGGCTAAAATATATAAACAACTCCTTTCAAGTACTTTGTTGTGAAACCGAATGATTTCTAGACACAGAAGATCAGATGTGGAATATAGAGTAGTAAAGGACTTTTATGTGAAGTACTCACTAAATGCTTTAAACTGGGCATTTATTTGCAGAGAAAATATCCACCCTTGTCTCCTATAAACTGCTATTTTCTTATGATCTACATAACTATGAAAAGAAAATTAAAATTTTAATCTATGGATATGTCAGTATAAGCAACCACACAGAAGAGACTGTTGATAAGAAAGTGATTGGATATAACCATCATGGATAACTACATAAAATTAGGACTATTTTCTAATTAAAGCAAAATACATGGGGTTGAAGCCATAACTCAATAGTAGGGTGTTTGCCTTGCACGCAGCCAACACAGGACAGACCTTGGTTTGATTCTAGGCATCACATATGGTCCTCCGAGTCTGCCAGGAGCAATTTCTGAGCATAGAGTCAGGAGTAACCTCTGAGCGCCACCAGGTGTGCCCCCCCCCCAAAAAAAAATAGGGGGCCAGAGAGATAGCATGGAGCTAAGGCATTTGCCTTGTGTGCTGAAGGACGGTGGTTCAAATCTGGCATCCCATATGGTCTCCCGAGCCTGCCGGGGGCGATTTCTGATCGTAGAGCCAGGAGTTGCCCCTGAGCGCTGCCAGGTGTGATCCAAAAACACAAACAAAAAAACAAAAAAATAGAAGAAGTAAAAACATATATAGTCATTTTAGATTGTTGAAAGTCAAAAATAGCAGGATGAGACATTTTTATAATATTTCTTGTCACTTAGTCTGAAAAGAAAGATCTTACTTTGTTTTTGTTATCTCTTTCCTAAATGCATACATATGAAGTGAAATACAATTTAATAACAGCTGTGACAACCTTCATGTCAAATATATAACATTTCTTATTACTAATATTTAGTATAAAATCATAAACATGTAAATATTAAGCAAATTAATATGGTTATTGAGATGTGAGTTTTATAATTTATCTTTTGATCAAAATATTTTTATGCTTTGGTTGCCTTTTGAATAAATTATTTGCGGGAAATTTTTCCCTTCCTATGCATACATAATTCAGTCTTTAAGCAAATCTACTCCCAGACTGTTTTTTAGAAGATAGGAACAGAAATCTATGAATCCTATAGAGTCTGTGTTGTATTAGTACTCCATAATCTGGTACAAATATTGGAGTTGTTCAAAAATGAACTGGAAAAATGGTAACATTCTTAGCTGAAATATAAATGTTATAAGTACATTGCAATTATTATCTTATTTATTTGCTGCAGCCATCTTGTGTCTCAGCGTCTTTAGTGGGGAGCAAATCCTTCATGAGAGAAAAGCGGGAGCACGAAATATGAAATATGAAATATGAAATAATGAAACCACACACCGAGTATGTGGGGTCAATACATCTTCGGGCAGGAGTGAGACAAGTTTAATTTTTTGAGCAGGGGAATTAAAAGGGGTAAAATTAGCCATAGATGAAGAATAATTATAATCACAAAGCAAAGTACAACAGTAACAATACCTAAGCTCTGGGTGTGAATGTAAAAATTCTAAATTACAAAGGAGAAGGTTACAACTCAAGGCAGTTCTTTGCAAGCTTACTTTAAATGCAAAATTAGGATTAGGAGGGAATAGAAAATATCTAGGAATTTGATCTTTACTGGGCTGGACTCCATTGTTTTAGAGGTTAAGTAAAGAAAGGAGCTAAATCCCCTAAAATGTGTTTCCCTATTTCTAAAGGAGAGTCAATAGTCAATAGCCAGGGTCTGCATTCTGGTTATTCCCTTGATTACCAGAAAATGCAGCTGCAAGGACATATTTGAAAAAGAAAAAAATATTGTCTTTGCTTTTAGGGCTGAGAATTATGCAGAAAAGGGTTGTCATACTAATCTTTGGTGCTGGAATTTCTGAGCCAAATTATTTGATAGAAGCCACAATTTTGCCTGAGATTTACAAAGGAGAGCTAGCCAAATAATGACCAAAAATATAATGTCAAGCATCTCTTCAGGAATTCCTCAACCATCCATGCAGGGGAAAAAGGCATCCACAGCGGGCCTTTTGAGGAAGCCCATGGGGGTTATTTCAGTTCTCCCCACCAGGAAAATCTGAGGATACATCTGGTAGGCTGAGCTCCCCTAAAATTTTATATGTTGTGGCATTTATTCATTGCAAATTATTTGGTATTATTCTATGTACAAATAATATATAAATTAACAGCAGAGGCATAACTCATCAAAATAAATTTCCAAAATGGCACAACTTGCTATATTTTGATTTGGGATTTGAACCTTTGTCTTTCTGATTAAACAATAAAGGAAAAGAAGAGTGTCTGAGGCAATAGCACAGTGGTAGGACATTTGCATTTTACCCAGACAACTTGGGGTGAACCCGGGTTTGATCCCTGGCATCCTATATGGCACACTGTGCCTACAGGAGCGATTTCTGAGTGCAGAGCCAGAAGTAACCCCTCAGCAGTGTCGAATGTGGCCCAAACACTCTCCCTCTCCCCCCCAAAAAAAGAAAACAAAATATAATTATGCTACTTGCTATCCCATTTTATTTTCTGAATCAAAATTAATCAAGAAAAACAACCCCATGTTCTTTATATATAATTAAATAAATATTGCAACTGATTTCCAATCACCATAATAACAATGAGAGACGAAGTTAAATGCAAGAAAATGCTGATAAAATTGATAATTCGGCAAAGAAAATTATATCATACTATCTATCATAAATGAAATGTTTTCACGTTCCCCCTTACAATTGATTTTCTGTATTTCTTAAATTAGTAGCCCTTATTCTGTAAGGCTTAATACAATCACTATCAAATGGCCTAATTAGACTTAACAATCTAACCAAGCCTAAAAGTTAGACTTAGCAGTCCTCAGTAGACCATCAAGAAAATTGTGACATTTTCAAAATTAGAGGAAATTTATAAAAAGAACAAACTCAAAGAAATTTCTCAAAGAACGGGTTTAAGGGTGAATTCTTTTAGACAAGCAATTGTAGTGAAAAAAATTGAATTTATTTATTTTTCAATTTCAACGTTTCTATGAATTTGATATGGTGTCCCATTAAGTTATTCTAATTTTTATGATTTGGTAGCACAGGCATAATCATAGTATCACTAAAAGGAATATATTGCCACAGAGATTTAACTTCCTCACAAAAATATTACAAAGCACTCTCAAAGCATAATTGTCTCATGAAATTGCTTTACATGTAACAGAAGATAACTTCTCTACTTAGACAATAAGTAATGTCTGTACTGAGAAATCAGAAGTTTTAAAACAAAAAAGTAAATATAAGCAATTAGGTATAGATTCATATTTTTACAAAAATTACTCAGAACCTTGCATAAAAAAATTTCATTAGAAATAACATTCCAGCTATGTACGAATAATTCAATTATAAATACCTGGAGATAAAAAATAAATTGCGATCATAGAAAAAAATAATCACAAAAATATAATCAAGAGTGCACTACTGCTAATAAAACAGCCCTAGGTGAATTCTAGAAGTCAGTCATTATAAGTCAGAGCTGAAGACAGGATCTGAAAAAGAGGGAACAGTGGATAATTCTTTTTATCTGAAAATAAGCACATAACCCATTCTTTATAGCACCTAGCAAAGTGGACCTAGTATTGATAATAAATCCAATACATAGTAATGATGCTCATGACAGTGAAACTTTTAAGTGAAAAGTGAATGTGTCAGGATCAAAAATATTATCTTTAATAACTGTAATCTTCTGGGATTAGACAGCAATACTCAAAATGTATGCATTTGCAGCCTGAGGACTTCGTATTGATTATGCTTTTTAATCTTATGTGGCCCATTTTCTTTGGAGTACTCTATCTATGCTTAAACATTAGACTCTGGAGTGTTGTAAAAGTTGTGAAGGGTTTCCTTTATCTGACTGGGGAAAAATAAAACTGCTCCTCTTATTTTTGTAGGCTTTAGATTTTACTGCTTATTTGATAGTTTGAACCAGTTGTTGGCATAAATATACATATATAGTTTTTCCATGATCATAGTCATTCTATACTGTTTTAAGACACCTGTATAGTGATATAACTTTCTGATAAAATTTTCTTAGTAATTATATTTGATTATGAGAATGTAAATCAATAAATTTGGCAGGCAGATAACAAAAAAGGGCAATAAAATTGAAAAAAAAAATGGAACATGGTGACAGTACAGATAGTAGAATCTTGCAAGTGAATGAGCTGAGTTCAATCTTAAGCACCACATACGATCTTATTGAGCTGCACTAGGCATGACCCCTGAGCTCAGGATCAGATGTAAACCTTGAGCACCACTGAATGTGGTCCCAAAACAAACCAAAGAAATTGCAAAATATATTATAAAACTATGGCAGATACAGACTATCTCTCCAGACACCATATTAATATTATTTTACAGAAAAATGTGTCTTCTGAAATGTTTGCTTTGTTTTGTTTTTACTTTAGGTCCACAGTCAGCACTGATCACTGCTGACTCTGCACTCAGGTTCACTCTGGCAGTTTGGGGGAGCATATCTAGTGCTGGGCAATTAATGTAGGTTGGTCTCGTGCCTTGCAGGAACCATATCTACTGAACTCTCCATGCTCTATACTTTATTATGGCAACTCAATATAGCTAAGATGATCCCATGCATTAATTTTTATAATTTAAAACAAAATGAACTCTTAAAACATTTAATTTGTTGCCAAAGACCATCTTAACTGAGTTCATTTGCTGGTGGATGCTCAATCTCTGTCAATTTCCATAAAAACTTCTAACTTTCCTTTTTCTTCTTTTTTCTTTTTTTTGTTTTTGGGTCACACCCGGTGATGCTTAGGAGTTACTCATGACTGCACACACCCGGTGACGCTTGGGAGTTACTGATGACTGCACTTAGAAAGAAGTTGCTCCTGGCAGGCTCGGGAGACCATATGTGATGCAGAAAATTAAACCCAAGTCCATCCTGGGTGGGCTGCCTGCAAGGCAAGCACCCTACTCCTGTGCTATCTCCCTGGCCCTAAAACTTCTAACCATCTTGTAGGCGAGAGATAATACAGTGAGTTGAATTGCATGCTAACTACTCAGGTTAACTCATTAGCACCCCATATTATCCCTTAAGATGAAATGAGGGATCCATGAGTGCAGAGCCAGAAGTAAGCTCAGAACACAGCAGGGTGTTACCTGCCATCACCCCAATGCATGACAAAACAAAACAAATATAAAAATACTTTCATCCCACTCTGTGAACAATTTCTGAAGTATTTGGTTTCTGAAGGAAAAATAAGAGGTTTGAGATCTCAAAGATTTTTAGCATATCATAAACTATAGTAGCATTCGGACCTAGAAAATTTAATTTTAATTTTTTATTGTTTTTTTTGGGGGGGTCACATCTGGTGGCTTTCAGGGGTTACTCCTGGCTCTGCGTTCAGAAGTTGCTACTGGCAAGCTCAGGGGAACATCTGGGGTGCCAGAATCGAACCGAGGTCCATCCTGTATAGGCGGCGTGCAAGGCAAAGACCTTACCTCTGTGCTATCGCTTCAGCCCTTAATTTTGCTTTCTTACAAAATTAAATGACTGACATCAGAAAAATAGTTTGTTTTATGTTTTCAGCCAACAAAAAGAAAAGGCACATGTCTAAAAAAGTTAGATCAATTTGAGAACTGAATATTTATCCTGACAATCTGAACTATAAATGTGTGCCTATTACTTTGAATACGTACCTCTATCTCTCAATATCATTGCATTTCAAATATGTCATTCATTTAATTTCAAATTTACAGATCAATGGAATGAAGGTAAAAATCATATCCTATATTAAGTAAGAAATTATAGACACTGGGCAAATTTCTTTATTTAGTGTTAAGAAGATATATGGTACTTTTACTAAAGTTAAATGATGATCCATTAATAGCAGATGACAACGAGACAAAAAATTGTTGGAAGGAGAGAAAGGAATGGATAGCCTCCTATAAAACATTCACAAAAATGATCTGTTTGTGAGTACATGAGTCTGATTTAGATGTATGTTCATTATGAACCTTTCAAAGAGGTATTATATTAAAATGCTTTGCCTGAGTGCAAGTCACCTATTAATATTAGAATAACGATGTATTTTAAAATTGATGAAAACATCATTATTTATATTAGGCAAAATGAAGGCTCATTAAGCAATAACAAATAACTTCTCTATCAGAAGTCACACAACAGTGTAATTGTAATAATATTTGTGAGTATTGAAAAATATGTTTACTTTAATTAGAAGGTCAAATACTACATGTACTGAAATAAAATTGATTTGAAACATGACCTAATGAATGTAAGAGAGTAGGTGACATGTTTTATTTCATCAAAATAAACCAAAGATACAAAAATAATGCAAAATTATAGTTGTAGAGCCTATCAAACATGCACTCGAATCACTGTTATTAAGCAATATTTTTAATAAAGTATTTTAAAACATTGTTTTTAAGACATTGTTAGTGTTGTGTATGTAAATATTTTAGGGGATTATTATGTTACCTGACTCTAACCTGATTGGTGATTGTGCCCTACCATAGGGTGTGACCTGGCATTCTGCCCCCACTCTAGGGTGGTACCTGATTCTGCTTCCACCATTGGTTGGTATCTGATTCTGGGGGATAAAAACAAGGGTCTGTGGAAGGCGGGGGGCTTTTGGCTGGAACTGAGGCTGAGTCTTTGGACTTCAGACTTGTCCACCGAATAAAGCTAATATTTCCACAAGCCTGACTGTCTGCGAGCTGTTTACCCGCCGTTTCACCTCAGAACCGTCGGTTAGACAGGGTGGCAGATGCGTGCTCCGAGCTGGAGGGGAAAGACCTCATCCTCCATCCCTCCATCACTTCTTCAGGGGCTGACTTGCAACAGTTAGCATATTTTGGATCTGTTTAATTATTTTATTTTTATTAAATTTTATGTTATAAGAATAAAGAGGATGTTTTGTATTGTAGTTTTATTTATAAATAATATATTTCACTTGTTCAAACAAGACTAACTCATAGACACACTTTTCTTGTAGAAAATGTAAAATAAACTGCAATATAATGTCTGGCAGCAGGAAGATGGCCATCTCCAGAGAAGAGTGCAGGTCAAACCCCTGCCCTGTCAAAGACAGGCTTGCTGCTTCCATCACCCTTCTGATGGTCTTGTCTCATGCCTCTATAATTCCTCAGGGACACCAATCTGATCAAACTTCAGGTATATATAGTCTACTTGAGCTAATATCATAAGACTTTTTGAAGAGTGTGCAGGAACACTCTACCTGTATCTTCCTTTTCTCTGAGAAGCATGGCAGCTATCCCCATGGCCCTATATACTGTAACTAAGCTTCAGTATTAGTAATAACACTTTGGATTTCTGGACAACTTTATTTGTTTGATGCTGACATCCTTATCGAAATACACAGATTTAATAGAATGAAAAACAAGAGTTTACTAATCCTTATGCTATTACGTTAATGATTTTATTGAGTTATAATAATTTCCACAAATGTGCTTGCTTTTGTATTTTTCCTTATTTCTTTTATTTTAAATATTTTATTCTTTTCCGTTTACCTTTTTATCTTTTTAATTTTCAAATTTTAAAAAAATTGCTTTCTTTTATCTGGAAATAAATGTATTATGGTTAACTATATCAATTATGTGATGCATTTTCTTTAAAGTAAAAAAATAAAACAAAATAAAGCATTTTTTATTCTACAGGAACTAAATTTCTTATTAAAACAAAATTAAATATTTATTTGATAATTAGTAGAAGATTTAACAAGTTAAAATTAAATTTTATTTTATAATGTGTATAGAATATTTTTGAAATATTACTATAGACAAGAAATTCACTATGAATATTGTTTGAATTATAATGACACATTAAAGGTTGATAGTTTGCACAAAGTAGTTCAATAGATTTGCTGTGTATACTTTCTACAGATCATATTTTCAGATGTCACCTAGAAATAGGTGAACTGTACAAAACAAGGAATAAAACCCATTATTATCTACATAAAATTTCATCAAGTGAATGATCTATTCCTGTCATTATGGATATATAATCATTTACATGCTAGACTCAGTAATATAAAAGTTAAAAATTAGTATGTTTGGCGCTGGAGCAGTGGTGCCAATGGTAGGGTGTCTGCTTTGCACACGCTAACCTAGGGCAGACAGTGGTTTGATCCCCTGGTATCCCATATGGTCCCAAAAGCCAGGAGCGTTTTCTGAGTGCATAGCAAGGATTAACCTCTGAACGTCAACTGTTGTGGTCCAAAAACAAACAACCAAACAAACAAACAAATCAGTATGTTTGGGGCCTAAGTGGTGACTCAGCAGTAGGGTGTTTGGTCTACATGCAGCTGACCTAGAACAGACCATGGTTTGATCCCCCAGAGTCCCATAAGGTCCCTAGGGCCAAGAGCGATTTCTGAGAGCAGAGCCAGAAGTAACCCCTGACCCAAGTGTGGCCAAAAAACCCAAAACAAAACAAAACAAAACAAACAAAAAAATAAAATCAGTATGTTTGGTTGAGTTTAATGATTTTCCTTAAGCATGCCTTGCAAAAAGGATATGTATATTTTTAAAGATTTTTATCTGAGCAAATTATTTGTATACAAAACAAGTCTTGTTTCTTAGAGATGGAGAATTTGAGATTATAGAATTTAAGACGGTCAATTATTTTATCAGTATTAAATTTTAAAGTGATATATTATTGTCTGCAATTATTAGTTTATAGTAAAGCAATATTGCCTTCTAATATTTCTGTGATCAGATTAGTCTGTTTGCAATTTATACATTAATAGTTATAAATAGTAAATTGGTTGTTCTGGGATAAAAATGGTTTATAACTTTTTGGTCATTCATTTCACTTGTCTTTCCTTCATAATTTCGAATAAAAGCTTCTTGTTTATTATTTAAATATCCAATTTAAATTGTAGAATAAAATAACTAGATATGATAAATGAACTGACAATGACAAAATGACTTTAATACTGTAGTTTGCCTTAATTTAAAACTATTTAACTTATGCAATAAATGTATCTCATGCATAAAACCTTATTTGTTTGAAGTAATTTATATCATAGGCCACATGTATCTTGCTTTATAAATTAGAATAACTATCTTTTTTAATATTTGTTCACCATTTTAGTATTTTGTTAAATTTTCCTATTTTGGAAATATAAAATACCCTTGATTACAAATATAATTTTATCAAATAAGTATTACAAGAATAAATCAAAGTCAATTCACAGAATGGATGATAGTAACCACTAAAAACCAGAAAGAAATATACATACAATAAATGAAAACATATCTTCAGAAAATAAAAACCTACAAAGTTCTTAATAAACCTCTTCATTTTCCAAAACATTATTTTTCTAATCCAATCTATAAAAATATGTCCTTTATTGCCTAATATAGAGAATACATATTAATTATCATGTTAATATGTGTCTTAATTTGTAAATATAAATTATATTTTATTTATAAATCATATTGGGAATGAACTAGAAACCATGAAGATAACATACTGGTACTACTGTAAACATTAATACTTTTTAATATAAAAATATTAAGCATGGTGGAAAGTCTTTGACAATATGAAGCTTGTGGAGATACAATAACTTTTCATGCCAGAGCATTATTATCAATATTAATCGTATTTTATTTATTTATTTATTTTTGGTTTTTGGGTCACACCCGGCGGTGCTCAGGGGTTACTCCTGGCTCTCTGCTCAGAAATAGCTCCTGGCAGGCACGGGGGACCATATGGGACACTGGGATTCGAACCAACCACCTTTGGTCCTGGATCGGCTGCTTGCAAGGCAAACTCCGCTGTGCTATCACTCCGGGCCCATTAATCATATTTTAATCATGTTATGATAACTACAATAAGTTTAAACTGCATATATTTATAAACATATTCATTAGATTGTTAATATTTTTATGTTCATGAAAGCTCAGTTAATTGATTGTAATCATTTGAACAGTGTCAAAATAAAATTTAGTCATTAAAAATAAGCATAAAAATATTAGATTGGCTGCTAATAGGAATTCCTTTTATTACAAATAACACCTGAAATCTTTATACCACATTTATATCAATAAATCTGAAAGGGACCACAGATTTCATTGAAACCATATCTCCACTATTTATTAATATTTGGAGGGCACACCCTGTGACGCTAAGGGATTACTCCTGGCTATGCACTCAGAAATTGCTCCTGGCTTGGGAGACTATCTGGGATGCCAGGGAACTCAAACCATGGTCTGTCCTGGGTCAGCGGCAAGCAAGGTAAACGCCCTACTGCTGTGCCACCACTCCAGCCCTGATATATTTATATTTTTAAAAGGTAACCTAAATATGTGAAAAAAAATCCAGAGTGAGGAAGAAGACATGATAAATATGTAGGATAAGTAGTCACAGACTCAAAATGTGAAGGAAAATTAGAATATACTCTAATAATTGTAATTAAAATTTCAGAGGGTTGAGATTGGAACAATAGTATAGTTGGTAGGGCATAGGCTCCGCATATGATCTCTCAATCTCCACCAGGATCCTTTAGCAAAGAGCTAGGGCTAAGCCTTGATCACTACATGGTGTGGTTCCAAAACAAACAAACAAAAAAATCGTAGGGATTCAACTGTCTCCAGTTAGCTAAATTAATAGCACATTTGCATAAAAGTGGACAAAAAAGAGCATTTTTGAATACTGAATTATACTAGTAAATTAAAATGTACTAATTGGATCAATAAGGCCAGCTCATAGACCAAACAATATTTTTCAAATAAAATTATAAATCTATAAACTATGATCATTTCAGAGGCACAGCTTTGATGCTGTGAGGAACCTTGGAAATTTATAAAAATTTGGTTCACAGATGTTACTGAGGTAATAAATTTTAACCTGTCTGAGTGAAGATTCCTCATTGATCTCATAGAATTTAGTAGAAATTCCAGAATGGCCTTAATTTAGTGTTCTACACAATTACACATTGGAAGGAGGCATTTGAGGTTTGGCAAATGAAGATAATAATAATTATTTGTATTTATTTTAATTAAAACACTATGATTTTTAAAGTCATTTATAATACAGTTCTTTTAGATATATAATGTTTAACACCAATCCCACCACCAGTGTGACCTAGGTTAAATTTATTTGGTTTGAATGTTAAAATGTTTAACATTTTAGTTTAAAATGTTATATAATTTTAAAAAATGATATCTTACAGAATATTTTAGCAAACTCTCTAGCATACAAATAAGTAAAAAATAAGTAGCTATAATGACAAATTAATTAAAAATTAAACTGCATTTCCAAATTTACTATGTCAATAAGAGTTTAGAGAAATAAATAAGAAAACAAAAATCTTAGACATAAGTTTCAGAGGAAGAATTGAACCTTAATGTGACCTCATCAAAACAATAGTAATTTCTTCTGTATCTGAAAGAAAAGCTAAGATCGATTCTGTATATCTTACTATTTTACAAATTTGAGATAAGTTTCTTCCAAAATATAAAAACAATAAATATTTGAGATTGGAATAACCACAACGTTGAGGACATTTTCCATTGCTAGTAAACCCTTTAATAGAAGTATGACCAAAGAATCAACAAAGACAATAGACAGGAAGTATTATTGAGTTACCTGGATAGATGTTAAAAGTGAAGTGTTTGGATTATGTGCAGTCTTATTAGAATCCTTCTAGGAATTAAAAGGAGGATAAAACTTTTCTCCCCCAAATTAAATTAAACTAAGAAACTTTTGTGGTCTGGAATGTTAGTATAGCATATAGGGTGTTTGTCATACAAGCTGCCAACCCAGGTTGATGCCCTTCACCACCTATGGTTCTTTGAGCCTGCTTGAATACTTTAAGTTCCAAATATTGCCTGGTGTGGCCGAATGACATTCACATTCAAGAATTTTATCAAAAGTAAAGGAAAATAAGGAAACAACATCCCCCCAATAAAGTTATTCCAGCTATTTTTTCCCAAAAAAAAATCATTATTTTCCAATCTCTCTCAAAAGTGCTATCAGTCCATAGTTTCCTGGGTCAGCACAAGAAATAATCAGCATAATATTTCTGTTTTGTCCTCCAAGTTTTCAAGGAGTGAACTTTGAGCTCAAAGTGCAGAGCCAGGTCCAAGTCCTCAGCACTGCTGGGTATGACTCAAAAATAAAACCAACTTTAGATAATTTGTTATTGTTTTCAATGATTAAGAAAGTCTCCTTTCTTAAAAGGCCAGCAATAGACCTAAGAAACAGACTAAGTCTTAGTTTTATTTAAGGTTTTGAAACTCAAAAATGATGCGTGAGAAATTTTAGTGCTAAGAACATTCTCAGCAGGGACTAAAATTTTGCAATCATAACATAGAATGGACAAATATCAAAGGATTCCAAAACTTAGTGTAAATAAGCACAATTTTTTTCCATACCCCTATTTCCAAAATTTTAGAATTGTTCCAAGAACAAGTTTTTTTTTCCTAAAAAATTATAAACATTTCTTTGGTTTTGGGGGTCACACTTGGCAGCACTCAGGGGTTACTCCTGACTCTATATGCTCAGAAATCGCTCCTGGCAGGCTCAGGGAACCATATGGGATGCCGGGATTCGCATCACCATCCTTCTGTATGCAAGGCAAATGCCTTACCTCCATGCTATCTCTCCGGCCTCAAAATTATAAACATTTCTAACTCATTTATGATGAAAAACAATAATAGGCTGATTATCGTGTGTCCATTTTAGTTGTTCATTCAAAATGCCTTTGCCAAAAAATAGTTCAATCCATAACTTGTATTTCAAGTGTATTCATAATTTTGACATTATTTGAAGTCATATCTGATTTCATTTTCAACTAATATTATTTTATCTTAAAGTACTTTGATTTTTTCCCTTCAATGGTTTTTCATTTTGAATTATTTGCAGAAAGAATAAGGTTTTTTAGATATCCAGAAAAATCATCTTTAATCCTGTTTGCAATGCCTTTTATAAGTAGGAAGTAGCAATTCAGGAATGATTTCAAGGTAAAGGGGGAAAAATCAAGGATTTATTTTATATGTAGAATTATGGATTAAGTTTCTTTCATAATTATCATTTCAGGTTGTTCAGAACAGATGAAGCATATTCTTTCAATATAGTGTTAAATTATTGTATGTCATAATTCTTATTTTTTTGTAATCTATTATTAATACTTCATTTAATCTGACATAAAAGAAAAAATTAAAGGCTAATATGTACTTTGCAAAGGATCACTTAGGTAATGTAAAAGACCTCAGATAATTTTGTTGAATAAAATAAACTGTTGAGCAACAGTTTAAGGAAAGACAACTATAAAATAGTAATAAAATAATAATGAAAATAACATAATGATAAAATAATATATAAATAATAATAAATAATATAATAAAATAAAAATAATAAGTATAAAGTAATAAAAATAATATTTACATACATTAAATTAAACAATTAGAGAATGAAGATGTGGGGTAAAGTTAGATAGGCATGAAGAGTTGATAAAAAAAAACTGACCTGAAAAATCTTTAGCACTTGAAATTTAGAAATTCAAAAGTTGAACTTACTAAAACAAAACAAAATTTTTAGTCATTATTCTAGAGACAGTCTTTTCCAATGACATTACAGGCACATTGATATTCTATGGATGAGAACTCACAAATTATAAAGGCATTTGATAAATTGCCAAGCTCTTCTCAAATATTGAACTTTGTCTCTGAACAAGAATCAAGAGTATTTACAGATAAACAAACTATCCAGCAAAATAGTAGTGATAATACCTGACATGAACTGATAATTTACAAAATTACAAAGAATCAGAAATACGTTCCATTCTGTCTAGAAACGTAAATGTATAAACAAAATTTATATACAAAAACAAAATTTGTATTTAACATATAATAGAATTAAAAAAGAAATTTAATTTTATTGCAATACATTAAAATATTCATGACAATTGAACAGTGAAAATTTATGTTATAAATTATAAACAGAAGATATACAAAAAGGATAAAATTTCAATTGCTAGCAATGTACATTAAAACCTATGACATAAAACTTTGATCAATATAATTAGACATTGTGGAAAAATTAGCACAGTTTTTCCAAAACAAATACACAAAGAAAAATTTTAATAGAATATTAATGAATTTTGGATAATTGAAAGAAAACTAATATTTTTTGGACTAACCAAAGCTATAAAGAGATAGAGAAACCCTACAAAATAATTACAATAATACAATTTTACTCAAATTTGTGAAAATTGTAGATTCACATTTCCAAAAAGTTCACAAAATTTGAGTTTTAGGAGCCAGAGAAATAGCGGTAAAGGCGGCTTTTGCACGTAGTTGACCTGGGAGTAACCCAGGTTTAATTCTTGCCTTTCATATAGTTCCCCGAGCCTACCAGGAGCAGTTTCTATGCGCAGCAGGAGTAAACCCTGAGCTATGTGGGGTGTGGCCCAATAACCTAAAAATTAAAAAAATAATAATAAAACTTGAGTTTTAAAATATAAAATGGAAAATTCTAATAAAGTTGTTCAAAAACTAATCATAATAAGAAAGCTTTAAAGGAGACAAAAAAAAACTTTGGCATTTTCGGGGTAAGATCTCCATGTTTTTTATACCAAAGGTGATTATTTGAATTTCTTTTATATTTTTTTGTGCCTATACACATCCATGTGTGTGTGTATGTGTGTGTGTGTGTGTGTGTGTGTTTGTGTGTATGTGTTTGTATTTCCCATCTCTGGAGAAAAAAAATCGCAGCATACTAAACCTTCAGCTATTGCATTAATGACTTTATAGGTGACACAATAAATTTCACAAATATAACTGCTTTCTTCCATTTTTTTAATTCTCTGCTCTCTTTCTATTTCTTAATGGCTTTGATTTCTGTCATCCTGAAACAAATATATTATCATCAGTTATGTCAACAATGTGATACATTTTCTTTAAATAAATAGTTTAAAAGTGATTTAAAAAAGAAGACAAAAAATAGACACAGATACACATAAAGTACCAGGAATAAGAACTATTTAATATAAATAAAAAACTGAACTTAAAGTATGAAATCAAATTAGAATAATACTGTTTAGTGAAGGCATTTAGTTAATGAAAGAGTAAAACTATCAACAGAATTCTATATCTGGCAAAAACATTTTACAGAACTGCAAAGAAAAAAATTAAATAACAAAGTCATATCCTAAAACTTGCACTGCAAGAATGTTAAGGAAACCTATCAAGAAGATGTGCCTTCATCAAGTGAAAATAAGTGAAAAAAATAAAAGAACTAATATAAAGGTGGTAAGAGATACAGTCGATAATTTGGCACGTACATAGGTAGCTATGTAGTAGATTTTAGATTTATAATAAATTTATATTAACTTATGTTAGTCTTAATAGAGATGTTTCAGAGATTGCTGAAATAGAGATTGCTGTAGATGCAATATATTGATAACCCGTTAAAGGGTAAATCATAATTTAATGTTTAATTGTAAGAAAAATTAAATTCTGACAAGAACAGAGCAAATTCTATAATTCAGAATAAAAATTTTATTGATGAATATGAAAGAGATGGAGTGAATGATATATTTGTAAATAAGAGGGAGCTTGTACATTCATAGGATGGCTTTCATGTGCACACATATTAAAGATTAACATACAATCGATAAATTTTGGACATGTCATGTCACCTAAGTAGCTATCAATCTGTTTCCCATTTGTTCTGCTTTACACATTTTGAAGGATTTTCTAAGTCAAAATGTCTGATACTTAAGCTCATGCTGTGTGTTCTTTATTAGCTGAACTTTGGAATAACAGACAGCAAAGGAGCTGAAGTCATGTACTTCTAGCCAGTCCTTAAATCATAGAGGCATAAAATACTTCAGAGATCAGAGCAGTTCAAACTACAAATGGTAGTAACTCACCAAGACTGGTTTTTAATTACCTCAAAAATTTTGAATCGACACTGAATGCTATCACAAGCAAAATGAATATACATTAATCACAGAAAATTTTAGTCACATGTCACTTTTCATCCTAGCAAAGTTCACAACCTCTGGAACTGTTTTTCATCACACTTAACCTGAGGAAACAGGATAGCTTTGAAAAGATTGGGAGTTTAGCATTTCAGTTAGACAGGTACACATAATTAAAAGAAAGCAAGTACATTCTCTTATTGGAGGTAATTTCTCAAATTGGTGTATTGGTGATATGGCAGTAAAAAACTCATGGTAAACTCATTAATATTCAGGTATAAAGATGCCTTAAGAAAATTTTAAAAAGCAACTAATAAGAACCACACTTTAGAAAAATTTATTTACATAATAGAGTTTTTTTAATGTTTCTTTCTGCGGGGTCCTGCAAGCCCCCCGGAGGGGCCCGGCCAGCGGGAATCGGCTGGGAGGCTCTCGGACGACCGCACCTTTATTTAGCTGTGCTAGAAGGACAACCACACCTGTAAAAATCTGAGAGAGGTTAGTAATAATGACCTCAGGCGATAAAACGGGTCTAAGGTACCTTTATTAGGCTCCAACATCTCTTATATAGAGAAGGAGAAGGGGGCAGGCAAAATACGGTGTCAAGCATACATTTTGGCACAAAAGCCATGAGACAAAGGCAGTAAATCGTCTTCCAGAAGGGAGGGAGAAGCAGTGACAATTTTACAATCATTCCTAAGTCAGCAGCTTTCAAGGAATTGCCCTATGACCCTAAAGTAGGGTCTGTAGCCCACTTTCCGGAACTCTCAGCAGTTTATGGTGGGGCAAGCTTTGTTGCATAGCCATTAACTCCGGAATGAAGTTAAAGGGAGTAGCCTATATCTGGGAATGGTACCGGGTTGTTTGCTTTCTCTCCGGGCTTCAAAGAGAATTATATCCTGCAGCTGCAAATACCTTTCTGTTAGCTCAAGGGCTTACAGCAAAAACTGCACGTAGGCAGCTTTTAGGTGAAAAAGCTGGGTTAAGACAGAAGACAGAAAAATTGATCTCTGACAGGATACTGTCTCCAACATCTTTCTACTGAATAAGTGGCTATGAAAGACCTTTGTATGTGACTTTGAAATAAAAAAATGCTAAACACATTTGATGATTATAAGATATTTAACCAACAAGAGATTTTAACCAATTCTATTCATAATAAATTATCTCTAGAATAATAATTTGCAGGTTTTATTTTACCTTTTATCATTCTTATTAAAATTTACTTTCAAAGAATGGTTTAATGGCTTAAAATTATTAATGGGGCTGGAGAATTGGTAAGGCATTTGCTTTGCATGCTACTTACAATTGGTCATTCGCAGAATACCATATGATCTCCCAAACCCCTACTAAAAGTGATCTCTGAGTTTTTCCAGGCAAGACCTATCTATCTATCTATCTATCTATCTATCTATCTATCTATCTATCTATCTATCTATCTATCTATCTATCTATCTATCTATCTATCTATCTATCTATCTATCTAATCTATCATCTATCTATCTCTATCTATCTATCTATCTATCTATCTATCTATCTATCTATCTATCTATCAAGACCTATCTATATATAAATGGTGGAAATTACAGTATTACATTAAATTTGAAAATAAAACAGAGAATTGACCAATCATTTATTCTAAAATTTAAAGAAATTTTACTCTGATGTAGTTTTAGAGCTAGTCCTAGTATTGACTCAGTGTCTATTTTCAAATATATATAATATAATTAGAGAAAGATAATTTTGAATAATTCTAATTGATATATTCAGCTAAGTGCTCAGACCGATGACATATCTCTTTTAATTTTTATCAAATTATTTTAAATTCTGTATTAATTTTTTAATTAATTTAAGTTATGGTAATTAATTAATATTTGTTTCTTGAAGTAATGAAGACTAGGTACTGTTTATTTGTCCTCATACACCAACTGCAACTTTTTCTTGTCTCCTATCATGTTGAATAATTTGATTATTGTTTAAAATGGTAGGATCTGTCAGTCATTCTATATTTTTACATAATTTCAAAAAATTTTGAGAAAAAAACACCTTTAAGGCCTTCAATGAGAATTCTTCCATACATATTTATTTAACTCTCTCTATTGGTTATGTTCAAGGTACATTAGGTAAACACCAATTATCTCTATGAATTTCCTGTTCTTTTTTTCACATTTAGCATCTGGATCATGATAATCAGAAATACTAGTGGTCCAATGGGGTGGAATTTAAGGCGATTGAGCCAGCAAGAAACAAAAGAAGCTAAAAGAATTAACAGAGATAGTGGTGAATACTTACAATTTTCATAATATTATCCATACAGAAGGAATTATAAGAGTAAAAAAAACTAAAAAATCCAAAAGTTAATCTAAAATCTCTCTTTCTTTCTCTCTCTCTCTCTCTCTTTCTCTCTCTCTCTCTCTCTCTCACACACACACACACACACACACACACATACATACACACACACACCTCACACATACACACACAAATAGTTGAATATTCACAGTTTAAATAGAGTGAATAAGCACACATTGATACATCCTAAATCTGATATTACTTTAGCTTTTGGTTACTTTTTTTGTTTGTTTGTTTGTTTATTAGGCCATACCCAGAGGCACTCAAGGGTTGCTCTGTTTCTTTTTTTTAATATTTTATTTAAACAACTTGATTACAAACATGATTGTGGTTGGGTTTTAGTCATGCAAAGAACACCCCCCCCCCATCACCAGTGCAACATTCCAATCACCAGTGTCCCAAATCTCCCTCCTCCCCATCCCACCCCTGCCTGCAATTTAGACAAGATTTCTATTTCCCTCATACATTCTCATTGTTAGGATAGTTCACAATGTAGTTATTTCTCTAACTAAACTCTTCACTCTTTGTGGTGAGCTTCATGAGGTGAGCTGTAACTTCCAGTGCTCCTCTTTTTTGCTCTGAAAATTATTATTGCAAGAAGTCTTTCATTTTTCTTAAAACCTATAGATGAGTGAGACCATTCTGTGTCTTTCTCTCTCTCTCTCTGACTTATTTCACTCAGCATAATAGATTCCATGTACATATATGTATAGGAAAATTTCATGACTTCATCTCTCCTGACAGCTGCATAATATTCCATGTGTATATATACCACAGTTTCTTTAGACATTCATCTGTTGAAGGGCATCTTGGTTGTTTCCAGAGGCTTGCTATGGTAAAGAGTGCTGCAATGTATATAGATGTAAGGAAGGGATTTTTGTATTGTATTTTTGTGTTCCTAGAGTATATTCCTAGAAGTGGTATAGCTGGATCGTATGGGAGCTCGATTTCCAGTTTTTGGAGGAATCTCCATATAGTTCCATAAAGGTTGGACTAGACGGCATTCCCACCAGCAAGAAAAAAACATCTAATCCCATCAAAAATGGGGAGAAGAAATGGACAGATACTTTGACAAAGAAGAAACACAGGTCAAAAGGCACATGAAAAAATGCTCCACATCACTAATCATCAAGGAGATACAAATCAAAACAACTATGAGGTACCAACTCACACCCCAGAGATTGGCGCACATCACAAAGAACGAGAATAAACAGTGTTGGTGGGGATGTGGAGAGAAAGGGTTGCTCCTGTTTCTGCACTCAAAAATCACTCCTGGCATGGGGGATTTTATGGGATGCCAGGGATCAAGCCCATGTCTGTCAGGAGTCAGCTGAGTGCAAGGCAAACACTCTACTGCTGTGCTACCACAGGAACTCCCTATTACTTTAGCTTTATTTCTCTTGGTTTGATGATGTCTTTATGTAATGCATGCTTACTTAAAATTTTCAAAAGCTAAATAACTATTATGAGTAGTTATGCTATAACTTGTTTGAGAAATAGAGCCAGCCTAATATACTGTCATATTCTGTGTTCTCAGGGATTATTCTATTAATATGGCAAGATAGAATATGGGATTTGTTATTAGGTAAACTGGTAAATTATAGATTTTGCCTTTTTATAAGAGTAGACGAACCTAGGGAATAAAGCAAAATAATTTATATCACTACTGTTCAATCTTTCTTTATATAAAGTATAAGTAACTACATAAAATGATATAATTCTTATTGAGACTATACAGAAACATTTTATGACTAACCTTATTTCAACACTATGGTTTGCAATGTTCTTAGGAATACAATTATTTTGGGTATTCTATGTTCCAGCACCAAGTCCACCACTAGTGTGACCTTCCCTCCAACCTTTTCCAGAATTTCTCATCCAACCCTCAAGCCCTTAGAAAGCACACAATAATTTATTTTATATTGCTTATTACAACAAAATGGCAAATTGCATGATCAAAAATTAATTTAATATAAGCACATATTTGAAAATTGTTAATCTCAATAATGGTGTTATAAAAGCATGAGGATTAACTGAGCTATTGGTTGTTAGTTAAACCTTCTATGTTATTGTTTTCATTTATTGAGCTTAGAGGGTTTATATGTTACTTCCTCATCTAATTTGCTGTGCTCCTATTGGACTGATAGTATTATGGAATTTGGAGGTGTTGCCTGCATGCAGCCCCATGTCCGGCAGAACTTGGACAATTCTCTATTTTGATGTTTCTTGAGATTAGTCCAGCAGGTATTAAGCTGGGACCTGTAATAATAGAGACCTTGGGGTGTGGGCGTTGCTACTGTGGGATTAGCATTGCAGAGAAATGACCTGCCCCTCTCTAAAAGGTTAAAAAGTTTTCAGTTCGAATATTGGTGTACCTGGAACATTGATTTTGATTCATTTTTGAGATTAGTTGTTACAAAAAAATTACCTAAATCAACTGCATAATATTTTAAAGTACTAATAAATATAAAAACACACCTTTTCCTAATACTACTAAATTACTGTTTAGAATAGTATTAGGAAACATAATATATCACATGGCTTTAAGTAATGTAAGTTATTTAAAATAAAATTTTAATTTTATAAATTTATAAAATTAAAATTAAATTTAAAATAAAATAAAATAAAATACAAATCTCTCACATTAATAGTAATTATAAATGAATAGAGTCTTTTCACATTTCCAAGTAATCCAAAATGTAAAGTTTGGGATGAACTAGAAATTTTAAGATTTGGAAAGTTGACATTTAACTTTTTAGCTGAATGATCAGTAAAATATAATTACATTCAATTTAGATTGAACAGATTTTCTTTTTCTGAGTGATGCATAGTTTAGCAGCTCTAATAAAAACATATTTAATATGGATTTAGTAACAATATACAGTTTGTCAATTTTATGTTTAAATGCTGCTCTTTTTACTTTCTAAGAAGGCTCTTATAAAACAGGAAAAATGTCACTATTAAAAATCTCGTTACCTGCTCTCCCCCAAATGTAAGGTAGTCTTTTGCACCACTTTGGTCCTTTAAAAACTTCGCTAACTCATTTTAGTTCTTTTTTTTTTTCTCTTAAATTTATTTATTTATATTTTTAAAATGTTGGTCCTATATATACATTTGCGAGCACATACATTTTTATTTATTTTATTTTATTATTTTTTTTTATCATTTTTGGGTATGTGACCTGTGTCTGTTATCCCCTCTGTCCACCCCCAACCACACCGACAATACAATGTAGCTCCACCTCCCCCTGCAAAGACACACTAAATAATGGGGAAATCTTACATATAAAAAAAAAGAGCTCTTATCTACTAGAGATAGGAACTCATAGTTGTTTACAATGCAGGGGTATCTCCTACCTTGAAAATATGTCATGTGGAATCACTTAGACCTCAGATGATTAGATGCCAGTCATCCAGCCTTGAACCCTGGATCCCAGACATAGAATCGACACAGGTCTTCACAACAGCTGCAGGAAACAAACTCCATCCAGGACAGCCTTAATACTGCGGGGTCAACAACAAGGGCCAGCGCTAACATGATATCCTGACAAAGAGGAAAATGTGAACAACTTGACCTTAGAACAGATTAGCCTACACTACCAGCTAACGACAAGACAAAACCAGAAGACTCGGCACCCTTTGGTAGGTCCAAAAGCCAAGATCGTGACTTACAGATGACTGGCTACTAGAACCACGACCAGACAGTATACATCTTGGGACCAATAAAAAAGCCCTAGTTTAGGGATTGAACTATGACTTGCACAATAAGCATAATCCCCAGTCCCAAAGGTCTGACAGAGACAACTGCAACAGAATGGGCCTTCTGGAAGCACAAAGAAAGACGCTAACCTAGGTGCCATCCTAGGTTCAGTGCAAAGACCAAGGTCACCAACCACAGAAGATGGACTAAAACGACACTGAGGTAACAGAACCTCTAGAACCACAAAGACTGACTTCACCATAATCTGTGCAGATACTGAGACCTCTAAACACAGAGCTCTGAGTGTATCACCCTGGACAGAACAGAAGTCTTCCACACACCAAAAACACCACCGGGAGAATAAATGATCCTGAGCAAAGTCTAGAGCTGATCCCATGACAGTATACTCCAAGGACGGAAGAAACCCCCATATTTCTTAGGCCATGTGAATTCCTTTTCGAATGACCCCAATATTTACTGTGCCAGGACAGGAGGGAAAAAAAACAAAAATGCAAAAAGCACAAAACCTTGGTATTTTATGTATATATGTATATATATACATATATATATCTTTTACCTTCATTTATTATTGTTATTATTATTTTTATTTACCTATCTATTTTGGTCGATTTCTCTGTTTGGGTGTGATTATTGAAATCGTTGTCCCCAATTATACTTATTTTTTTCTATTCTTTTCTTTTCCTTCGTTATGTGCTATGCCATGTTTCTTATTTCAAGACCATGGCGTGTTTTTGGTTTGTTTGTTTGTTTTTGTTTTGTTTTTTGTTTGTTTGTTTTGCTTTGTTTTTCGTCTGTTTTTTGTGGTGCTTATCGATATAGCTGGAGTCCTCACTGGATAATTGACACTTTTTTTTGGTACTGGTGGAGTGTTTCACCTTTTTCTCTCCTTCATCTCCCAAATCGATGATGAGAGCCTCTAGAAGGATTCCACCCATTTTGGGAGTATTAGACTCTTACCCCAGTTTATTTATCTCCTCCTTTTCAGGTAAAAACACGCAACTTGAACTAGCTAGTCCTGCCTACAGTTAGAGGGGGAGATAAGGGAGGCATCAAGACCAAACAGGTGCAAGACTACTAAGTAGTGGGTTGGATACAGAGGGGACCACATATTCTAGCCGCCCTGGGGGTGAGGGAAGAGGAAATGGGAGGTAGGACAAAAACGGAGGGGTAGGGAGGGCAATTTGGGGATGGGAATCCCCCCTGATTTTATGTAAATATGTACCTAAAATGTTATCGTCAACAATATGTAAGACACTATGATCAAAATAAAAATTATATTAAAAAAATAAAAATCTTATGTATATATGAATCAGTAATTATATTGATTATTTCCTATTATAAAACTAAAATATATGATGTTACTGCAAATAGCCCTAAATAATCTCAATAAAATAATTTATAATAATTTAGTCTCAGAGAATAAGAAAGAAGGTGTGAATAATCTAAAAATTTATTTATTATGTATTTTGTAGAATTGTATTACAAAGTCCAGTTAGATACCCTAAAAGTCTTTTAGTTTGAATTCACTTTCAAATAAAATTATATATAGTTTGTCAATTTTATATTTAAATGTTGCTCTTTTCACTTTCTAAGAAGGCTCTTATAAAACAGGATAAAATAAAGTCATGAAATTTTCCTATACATGGATGAACATGGAAACTATTATGCTGTGTGAAATAAGTCAGAGGGAAAAAGATACATACACAAAATAATCCCATGCATCTATGGATTTTAAGAAGGACATTTGGGATATTGGTCATGGGAATGTTGCACTGGTGAAGAATTTTATATATATATATATATATATATATTAAAAATTCAAAAAAAAGAAAGAATAAGGCCTCCCAATTCTTACCAAAGTCTGTGTTCTTTACATTGACTGTCTAGAAAGAGGAGGTACAGTAAATGCACTCCATATACACCTCAATACAGGCCCTTTACTTGGTCTGTATTATGAATTGGGGGACAAAAATTATACTAGCTTTTAGTAATTAAAAACGGTATAAACATCAGAAAATATTAGATGTAATAAATAAATGTGAAAATAAATATTATAAAATGATTTAATAAGGCCCATGTCAAAATAAACCACAAATAATTCTTATATATATATTTTATTTATTTATAATCTTCATAGGGAAAACTATATTTTGTCTACATACATTTTCCCCTTAATGTTAAAATGTTGTTTCTATTATATCCTTTCCAACTTAAGACCTCCAGGGAAAACAAAATGAAAGCCTTTCTAGCAAGATTTGACTGTATGTAATATATAGAAAAGTCTTCACATATTTTAAAAAAAAACTAAATGCTTGCACGTTTATCCCGATAGTCTCTGGTCAAATAAAGGCAAATAAATCTAAAAGCTGCCCTGTTGCACTTTTTAAAACAACACTATGAGTGGGAATATATAAAAGGAGAATATGTATATATGTGTTATTCTGTTGAAAGCAATGGATGATTTGCCTGACTTAAATTTCTGTCTCCAAAGAGAAGTCTACTGTGTAAGACTAGAATAAAGTTGCAGAGGGTTTAGGACATAGTGAATGAAAAGCTAGTTTAAAAATAAGACATTTTGGGGCTGAAGGGATAGGTCAGTGGTAGGGTGTTTGCCTATCACTCGGCTGATCCAGGACAGACCAGGGTTTGATCTCCAGTGACCCATATGGTCCACCAAGACTGGAGCAATTTCTGAGCATATAGCAGGAGTAACCCCTGAGCATCATCATCATCATCATCATCATCATCATCATCATCATCATCGTAATAATAATAAGGCATTTTCCTAAACATTAACATAGGTTGCATGTAAAGCATTCTAAGGCCCTCATTTCCAATGAAATAAATATAAAATAACTTATTCTTTGTGAAAACTGCCAGGATTATTTACAGAGAAACAAATACACTTGTCCATCACCAACATCATAGACCAGGACTTCCCAAAACTGCCAATTTTGAATAGCACTCCATCATTAAGCCAAGAACCAAACCTCAGCAAGTTTCTCTTTTGAGTACAGGTGGAATTAGTCCTGGAACTTCTGAAAACCAATGAGAAATCCCCCAAAAGATTTCCAATAAAATAATTTAGTACAAATTTAAGATGTAATGAAAGTATAGGAAAAATTAGTTTTGTTTCTATAACTTAATAAAAAGACCAAAAAGACAATTAAAGTTTACTTATACTTTAAAGAGTAAGATACTGAAGAAAGAAATTAAAAACAAACACACCGAAGGTACTTTATGATTATTGACTGGGAAAAATAATCTTGTCAATATGTCAAGACTACCAAAGGACTTTTCAGACTCAGTACAATTCCTAGCAAAATCAAGTGCCTTTTTTTTTTTACAAAAACATAAAAGAAATAAAAAAAATTTAACTGTTAAAAAATATTTATGGAGTCACAAAGAATTCATAATTATCAAGGAATCTTGAAAGGGATGAGCACCTTTATGAAAAACAATATGGAGTTTCTTCAAAAAACGGAAATGTTATACAGCTATACCACTCCTAGGGATATACCCTAGGAAAACAAAATCACAACACAAAAAGGCCTCTGCATACCTATATTCATTGCAGAGCTATTTACAATAGCCAGAATCTGGAAACAGCCCAGCTGCCCTATAACAAATAAGCAGCTAAAGAAACTGCGGTGCATGTATACAATGGAATACTATGCAGCCATCAGAAAAAATGAAGTCATGAAACTTTCCTATATATGTATGGACATGAAAACTATTATGCTGAGTGAAATAAGTCAGAGGGAAAGAGATATATACACAAAATAATCCCATGCATCTATGGGTTTTAAGAAAAATAGAAGACATTACTGAAATAATACACAGAAACAATAGAGATGAGGACTGAAAGATCCGACCCACAATTTGAAGCTTACCACAAAAATTTGTGAGTTCAGTTAGAGAAATAACTACACTGAAAACTACCATGACAATGGCAGCTAGTGAGAGAAATAGAAAGCCTGTCTTGAATACATGCAGGGGGTTGGGGGAGGAGGGAGATGGAGGACATTAGTGGTGGGAAAGTTGCACTGATGAATGAGGTATTCTTTTATATATATATTATATAAAAAACTAAAAAATACCCAAATACAAACATGCTTGTAATCATGGTGCTTAATTAAAGATATTACAAAAAAGAAAAAGATAAATAAAACATTCCCACTTTCTGATTTAAACAATTTTACAAAAGCTATAGTACTTAAACTTTTCAACAAAATATATAGTCTGGGAAAAAAAATACAAAAATTTATATCTACCATTTTTAACTGTAAAAATATACTTGGGGGACAGTCTACTAAATAAATTAAGTTTGATAGGGGCCAGAGCAGTGGCACAAATCATAAAGTGTCTGCTTTGCCCGCACCAGCCTAGGATGGAACACGGTTTGATCACCGGAGTCCTATATGGTCCCCAAGTCAAAAGCAATTTCTGAGCTCATAGCCAGGAGTAACACCTGAGTGTCACCGGGTGTGACCCAAAAACCAAAAAAAAAAAAAAAGTCAGATAGAGGAAGAATGTGTTACACAATATTTAATTATTAGGAAAATCTCAAATTCAGAGACACAAAGTAGTTTGGTGGTTGCTGAGAATTATTAGAATGGGTAAAATGTAAGAAGGCTATCTGAAGAATGCAATCTTTTACTATAAACTGAACAAATTCTGAAAATTGACTTTGTTCTAATAAATTACTGTTTTGTATGTTTAGTTTTCTTGAACAAATGCATTTAATGTTTAGCATTATAATCATTTTTCTGGTTAAATGAGAAAAACCTGAAAAATGTAAATTATTTTGCCCAAAATTATAAGCATATATATATTTAAAGGGAGCCTATGTATATATACTACATATGCATATATATGTGTATATATATATATATATATATACACACACACACAATGGGAGCAACTATACTTTAAGCACTTATTCTTTTTAACAAGTTAGCTTTTATGGTGTTTGTTCCAGGCTGATTATCATTTGACTAAACTCTAAAAAGTCACCGTTATGAATCTGGGTTGCCTATGTAATTCCAAGCTCAGTAAATTTCAATAAATTCTCAATCTTCTTTTTTATTTTATTTATTGTGGGGCTATACTCATGAGATACAAGTACATTGTAAAATGGTCCCCATGCTATGGAATCATGTGGTGCTAATAAACTCTAGCAAAGGGCTGTTCAAAAAGCTCTTTGAACTATTCAGTTTTCAACTTTGATAATATTTTTAATAGTTGATCACATTAACTTTGAATTATTTATTTGACAAATTTGTTAAGTTTTTGGCACTTCAGATCAACCCAGGAAACATGCATGTGAAGTATGCATTATACTATCCAGTTATATTACCAGACATTAATCTAGATTTTTGGGTCCTACTTGTTGAGAGCTTTGTATTCTTAGTTCACTGACCATTCTTATCAATAATTATTTCCAAGAATTTCTCTTTTGGGGACTGGAGAGATAGTTTAGCAAGTAAGGTGTTTTCTTTGCCTGCTCTGGACTTGGGCTGATTTCCACCAGAAATGAACCCTGAGTACAGAGACAATAGTAAATCCTGAAAATAGGTGAGAATGGATTCAAAACAAACTAATAATAATTTATCCTCTTAAAACATTTCAATCTTGGAGCCGACGAGGTGGCACTAGAGGTAAGGTGTCTGTCTGCCTTGCAAGTGATAGCCAAGGAAGGACCGCCGTTCGATCCCCCGGTGTCCCATATGGTCCCCCAAACCAGGGACGATTTCTGAACGCTTAGCCAGGAATAACCCCTGAGCATCAAATGGGTGTGGTCTGAAAAAAAAAATTTTTTTTTTTCAATCTTAACTTTCAACTTGTTCCTTTGTTTTCTTTAATGCTTTATTTTTGGGGGACTTGTAGCATGGAAAATAGGTGAGATTTTTAAATTGTAGTCTTGAACTTAAATTGCTTGAACTTCAGTCCCCTATTATGTTATAGCAATCAGTTTTTCACTCCTATTTAGATGTCTAGCAATCATCTTAACTTCATAATCCATTAGTCTAAAGTTTTACACTCATACCTGTTGATTGCAAAAATATGTATTTAATTTTAAAACATAAATAGAATGAAACATAAAATGTTACTATATTTTTATCACTTTCATTGCTTTTCAAGTGGCCAAACTGTCAATTACTTCCTCTTATGTTGATTATTTTATAGTCTAAATTAGTTTCACTTCTGCCTCTTTTGTTAGTAGCCATTCCTATTACTCAGAGCAATTACTTTACTACAAATGACATATTTCTAGTTTTCATAATTGTTATGTGGTGTGTGTGTGTGTGTGTGTGTGTGTGTACATGTGTTCACACATTCTGGGGCCAACCCAGAGTTTTAAGGGACTATTCTTGGATTTGTGCTCAGTAATTACTCCTGGCCATTCTTGGTGAAAGTTTAGGGGTTCTGTGATAGAACACAGATCAGTTTACATGGAAGCTGTTTGTCCGCTGTATTTTCTCTCCAGCTATTTAAGCTTATTAAATTTCCCAATAATTTTTTAATCATGAATTTTCCTTTGTATAAGGTTTCTGCTTCATTTGAATCCTTATTTTTTTTAAAATAGCCTTTACATAGTATATTACAACTTCTTAGAGGACACACTCTTGTGGCCTTTACTCAGCAATAAGAGAAGTCTGTCCTTTCAGGGCTAAGAAGTTAAGAGGTAACTGTCATTAAGGAACAGTTACCTGCTGGGTATATAACACCCTCCACCCTCCAGCTAAATTGGGGAATTTGCCTTTGATGGACTGCTTTGCTGAATAATTGCTGCTGAATTTCTAGAAAACTGCATGCTGGATTTCCTCCTCCTGCATTTTGCTGCCTCTCTTGCTTTTCCCTTTCACTGGCTGACTCCTGGCCTTTGTCCCAACCTTAGCCATTCCTCTTTCTCTCCCCTCCCCCCCCTCTTTCTTTCTCTCTTCTTCTCCTTCTCTCTCCCTCTCTCCCTTTCTCTCTCCCTCTTCCACTCACCCACTCATCTTCTCTCCCTCTCTCCCTATCTCTCTCTGTCACTTCCTCTCTTGGCCTAGGGGGTTTACTGTAAGGTCTCTGGTTTCCTATTAAACCCTGAATATCTTTTGCTGGGATCTTGTTTGGCTCTGACAACAATGACTTAGCCTATTTTCTGTACATGAAACACATTTCACATATTTCTAGGTCTTCTTGTCAGTCTCATCCAAGAGATTTGGACAACAGGGTTCTCTGAATTCTTTATCTGACCCACGACTCTGTTTAAAAAGTACCAACATTTTCCCTTATTCAGCAGGTGCTAAACAGCCATTCATATGTATTTGCTTGTCAAACTGACAGTTGTGTGTGTGTGTGTGTGTATGTGTGTGTGTGTATTATTTTTTCATACTATTTAGAACTACTTGGCACAATATTATTTATTTGTTCTATTACCTTGTTTTGTTTTGTTGCCATATTCAGTTATGCTCATGGGATATTCAGGAATTATTCCTGGCAGTGCTCAGGGGGACCATGTAGGATGCTGGGGATCAAACCCAGTTTGCTCAATGCAAAGCAAATACCCTACACTCTCTACTATTGTTCCACCTCCAGTATTTTTATTTTTAATGTCTGTATTTCTTACTCACATGTAATTTCTAAGAAGATCAGTGACTGAAAGATTAACAGAATGAATAAATATATAATACTTATACTCCTGGTTTTTATTTCAGTTTCACTAGTTTCCTTTGTGTTAACTGTGAATTTTATAGTCTCCATTACTAAAACATTTAACTTGAGAGTTTAGAGAACTTAAAAGGAAATTGGACATAATATTAGCAGTACACTTAGGTTTATATGTAACTTGTAATAAATGTCATTATGTGTTGCAAAATCAAAAAAATTTTTAAATTTGTTTTTAAATGAATAATTTTGTCCAATTCAGTTATGTATAAAATGTATTGTGTCAAAATAGGATTGACATTTTCTAAATAAAAACACTAATGAGAGAAGGTGGACTAATAAATCTTTTAATTTCTAATGTATTTTTTAATCTCTATTATTTTCTAGAGTATTAGGAAGTATTTTCCTAATGTGTGCTAAAATAGGTTAAATACAAATAGCTAAAAATAAAGTTTATAAGCCTAGGTAGTTTTTCAGATTTATACATATTTATACAGATTTCCATATTTATACATTTGACATAAATTAACTGATATATAATATATTTAGCATGTTACTAATATAGAAACTTTGAATATCAAATAGAAAAATTACTGAAAATTAACTCATACAAATATTTTTAAATGGAATTTAACTGGAGAAATAATGTATATTTGTTAAATCTGTCAAGGTGTCATTAAAGAGATTAGCAAGACATTCTCTAAATATCATTTTTAACAAGATAGTGGAACTGGAAAAGTTGAACTAAACCCTGGAAATATAAGTATTTATTTTTCATGTTATGTGATCACATGATAATCAGATTTCTCCTAAATAATTTCCCAAATGAGAAACTTCATAGTTTCATCCCAAAATTGATTTTTATAATTAAGATAATTTGAGAATTGCTTCCATATTCTGCCATATATTAGCATCATGCATTTATTATTAAAGTCCCTAAAAATGTTATTGTGTGACTTGATTCGTATATATAACAGTCCAAAAGACAATTTTCCAGAGCTTATTAATACACTTCAGGCCATCATTTTCCCTTACTCATTTTCCTTCTCAATTACAAGCATATAACATTTATAAAGACACAAGGTTAAGTAAATTAGCTCACTAAGATGTTTCTGACATGCCAGAAGCCATTTTATGACCACCGCAATATTTCTTAGTAAATACCCGAAAATTCATTCTTTCACATATGTTTTATCTTTCCTAGAGGAATCAAAATGACATAAAGTCTGTCTTTTGTTTATCAAATTAAGTACATTATGTAAGAAACTAGACATGAACCCTGGATTTTCAATTAGGAAAGAATTTTTTTTTCTAAATATAAAACAATATTATGGAAATAAGGTCTGCAGAGTGATAATAATGCAATCCTTTGACTATCTTCTGTTAAATGAGATAAAACATGAATTGTTTTGTTACTCTAGGTTACAACTATGGCACGCTATACAAAATATATATATATATATATATATACACATATATATCCTTACAGGGGTTCTCAAACTTTTTAAACAGGGGGCCAGTTCACTGTCCTTCAGACTGTTGGAGGGCCAGATTATAGTAAAAGCAAAAATTATGAACAAATTTCTATGCACACTGCTTATATCTTATTTAGAAGTGAAGAAACAAAATGAGAATAAATACAATATGTGGCCCGCGGGCCGTAGTTTGAGGATCATTGCTTCAGAACATCTGCCTTTTATCAGAAAGTGAAAGATATACTATATACATATATTCAATTGTAAATGTTTTAGGTTTTCAGAAATGAAAGAGTCTGAATATAGAAGCTGTTATACAATCATTCAAACTCAAGTTATACTCATTTTATGAAATGAATGATAATAGCTATGTATGTGGAAACACATCAAGGAATGCTTCTTTCCTCATGTTTCCTGTCTATTTTGTAAAGCCAGGCAGTTTCATAAGACACTTTTTAAAATCTACCATTCATGGAGGACTTCCATATTTAGAGTAATACTGATTTGTATCATGGGGGAACATAGAAAAATTCTGATATAAGATATTCTGATTGAATTATGCATAAGTGAAATTAACATTCAGTTTAGATGTTATCTCCTGGCTATTAAGTGAACTTACATCATTTTTGATAGCTTTTATATATGATGGAAATTTTACAGATTATTCTCAATCATCATTATAAATAGATATTTTATTAATCATTGAAGTTTTGTTGAAATTGTGTGCTTATTAATATTTCATGATGGTTTGTGCAGTTTTATTTCTTGTTTCATTTTGCTTATTTTGAATAGTTCATAATTATACATGATATCTATACATAATATTTGCTATGTAAAGCAATCTTGTTAATTGAGAATTTTACAACAATGTAAATATGTCTTTATAGCTTGGTAGCTAATAATAAGATAAACACTAAACATAATTAAGTTGATATTCAATGAATTCAAGGTTGATATTAATTTGATATTTTAAAATGGAAAGAGCAATTTTTACTTTGATATTTCTATTATAAATAATTCTGTATGTTGCAGTAAGTAGTCAATAAAGACAACTATAGCTCATCAAACAGAACAGAATTAGTGTTATTAGTCCATTTTTAGATAGACACTTTATGATGTGCTTAAAATATGTAAGTTGGTTTCTAAATTCATAGGTATTTAATTAGAGAAAATTTTGTACAATGAGTTATTTGCCTTAATATATATTTTGAATCAATTAAAAATTCCATAGCATTGCATAGTGATTACTTGTTAAAGAAGAAAACCATAAAAAAGCACAGCAAATATTAAAAGGAAACAATGTAACTTTTAAAATGTAAAGACGACTTAAATATATGCAACCTTAAAATACAATTTGAAAGAATATAAATAAAGTTTAATAGCAACTTATAAATAAATTGAAAGGGCCAAAGTGGTGGCACAGAGCAGTAAGGCGTCTGCCTTGCCAATGCTAGCCTAAGACTGACCACGGTTCGATCTCCTGGAGTCCCATATGGTCCCCCAAGCCAGGAGTGATTTCTGAGCGCATAGCACATAGCCTGAGCATCACTGGGTGTGGCCTGAAAAGCCAACACCCCCAAAAAAGGGGGTGTTGACTAAGATGCTTATACCCATTGTTTAATGTTTTAGGTAAAACAGTGGAACTTGGAACTTTAAGTGAAATAATTCTTCTTTGTCATTTCTTGGTCACTTTTTATAGTTTGATATATTTATCCACTATCTTTAGAGACACTTTAATATCTAAAAGCATTGAGTAAATCTTATTTTAACTTGTTCTCCCAATAAAATGTGAAAAACATAAGTTCTTTCTACCATGAAAAATATCAATGAACAAACAGTATTTTTAATGCTTCCAGGTATATTAAGTCATTGGTACTTAAAGATACATCTCTGTTTATAGGTAAAAATAATTTAGGAGTCAAGGATATAGTACAATAAGAGACTTGAGTTAATCTCTGGTACCACCTTGTCCTCAAAATACAGAAAAAATGACACTAACGGGGGCAAGAGCAATAGCACTATCAGTAAGACATTTTGCCTTGCTTGCTTCTGTCCCAGGTTTGATCCCTAACATCCTATATGGTTGGTTTCTGGGCCACACCCGGAGATGCTCATGGGTTACTCCTGGCTATGCACTCAGAAATTGCTCCTGGCTTGGGGGAGGTCAGCCACATGCAAGGCAAACCCCTTACCACTGCACCACTCTATCGCTGTGACACTGATCTGGCCCTCAGAGCAAACGGCGCCAGGTGTGGCCCATAACTAAACATAACAAAACAAATGACTCAATGAACTACAAGAAATGATGACTGAGAAGTGAGTTATGGGTAATTCATGAACACTGCAGGGTGAAACACAGCAAATATTAAAAGGAAACAATAACTTTTAAATTACAAAAACAACTTAAATATATGCAACCTTAAAATACAATTTGAAATAATATAAATAAAATTTAATAGCAACTTTTAAATAAATTGAAATATGCTGATTATCTAACAAAATGAACAGGTATAGAACAACATTAATAGGTAACAGGGAAACATGGCTATTTTAGAATTTTTATTTATGTTGTAGTTGGATGTAATGGATCAGTGGCTGTGGTTGTAGTGTGATTTCTACCTCTAAATATTGTTTATTCAAACTTGTTGGAAGTAAAATTATTTTACTGTCTTCACTGAATGCATTTTTAAGTTTGAACTAAAATCATGACCATAATATATTAGTTGATTTATTAAATTGATTTTTATTAAAGTAAGTCACTCCGTTAAACAATAAAATGTGCTGAGGTAAGAGACAAATGAATTTCACATGTAAATGACTGAATTGAAATATAATTAAGTTATCTTTTATTTATAGTTATTGTGTTGCCAATAAAGAAATTTCAAAACCTTAATATAATATGTGATTTACAAGAATTATTGCTTTGTAAGTACAACTATTATTATATGCATTTATATAATTATCAGTATATTTCACCACTTCTACTATAAAACTTTATGTAGAAGACAGCAGTGGCTGGGTGACAGTACAGTGGTAGGGTGCTTATCTTGCAGGAATGTGACTCTAATTTGATCCCCCACATCCCATATGCTTCCCTCCAGGAGTGATCCCTTAGCTCACTCATGTGAATAAGTCATGTGGTAAGCACACAGAGTGTTCCATCCAAAAAAAAAAAATTAAAATTCAAGGAAGTGATTTTTAATATAGTTTGAATATAAAACCAATTTTATATAACAAAGATACATAGTGGAAGTGTGTTGGCCCATAAAAGCATGTTTTGAAGTTATTTGTTGTTATTTAGGACTTTATATATGATAAATTTTAGGCGAGGGTAATGAATATTTTCTATTTGATCTGGACCTCAAAAAGACAAAACAAAACAAAAAAAAAACTCAACTCCCACTTCTACAAATAGAGAGAAGCATTTGTCCTTTACTTTATCTGTTAAATAAAATAATTTACAAATAGTATCAAGTAAGGTATTTTCTTTTCAACATGTTATATATTAATATATATTATTTTTAAATAACAAAAACATGAGAAATTATGAAACAAAAGAATCAATTTCATAATTTTCTGAATGTTCTATCATCCATCATAAATGAAAAAATAAGATATGTGGAACATGGTTAGAGTCAACACTTGCTTATCAAATAGATAGTAAGAAATGAAATGGAATAAAATGTAAACTTTGACCTTCATTTCTTTTCTTTTTTTTTTTTTTTGGTTTTTGGGCCACACCCGTTTGACGCTCAGGGGTTACTCCTGGCTATGTGCTCAGAAATCGCCCCTGGCTTGGGGGGACCATATGGGACGCCGGGGGATCGAACCGTGGTCCTTCCTTGGCTAGCGCTTGCAAGGCAGACACCTTACCTCCAGCGCCACCTACCCGGCCCCTTGACCTTCTTTTCTAATACAATAGTATATTAGCTAATAAAATTCTGAGAAACTTAAGAATGAGTGATTTTATATATATTTATATAAAAAACCTTACAAAGACTTGCGTGTCCTATTGAAAAAAGTAAGAAAACTACTGTGATACCAGAAACCAAGACAAGTGTCTATGGAATATCAATGAGTCTTTCACAGATGTAATCTTATTAGAATATATCCTGGTTTTAATATCTTAACAATTGAAATGACAGTCTAGATACTGAACAATATGCAATAATATTATAAACTTTATTTATAGCTGGAATCTCTAGAAACCTCTTCAATGAATATTCTAAGAGAGAAAAATAAACAGAGAATTATATTCACTTCACTAGAAAAAAATCTATCGCAGAACTTTGTAACTTCTACTTGTATCATTTTTAGGACTCACAAACAACTCAGAAATATGTTTTGTTAAAGGTGATTTTTAAATATATTGAACAGGAGCCAGGGGATAGCATGAAGGTAGTGCATTTGTCTTGCATGCAGAAGGATGGTGGTTTGAATCACAGCATCCCATATGGTCCTCTGTGCCTGCCAGGGCGATTTCTGAGCACAGAGCCAGGATAAACCCCTGAGCACTTCCGGGTGTGACCCAAAAATAAATAAATAAATAAATATATTAAACACATATAAAAATCTAAACTAATTTGTAGAAAGCAATATAAAATACATGTAACATTCATACTAAAATTTTGTGAGAACATGTGTTTCTCTAAAGAATATATTGGAATCAATTTAACTTCTGAGTACCTAATATTGGAAAAGATGATTTCACACAGTACTACATTTTTTCAAGTATTATTTGAAACTCTGGCAACACCTGGATTTAATTTCTACTTATTGGTAAAAAAAAAAGCAAGCTAGTAAAAATTTCTTATATTTAAAATATTCAACTAGAAACAAACAACTTAGTAAATCTTCAATGACTTAATTTCCATTGTGAAATATAATTTTCACAAATTTTTTCTTGCTGTAATTTTTCCAATAATTCCATTACTGCTTAATTGTGAACAAGCTATATAAAGTAAATTAGTTTATGCCTGCCAATAGTCTAGGTGTGGGTGGGCAGGAATACAGTGGTAATATTGGGAAATTTTACACTAGCCGTAGGAGTGGTGTTAGAACATGGAATGGCAGAAACAAATGTATTATGAGCAATTATGTAAACCATAGTACTTTAATAAATTAAATTTTAATAATAACAAAATTTGAACTAAAAATCAAAGGTGCAAACAAAAATGTCATCTTGCTCATCAGTTTCTCTTGCTAGCTTTTGATATTTAACACAATAAACAGAACTGAAGAAAGAAAGAAAAAGAAGAAAAGAAAGAAAGAAAGAGAGAGAAAGAAAGAGAGAGAAAGAGAGAAAGAAAGAAAGAAAGAAAGAAAGAAAGAAAGAAAGAAAGAAAGAAAGAAAGAAAGAAAGAAAGAAAGAAAGAAAGAAGAAAGAAGGAAGGAAGGAAGGAAGGAAGAAAAGAAGGAAGAAAGAAAGGAAAAGAAGGAAGGAAGGAAGGAAGAAAAGAAGGAAGGAAGGAAGAAAGAAAGAGAGAGAGAGAAAGAAAGAAAGAGAGAGAGAAAGAAAGAAAGAAAGAAAGAAAGAAAGAAAGAAAGAAAGAAAGAAGAAAGAAAGACGAAAGAAGAAAGAAAGAAAGAAAGAAAGAAAGAAAGAAAGATAGAAAGATAGAAAGAAAGAAAGAAAGAAAAAGAAAGAAAGAAAGAAAGGAAGGAAGGAAGGAAAGAAGGAAAGAAAGGAAGGAAAGAAAGAAAGAAAGAAAGAAAGAAAGAAAGAAAGAAAGAAAGAGAAAGAAAGAAAGAGAAGAAAGAAAGAAAGAAAGAAAGAAAGAAAGAAAAGAAAGAAAGAGAAAGAAAGAAAGAGAAGAAAGAAAGAAAGAAAGAAAGAAGAAAGAAAGAAAGAAAGAAAGAAAGAAAGAAAGAAAGAAAAGAAAGAAAGAAAGAAAGAAAGAAAGAAAGAGAAAGAAAGCTTAGTAGGGTTAGTTTTGCAAATCACCATCTCAGGACCAAAGCGGTGGCTCACCAGTAAGGCGTTTGTCTTGCACGCAGCTGACCGAGGACAGACCTCTGTTTGATTCTCTGGTGTCCCATATGGTCCCCCAGGACAGGAGCAATTTCTGAGGGCATAGCCAGGAGTAACACCTGAGTGTCACCGGGTGAGGACCAACAACCAAAACAAATAAAGTTTGGTCAAGTTCTTCGAGCACTCACTTTTTTAAAGCAGTTATTATTTATTTATTTATTTATTTATTTATTTATTTATTTATTTATTTATTTACCACAACTTGTGATGCTCAGGGGTTACATCTGGCTCTGTGCTCAGAAATTGCTCCTGACAAGCTCAGGGGGACCATAAGGGATACCAGTAGTCCAACTGAGTCCATCCCCGGTTGGCCACATGCAAGGCAAATGTTTTACCACTGTGATATCTTTCCAGTCCCAATTACTTTAGAATCATAGTCTACCTTAATTTCCTTAACCTGAAGTCGATTCAAAACACCTCAGCTATATAGAAATGTAAGAATTTTAAGTATTTATAAGATCCCTCAGTTAAATAAACTATACTGTTGAAACAGTAATATAAGTATATGCCTAAATATTACATAAATTTTATCTATAACTATATAGTTCATTGCATACTTTAAAGATGAAGAGATGCAGAATTGGAACTGTGAGAAAGATAAGGTTTTACTATTAACTATTTTTAAGAGGAAACCAATTAAAGTAGGAATGTTTGAATATTTGAATTTATTGTTCTGAGATCCTTATCACTAATAGCTACTGTCTACCATTCCAGTTCCTAAGAAAAAAATGAAAAGACAATATTTGGATAATTAGCAAAGTCTTTAACAACTTAGTAGATGTTAAATTAAGCTTAAAATTGCATGAAATAACTTCATTATAAAAATGATCTTTTTGATTAAAAGATGATCTGGATACTTGATTAAAATCAGACATATTTTTAGGTCTGCTCTGATCTCTTTACCTAATATTTCAAAATTCTCTTATCTACATTAAATAAATAACTTCTAATCGCTTGACTTATTACTCAAATCATAAATGATCAAAATCATTCTGAATACTTTTTACTCTTTTATTTTTATTTTGATGTTGTTATTTTTGGGCGACACCCAAGAAAGCTCTGGGGTTACTCCTGGCTCTGTGCTCAGAAATCACTCCTGGCAGGCTCCAATGATCAGCGATCATGTGGGATGCTTGAATTCATCATGGGTCTGTTCTGGGTAGTCTGCATGCAAGGCAAATGCCCTACCAGTGTGCTATAGATCCACCCCCTGTTTTCTCTTTTAGGATAAAAATAACAAGAATTATTGTAGTTCTGTTAATTATTATAATTTTCAGAAAAATATAAAAGAAGGCTGAAAAGAACTTAAGTTCAAACAAGTAGTCTTGTCCTCAAAATCATAAAACCAGTCTTTATAAAACATTAATAATCAATAATTTAATTATCTTTCCTTCCAAATTATTATTATTATCCTCCAAGTTTGGGCATAACTTCTTTCTCAAAATAAAATACAATGCTATCTTTCTCTGAAAATCCCATCAATCCTGCAAGTGTGAAATTAATGCAATGTTTATGTAGCTTTCTTTTCTTTTCTTTTCTTTTCTTTTCTTTTCTTTTCTTTTCTTTTTGGGTCACACCCGGCGGTGCTCAGGGGTTACTCCTGGCTCTCTGCTCAGAAATAGCTCCTGGCAGGCACGGGGGACCATATGGGACACCGGGATTCGAACCAACCACCTTTGGTCCTGGATCGGCTGCTTGCAAGGCAAACACCGCTGTGCTATCTCTCCGGGCCCTATGTAGCTTTCTTATAGACTTATCTTTATTTTGTTTTGGGGAACACTCTCAGGAATTTTCCAAGCTTATTTCTGACTCTATACTTAGGGATCACTTCTACTGGGGCTGGAGAACTGTACAGGTTGCCAATGATTAAACTTAGGTTAGTTGTGCAATGTAATCACCTTAATTAAGGAATTATTTAGTTTGTGGGATGCTTTGATGCTTTAAATAATTTACATTATACTATACATAGAAGAATGTCACCATTAGGAAACCTGAATCCCACCAAAAAAATAGGGTTTCTAGGTTGATTATATGCAGTGGGAAAGAGTCAGGGTCACCTCAAACATAACTATATCTCCTATCTATCATTGTCCCAAGAAAGGTCCTGTAAAAATAAAAGGGTAATGAGAATTAGCTCTGAGCACCTGCAAAATACATCCTTATTTCTCACCAACCCCACAAGGTCACCATCAAAACCAAAACGGAGTTTCACTAGCATAGAAAATGATCCCTGTCACCTGATTTCTCATCGAGCCAGGCAACTCCAGAATTGCTGCAAAAGGAAAAACTATCCAAAACTGTACCCATGCTTTCCAAGGCCTCTTTCCCTAACAGAAAAGAAATTCGGGAGGAGACAATATAGTAATTAAAATAAGTCCATTCAAGAAATAAAGTTAGGGGAAGAGAACGAAAAAGAGAAATAGTTAAGAGGGAACACAAATTTCTCTTCTCCAAAATTTAAAAAGCTTCAAATAGCTTATTTGCTTTGGTTTGGGACCACACCTTGTGGTGCTCAGGGTTTACTCCTGGCTCTGCAATCAGAGATCTTTCCTGGTAAGACTTGATAGACCATATAGAGTGAATGCCCTAGGATTGAATCCAGATCTGCTATGTGTAAGGCAGGAGCCCTACTAATTTCTGTACTGTCTTTCCACCCTCGCAAAGCAGCATTTTGGAGATTAAGTCTATGTATTTCTTCTTATATTCCAAATTCTTTATACAGTGGTTTATAAGTCTTCTAAGATTTTTTAGACACAAAAGGATACTTATTTTTGGTTATTTTAGGTGGCAAAATGTTTTTCCCAACAGCCATTACTAGGGTGCCTCTTCTGCCCTCATTATTTCTGCCATAGCAAGAGACAATAACTTTTATCAAGGAAGCACAATATATAAAATTAAAATTTTATCAGGTTTTAATGCATATTTTCCTTTTAGTAAGTTCTATCAGTACTTATTACCTAAATCCAGTGATCAGTGAATAAACCAAGAAAATTAAAATGTGCTAAGAACAAAAGGTGTTAAACTTTTTTCATTGTCATAAAATTAATTTTATTATTATTATTTTAATAACTGTTAATTAAATATTTTCCCACAAAATTTCAATAACATAGACTAAGTTAAAATGTTAATGGTCAAGAAAAATAAAGAGATATATTCTGTTTCCTCTACATAGGATATTAGAAATATGTATCAAAATAATGAGATTTCAAAAAAATATGTATCTGTTATTTGCGATTTGAGGTTATCAAAAGACAAAAACAACTGGATGCTTTCCTAAATGTGAGGGTAATTTACCCACTTATGAAAAACTGTGCTTGTGTTTAATTGCAAATATGGTTAAGATATTCTTCAAAACTGATTTCATTTTCTAAGTGTTTAAATCTGGCTTTAGCAGTAACTTCTAATTTTTTTTTTACTGGATTCAAATGGAAGATTTCTTCTTGTTTCTGGCTAGCATTAATATACATATATAATTGTGAATATGTATCAGTTTTATTACCTAATAGACATATTCTTGTGATACAAGATAATTGTTTAAAATCTACCATTAGGTCACATACAGGGATAAGACCTTTGCCTTGTATATGCCAGCCCTAATTTGAATCCTGGTACTATATATAGTCCCTGAGCATTGTCAAGAATAACCCAGGAAAACAAAGACTGAACTGGGTCCTTATTATAACCAGGTGTGATTCCAAGCACAATAAAAAGATAAAATATAGTATCTCTCATGTTTTCTCTTAGTACTATAATGCTAGCTCCACAAATTAACATCTGTGCACAAATGATTGCCATAAAGCTAATGAACCTTTATAAGTTTACTTGAATAAATGATTTCCATTAAGAATGCTTTAACATCACCATTGGGTTCATGGAAAATGCTTTATTTTGTAATATATCTTGAACATTTTTCTCCTTTTTTTTTTTTTTGTGGGTCACACCCGGCAGTGCTCAGGGGTTATTCCTGGCTCCAGACTCAGAAATTGTTCCTGGCAGGCACGGGGGACCATATGGGCACCGGGATTTGAACCGATGACCTCCTGCATGAAAGGCAAACGCCTTACCTCCATGCTATCTCTCCGGCCCCTATCTTGAACATTTTTATAGAATATAATTCCTTTACTTTAAGAAGAGGCATTAGTATTAAGAGACTTCTTCCTCATTTAGAATAGTAGTCTATTAGTTGTTTACCATACCCCTGAAACTCAGTTTCTTAAAACAATGTTTTTGGATAAATTTTTGTTAGGGAAAGAAACTTGATGCTAGATTTCTTGGGTGATACTTGTGCAGGTCTTGCCATATTATTGCAATATTGTACATAAAGTTAAAAAAAACACTAATTTAATGTCAAAGATAAACATTTGAAATATGCAGATTACTTCTCGAATGAGAGGCCTAAGGGAAATTATATAATTACTTTGTATGTGGGATGCTTCATTTACTTAAGTGAATTTCCATAAAAACTCTAAGAATTTTTTATATTAGTCCCTTTTTTATTGTAAACAAACTTAAACTCAAGATTAATGAAACTAGAGTAGTTGTGTGAGTTCTATTGAATGTATCTGAAATCCTTTCTTTTTTTTAATCAATTTTCCCTATGTGCTTTAGGGTGAGGAGGGTATTCTTGGGGAGGTGACACACTGAGTGATTCCTGTGGTCTACTCCTGGCTATATACCGAGGAATCACTCCTGGCAGGCTCAGCAATGCTGAACATGCTACAAAAATTATTTTTATTATAATATATATCAGGAAGTATATATATATAGTACTAGGAAATGAACCTGGTTGGATTTATGCAAGGCAAGCACCTTTCTGTCCCTACCTTTAAAAGGAATGACAACTTGACTAATTAATTCTAATGATATGTGATAAGAAAATGACAGATCATGGTGCTATTGCATAGATATTTATGAAGTATCTTGGTTTTGATATAGATAGAAAATCTGTAAAAAGCATCATACTTACCTACAGATATCCTATAATTGTTCAATATATACCACACTGCACAAAATATTGAATACTTTAGTTGAATAGCTTTAACAAAGGCCAATAACATTAAGATAAATTCTTAAAATTTAGAAGGATGACTGGTGATTCAAAAATCATTGATTCTACTTTTCCTAAACTCTAAACAGATCCTAATTGGAAGTCTGAATTATAGAATGAAAAGCTATCATGGGAGGTAACACTAGCCAAATAGCATAAAGATTGATGCCATTCCCAAAGATGTTGGCCTTTTCCCTTGATCTGTAGCTAGCTTCTATTGAGAGTTTAACAAGTTACAGAACTATTGAGTATTTAACCTGACTATAATTTATTAGTGCTAATACACTGAGGTTAAAAATGTGATCAATTTCAAAGTTCTTCTTTAATATGTAAGAAGGAGGTTGTATACTGGGCAAGAATGAATCACATGGTAATAAATGTCCTTGGAGGTTTTAACAAATGTAAATTGCCATATAAATATTAAATAAATTACACAATATTTTTAAGCTGTGAAACATTGAATCACTTTCCAAAGGACTAAATGTCAAGCTAAATAATGTATGTTTATACATATTCCTTCTATGGGCTATTATTACAACTCTAACAACACTGTTTGTTTTTAAATTTTTATATCCAGTGCATATTCATTTTTGGCATTTACCCCATCTGGCCTCATTTCTCTTATTTCAAGCACCAACTTCATTTCACCAGGGAACAATTTTAAAGTTTAAAGTTTCTGTGGCAACTAGTCAATCACTCTGATTAGCTGAAAAACTGAAGGAATTTGAGGAACAGGAAGGACCTTGGAAAGGGGGTAAATATCTTGGGACGATAGTTTTCTTTCCACTACCACAGCAAGTAGTTGTGGGAAAAAGTACGTTGATCAGAAATTACAAAGGAAGCCTATTAGTTACCAAAAATCATTCTACTAACAATCTGTTGCCTTAAAGGAAAAGCTAAAACATAAAGTATATTCTAATGAAGACATTTTAGGCTAATAGTAATAACAATTGAGTTTGTAGAAACATCATCACATCATTATTTTCATTGCTGATTTCTTGTGTACTTGACTAATGGAATCTCTTTTACATACATTATTTCATTTTAAGCTTTTTACCTAATGACATATTTTTTTACCTTCAATTTTATAAAATAAGAATCTATAATTCATAGCAGTGAAACCATGATATATTTTTTAGATATCACATAAAATTCACATAAAATAAATTTACTCAAAGCCAGGATATACATGTAGGATAGTCATCCATGCAAAATACCACCCTCTCTCCTGACTTTATCTGTTTTGCTCTTTAAGCAATTTGCCTCTTCAAATCAGTTATTATATCATCATCATTGAAAATATTTTACTAGTGCTCCACATTGTATTTAAATACACAAGAAAATCAGGTGTGTGAAATTATTGATGAGATACAGAATTATTGGTTACTCAGATACATTGGTTACTCAGAAATATTGGTTACTCAGATACAATTGGATTTTTTTCTTTGTTTGAATTTGGGGCTGATAAAATAATATGTTATTTTATTCAAAGTTAGAGGAAATAGGGTATTTATTTACTTCAAATATTATGTGTAAACCATGAAGATAAATCTAATTTTTAGGTTTTGAATGTTGGAAATGAGCATAAATTGGAAAAGAGGAATAATAAAATGAATATAGACTAAAAAGGGCATTATGAAGAATGTGAATTTAAATAGCCAAGAGGATTGTTCAAACAACTGTGAAAGATGAACATTATAAGAGGTATGTGGGGGAAAAGGATGGTGTTTCTGCAAAGTTTCAAATGAGCAAATGAGCATCATTGGTAAAGTTCATGGAATATAATGAATGCCTGGAAGGAGTTGAGGCTAAGATTTTTGGTCATTTCAGCACAGGTCTAGCAAAAAAAGATAGAGCTGAGCAGAAAACCACATGAATCATTACCTCATTATTTAAGGCTCAGAACTCAAAGAAAAGTCCTCAGAGAAAAATAATTGAACAGTTCAATAACTAAAATCAAAACATAGAGTCCAAGAAATTGACTTGATGTCCAGCTGTCCATATAATCTACTTTTGACTGACTTGTTACAGAATTTAACAGGTGGAAATAGAGCCTAAAGGACTAAATAATTTAGTTTTAGTGTACCAGGCATCAAAAAAATGAAAATTATGTCATTAACAACCTTGATTTCTTATTTTGATATTCAATAATCTGCAGAAGCAAGCTCTGTCAATAATGTATTTGTATTTTATGAGCATAATATACAAATTATACTCCTAAGTGGTAAATGTTTGGAATTTAGGTTTTAAATTATTTCTATAAACTTCACATGTAAAATATAAAATAAAATACTTTCGATTAAAATCATATTCAACATTTTGCTATTTTCTACACTCAAATGCTTTAGATTTTGTACTACTATATCTTTATATACAATAAGCATGTTACTAAACAATTTGCATGGATGAATAAAGTGGATATGTGATAATGTAAATGTAATAACAATAGCTCATTTAACTAAATTATGATGAAAATCGCATCATGTAGATTAACACACTTAGGCCTCACAATTGACTATCTGGAAAGTTAACTTAATAATTTTTAGACTTAATTTTAAACCTCTGCGGTAAAAGATAACAAGAAGGCATACTGAGATTCAGTGTTAGGCTGTCTAACTCAATATAACTAATTGGTCATTACTTGTAATATTGTAAATTGTAGTTATTTATTGCACTACAATAAAAATCACTACCAACCTACTGCTATGTAATTATATAGAAAAAAATCAACCTTCCCTTGAAACAGGCACACAGATAGGCAAGAAGGAATTGGCCCCTCATGACAAATGGAATTCTATTCATTGTTTAAATTTAAAAATCTACCTATTTTCCCTTGACCTTTAATTTAGAAATTAAAATAAAAAATGCTCATTGTCACTTCATGCCAGTATAAATTTTAAATTTGACTAATGCCATGATCATATAATACATTAATAACTTAATTTAAAAATTAGGATTTTGTAAAATGACAAGATAAGCTCATCTACTCAATAATTGTAGTTAGAGGGGCCAGAGCAATAGAGCAGTGGTAGGGCATTTACCTTGCATGTGGCTGACCCAGGATGGATCTGGTTTCGATCCCCTTTGTCCCATATGGTCCCCCAAAGCCAGGAGAAATTTCTGAGCACATAGCCAGGAGTAACCACTGAGTGTCACCGGGTGTGGCCCCAAAACAAATAATAATAACAATAATTGTAGCTATAATCCATACTTTCTTACTTCCAGGCAACAAACAAATCTTATTTTCTAAAATTCTTTTCCTGAAATTAGTAAAGCTTAACAATATTAATATATCTGACTAAATTTCACATTTAAATTTAAAAGATATTCATTTTATGCTAGTATTTTGGAAATATGTAAATAGATGATTAATTTTTCCAAGTGTCTTCTCAAAGAGACACCTGAACATTTGGGATTCTTTTAATCCTATCTTTCACAAATGAAAAATATATGCAGTTTACTGTAAATATTATAGTAGCTATATCAACTTTTAAGTATTGTTTCCTCAAACAATGCAACTTTATTCTTTTGTTTGCTGAATATCATAAATCAATACATCTCTCTCAAACATGATCACTGAATGCAAATTAGTGCTAATTTCCTCTAAAAAATAAATTTCTTGCCTTTACAGCTAAGTGAGACTGTGTTTTTTAGATTGTGGTCCCCTCTCCACATCACCTCAACCTCTTTTATCTCTTTTCTTTGTAATAGCTCCATCTATTACAATATATATTCTTATAGAGGCATTTCAATTACATTTAGAATATACATTTGTTTTACAAGAATAATCTTCCAATCTAAATTTTCTAACTAAATCACATGAGCAAAGACCCTTTTTTTGTATAATGTACAGATATTGAGGGTCAATATAGTGGAAAAGAAACATGTTTTAATTATTATTTATCTGAAGGAGATTATTTATCTTATTTTTACTGTTTTATAAATATCATAATTATTCATATTTAAGTCTTATTTATCTGTCTTCTGTAGATCTAATTGGCCATTTCAATGACATTGCTGCTGTGAATGAGTGAAAGAATTTATTAGCAAGGAATTCTATGATAAAAGGTCAGCATTAATAATTTAACCTAATTTGTTATCTCAAATTTTTGATAACCGAAATGACCATTCATTGAAAAATAGGAACCTGAATGATTCTTCCTGACAAGTAGATTATTTTGGTATTATGTTTGTTATTTCATTTTGTTCTAAGAGTGATGGAAAAATTATACTAAGGCAGGTAAAAATCAGCAGATGAAAGCAATCATCTTACTGAAATTCAAAAAGGCAATGCATTACTTAACCAAATATCATAAATATATGTATTTTATGTACCTATTATATACCTAGAAAGGCATTTTATGTTTTCTCTTCTTTGTTTATTATGTCTAATTTAGTGCATTTATATAGATATAAATTTAGCATATGTGTAATAGAATTGTTTGTACTATTTTATGTGGTTGTTAAAACAGATTTTAACATAGAATTTTTGTTGATTGAATTTAAAATTATGTTCTCTTAAACAACAAAAGGAATATGTTTATGAGTGTGTTCTTTAAGAATTTGTTATAGACTGCTTTTATGCATATAGTTTAATGAAATATATTGAGAGAAACAATACTTTAAAATAATAAATTAAAACTGTGTCTCACAATATCCATCTTAAGAAAGCCCCTCAAAGCAACAATATATAAAAACTATATCAGGCCATAAATCATGAATAAGAAGGTAAGAGATAAAGGTAATATAAAAATAGGAAAATGAGGGCAAGGAGTGATAGCACAGTGGGTAGAGCATTTGCTTTGATTATGGCCAACACTGGTCCTATCCCCAGCATCCCATATGGTCCCCTGAGCCTGCCAGGAGCAATTTCTGAGAGCAGAGCCAGAAGTAACCCATGAGCACCACCGTGTGTGACCCCCCAAAAAAAAATTAAAAAAAAGGAAAATGAGGTATTTGAGGCTGCATTAAAGCATCATGAAATAAATCATTTTAATAACATTAATAGCTTTGAAATCTGCCATGTGTTAACTATAGAAATTGGCTCTTATCTGAGGGTACTATTGTAGGATGGAAGGAAAGTGCCTTAAACCTCATCTACGGAAGATTTAAATGGATAAAAACTAAAATAAGTTCAAGAAGTATCTGAGTGATTATTCTAAATTTTTAAGTCATAATTCTAATTGGGATTAAAGGGTGTTAAATAATTATTTCCATTAAAAAGGTTTACAGAGTTCTCAAGTTCAAGAGTTACTGGCTGAAAAAGTTTGAGTCGAAACACATAGGTATGAGATAAGTATAGTGCATATATAGTTACGATCCTGATTGACTGGCAGAAGTAAATTCTATGAATTTCATTCTCAGTGTTAAAGAATATGAACTTTTCCCTTAGAAAAAGAGTACCCAAATTTGTAAGAGCCACCACAACATTGCTTAAGATTCAATTAGCTTTGTCTTTGTCCAATAATGTACTCATTTTTTTTTAGGTGTTTGGACCACACCTGGCAGCGCTCAGAGGTTACTCCTGGCTGAGCTCAGAAATCACTCCTGGCAGGCTCATGGGACCATACTGGACGCCACGGATCGAATTTGGGTCCGTTCCAAGTCGGCAGTGTACAAGGAAAACGCCCTACCACAATGCTATCACTCCAGTCGCTAATGTGCTCATTTTGATATTTTGTGTTTAATGGTTAATTAGCTAACATTTTCACATAATTGCTATAAGATTATTATTTTAGAATATTCAAATAATAATATAGTTGTTTCAGGAAGCGTTGTAGTAACAGAGAATAAATTATTTTAAGCAGGAGTTGACTGTCAATAGAAGTTTATTAAGTAATTTGGAGTTGTCCAGGACATTTCTAATTTTGGCAAGATTTTATTTAATAATTCAAGTAGTACTGTGAACTCTGTATGTCAGGTTCTATGATAAGGTTTTAGCAAGCTAAATGCAGCAATATCCCCATTTTTGAGATGTTTATGCTCTTGGAGAAAAAATATGGTTATTTACATTGAAAATAACAGTGATTTAAAACTGAAAATTATTTCTAAGAAATTTGCATATAAAGTAAATTGTTAAATCATTTGTGCATTACTTTTAGGTTAAGAAAATAAAATCAGTATTCATATTATCATTATCTTTATTTCTTACCATTTAAATTATTTGGATTTTCATTTTCAAACCAATATGATTGACTTTTGAGTACTCACACAGATCCCTAATACCATTAACACATTCTATGGTTCTAGCTACTAATAAGATAGAAGAAAGAACAACAGCACAAAAGCCAAAATTATACAGTTTAGTTTAGTCAAAAATATGTAATAATCCAAATTACAGATAATTGTAACATGCACACACTCTAGCAATTACTTTTCAATCTGTCTGTAATAATTCATCTTCAAAGTTTAGAAAAAGACCAAATTTTGGTTGAATATAAATAAAATTTTGCCAAACTGTTATCATTTTAGAAAGTCAAGCTTCCATATTTATTTTTCTTGGCTAAAGTACAAATGTTTTCCATTTGCATTATTACTTATAGCTAATGAGCTAATTTTTCATTAGCACAATTTCCTTATTTAATCTACTACTTATTTCAAATAGTACCGTGCTCAATTTTGCTTTTCAATGACAGTTACTAACATACCGTATAATTAAATAGACCTTAGTTTATTGTCTTTTACTAAGTTTATTTGTATAGCCTTTACAAATTAATTGCTTTTTTTACTACCTTTAGAAATTTGATCTTATGTTCCAATTTATATGTTGTAACAAAATGACTAATTGGATATAGCTTGAGATTTTGTTGATATTTTTGAAGTTGATTAATGAGAGTGAAAGACTTTATTACTTTTTGAAGTTATATAAACCTTTGTCCATCATCAAGCTTTAATTCAATTAGATCTCATAGTTTTTGTGATTATATTATGTCTATATTTTACTGTCTCAGGAGCTTTAATAATACATTAGATGATGCTTTTTCAATTGCTTAACCTGCCTTTAAAATATCTCTTTATTAAAAAGCAATGAAAACAATTCTTTTTTATTAAATAACATTGCATTGCATGAATTACAAGTATTCATTATTAAAAATTAACAATTTTTTACATTTTAATTTTATGGTGCATATATACCACAGAAATAATTTTATTTACCAACAATATTATAAAAATGAGTTCAAAAGTCATAGCACTATACAGATTTTTTTTTTTTTTTTTTTTTTTTTTTTTTTTTTTTTTTAGTGTTTGGGCCATGGCCGGCTTTGCTCTTGGCTCTGCACTCAGAAAATGGCTTCTGGCAGGCTCGGGTGACCATATGGGATGCTGGGTATTGAACCTGGGTCTGTCTCAGGTCAATGACTGGCAAAGCAAAGGCCCTACAGCTGTGCTATCACTCCGGCCCCATAGATTAAATTTTTTATATTTTAAATTCAATATTTTATATTACAGCCCCTCAAATTCATAATGAAAATTAGTTCATTACTTTATTAATTTCATTATTTTGTTTTAATAAATCTCTTTTCTTGAGGCTTGGTAATAGTACAATGAATATGGTACTTGCCTTGGACAGTGATTGACGTGGGTTACTCGTTAGTCAACCCATAATGATCCTCACTCCAAGACCAGGAATAAACCCTGGGCACCAATGGTTGTGACTGCAAAAACAAAAGAAATTAAACCTATACTCACTGATGATCATTTCATTCCAAGTATATATAGTGGGATAAAATAAGATTTGTAAATAGATTACTAGTGATATTAAGAATATAGAAATGCACTGATAACATCATCACAATGTATCAATTCCCTATATTTAAATCTTTGAAAGTCTGGGAATATTGGTGATCCACAACTGAAGAATTTTAGACTAGTTTTTCAAAGCATGCCACTGCTAGGGCCTATATTTGATTTTTACAGCATACCTTCCCTGAATATCAACCATACCAGAAAAAGTGGTGAGTGCAGTAAGAGAAATAACTACACTAACAACTATCATGACAATGGTAGTGAGAGAAGTAGAATGCCTGTCTTAAATACAGGCAGGGATGGGGAAAGAGGGAGTTAGGAGGCACTGGTGGTGGGAAAATTGCACTGGTGAAGGGGGGTATTCTTATTTATAATTGAAACCCAACACAAACATGGTTGTAATCATGGTGCTTACATAAAGATATTATTAAAACATCAAAAATAAATAAAAGTTTCTAAGCACTAGAAATAAATATAAGATTAAAATGGGCGACTATGCAATCTATCTAAAAAGTTTTGAACAAATTATGCAAGAATAGAGATTCCTAGGACATTGACAGAAATGATAACAAAGATAAAATTAAAAGTTAAATATGCAGTAAATCCCAAATAAAACCCGCAGCATAAGTGAAAAATAATTCTGGTATTGACAAAACTACTAATCCTTGAAGGTCAATGATATTTTAATAAAAAAATCACAAATTTGATTACATGTATATTTGTAAGCTCCCATATGACTCAGTTGATATTTTTTACTGCACAATTTTGCTTTTGCTTAATTGTCACACTCAGTATTTAAATATTATAAGTACAATTGAAAAAGAAAGTTTGCGGACTATAGTAATAGTACAACAGGAAAGGCATTTTCTTTTAATGTAAACCCCTACAGTTAGATCCCCAGCATCCCATTTGGTACCCAATCCTGTCAGGAGTAATTCCTGACTGAGAGTCAGGAGGAAACCCTGAGCTGCCAAGTGTAGTTTCAAAACAAAACAAAACAAAACAAACAAAAATACTTAAAAATGGCATAAAATCGGTGATAACATATGATAAAATGCTTCTGTATATAATGCAGCAATTATAATGGAAGTTCAAATTTAACCTTGGATATACCACAATCCAAATCCTGGCTCATTTATTTTTCAACGAACAAAAAATGGGAAACAAACTAACCTTGACCCAGAACTTTATATTTACAAATAATTCTTTGAATGAATAAATCAATGATTTTAATACAAGAAAATTGTGAGGGAAGCAAAAATTAGCTTTCCATTTCTCTATTTGTTCTACCTCTTATTCACATATATTTTTAATATAATATTTATTTTAATCATAGTGGCTTACATATTGTTGACAATAATATTTTAGGTACATATCAACATAAAATCAGGGGGATTCCCATTACTGATTTGTCCTCCCTACACCTCTGTTCTCATACTACCTCCCATATCCCTCCCCCTCACCCCCGGGGCTGCCAGAATAAGTGGTCCCCTGTGTGCCTAGCTTACTACTTAGTGGTCTTACACCTGTTTGGTCTTGGTACCTCCCTTATTTCCACCTCTAACTGGGAGGCGGGACTAGATAGTTCAAGTTATGTGGTTTTGTTTGAAGAAGAGAAAAGTAATAAACTGGGGTAAAAATTAAATATGCCGAATATGGGTGGAGTCCTTCTAGAGGCTCTCATCATCGGTTTGAGAGACAAAGGGGAAAAAGAGGTGGAACACCCCAACAGTACAAATAAGTGTCAAATAAAATATCCAATGAGCACTCCAACAATAAAGATATGCACCACATAAAAGCCATGGTCTTGAGATAAAAGAAAATGACATAGCACATAAAGAAAGAATAGAAGAAAATAAATAAATAAATAAATAAATAAATTAAATATAAATGGAGACAACTTCAATAACCTCACCAAACAAAGAAATCGACAAAAGCTAGATAAATAAAATAAAATAAAATAAAATAAATTGTTTAGTGCTTTTTTTGCCCCCCTTTTCCCCTCCTGCACAGGCACAGTAAATATTGGGGTCATTCAAAAAGGAATTCCCTTGTCCTAAGAGATACAGGGTTTCTCCACCCTTGGAATATATTTTCATGGGATTAACTATAGACTCCATTCAGGTTCATTTACTCTCCCCTTGGTGCTTTCGTGGTGTTTGGAAGACTTCTGCTCCATCCTGGGTGATAAAATAAGACCTCTGTATCTAGAGATCTCAGTATCTGCACAGGTCAAGGAGTGGAGCTTATCTTTGTCTTATCCACATATTTTATAGATCCTTTCTATAACTCTAAAAAGTATGAGTTGCTTGGAAGGTGTTAAAGACATTATATGAATATGCTTAAACTCAAAATCTCAGTTTGCTACAAAAAATGAATATACAAAACAGGAAATTGATTTTCAAGGGTATTTGCATCCTTATATTCATAGAAGCATTATTCACAATAGCTCAAAATGAAATCAACATATAGATTTACATATATAATAATCAAGATATGGCTGAATTGAGAAGCTATAATATTCAGTAAAATCTGATTTCACTATTTCAAATAAATTTATAAATTTGAACCCTTTTCTGAAGAGAAAGAGTAGGTTTTGAGTGATTATGCTAAAATATCTAGTGAGATCGGTAAGAAAAGGACTATTAGTGGATGACATTGCTTGTGAAGATAGCAAAGTCAAACTGAACGAATAAAACCCAGCAAACTGACTGCTAAACACAGTGGAAACTTTGGTGGTTACCAGAATAAGAGGAAATAGGTATGAGCGAGATAAGGAGAATAGCTTACTGTTGGTTGGTGGGTTGGCAGTATAAACTTGAGAATTATAGGACACATAGGTATTAAGACAAGCCCTTAAACTTCATAATATCGTATACAAATGAGAAGTTAATGAAAATCCATAGTTAAATACAAAGAACTCCTTATAGAAATCTGAATTTGAAAAAGTCAAATAAGAAATTAAAGGTTGATGGGACTGAGCACAGCAGTAGGGAGCTTGCCTTGCATGTGGCTGATACAGGATGGACTGGCTTCGATCCCCAGTATTGTATATGGTCCCCCAAGCCAGGAGCAATTTCTGAGTGCATAGACAGGAATAACCCCTGAGCATCACCGCATGTGGACCCAAAACAGAAAAAAAAAAAAAAGAAGAAATTAAAGGTTGAAAAACAGAAATAAATTATATTATTCTAGCAAAAATAAACCAAATACATAGTAGCTTCCTTCCTTGACCTGCCATATGGTGGCAGGAAGACCTTCACATGCTTGAACAGCCAGAGTACGGGAGACAGAGGACACCTGCTTGGGGTCAGTCCACTCTAAACTGCTTACAAATGGTGCCCTTAAAATGAAGCCATGAAAGACTAAGCTGCCTATATATACTGAAGTAATCAAAACTAAAAATTGCTTTCTTATCTCACTAGTAGTGAAACTAATTTGAAGGAAACTACCTTATATAAAACTCACTTATTTTGATGATATTTTAAAATTGGATGTTTATTCTGATAACATGGAAAATGTCACCTTTAGGAAGCAAAGAAAAACCCCATATTTAACACCCCTGCCCATAGGTTATATACCTATAATGATGCATTAGCACAATAATAACAATTAAAACAAAAGTAACATAGCTCTTTGTCTTCTGCTAGATGATTTTTTTATCACACCCAGCAGTGCTCAGGGATTACTCCTGGCTCTACATTCAGAAATTGCTACTGGCAGGCTCAGGGGATCCAATGAGATGCCGGGATTTGAACCACCAACTTTCTGCATGAAAGGCAAACGCCTTAGCTCCATGCTACTTCTCCTGCCCCAGCTAGAACAATTTTTGGAACATGTTTTATGGAATAAATTAGTAAGATAGGAAAAAATAAGGAATTGTTCTACCTTCTATTTTAAGTAATTTAAGATACACTCAGGTAATGAGTTTATTTTTATATTTTCTATTTAAAGATACTCCTGATTAATAAAATTAAAGTTTATGTATATAAACTTATTATTTTGGGTTATTATTTGGGGCAAACCCTGTCAGTGCTCAGAGTTTACTCCTGGCTCTGCCTTCAGGGACACTTTTGATGATGCTCTGGGAATCAATGGGTTGCTTGAAACCAAAAGATGATTAAGAATATAAACAAAATTATTTTCTACTGACCCAATCCCATAATTCTTAATTTAGATAGAATCTTTCTGTTAATTTAGAAGTTTGTAAGATATTCTTATTTTTTACTGTAATAAATACCATATTTTTCTACATATAATACTACTTTTTAACCCATGAAAAACTTCTTAAAAGATGGGGGTAATCCTGAGGGCAGAAGAGATAGCACAGCGATAAGGCATTTGCCTTACACGCAAAAGGGTGGTGGTTCGAATCCCAGCATTCCATATGGTCCTCAGAGCCTGCAGGAGCGATTGATGAGCATAGAGCCAGGAATAACCCCTGAGCACTGCTGGGTGTTACCCAAAAAAACAAACAAAAAAGTTACTCAAAGGTGGGGTCGTCTTATATGCTGGTATATGACATGCTGAAAATTACTCCAGTTTCAAAGACGAGTGATATGACCCCCTCTTACCGCTACATCCCATCCAGCTACCAGGCATCATCACTCAGTCTTCTATTTGTCCTGATTCATCTTTCAGGGCACACGGAGGAGCTAATTTACCGAGTGCTGCATCTCATCCAGCAACCGGATGTCATCGCTGGTATATGGCTTTCCTGTGCTTAGTTTTATGGGACACAGAGGAGGTGCTCTGTCTTTCTCTAGCTGTCCTAATAATCACTGCAACCTAGCCAGTTGCTCTTTGAGGAGCCCCCTCTCCCTGCTCTCAATGTAGTTCACAATTAAAAAATATCACAGTCACTCACTACATTAAACAGACGTAAAATGATTGTTCGCACTCCAAAGTCTAACTTTATTAAAAATATACTGTTACCCTTTGAGGGTTCCACTCTTTTTCTCTTATGTTTTTTAATTTCCATTTGGTGTGCATTAAAAGAGAGGTAGTCTTATATGGCAAATAAAGCCCAAACCCTATATTTTAACAGGAAAAGTGGGGGTAGTTTTATACGCCCAGTAGTCTTATACACCGGAAAACATAGTAGATTAAAAAGGGATGAAAGAAGGATGGAAAAGGAAGGAAGGAAGGAAGGAAGGAAGGAAGGAAGGAAGGAAGGAAGGAAGGAAGGAAGGAAGGAAGGAAGGAAGGAAGGAAGGAAGGAAGGAAGGAAGGAAGGAAGGAAGGAAGGAAGGAAGGACAACTCCAAATGAAGTCATTCCTACAAAGAAATCATGCAGTTCCACTCTCTGTCAAAAATGGTATAAATCCAGAGTTTCCTGGCTCAAGCACTTCTAAAACATTTTACATACCATTTTGTCTTCTCCAGAGGGAATGTTGTCTGAAATCATTTTAGTATTCTTTTACTGATAATCTTGTCCTACGTTTCAGTAGAAAACCCCTTTATTCTGTGCAAGGCTTAGCACAACTTTCAAGTTGTTAGATGGGATAAGGCTAGCCTTATCAATTCTTTAATCAAACTAATTAATTTTATATATTTATTTTCAATCAATTTTAATAAATGGACATCCTTAGTTTTGAGAAATAATTTCTAAAATATTACTTTATTCTTTCCTTCTCCCTCATTTGAGAGTGTCTATAGCTAAAAAAACTTGTATTTTATTTCTGTGATAATTTTCATATAGAAAATTATAAAACTCATGCTTTAGATAATAATAAATAAAACATACACATATAACAGGTTTACCAGAAAATTATCAGTATAAATATTTGACTGTAATTCCATAACTTTCTTTCCATTGCTCATTTTTATATTCTAAGTTAGTATTATTTGATTTGGAAATTTTGGACTTTATTGAAAAGAAATAACTTAATGTACTATTCAAAAGCCTTCTCTTTTATTCTTGTGCATGCTTTCATCTAGTACATCAATGCCAACACACTAGTTCTCTTCAGAGTTTCACTTACAAAAATATTGCACATTTTTTCTTTTTTTAGATTCTCATAGTTTTGTTAATAATACAATTATTTCTGGTAATCAATGTTCCAAACCAATCCTACCATCAGTACAACAACTTCTCAAACATTGTTCCTAGTTTCCATGACCACTATGCATGCTCCCTTCGTAGGCACACATGTACGCCCACACACATACACACACACACAAATACTTTATATTTATATTGAAAATTGAAATTTATTGAAATAGTTAATTCTTACAATAGAGTCACTAAGCTACTTAAGTCCAAGGTTTACTAAGCTGATTGTTGTAAGTTGAACATTCTGTGTTTATGGCTTTTTGCTTGAGAAGCTTAGAAACTTTCTATGCTGTTTTAATATAATTTGTAGTATTTCTACTGGGGTGTCATAACTGAGGAATTTGGAAGTGTCATATGGCCATAAATGGACACAGTTCCAGGTGTTTCAAGATCTAAATATTTGACCCCGTGGCAGCTCTAGAACATATATGTGCTTGCTTAAACTTCAGAAAATATGGAGGGATGGTGAGAGGTGACATACCCCTCATAGTATGAATACTTTTCAGCTATACATGTGCAAGACTTTCTTCAATAAATACATATGAATATGAGATATTCTACAATTTTTATAATTATTTTTAAATATAATAGATGATTTAAAGTTTTTTTATTTTTTAATTTCTTGGTTACACCTTAGGACTTACTTTTAGATCTGTTCTCAGGAACCACTCATGGCATTTCTCATTGCTCATATGGGGTGCTAGGGATAGAATCTGGGTGAAGTTGCCTGGCATGTACTATTGGTTTGCTCCTCTGGCTCCTCACTACAATTTAATCTGGGAAAATATTTTCCCTAAATATATGAAATATCATTTGCAATCATTCCTTTCTCAGAAATCAGAAGTCAATTTTTATTTCTATACAAATTTTCCTATTGTATGCATTTCATGTAAATATAATCATACTGTATATGATATTTGGTGTCAGGTCATTGGATTTAATATAATGTACCCAAGATTAATTCATGTCATAGTGTGTAGTGACATTTCATTGCTATGTTGCTCAATAAGAACTATGTGAATATATTGCCATTTACTTAACCATTTTTCAATTGCTAATTCATTTGGGTTGTTTCCACCTTGAAGCTAATATGAGTAATGCTCATTTTATGTGAATAAATATTCAGATGCAAGTTTTTATGCATGCCTTCTTCTGTGAAATATTACTAGAAATTGAATTATTGAATCGTTTAAAAAGTATTTAAGTTTTTGAAAACCCACCAAACTATGTTTCAAAATGATTATAACATTTTACATAACCACCAACAATAAATAATGGCTTTATTTTTCCATGTATTCTAGTTTCATAATATTCCATGATATGATGTGACACTATATTCTGCCAAATTGACTACACAGAATTACTTTGATCATTCTTAAAATTGTGTTATTTGACTTCAATTTTAGAATTAACTAAAGTTTTTATATGAATTCTACAAGTATTTTACTAGAATTGTTTACAGATTATTTTTTCAGGAAAACATCATATTTAGATTTTAAAATACTTTATTATACTTTATCTCTATTAAATTTTACTTTTGTGTTTTGTTCTGGGACCAATCCTAGCGATGATCAGGAATTATTCTTAATTTTGCAATCAAGAATTACTCCTGGCAGACTCTGGGGACCAAATGGGTAGTCACAGATATAAAATATTTTAGCTCCAGTTTGTTTAAAAACTATTAAAAGAGCAATTATCTCTAAAGAAGGGGGGCAGTAGTATAGTGGGTAGGGAGTAATCCCTGAGCCCTGAGCTAGGAGTAACCCCTGAGCACTGCTGGGTATGGCCCCCAAACATAAACAAATAAGCAAACAAAATATACATATACATATATAACCTCTTAATAAAAATATAACTGGGGGGTGGAGAGATAGCAAAGCGGTAGGGCATTTGCCTTGCTCGCAGCCAACCCAGAACAGACAGTTGGTTCAAATCCCAGCATCTCATATGATCCACCTAGCCTGCCCAGGAGCTATTTCTGAGGGAAGAGCCAGGAGTAGTCCCTTAGTGCTACCAGGTGTGACCCCCTCAAAAAACCCTAAAAGATAGTTATATTTATATAAACTCTTTTCCAGAGGAAATCAATAACATAGTTATAGGGTGTAAAACAAGGTATGGGGACTTGGCAAAGAGAAGTTAGTTGAGCAAAAGTAGAAAAGGTGACAAATAGAGATAATTATTATCATTTGTATTTTATTTATTATTGAAGAAAGATTGTTGGGCCATCCAACAGGTGTTGTATGCTTTCCTCTGGCTTTGTGGTTAAGCATCACTCAGGACAGAGTTTGGAGAAACAGTATAGTGTTACCTTACTTTAGCTCCTTAACTTCAGTATTATAATATCTCAGTTGTCGAAGTTCATATGGTCTTGGAGGTATTCTTTTAACTCTGTGACAAGTAAGCATCTTCACATAATTCACTTTACATGAAGTTTTCATAGTTCAGAGCATTTTTTGGGGGGGAGGGGGATACATTTCCATTCACATTTACCCAAAGACACTTTGATTCGTTTATATTATCAAAAGTCCCTACTAATATGAGAAATGAATAGGGCAGGGTTTCATGGGGACTGAACTAAATCCTCTTTAATATTATATTACATTCTTAGAGATTTGTCTACTTGTTTTTTAATTATAGAAAATATAGATAGTATGGGGTGGGCAGAGAGGAGGGGCATAAATATTATAATCAGAAATATCAAGCAAACAAAAATTGTGCATGTATTCCCCAATGCTGCCAGGACACATTAGCACACATTTGATTTTACATATTAAGAAATTTAATCTTACATAATTTGAAGATGAGAAATGCAGAATTCAATAGGGCTGCCAGACATGCTTAAAAAGAAAAAAAATGACAACTATAAAACCATTTCTGTTCTTTTCTTACTTCCACTGACTGCTGAGACTACCAAGGATGATGTCTAATTTCATGTGTAAATTTGACCAGCTCAAGGGGCTCAAATTTGGTAAAACATAATTCAGAATGTTTCAGAAAGAGAATTTTAAAATGGGATTTACATTTAAATGATGAGCTTCTGAGTATAGCAAATTGCTCTCCAGGATGTGAATACACTTCATCTACTCGTCAAGGAATCCCCAATAGAACAATAGGGGAGACTTACTGAAACCTGAAGCAAACTTCAAACTTTATTTCCAATATTGGTTCTTTCCACTTAAACAATCTTGAGTACCTTTGACCTCCAACTGCAATCCGTTTCTTAGTATCCAGCCTGGAAAGCCTTCCCTATAAGATTATGGATACCTAAAGCCTCCACTATCATACAAGCCAATTCTTTACAATAAATTTTACCCATTATTGATTCCTCTGGAGATCACAAGTATCCTATATTTGAGGCAGTATCCAATAATCTCTATCTCCCTCTTCATATCATCATATTTGAGACTCTGTTTCTTTTCTGCCTCTGCCTGTCTTATAACAAAACAAATTTGTGAAGGCATGAAGAGGAACCCAAATATGACCAAGTTAAAAGTCATATCTAGAAATTCTCTATACTATTAACATAGTATGGCTTTATCTTTTTTAATAAGACTGTTTACAAATTTCAAAAAATTAGAACATGATAATTTTGGGTGGCCATTAATCATCATAGTTAAATATTTTAATCTTTTTTGGGGGGGGTCACACCCAGCAGTGCTCAGGGGTTATTCCTGGCTCTACGCTCAGAAATCGCTCCTGGCAGGCTTAGGGGACTTAAATCTGGGATGCCCGGATGTGAACCACCACCGTTCTTCTGCATGCAAGGCAAACACCCTACCTCCATACTATTTCTCCGACCCCCATACTTAAATATTTTAAGCTTCAAAAGTGTACAGTCAGAGCAAGCTAAATCTAATAACTAGATTGTAGCATATTCCAAAATTAATTAGTGTTTGCTGAGATAAGCTATAGATTTAGAGTTAATTTTTGTTAGAAATTTTATGAGCTAATATCTCATAGAAAATGGGTGTATGTATATTGTTTTATTTTTTCTATTCAGAAAATATTAACTAAAATTATAAGGATATTTTTTAATATTTCTATCAAGTTATTTTCATCTAAATGTTAAGTCATAGTGGACAGTGAATAATAAATATAAGGTTATGACTACACTAGCTATGAGACTTTGGATAAGGCATTATCTAGACTTCATTTTCCTCTACTATAAAATGTGTCAGATTCATTTCATTATCTTGTTGATGCTTTGTCATTCTAGAATTTTACAAACTTGCAACTAAAACCTTTTTTATGATGAGATTTCCTGAAGGAGAAAAAAGCTGATCCAGCTGTTTCTTATTATTTATCTCACACATAACCCAGGTTGTCTTAGTGAATTACAGGACTATTTTAAGAATGACTCAACAATCTGACATTTTTAAAGGGGAAAAATTGTTCTAAAATATAACCAACATATGTTAAAAAATGTTAACCCATTTAACATAACACTTTTATGTCAAACTGAAACAGAATATATTTTTATCTGTATTAAAATATCAAATCGCAGGTGATAAATTTTTCACACTTCACACTGTGCATAAATTGCAGTTAGAATGATCAGATTGAACAGTAAGACTTTGCCAAAAGTTTAGTTGTTGTTGTATTTCTTACCAGCTCACTCACAAAATATATATGTCAGCATAAAAAACATTTTCAAAATTACTAAACATATGAGTGTTTAAATTAGATAAATTAGACAATTAATGAGCTTATATTAAAATGTTAAAAATATATCTATCTATATGTATGTAGATACCACCACATCACAATTAAAAAATAGTTCTTCTTTATGTGGGATAAAAAAGAAACATAGTAAGAAAATAACAAATAGTTAAAGTTATATAATTTTGTCCAAAGAACTGAACTTACCTGGAAAGAAGGGTTCAGATGTAGGATACAAGAGTTTTCCTCTGAGTGGGACAAATTATTCACCCAATACCCAACAGATAAGAGGCTAATATCTAAATTATATAAGGCACTGATAGAACTTTACAAGAAAATAACACCTAATCCCATCAAAAATGTGGCAAAGAAATGAACAGAAACTTTGTAAAAGAAAAAATACAAATGGCTAAAAGGCACATGAAAAAATGCTCCACATCACTAATCATCAGGGAGATGCAAATCAAAACAACTATGAGGTACCATCTAATGCCACAGAGATTGGTGCACATCACAAATAATGAGAACAAGCAGTGCTGGCGAGGATGTGGAGAGAAAGGAGCTCTTATTCACTGCTGGTGGGAATGCCGTCTAGCCCAACCTTTATGGAATGCGATATGGAGATTCCTTCAAAAACTGGAAATTGAGCTCCCATACAATCTAGCTAGATACTCCTAGGGATATGGCCTAGGAACACAAAAATACAATTAAAAAATCCCTTCCTCACACTTATATTCATTGCAGTGTTATTTACAATAGCCAGACTCTGAAAACAACCAAGATGCCCTTCAATATACAAATGGCTATAGAAACTTTGGTACATAACACAATGGAATATTATGCAGCTGTCAGGAGAGATGAAGTCATGAAATTTTCCTAAACAAGGATGTACATGGAATCTATTATGCTGAATTAAATATGCCAGAGGGAGAGAGATAGATGCAAAATAGTTTCCCTCATCTATGGGTTTTAAGAAAAATAAAAGACATTTTTACATAATTCTCATAAACAAAAGAGAGGAGTGCTCGAAGGTTCAGCTCAAGACATGAAGCTCACCACAAAGAGTGATAAGTGCAGTTAAAGAGATAACTATATTGTGACATAGCATAACAATGTGAATGAATGAGGGAATGGGTGTGGGGTGGGGAGGAGTGAGATTTGGGACATTTGTGATGGGAATGTTGCACTGGTGAAGGGGGCTGTTCTTTGCATATCTGAAACCCAACTACAATCATATTTGTAATCAAGGTATTTAAGTATTTCAGAAGTCTTAGAAATTTTGAGCTGGTGTTTATGCAATTTGGATTTGTACTTTAGTGGAAAAAATAAAGGTCTCTTGCAAAACTTAAGAATAATAAAATTAAATATAATGTTAAAAAAGAAGGTTTCAGAGGCATCTTGGGACATTCTTGGTGGGAAGGAGGCTCTTTGATGATGAGTGTTGTTGGAATGATATATGCATGATAAGGGTAATGAACAGTAGAGTAAATCCTGGAAGCTCAAAAAAATTTTTTTAAAGCACAGAAAAAGAAAATCGTAGTTGGTATTTCCCATTTAATCTTTATGTCAGATGGAAATTGTAGTAGTTAGTTGATTTTTATAATGATAATGCTGGGGAAAATCCCACTGCTTTTCTATCATTTTAACTGCAGGTATTTTAGTGTTAGTAGGGCATCACATTATATTATAGCAGTGTTTGTATAATGAGCACACCCAATAGAAGTAGTAAAAATTTATTGAATTTAGGACAGTTAATATTAACACAAAAGACTTGGTTAAATATTTGAGGATTTTCAAAGCAGTATTTAAACATAAAGATTCTGGGGCCATCTCAATTAGGAACAGAATAATATATATACATACATACATTTAAGACAAATATTACCTTAATTTTTCTTAGTTTTTACTATTATATATATTTAGATGGTGATCTAATATACAAATATAATTTATTAGTTATGATAAAAATAAGTTTCATTTGAAAGCATTTAAATATTTGTGTATATTTTCTCCACACCTTACACATTTGATTATTTTTCTTACTCTGAGTATCAATAAGCTTCAAACTTACTAATTTGAGTTTAATGGTTGATAAGGAATAGGAATGGTAAGTTGCTAATTTTTTATTTGTTTTGGGGGTACACAAACAGTATTGATTTGGTTTTACTCTGGTTCTGGGCATGAGCACCATATAGAGTGCTAAAATCAAATCTAGGTTGGCAAATGCAAGACAAAATTTTCATCTGCTGTAATATTTCTCCACACCCTATATGAATTTATTCTTAGAGAAATTTTAAGCAAATATATTTTCAGTATATCAAACTAGCTTATGATGATCAGGACTTGAGAATAAATAAAAAATAAAAAAATATAATTTATGGCACAGAGAAATTTTTGTCTTCTCTCATTCACTAAAAGTCAGTCAAAGATAATGTCTAAAACTGCATGTGGAGTTAGGTCAAAGAGTAGACCATGATGATAAAGATAGTTGGAAATGATCACTCTGGACTATAACTGTAAGTACTCTTTTAGTACTAGTAATGCTAAACACAGTGACTAAAAGGTGAAAAGAAAAAAGTGCCTGCTGTAGATAGATGATAGAAAGATAGATAGATAGATAGATAGATAGATAGATAGATAGATAGATAGATAGATAGATAGATAGATATGTAGTTGGGGGCTGGAAAATGGGAATTTGGTGGAGGGAAGTAGACAGTAGTAAAGGGTTGGACACTGAAACATTGTACAACTGAAACTCAGCCATGAGCAATTTTGTTAACTTTGTAATCTTGTGGTTATTCAATAAATGAATAAATGTGTGGATTTTTAAATAGATTCTATCTTCACTACTATTTGTGTAATGCTGATCATATTTGCATAATACTATACTGTCAATGATTTCATTTCTGCAATTGTTATATAACTTCATATACCTCATAGATTTAGAATATGAATTTAGAGAGTAGTAATAGTGAAAAATGACCAATGAACAGAGTTTACTATTGTTATTAGTATTTATAAAGAATGTGTCTTTTTGTGTGTGTGTGTCTATGAAGATGTTCTCGAAGAGGTGAGTATTTTAATAAGCAGATTCATTAAAGAAGTTCCCTTTGCTAATGCTGCTGAATATCATCCAATGCAGCCAGGATCTAAAAGGCAAAGGACAAGGGAAGAAAGTGTGTGTTTCTGTGTGTTTTTGTGTGTGTGAATGAATGAGTGTGTTTGTATTTAAACTGGACGCTGATCTTCTTTCATTTGGATATTATGAGCCCTTTTGCTTTGGTCTCTGCCTTCAGTTTATATATTAGATTTTTCATTCATATGTTATTTTTTAGTGTTTTAGTATTGTTGTATGCAAAGCAAGTATTTTTGAACCCTGTACTTTCTCTTTGATGCCTTGACTTACCAGTTTCTGTAGAGACCTTTAATTGCTTCTGGAAAATATATGCCAGGCTTCCAAGGTTTCCAGAATGAAGATGCATGTTAAAGTATTTCTCTGTCTCTATAGTTCTCTAAGTTAGTTTCTGTAAAGCTCCTTTTATATATCCTTATATAAATCCGTGGTTCTATTCTTCTAGACAGAGAATTCTGACTCTGTTCTATTCTTCTGGAGAATTCTGACTAATCCAATGAGTAAGGCAGAAGTCGGCTCAGGTCTAGGTAATGATCATGTTCAAATAAAGCTTTTGAAATAGGGGATGCCTGGACATGAATCAGAAGGATAGAGCTCTTTGGGGAAGCTGTCATCTCTAATGTGAAATCCCAGCTCCCATTTCGCTTCACTGGAAAATTTTATGCATTTTTCCCTTTCTTTAGTTTCCTTGGATAATAATGGATAGTGGGGATATAGGTTAAAATATAGATCCCATAAAAATGAAAAAAGTATTAGCATATAGCTCAAAGTAAAGATTTTAACTATTATCTATTGTATTCTTTCATTAATTTCACAAAGTTTACCAAGTGTGTTTGATTTATACACCACAGGATTTCCTAGGATTTTCTGGTAGACCCTGGCAAAGCAATCTCCATGGAATTCAGAACTTCGACACAAACACCCATCTAGTGCTTATTTTTATTGATTTTAGTCTAGCATCAGATGTATTTTGTGTTAATTATTTGAATCATTTAACTAATCCCAAATATTTAATTCAACTTATATGAGTACCTGGGAAGCATTTGGTCCAGACCGCTATGTTCAGTGTTTACTCATCTCTGTGCTCAGCGGTGATTTCTGGTGGTGTGAGTGGGCCATATATTGTGGAACAATTGGTTCAGGGTAGCTTGCATGTAATGAAGTACCTTTATTCCTGAACTATCTTTTCAGACCCTCAGCAGGTATTTTAAGCTAACATTCTTAGCAACTTCCTGTAGCCTTCAACTAATTATATCAGTTGATGTTATTTCTATAAGATCCATTCCTTCTTTCATATTAATGTATCCACAACATTGTACATGCATTTTCCACTCTGGAAGTCTGCTTTCTCTTGGGCACACATTTCTCTCTTTTCTATCTTATATATCTCACATATAACTTCCTTTAAATAAAAATATTTGCTTCAAATAAATAAATAAATAAAAATAATAAGCAGTGTTGTCAGTTAGTAGAACCACGGAGTGTGTTTGTCTTTCATAGTTTTGATATTCGGCTCCAAATGTGGTCTCCTAAATTCCTCCAGAGAACAAACCTAAGAATAAGCCCAGAAAACCTCCAGTTGTCTGAACCAAATTACCTGCCCTACTACCCTAAAGATTATGGAACATTTGCTACTAAATTCACTATGGCTTTGTGATAGACTGAGAATCAGTAATGAACATATCATTATGTTCCCTGACTTCATGAATGTACACTCTATCAAGGAAGAAGTTACAATAAATAAAAAAAGCTAATAATTATCTTACTATTTAAGAGATCTTGAAAACACAGTAGCATCAATATATCTAAGAAAAGAATTGCTCATTTTGAGACATGAAAGAATCAGGAGAAGTTATTTGGTTTCATTTACTGCCATTAAGTATTTTTAATATAATTTTCATTTTGATCATAGAGGCTTACATATTGCTGACAGTAATATTTTAGGTACATATTAACATAATATCAGGGGAATTCCCATCACCGAAATATCTTCCCTACACCTCCGTTTCCATCCTACCTCCCATATTCTCCTCCCTCTCCTCCGGGGCTGCTAGAATACGTGGTCCCCTCTGAGCCTAGCTTACTACTTAGTGGTCCTACACCTGTTTTGGTCTTGGTACCTCCCTTGCTTTCTCCTCTAACTGGGAGGCAGTACTAGATAGTTCCAGTTATGTGGTTTTGTTTGAAGAAGAGAAAAGTGATAAACTGGGGTAAAAAATCAAATACGTTGAAAATGGGTGGAGTTCTTTCCTTCCTGGACAGACACAGTAAATATTGGGGTCATTCAAAAAGGAATTCCCTTGGCCTAAGAGATACAGGGTTTCTCCACCCTTGGAGTTTATTGTTATGGGATTAACTATAGACTTCGTTCATTTACTCTCCCCTTGGTGCTTTCGTGGTGCTTGGAAGACTTCTGCTTCTTCCTGGGTGATATGATCATATCTCTGTATCTAGAGATCTCTGTATCTGCACAGGTCAAGGGGTGGAACTTATGATGAAGATTTTTTTTTTGTGGTTCTAGAAGTTCTGTTCCCTCAGTGTCATTTTAATCCATCTTCTGTGTTTGGTGGTCTTGGTCTTTGTGCTGATTTTAGGATGGAGCCTATGATAGCGTCTTTCGTTGTGTTTCCAGAAGACCCATTCCGTTGCAATTGTCTCAGACAGACCTTTGGAACTGTAGATCATGGTTGTTGTGCAGGTCATAGCTCAAACACTAGACTAGGGCTTTTTTTATTGGTCACAGGATACATACAGTCTGGTCACGGTTCTATCAGCCAGTCATCTGTAAATCACGCTCTTGGCTTTTGGACTGACCAAAGGGTGACAAGCCTTCTGATTTTGTCTTATCGTCAGCTGGAGGGGTAGGATAACCTTCTCTTAGGTCAAGTTGTTCCCATTTTCTTCGTTGTCAGGATATCGTATTAGAGCTGGCATTTTTTGGTGTCAAGCAGTATTGAGGATGTCCCGGATGGAATTTGTTTCCTGTAGCTGTCATGAAAAACTGAGTCATTTCTATGTCTGGGATCCAAGGTTCAAGGCTGGACGGATAGTGTCTAATCACCTGGGGTCTAAGTTGGGTCTGCGTGACATATTTTCAAAGCAGGAGATGTCCCTGTATTGTAAACAAGTATGAGTTCTTATCCCTAGTAGATAAGAGCTCGTTTTTATATGTAAGATTTCACCCTTTTTTAGTGTGTCTTTGCAGGAGGAAATGGTGCTACATCATATTGCATTTGATGCAATATATACATCATTTTGGGGTGCATACATACATCATTTTGGGGTGGAAAAAGAAGAAAACGGAAGGTCACACACCAAAAAAAGATAAAGATAGAAATAAAAACATATGTGCATATATATATATATATATATATATATATATATATATATATATATACAGACACACACACACATATATATATACAGACACACACACACACACACACACATATATATATATATATATATATATATATATATATATGGAACAAAGATTTTTTAAAAATGAAATAACGAAGTAATTAAAGGAACAAAATGGTGCAAGAGACCATCTTACATTTGGGGAATAGCAGGTAAATAGGTAGTGCAATACAGGTCTCATACTTATGATGGAACTATAGATTTCCCCATTGTCTTTTGAGTTTTTTTTTGTGTGTGTGTGTGGTGTGTGTGTGTTCCCGGGCGCCTTTCATCACACACCCTGACCTTCTTGAGATTGGCAAAATCTTTGTGGCAGGGAGGTCTTGGGAAGAGTTCTTGCTTTGGGGATACTTTTAGAGCTAAGTCCGGTTTCAAGTAACAGTCCACATTAGGAAGAGTTGGTAAGGAGAGCCACCTAGCATGAGTCAGCAGAGGAGTTGGTTGCCTTTTCTTGCCGGGGATGAGGTGTGGGTTTAACTTGGTGCCCCTTCGCTTGGGTGATGGGTATTGGTTTGTTGGGGTAGGAGGTCAGTCTTGATGCCTAATAGATTAAGAACTGAGGGTGAAGAGTTTTAATAAAGTGAGAAATCTGGATGGGAACGAGGGGTGAAGGGATAGTTGGATTTCGAAAGGGGGGGGAAGTATATGTAAGGGGCAGGAGAGAAGACAAGAGAAAATACTTTAAAAAGAAAAAGAGAAGAGGAGAGAAAGAAGAAAAAGAAAGGAAAAAATAAAGTAGCGAGAAGAAAGGAAAAAAGGGTAAGGGAATGCTAGTTTGCTTGAGTATATTCAATGAGTAGGGGCCTGTAGAATAAGTCTATAGGTCACAGTTGCTGCTTCGGTGTTCTGGCTGGTCCCGTGCTTCAAGTCCTAAAAGAAGGTATAACCTAGAGATAAAGTGTATGTTAAAGAGTTTTCTCGGGACATTCTCATAGTGCAAGCTGGGTATGGTATCTCGTGTGACTGGGCCCCATCTTAGTTTGTTCACATTTTGTATTCAAGAACTCCTGTGGACAGAAAAGCTGAGAGGTTTTTTTTAAATATAGTAAGATTAAGGCATTAAAACATATTGTTATGAGATGTTCCCGTTGGAGTCAGCGATTACCCATGGTATTCTTTACCTGTAATACTGTATAAGATCCCTAAGGGATTATTATGGGCCTTTGTAGTAGAAGGCTGATTAAATATCTGTTCTCTCTGTGCTGCTGCTGGTTTCTTTGTGGTATTATGTGTAGTCAAGAGTTTGTGTTGTTCTTCTTTCATGTGTTTTGGGCACTGCTCCCTGGTGTATGTTGACTGTTACAGTTTGGAGTTTCTAGTCTGTTAAACCCTGTTATTTGATTGTTGAGTATTAGTTGTATATAGGGTGTATGTTCTAGGTGCTTCAGAATAGTGCTGTGTTCATCTTTCATCTTCTGACTTACTTTGTTTAACATAATATGTTCTAGGTCCATCCATGTTGCTGCAAAGTCCATGATTGCATCTTTTCTGACTGCCATGTAGTATTCCATTGTGTATAGATACCACATCTTAATTATCTACTCGTCTGTTGTTGGACATTGAGGTTGGTTCCAAGACTTGGCTATTATACTGAGGGCTGCCATAAATAGTGTGGTGCACACATACTTTGGAATAAATGTCTTTTCAACTAGGGGGTTGATACCTAGGAGAGCAATTGCTGGGTCAAATAGCAGCTTGATTCTGAGTTTCTTGAGCACTTTCCAGACTGTTCTCCATAGTGCTGGACTAGGGGGCATTCCCACCAGCAGTGGATGAGAGTGCCTTTCATACCACATCCCCGCCAACAGAGGCTGGTCCCATTATTTTTGATGTGAGCCATTCTCACTGGTGTAAGGTGGTACCTAATTGTTGTTTTGATTTGGATTTCTCTGATGATGAGTGAAGGTGAGCATGTTTTCATGTATTTGTTGGCCATCGTTTGGTCTTCCTCCGAGAAGTGTCTATTCATTTCGTCTTCCCATTTTTTATGGCTTTATTTGGTTTTGGGGGGCTCAGCTTTCTGAGTGTTTTGTATATTCTGGATATAAGCCCTTCATCTAATATGTTGGGTAAAAATATTTTTCCCAGTCAGTTAACTGTCTTCTTGTGTTATGTAGGGTTTCTTTTGCCATGCAGAAGCTTTTTATTTTGATGTAGTCCCATTTGTTTATGTTTGACGCTAAAGTTCTTGACATTGGTGCTCCATCCTTGAAGACCTTTCTGATATATAGGTCTTCGAGTGTTCTACCTATTTTATTCTCTATAAATTTTATAGATTCGGGTCTAATTTCGAGGTCTTTGATCCAATTTGAGTTGATTTTTGTGTAAGGAGTGAGGTATGGGTCAATATTGAATTTCTTACATGTGGTTTTCCAGTTGTACCAAAACCATTTGTTGAAAAGACTTTTTTTGTTCCATTTCAAGTTCTTGGCTCTTTTGTCAAATATTAGTTGACTGTATATCTGGGGGTTATGTCTGGAAATTCTGTTCTAACCCACTGGTGTGAGGCTCTGTCCTTGTACCAGTACCATGCTGTTTTAATCACTATGGCTTTATAGTATAGCTTCAGGTTAGGTAGTGAGATGCCACCCAGCTTCTTGTTTTTTAGTATGTGTTTGGCTATACTGGGTCTTTTGTGGTTCCAGATTAATTTTATGATTGATTGTTCTAATTCTTTAAAGAATGATGTCTGAATTTGGATTGGGATTGCATTGAATCTATATAGCAGTTTAGGTAGGATAGTCATTTTGACTATGTTGATTCTACCTACCCTTGAGCATGGGATGTTCTTCCATTGCATTAGATCCTCTTTTTGTTTTGAAATTTTCCTGGTATAGGTCCTTCATTTCCCTTGTAAGGTTGCTTCCTAGGTAACTTATATTTTTTGATACTATTTTAAATGGAGTTGTATTTTTGATCTCTCTCCTCTCAACTTCATTATTTGTGTAAACGCTACTGTCTTTTGTGTATTGACTTTGTAGCCAGCCACTTTGCTGTATTGGTTAATGGTTTCTAGGAGTTTTACTGTGGACTCTTTAGGGTTTTCGATGTATATCATCTGCAAAAAGGGATAGTTTGAGTTCCTCTTTCCCAATTTGGATTACTTTGATTCCCGTCTCTTGTTGGATTGCTATTGCTAGGACTTCTATGATTATATTGAATAAGAGTGGAGAGAGTGGACTTCCTTACCTAGTCCCTGAGTTTAGTGGAAATGCTTCTAGTTTTTCACCATTAAGGATAATGCTGGCTGTGGGCTTTTCATAGATAGCTGTAACTATCTTGAGGAAGGTTCCCTCTAACCCTATTTTGCTGAGTGTTTTCAATATGAAAGGGTGTTGGATTTTGTCAAATGCCTTCTCTGCATCGACTGATATGATCATGTGGTTTTTGTCTTTCTTTTTGTTGATGTAATGTATGATGTTGATTGATTTGTGTATGTTGAACCAACCTTGCATTTCTGGGATGAAACCCACTTGGTCATGATGTATGATCTTTTTGATGAAGTGCTAGATTCGGTTTGCTAAAATTTTGTTTAGAATCTTTGCATCTATGTTCATTAGTGAGATTGGTCTGTAGTTTTCTTTCTTGGTGGTGTCTTTGCCATCTTTGGAAATGAGTGTGATATTAGCCTCATAAAAGGAGTTGGGGAGGATTCCTGTTTCTTCGATGATTTGGAAGAGTCTGTGAAAAAGTGGTAGTAAGTCTCGGAATGTTCGCCTGTAAATCCATCTGGACCTGGACTTTTGTTCTTAGGGAGTTTCTTAATTACATCTTCAATTTCCTCTGAAATGATTGGTCTGTTTAGGCTTTCTAGGTCTTCCTTATCCAGTTTAGGAAGATGGTATTTTTCCAGGAATCTGTCAATTTCTACTGGGTTCTCTAGCCTAACTGAGTATAGTTGTTCATAATATGATCTAATGAGATGTTGTATTTCTTGGGTTTCTGTTGTAATCTCTTCCCTTTTATTAGTGATCCTACTGATTTAGGTGTTTTCCCTCTTTTTTTTGGTGAGTTTTGCCAGTGCTTTGTCTATCTTGTTTATTTTTATAAAAAAAATCAACTCCTGGTCTCATTGATTTTTTGTGTTGTTTTCTTAGTTTCTATGTGGTTTATTTCTGCTTTGTTTTTATTATTTCTTGCCTTCTGGTTGTAGTTGTATTTCTTTGCTGCTGTTGTTCCAATTCCTTAATGTGATACTTTAAACTGTTGGTTTTGTCATTTTCCTGTTTCTTGACATAGGCCTGTATTGCTATGAGTTTACTCCTAATTACTGCTTTTGCTGTGTCCCACAGATTTTTACAGGTTGTCTCTTCATTATCATTTGTCTCAATAATCTTTTTCTTTCTTCCTTAATTTGTTCTTTAATTCAGCTGTTGTTGAGCAGTGTGTTGTTTAATCTCCAGGTATTAGTTTTTCTCCATTGCTTCTTCTTGTAGTCAATTTTGACCTCTGTTGCATAGTGATCTGTCAGGGTGCTTCTAATGATTCTTACATTTGTGATCTTATATAGGTTTGATTTGTATCCTAGGACATGGTCTATTCTGGAGAATGTTCCATGTGGGCTTGAGAAAAATGTGTATTCTGTTGTCTGGGAGGGTATGGAGGGTCTTCTAATTTTTAATTTAGGGTTCTTATTTCTTTGCTGTTTTTCTGTTTTGTGGATCTGTCCAGTGGTGACAGTGGAGTATTGAGATCTCCTACAGTTATCACATTTCCCTTCATATGTTTCTCCAGGTTTGCAAGCAGTTGCCTCACATATTTTGCTGGCTCCACATTAGGTGCATAAATATTGACCAGGGTTAGTACTTCTTGATCTAGTGTTCTCCTGATCAGTAAGTAGTGTCCTCTTTTTCCCTGATCACTTTTTTGAGGTTGAATGGAATTTGGTCTGATATAAGAATGGCTGTCCCTGCTCTTTTTTGTTTTCCATTGGCCTGAATCATTACTTTCCATCCTTTTATTCTGAGCCTGTGCTTATCCTGTAGTTGTAGGTATGTTTCTTGCAGACAGCAGAAGTCTGGTTTACTTTTCCTAATCCAGTTCTCTACTCTGTGTCTTTTAATTGGAGAGCTTAGTTTGTTAACATTTAGGGAGATTATTGAGAGAGAATTGTTGTGCAGTTGTGTTGTATAGAGTGGTTGTTGTTACAATCGGGGGTTTGAATTGTGTAATTTGTCTCTGAGTAGGTCGTTTAGGAGTGGTTTAGTTTGCACAAATAATGCAAGCTTGTTTTTGTTTGAGAAAGTTTTTATTCTGTCCTCCCATATGAATGAGAGTTTTGCTGGATATTGGACCCTAGGTTGGAAGTTTCTTCCTTTCAGGCATTTAAATATGTCTTTCCACTGTCTTCGTGCTTGAATTATTTCAAATGGGAGATCTGGTTTTATTCTTATGTCCCTTCCTTTTTATTTGAGTTTTTTTCCCTTATTGCTTTAAGGAGATCATCTTTCTCTTTGTTTTGTTTTGTTTTGTTTTGTTTTTGCCATTTGGATTACTATATGTCTTGGTATTGGTTTGTTAGGGTCTATTTTATTAAGGACTCTCTTCACTTCCTGGATTTGCACTAAATCTTTTTTCCTGAGGGTGAGACGTTTTCTGTTAATATTTCCCTGACTACTTGTTCTTCCCCTTTTCCTATTTCCTCCTCTTCTGGTATACACACAATTCTTACATTATTTCTTTTGTCCTTGTTCATTAGATACTGGACTTTTCCTTCCAGTGCTTTGCCTTTTATTTCCTTGCTGGTTTCTTGGTCATTTTTTGTTTGCAGTTTTCCTTTGAGTTCTTCAATGTGCTTCTCCAACTGTGTGATCCTGCTCAAATGGCTTGTTATGTCGTTTTTTAACTCCTTTATTTCCCTTTGTATGAAATCTCTCATATTCTTTGACAGTTCTTATTTAATTTGGCTGATTTGTTCCTCCATAGATTTCTTATATTCACTGGCTAGCGTTTCCTTCATTTCCTTTTTTTTTTATTTTTTTATTTAAACACCTTGATTACATACATGATTGTGTTTGGGTTTCAGTCATGTAAAGAACGCCACCCATCACCAGTGCAACATTCCCACCACCAATGTCCCAAGTCTCCCTCCTCCCCACCTAACCCCTGCCTGTACTCTAAACAGGCTCTCCATTTCCCTCATATATTCTCATTATTAGGAAAGTTCAGAATGTAGTTATTTCTCTAACTAAACTCATCACTCTTTGTGGTGAGCTTCCTGAGGTGAGCTGGAACTTCCAGCTCTTTTCTCTTTAGTGTCTGAAAATTATTATTGCAAGAATGTCTTTCATTTTTCTTAAAACCCATAGATGAGTAAGACCATTCTGCGTTTTTCTCTCTCTCTCTGACTTATTTTACTCAGCATAATAGATTCCGTGTACATCCATGTATAGGAAAATTTCATGACTTCATCTCTCCTGACAGCTGCATAATATTCCATTGTGTATATGTACCACAGTTTCTTTAGCCATTCATCTGTTGAAGGGCATCTTGGTTGTTTCCAGAGTCTTGCTATGGTAAATAGTGCTGCAATGAATATGGGTGTAAGGAAGGGGTTTTTGTACTGTATTTTTGTGTTCTTAGGGTATATTCCTAGGAGTGGTATAGCTGGATCATATGGGAGCTCGATTTCAAGTTTTTGGAGGAATCTCCATATCGCTTTCCATAAAGGTTGAACTAGACGGCATTCCCTCCTTCATTTCCTTAATCAAAGCTTTCATTTCTTTCTTCATGGCTGCTTTTAAGTTTCCTTCCAATGATCTGTGCGTTTTGGTGGACTTGGAAACTTGATAGGTTTTTCTCTCCATATCTCCATATGTTAGGGTTCTCCTTAATTTACCCATATTTCTTTGCATTTATTGGTGTGGCTTGGAGTTCAGTTCCTTCCGAGTTCAGCCTGCTTTTGCCCCCTGTGGCATGGGGATAGGTCCCCTCCCTGAGCGTGGTTCTAGAGGGGTCTGTTGGGTGGAGTCACTGAGATTTGGCTCCTCCTATGTTCTTTAATAGGGTTTGGTCTGTTTTTTCCTTTTGTTGGCAGCTAGTGCAGTTCCGCTCCTGGCCACAATGTTGGAGGGCGCTGTTGAGCCAAGCTCCCTGTCCTTCCTCCTTTCCCGGTGAGTCAGCGGAGCTTCACCACCTCTGAGCCTCAGCTGAGGAAATTGTAGCAGCCAAACCCACCTGGCGTTCTCTTTGCCCTTGGGAGTCCCAGGTCCATTCCAGGGCTTAGGGGGCAGGCTGCTCTAGGATACCCCAAGGTCCGGGGTGTAGACCAAAGCTCACCCGGTCTACAAGCTCTAGCCCTTCCCAGCGGCACAGAGTGGGTCAGGCGCAAGGTTCTCTGGGTGCCCACGTGGGGAGTTGGCCGAGTGGCAGGCACATTCACCCTGCCTGCAGCCAGGTTGGGGGTCCCTGGGTTCAGGCCTCCATTAAATATTTTTAACTGGTAAACTATAAAACAACCAAAGAGCAGAGGTTTGCTGGATCATAAATAGCAAGTGGAAACCTTATACTTATAGAAACATCGGGATGCAAACATGTGAGGGGAAGCCCTACTCAACTCTTATTGAATCTCATACTCATCTCATTTCCTTGCACTTTAATTTTGTATGAATGACTCTCCTCCATATAAGTTAGGTAACTTCTATTTTATTTTGGCAAAGCCTACCTTTTCAGTTTCCAAATTACCACTGAATTTTATTCAGATATTGTCTTCATGATCTTTCCTTTAGGATTACTAAGATATCACTTATTACCACATGTGCTGTGATGAGTTACATTTATCACTATACTATTTTTATCCATGTTTTTAAGGAATAAACGTGTGACTTTATTTTTTATACTCTAACTACTGCTGATGGAACATAGTAATTTCCTCAGCACTTTTATAATGAATAAATACTTAATTGTCAGTATTAAATGTAATGCTGAATAGCAAACTGAGTTTATCTATCTCGTAAATGATTTACTTACTCAAGTTCCCTATAGAAAAGAACAAATATTAGAGAAACACTCGACAACACATTTCATAATATAGAACTACCTTAGCTCATACTCAGAGGTAGTAACTTATAAACTATTTTCTTTTCATAGCAATAGTGCATAAAAATGAAAGCCAGTGAAAGTAACTTTACTAAGCAGAATAATGCCTAACCGTTGATTCTGAAATAAAACATGAAGAAGAAAAATTGACTAACTAAAAATCTAGTATTTCATTTATTGTACTATAAAGAAAAGTTTCCTTCTCCAGAGAACAAAGAAAAGACATAATATCATTCTGTCCAAATGTGGTTTTGTTGTAATTTTTTTTAAATGTTAGAAACAGTACCAGTTTAAGGTAGCAGAGGATAAGAGAGGAAAGGTCAGATCTACATAATCTGCTACAGTTTCATATACAACTCTTATTTTTTATTTAATTTTCTAGTTATTCATATTTTTCGCAATTTTTTAAATTTATACTTATTTTGCTGCTGTCATTGGATAATATAATTTATTAAGGTTACTGAAAATAAGCAGCTAAAATTATGAAAAAAATTATGAAGAAATAATGATTGTAATAGAAATTTACATAATTAAAACATATTCATATTACTATCCATATCAATTTAGATATTGATGTTTGTAATAATAAAGGATCACACTGACAATTGATATGTTCAAAACATCTTGGTATGCATTCTCTCTGAGGGAGAGGAGACAGAGTATTGCACCTGATGTATAACAAAGGTGATAAAAAAAAATAGGGTTTAGGGCCCGGAGCAATAGCACAGTGGCATTTGCCTTGCAAGCAGCCGATCCAGGACCAAAGATGGTTGGTTCGAATCCCGGTGTCCCATATGGTCCCCCGTGCCTGCCAGGAGCTATTTCTGAGCAGATAGCCAGGAGTAACCCCTGAGCACCGCCGGGTGTGGCCCAAAAACAAACAAACAAACAAACAAAAATACGGTTTAGAAAATTTTATGATCTAGGTATTAATTCTGAAAACTTCTTCCTTTTTATTATTGGACTGTTAACAGTTATTATTTATATTTTTATTATCATCTAGCTTTTAATTTGGCATATTAAATAGAATCACAGTAAATTCTTAAGTGGAAAAATAGTAAAAGAATCTCAATTCTTTCTTCCCATTTTTATGCTAAACATTCTTATTCGTCTTTTTATCATAACATATTTTTATTCTCAGTAACATGTTTAATAATGCTAACTTTAGTCTGAACTCTAGTTTTGTGTGTGATTTACCTTCCTAAACTGAATAAATTAAAATGGGTATAAGAAAAATTGATTAGATGAAAAGGTCGTTTATCATTGATTATATTATGAAAACCCCAATATCACTACAGCACCATTAGATATTCTCTTTCTTGATATTCCCGCTGAACCATTTACCTAAGAATGTTTTCAAATTCTCTCATATAAGTACTAGGCCATTCTCAGATTGTAGAAGTAGATATTTCTTCTCTGACCTTTTTTAAAACCAAAAAATAATTTGTGTTCACAAAGATAAAATTCTCTGTTTATATACTTCCTTCTTTTAAATGTGTAAAACAAACCACTTAGGGTTTCTAGATCATAGGTAGAAAATAAAGTGTCCCGCAGAGCACTGAATTTTGTTGTACTAAGTAATCAGTTACATCTTATATTCTTTTAATTATCTGTCACCTAATTTCAACCCATCAGTTATCAGACACACAGACAGTTTGCCCCTGAATAGACGAGTTATTTACAAGTGGCTTATTCATCTATATGAAGCTTTATATAGAAGCGGATGTTCCCCCAAATGGAAAAGGATATAATTATTTGGATCATACTTATCTATTTAAACTACTGTTCTCTACATCTACATCTAATTTCCGAGAAGTGTTCTGTGTGTATTGGCGGGGGGGGGGGGGGGGATGTGAGAGAATGTAGGGAAACAAAGAGAGATAGGAAGACAGAGAGAGAAATCAAGAAGGAAACACTTATTCTCTAATTCAAAAGTAAAAGATACATCTGGGGGTGATTTGCCTTCCCTGCCTTTACTCTTTTTAGCTCCTATTCCTAACAAGGGAATTTAAAATACCTAACGACATTTTAAATTTTGAGATATGCACAAGGTACTCTTTGTATCTGTTGATATAAACTAAGCTACTCTGCCAATAAATGTTCTGAAATACAGGACAGCCTTCCTCTTCACCTTATTCCCAAGACAAAGAATAATCTGGTCCAAAGTACTAGTAATACCATAATTGAATTACCATACTCTATATAAACCTTCAACCATGTATATTTCAAACATATCTAGAGTTTTGTACTCCTCTAAATATAGAGATCACCTGTGTATACTCATATGTATTTTTCTTGCTCTGACAGATTTTTGTCTGAAATTAAAAAAATCCAACTATAATTCACATGGTCTATAATGATGGTACTTTTTATTTATTTATTATTATTTGTTTGTTTGTTTTTTGTGTCACTCCCAGCAATGCTCAGGGGTTACTCCTGGTTCTATGCTTAGAAATTGCTCCTACCAGGGCCCGGAGAGATAGCACAGCGGCGTTTGCCTTGCAAGCAGCCGATCCAGGACCAAAGGTGGTTGGTTCGAATCCCGGTGTCCCATATGGTCCCCCGTGCCTGCCAGGAGCTATTTCTGAGCAGACAGCCAGGAGTAATCCCTGAGCACCGCCGGGTGTGACCCCCCCACCCAAAAAAAAAAAAAGATTTAAAAAAAAAAAAGAAATTGCTCCTACCAGTCTCGGAGGACCATATGGGTTTCTGGGATTCGAACCAACACCTTACATCCATGCTATCTCTCCGGCCCCATAATGATGGTACTTTTTATAATGTAAGCTACAGTATTTATTGGGAAAGTCAAGAAGGAAATACTTAAAAATTCAAATTAGTGTTTATAGTATTTTAACTTATAATTTAGATTAATATTGTACATCAAAACTCTATTAAAAATGATATTTTACTTTACTAAAAATGAGCCAAAGAAAATTGTGCTCCTTAACCTACTAAATGTAACATAACTGTTTAATAAATAGACATGCAATCCAAAATTTTTTTTCCTACTCACTCCTCCTTATTTTCTCATCCTAATCCATGTCTGTGTCTTTAAAATTTTGAATAAGTCTCTAGAATTAAGACCGACAACATAAACATGAATTTATTTAAAATTAGAAAATATGGTTTCTGTAATGCAATACTAAAGGAATTTTTTATATTATAATTTTCTCCTTTATCTTTGGGCAAATTCATTCTCTCTCTTTCTCTCGCTCAGGCTCCTACAATGTCATTATCATCTGTTTACATTGACAATAAATAAAAGGCATCTGCAAGAATGAAGATACACTGATCTGTTTTCAAACTTTATGACTTTTTTTTCTAGTATTTGATCTTTATAATGTGCACTTTCTGTTATGATCCAATTAATCTTAAACACGATACCAGGCATGTAGACTGTTTGGTTTTAATTTACTAGGTTATAACTAGTGGTATTTTCTCCTTGGGTATTGCTCTGTACCCATAAATTATTTGGTAGCAATTATCTCCCAAAATGCATCCAAATGCTTTTCACTTGCTTCTTGAATTTCAAGTAAGCATTCAGTTAAGATATTCCCTAGGACATATTCTAATGTTCTTTTTGTTCTTTCCTCTAATATATATGTATATATATATATTTTTTTTTCTCTTGATTTGGAGTGTGTGTGATTTGAGGAAAGCTAGAAGCTACACTCACTAAAAAGAGACTCCATCTGTGCTAATTCCATGATGCCTCATATATTTGCAAATTCAAATAAAATAAAGATTTCACTCATCAGTAGCATTTTATTTATTAGACAAACTGAGAAATCAGAATTTAAATGAATCAAATTTGAGGAGTTGTTAGAAACCTATATAGATACTATAAATCCTTTGTGTGTGGGCTCACAGAAATGGATGATCTATAAAAGTGTCAGGGGGCTGAAATAGGAAGAGCAAAAGGGAGTTTTGTCATCACTAAACCTATTTTTGAATCCTAACTGTGTCTTATAAACTATATTCATGTAGTCACCTCTTGAATGTTCTAATAGTGAGATTTTTCCTTTGCAAAATGGATGATATTCCAATCTTAAGGGATTATGGTAAAGGTGAAAAGTGAGTTAATGATGATTAGTTTCTATAATTTTATGCTCCCTTTCATTATAAGATATCATCTACCATTCAAAAATATTCATGAGTATAATAAATGAATTTATGGATAATTAAATAATGTACCTTTGATAAGTATAAACAAAATTAGTCAACCTTATGTTTGCAATTATTGATTTTTAGTTGACATTGAATAAAAGAAGTGATAATTGTTGAAAGTAATATATGTATATATCTATATATACCTATATATATTTAACTAATGTTCAAAATACTACTAGTCAGACTGTGTAAATGAAACCAGGAATAGTCAATTTATACATTATGATCAAACATACTGGAAAATATAATTCTATATAACTATCCTTTGCAGTTATTATTTACTATGAGATTTATAATAAGTATTTCAGTGTTAATAGGAATGACTGAGGAGAATATTGTTTATTTTACTTATATATTAGTCCTTAGCTTTAGTTACTAAGATAAATTTACTTTCCTGAGTCATGTAAATAAATTCTTGTGATGGTGCCATATCTACTACAATAAATTGACACTTAGGTTTAATTATCTAAGTATAAAGAAGCAGTGGTGACAGAGAAAATTAAGTGCATTGAAATATACTGGACCAATATTTGAGTTATCATAGAGTCTTTTCATTTTTCAAAACCCTGTACTCTTGACAATAAATAAATATATATGTATGTATGTATGTATTTCTTTATAAAATACCCAGAAGACTTTTTGATCTCTTTTCAATTTAAGTAATTCATGGAAAATGGTACTTAGGAGATCTTACACTGTTGTATAGAACACCTGTTCACAGCTTGCTAATATAACAAGCCTATCATTCTCAGTAATCTCAGAGCTATGAGTTTCTAAATAGATAATGAACCTTGTAATATTTCTGTAAATAGTTTAATTAAAAATGACAAATTATTAATATGATAAAGAATATCATTGGATGATACAGATAAAAGGTCTGTATTAAAGTAAGTCAATAAATTGTACAAGATGAATCTCATTATGTTAGTAATTATGCCAACTGCCAATCTCTGAACTCATATTTGCAAGTCCAATACTCTCTGTAGTTCAGCACCCAGTATTATTTTACAGGGGCTGATTTTACTATTACTACAAAATAATAACCTAATTTATAACTACATAGACAATAAAATATGTAGTCTAGAGATCAAAACACACTTTTACAAAAGTTCACAGAGATCATAAACATTTTAGACTTTTCAGATCACATCAACTCATAAAACTCTTCAAATTTGTTTATTTTTTATAGGGATAAAAAGACAAGTAAACCAAAGATAAAGCGTTCTAATTGACTGCCTATAGACACTGCAATTAAATTTCCACAATTGAAACATACTATAGAGTTCTTTTTGTTTGTTTGTTTTAGGGGGTTACACCCAGTGGCGCTCAGGTGTTACTCCTGGTTCTGCACTCAGATACCACTCCTGGCAGGCTCAGTGCACCATATAGGATGCTGGGTCCATCCCGGGTAGCCATGTGCAAGGCAAATACTCTACTGCTGTGCTATCACTTCGGTCCATAGAGTTCTATTTCTGTAGACAAAAGAGTTCTATTTAGAAATGTATGTGTGTGAGAGAGAGAGAGAAAGAGAGAGATGTTCAAAAAGAGAAAATAATAATTTTATACAGAAAAATATATGTATCATAATAAAAAATAGAATGAAGGTGAATCTCCAAGGTAGAAAATTTAATTATATGTGTGTGTGCATCTCCACCATCTAACAGGTATAAAACTATTCTTGTGTCATTGTGTACCAAATATTGAGGTGATAGAAACTTGAACTCACCAACCCTTCACCCACAATACTCTTTTACAAAGCACAGTACATTGGAACCAAACACTATTGTAGTTCCAGCCATGGTATTTGGTTCCCCCAAATCACTGACATAAATGATCCCTAAAGCAGAGTCAGCAAATCCCTATAGTCCAAACCTCACCTTTTATAGAGTATAGAGAGTATAGAGACTTAATTCTGGTTTAAGATAGGTTGAGTTCTCCATATATAAAGGACTATAAGAATATTATTCTTATAAGGACTTAAGAACAAAAGAAAACATTAAAGATATGAGAAGAAATGAAACTGAGGAAGGACCCCATAGATGTATAATAATAATTAGCACAATAATCTATGTATCTCATGTCCTCATGACTCATACCATCTTCCTCTAATTAGTGGTTAGTTGCATCTTTGAGATTTTCAGCATATTGCCTTACTAATATCTGATGTTCTTTGTACAGAGTGTGACTAGAGCCTAGATATACTTTATCTGATATCTCCAGGACTCAGTGTGGCACCTTTTGCAAACTTCTTCTACTTGTCAGTTAATATTTCCCTAGCTATGGTAATACAGACTATTTCCCCAAAATGACCTATTTTTTCTCAATAATTTTTTCTATGATGCTTGTTACATCTACATTAATACTTTATGTGATTTTTTTATTAGCTGACTACCACCATTGTAAAATACACTTCATGAAAACAGATACTGCTGTCCTTTGTGTTTAAAGGTACTTTCTTTAGCATTTTTAAAGGTGATTACATGAAGTAAAATTATAATAAATATTTATTGTATAAGTGCTTTTTGCATACTCCTGAGATGGGGACAGGATTGTTGATGGTCACTTGGCAGAATTATATTGGCCGGTATTTAAAAAAGTACTGCCAGTGATTGTTATGTTATTTTTATGTTTAGCCAAATCTAAATTCTTTCTTAATTGTTGACAACATTGACCAGATATTCCATACTGTTTTTAATTTCTCACAGACTTTAATAACCAATCCTAACATATCTATAAAATAGTTATTAGAATCCTTATTGTATACAAGAAAAACTCCTATTATAAAAGACTATATATAATTTTATGAAAGCCACTTGGCTAGTAAATGCCAAAATCAATATATTTGGTCAAGCTATAGCCACAGTTGATAGACCTAGGAGACATTTACATTTTCAGATAATTTTGTATATATAGTACATCAATTAATTGTTTTGGTATAAAAATTACAGTAAACAACCCTAATTGGCTTATAATTAAAATAATGTATTGTCCTATGTAATTAAAAGTTGGGAATACTTCAGGTAAGTTTTTAAGCCTGAGTTTATGCTCTCTTTAGGACGACAACTCTACTTCCCCATGATTATGTAAGCTCTGTCCTATTTTATATTTGCTTTATCTCTAATGAAGTTAAAAGATGTATACCAAGAGAAATGATTCATTTCCCACAAGAATTTTTAAAAGAACACGATGCCACAAATTTTCCCAGGAAATATGGAGTAGTTTGACAATTTTGGGGCCTTCTCAGAATAGTTGTACAAGTATAACACTATCACTCTGATATATCACTATCATAGCACTTGGCAAAACTTGTTCAGAAAAATGGCCCTATTCCATGTTGAATCTCAAAATTAATGATGAACAGCTGAATCTTTTTAGTGGGTCCAGCCTATTGGCTTAAAATTTACAGTCGTCTCAGAATAAGGGTCAAGTAATCCAGAGTCCTCATGCCACTGACAGCAGCCCCACCCACATCTATCATCCTCACATTAGAGAAACTGCCAGTTCCACAACTAATTTCCAAAAGAACATGATGAGGAGCCGGAGAGATAGCACAGCGATGTTGCGTTTGCCTTGCATGCGGCAAGACTCAGGAGGGACCCGGTTCCATTCCAGGCATTCCATATGGTCCCCCAGCCTGCCGGGGGCGATTAATGAGTGCATAATCCAGGAATGGCCCCTGCGCACCGCTGGTTGTGGCTCAAAAACCAAAAAAATCCATCAATAAATAAACTTAAAAAAATAAAAAGAACATGATGATTCTGAATCTGCCCACATATACTAGTTTGAGCTAACAACTCCAGGGCCTTCTTAGTGGGGATAAAAAATTCCTTTTCGGGCCAGCAAGGTGGCACTAGAGGTAAGGCGTTTGCCTTGCAAGCACTAGCCAAGGAAGGACCGTGGTTCGATCCCTGGCGTCCCAGATGAGCCCCCCAAGCCAGGTGCAATTTCTGAGCACTTAGCCAGGAGTAACCCCTGAGCGTCAAACGGGTGTGGCCCGAAAAACCAAAAAAAAAAAATTCCTTTTCCATATGAAGGCACAGCACAGTCACATCCAACACCCATATTTCTATGCTGCCACATACAGCCAAGTTCCATAACTGAAACCTTATGAAACTTCCAAGCCATCAAGTTGTTCCATATCTATAGTTTCTGAAGCATGCAGCTGGCCGCATATGTGACCACATAATGTCTCCAATTATCATAGTAGTTAACCAATATGATCAAAGAAAATTTGATGGGAAATTCTCATAGAATACCACCAAGCTCAATGAACAATAGCATTAATGATTCTACCAGTATTAACCAGTACGATAGATCCTCAGACAATAATTTTAATAACACAACTTTAGGGCCCGGAGAGATAGCACAGCGGCGTTTGCCTTGCAAGCAGCCGATCCAGGACCAAAGGTGGTTGGTTCGAATCCCGGTGACCCATATGGTCCCCCGTGCCTGCCAGGAGCTATTTCTGAGCAGATAGCCAGGAGTAACCCCTGAGCAACGCTGGGTGTGGCCCCCAAAAAACAAAAACAAACAAACAAACAAACAAAAATAACACAACTTTAAGGCATAATAATTATTACAAATTGACTCTTATTTATGTAGGTATTTGCCTTTGTGTTGTAACAAACAACATGGAGTGAATTTGTTTATGCCTGCAAGAATACGGGTAATGTGATGGATAGGAAATTGGGGACATTGATGGAAGAAAGTCAAAAAATATGGTGGGATTGCTGTTAAAACATTTAATGCTTGAAACATCTGTATTATAAATAACTCAGAAAATCATGGTGTTTTAATATTTTTAAATGTGTGTACTACCATGTTCCTTGGCTTATCTTTCTCTTTTTTATGTATTTTTCTTTTTTACTATTCAGTTAAAACTTACATTTCCACTCTAAAGCTTTAAAAGTGGAACTTCTAATTTATTCTGATTGAGTAAAAATACTTTAAGCTGAACAAACTGAATATAATGTTATTTCTCAGACTTCCTAGTGTAACAATGAAAAGTAAAAGGGTGACATATATTTGCTCACCATCACCTTATTTAAAACAGAGGAAGACTTATTCATCAAGTTTCCTTTTTTATGTTTAAAATCTGGTCAGGGGTGGGAGTGGTAGCACAGCAGTAGGGCATTTGCCTTCCACATGGCTGTCCCAGGGTGGATGTGGGTTTGATTCCCGGCAGCTCATATGGTCCACCAAACCAGGAGCAATTTGTGAGCAGAGAACCATGTGTAATCACTGAGTGCTGCCAGCGGTAGGCCCCCACCCCCAAGAAACAAATCTGTTCTGGAATTTAGTCCTATGCTAAGTTCCTCCCCACGTGGAGAGTTCCTTCTCCTTTCTCCTCTACATACCAATAAATGTTTATTCCTTTAAAATAAATTAATAAATATTGTCTTGGTGTCATATGTAGAAATGTTACAAATATATATAGATAAAAATAAAAATGATAACTTATATACTAGCAGCCCAGGGGGCAAAGGAGGGGCGTTATGGGATGTATGCTGGGAACAGGAATAGATGGAGGACAAAATTGGTGGTGGGAATGATTAGATTCAATGTCACTGTGTACCTAAAATACTACTATGAATGATTTGTAATCCACTTTGGTCAAAATAAAAATTATTAATTAAATAATGATAACTTAACTATCATTACTATGTTAGGAATTACTTTTGCACTCTAACAGGACTAAAAAGAAATGGAAGAAAATGAAAGACTTGTAAGTATATAAAGATATCAACAGGAAAATAAGAATGATATTAGCAGTATTCGCCTTTTCAGAGGAAAAGCAATAAAGAAATAATTATCACAAAAGAGAAAAAATTATTCAATATATTTTTCTTATGATTAAGCACTTATTTATAGGCCTACCTGGTACAATTTTATCCTTTCACTTATTATTAAACACTAAAAAATATTTAGTGAAATAATATAGCCTTTTAATTTGTGTTATATATAAGCACACTAAAAGTCTGTAGTTTCATAACTCGGACCATAACTGTACACAGCCCAAATGGTATTTGTTGAGTCCATTTTCATTTATTCACACTAAAAATTCATACTTTGGAAGTAGTGTTTTTCATAGGATTTTGCAAGAGTAAATAGTAATAGATAATTCCAAAGATTGTTTCTTTTTATTAGTTTACAGAACAGGCATCTCATAAGTATTATTCTAACTACAACATTGTCTCAAGTAGAGGATATAGCATAAGCTTAGCAATTTATATTAAATGATAGAAATAACTTTTCTTATCTAGCTTGTTATAATTCAGAAAGAATTGGAAATATACACTAAATTTTCTTAGTCACACTCTGCCAGAAGAAGCAAGAAAACTGGAGATACAGGACTGTGTATATGAATATCTAGGTACACAGGGCTTATTAGTCGGTAATTACATTTTTTTTGGTAATTTAAACTCCTTTAACTATATGTCAAATTTATTTTAAAATTTTTATACTTGATTATTCTTGACAAAAATGAGATTTCAGAATTGTGGAGATTGCATACTAATAGGCAAGTCTGACTTGTAGTTTCTCTTTAGAATAGCATATTTTCTCTGTTTTTTTTTATTTACACTGTGTGGAACATCTGCTTTCTTTATATACTTTGTTAATTCACTATCCACATGGACATAAAAATATCATGTTGAACTCACAAAGAGAAATAGCAACTAATAAGTGTTAATTGCAACAAGCTATATTTTATTCTGACTGCAAAACATAGAGGCTTTGATATAATTTAAGTTTAATTCTAATCAAGATCTAAGTGGAAGGATTTTTATTATAATTATTTTGATATGTAGATAAGGTAGTTAATTTTATGTGTTTACCATGGAGCTGATGTTTATAGTCTTAGTAACACAGTTACCTCACCTCTCCATCATCAATATGTACAAGACAATTCTCCATGGTTCTGTGTTATTTCCAGTTCATATACCTTCCCACTGGATTTTTCAGTTTGTCAAATTTGGAAAAATTTGGTATCAATTTATATTTCTTATACCTTCACTGTTAATTCCCTATATACCCCAGGTCTGGAGGATCATCTGGTGATTTAATCTGTTTTTTTTTTTTTTGTTGAAACATGGAAACTTTCAATTCAATCCAATTCATAGCAAACTGCATGATTTCATATTTCCATACAGTTGCATAGTATTCTGACTCATGTATATAAAACAAATTATGAATTTGTCATTTTTAATTGGACATGTTGTTTTCTAAGACTCATTATTATGAAGAACATTGCAATGAATATAATTGTATATGTATTGGTTTATTTCATATCAGTATTTCTATGATACAGGTGTAGATGCCAGGGTGTGGACTTTCTGGGTTGTAGAAAAGCTGAGTTTTAGTTATTTTAGTTTTGTTTCTGCTTTTTCAGGGGCAGAGGGTTTTCCATACTGTTTTCTAGCTTCTAGCTTAGGGGATAGACAATATTCTCGTAAGTAGCACATTAAATTTTGGGGCCTTTTGTTCTTTATGTCTTTTTTGGTTTGGGGTCATATTCAGTTTAAGGGTTATTGACTTTATGCTAAAGAATAAATACTGATGGGAACCAGATGGAATGCCAGGGAGACTGTGTGCAAGCCAAGTATACTACTCTCTTTACACCTCTTGTCCAGTTTGTATTTTCTTATTTATTTATTATTTATTTATTTATTTATTTATTTTTTATTTTAAGGGTCATACCTAGTGGTGCTCAGGTGTTACATTTGGCTTTGAGCTCAGGGGTCATTCCTGATAGTGCTCATGGTATCATATGAGATTCCAAGGATCTAATGCAAGGCTGTTATTGCTCTACCCCAGTATTGTATTTTCTTAAAAAAAAAAAAGTCAACACTGGTTTTATGGCTGCATTTAGTGTCATGTCCTACTGCAGTTTCAAGGCAAACTAAAGTTTGATCAAGTCTCATTAATGTGTTCTAGTTTAGTAGCTTATTTTATATTTTGAAGGCAAATAAAGAATAATTAAATTAGTAAAAATGACTAACAACTAGTAGAACATTCATAGTCCCTTTGTAAGGGTGTTTCTTTGGAAGAGAATTGCATTTGAATTGATGAATTGAGAAAAGTAAATGGCCTTTCCCAAAGTGGGTGGGTATTCCCAATCCTCTATGATGCATATGGAGCAAAAGGCAGAAGGTTGAAAACTCTGTCCTTGTCTTCACCACAAATGAATCTCTCCTAGGAGTTGAGATGTCTCTCATCTCTACCTTTCCTTCTCTCCTTTTCTATCTCTGCTGTCCCTACTTTTTTCCTCCTTCACCCCTCTCTTTCTACATATTTTCTTGTGCCTCTTCTGTCTCCTCTATCACTTTATTTTTTCCTCTTTCATGTTACCCATCCTCTTTTCTCAATCACTTTACTTTTTTTTTATCTGTCCTACTCTCCTTTTCCCCTTCAAAACATGGTTCCCCCTTCCTCTACTCCTATCATTTTCACCTCCCTTCCTTTTCTCCTATCTTCTCTATTGTTTTTTTTTTTCTTTTTTGTTCTTGGACTTTCAGCTCAAATTAATAACACCATCAACTACTGAATCTTGGATTTGAAATGGAACTTTTCACTAGTTCTGTTTATATGTCAGAGTGTCTAGGGCAGGTGATGGAATTTCTCATACTCCGTATAGTGTTAATTAATTAAACAACTCAGTCTTCTCTTATATGTCTCTATTTATTATGCTTTATTTTGGAGACCGAGAATAATCTGGCAAGTGCTCTTTGTCACACTGGAGTTGACTATCCACTTACAATCCAGTACTAAAGTTAGAACAATGCATCTGGGCAACATAGAATCCAAGAAAGAAAAAGAATGGTACAAGAGAGGGTGGCCAGAATACATGGCTCATTGCATATCATCTATCTTAAATTGTTTTTCAGATTGAATGCCTATACCCAATGGTGTGGGAGAGGAGTTGCCAGGAGGCGCTTGAAATAACATGATAAACAAGGCCCATTACCCTCTAGTAACAATTTTACTGATAAACAAATCTTTTGAGCACATTTTAAATATTAGCTAGGCCCTATGCTCCAAGGCAACACTTATTATATCTATTCGCTCTCTTATTATTCTAATGTCTGTCATCACACAACTCTTTTTGTCCTCCTCTTTCTCTGCTCCATTAGTTCTTACTTATCTTTCTCCTTTACCTCTCTTTGACTCCTAAAGTTTTATTTTATATATAAAGCTGACCAGAAAATCAAGACTAAAGATTTCAACATATCATGCTGGGATGTTGAAAACATAAACCCTTTCAAGTTTCTGTTTTCATTAATAAATTATATACGAGAGAGAGAGAGAGAGAGAGAGAGAGAAGATACCCTGAAGTTTCAATAGTTCAAAAGTTTACAATCACTATATATAAAGTAAGCATTTTGATATTAACTATGTGGGTCTAATTTCTTTATCTATTTATCTTATTTTTAAAAAATATGATCTAATTTTAACAAAAAATCAGTACTTATAAAAATCATACAGAATGTTGCTCACACATAAAAATCAAAGTGTCAAATAGTCATTTGGGAACACTATAAAAATCAGGTTCAGTTGAATCAGTTTTAAGGTGTTTGGTGTAGGCTTTATAATGTATTCATAGTTTTCTGTTCTCCCAAATTTAGCTGGAAAACAAGCTGAAAGAGATATAATTCTCCCTGTAACTTTCTGCTCCCATTTAGAATGTAAATTAGTTTACAGAAACATTTAGTAGGATATTATAACTCTTTCATTTCTGTCTGCTGAAATAGAGAACATGACACTGATATTTGTTAATTGTTTTTAATTTTTAATGTATTTTAGTGTATTCTAAGATAACCTAGATAAAATAGCAAATGAGAAAAACTGTTTGAATTTCTCTTTCTTGGATTTGCTTACTGATTGAACAATTTCATTCCACCTTTTATCTGAATTGAGGATGGGGTGATTGACAGGACTGTATCAGATATGTGGCTCATAACTTAGAAGAGGTCACTTTTTTCTAAGCAAGATATTTTTTTTACAGATGATAAAATAAATCCTTCTAAGGTATTTATTAATTCAAAACCAGGAAAGTGTAATGTTTCCATCCTTATAGCTTTTGTTCTCATTTTTTTCTAATGCCAGTTTTTGTATGAAAAGTATTTATTTCCTGGGACTATGGTTGAGAGGTCAATATCACAATCTGTCACTGTGCAGCAACCTCAGTCTATTTTTATTAAAATCATAATGAGATTTTTTTTTCTTATGTTGAATTTTCAAGAGCCCTACATCATGTTTAGCCCTTTGTAGTAGAATAACCATTCTTTTCAATGCTTAGAGATCCTGACTGAGAGAGAGAGATAGAGAGTGAGAGAAAGAGGAGAGTGAGTGGTCTGAGAGGAGACAGTGAGAGGAAGGAAAAAGAGAGGAATAGTGCTTGTTATATATATATATACACATTTACTAGGGCTATTATTTTAATAGAACAAATCAAAATATCCAGATCACTTACTGATAAAATGTATTTTTATTACAATTAATAAAAAATATAGGAAAAACTTATCAATAATAACCATTTACAAAAATTTAATTTATTTCAATTGCTAAACAAAGGCTTGAGTAGTTCTAAATAAGTACATGCCATCTTCTATTTTTGAAGAACTACTGTATAAGTTAAAATATAAAAGAGAGGGACTGGAGCAATACTACAGCATGTAAGGCACAATCATGCATGTGTCTGATCAGGTTCAACTCCTAGAATCAATATGATTTCCTGAGCCAACAGGTGTGATAAATGAGTGCAGAGACAGGAGCACAGCGTTGTGTGGACCTCCAAACAAAGCAAAACAGAAAAAGAAGGAAATATATAAATACTAATTTTAAAATATAAGCATCAAATAAAAAGTGTACAAAGTTTAGATAATATGAAAAAAAATAGTCTCAAACTTTGGTTGAGAAAAATCTTAGAATAGGCAGCAAGAAAGTGGGGTAAGGCCTTGAAGAGTACATTGAGGTTCATAAAAATCATCTTAGAGAGAGTGAAAGGAAGGAAAATTAAGCCGATTCAGGATCTTGCCAGGTAAATGTTTGACCTAAACACAGACAAGTATAGCACTGCATAGTTGTAAAGAAAAAAAATGTATGGTTGTCAAACTGGGATATATAAAAAAGATATGCTGAGAAATGATATTGGAAAGACCATGTCTTCAAATGGGTATACATTTAAGTGCCTGGTAAAAACCAATGTTATAATATGAAAGAAATTAAAATTACTTTCCCCACACTGTAGAAGGAAAACAACTTTCTATATTTTCTATAAAAAATAAACAGCAGATTATATTTGAACTGTTCTTTGTTTGATTTTGTTTTGGGGTCACACTCAGAAGCACTCAGGGGATACTCCTGGCTCTATGCTCAGAAATTGTTCCTGGCAGTCTTGGGGGACCATTTTGGATGCCAGGATTCAAATTACCATCATTTTGCATGCAAGGCAAACACCCTACTTCCATGCTATCTCTCTGGCCCCAATTGAACAGAGTTCTTAATCCTTACTGAAGAAAACAGAGGAAAAAAATATCAGAAAGTATCAAATCCTATGACCAAGGAGTGTGAGTTCTATTTTTCAGGGAGCAAAGAAGGGTCAACTACAGGTATTAAAGCAGAAGGAGGACATATGCAAAGCCCCTTGTAGTAAGATTAAACTGACAGAGCATGATGGCTTGAAGGGATAAGCAGAAGTAGGCCAGTGACTGGGAATAAGCTATTAGTTCAAAGCTAAATGATAAGGAGTGTAGTGAGGGTGGTGTTGGGGAAAATGAGATGACACAGATGCCATAAGAAAAGCCCTTATATATTTATAGTGTAACTTCTGATGCTTCAGATCCTCCAGTAATCCAAGACACTCCAATTTTGTAAGTGTCAGGCCAATATGAATCTCCAACATTGTCTATAATTAATTTACAGATGAGTAGTTACTTCGTTCAGCCCATCTTTTTCACTAAATCTTCTGTTTTGGAGAAAGACATAAAAGAGATCAGGCTGGGCAACATGTTCAATCTACAGTGTTTATGAAGGTGACAGAGATCGTTTTCATGTTCAATTAATCTGGTAGTGAGAACTGGAGCTTCATTTCATCTGTTCCAATCAAGGACAAGTAAGGAGAAGGCAAAAGAGTGTGATTGCAAAGCCTTAGCTTTTCCCAGTAAAAGCATTAAATACAGGGTCCCGTGCATGAGAGCTGTCTCAGAGAAATAGAATTCTCCTTCAGCATGGCCTCTATTTTTTCTACTGTACTCAGATGTACTACTATATGGATTAAAAAAAACATACTAGGGGGTGAGGGTGAAAACTGAGTTGATATTCTGAGCACCATGGGGAAGAATACTGCTGAATAATTCACTGATAATGCAAACAGGCTCCAACTGGCAAACAATTCCCTTTCATCCAAATGATTTATCTGAAAATTAAAAAGGCTAACTGAAATCAAAATAGCAGTATTAATTTTCATAACTCAGAGTGTGAATTAGAGGGAACATTTAATATGTAAAGCAGGAGAGTATTATGGGAATAGTGCTAAAATAATATGTTTTACATCTTCCTTCCTTCCTTCCTTGCTTCCTCCCTCCCTTCCTTCCTTACTTCCTCCCTCCCTCCCTCCCTTCCTTCCTTTCTTCCTTCCTTCCTTCTTTCCTCCCTTCCTTCCTTCCTCCCTCCCTCCCTCCCTCCCTTCCTTCCTTCCTTCCTTCCTTCCTTCCTTCCTTCCTTCCTTCCTTCCTTCCTTCCTTCCTTCCTTCCTTCATCTTCTTTTATTTTAATCTCACGGCAACTTCCATTTATTATCGGTCTGAACTAGAAATTAGTTTGCGGTGATAAATCGAGACTATTGAGGTGCAAAGAGTAGATATATATTCTGTCCCCCAAGAGTCACTAATTGAATTGTTTATATGATTATGGCATAAGTTGAATACCTGTGTGCAAAAAGAAAGAAAACACAAATGAATACTTTTTTTACTTCAACCCATAGGCTAAATTAGATACATTCACAAGTATTCAGTCTCTATAAAGGATTCAATTTTTGGGATAACATTTCAACAACTTTTCTAAATGATGATAAATACATGAGGCTAAGATATCCAATGAATGAAATGATTTTATCAAAGCTAATTCCTCCAATGTATCGCCCTATAACATTTTCTGTCAAAGGTGACTGGCCAAGGCAGAATTAAATTATGTTGCCTAGCAAAGAAAGTAAAGAAACCACAATATGCAGAAAGTTTGATATTATCCCTAATAGCCTTTCCCTTTCTGACACAGTCGGTCTATATCTATTTTTCAAAAATGAGCTTGACAAATGGATGTATGAGAGATAAAGAAAAAAATCATACACAATATGCCATATGCATATAACATATTTTAAAATAATTTGTGATTTTAAAATTTGGCTAATTAGTGCATCTGTAAAATCTAGTTTCCCTCTGGTTTGCCACACGATTGACACAAATAAGAAAATATGTATGGTTAAAGGTAATGCAAATGTATACAATATGTGAGTAGAAATGAAATAAATTTAAATGGATTCAAGGTTTTATTTGAGCACCCATATGAAAATTCAATAGCTTTCCTGAAACTTCCTATCCATTTCTGAATGCAAAATTGGCTTTCAAATTTTCATGCGAAGCATGCTTCCAAGTGATATTCTTGGCACTTATGCACTTAGCACCTAATGGAATCCAAAAGTGAGACAGCACATGAAAATGAAAGGATGGTAAAATAGGACCAAAGAATGGACATCTAACTGAAAATCACAAGTGCTGAGCATTATGTTGACATTAAGAGGTGAACTTATCAAATTTTATAAAAAGGTATGTTTTGTTTTTCTAACTAAAATTAATTCCTTTTATTCTTTATACTCACATATTTGTATTTAGTCTAATATCAATAGATCAACTTGCGCTATTGGGTTATAATAGATAATTACCCATGTAACTCTGAAGCCCTTTCTCCTTTACATCTGCACTCAAGAATTACTATTGTAGTTTCCTTTATATAAATATATTTTTCCTTACTTATAATCCTAAAAATAGTCTTCCTATCTCCTTATTAGAATAAGTATTTTTTGCCTTTCCACTATATTATATAATATATATTTATTCACTCAGTGTTTTGTATTTATTTTCTGAACTACAAATATAGTAATTCTTAAAGGTATGTGTTGAAAACTGTTTCTTATGGCTCAGTATTTATGAGATAAATACTTTCCACACAAATATTTTTCTTAGAAAGAACTAACACAACTAAACTTTTTATCACCTCTGTAATGATTGGCAATAATGTTAGTTTAAGGTGTTAATTAACCAGCCTGGGAACGAAGCACAAAAATACAAATTTAGAGGTTACATAAGAAGAATAAATAGATTTGGGCTGGTGAGGAGGGTTTAGACTACATGTGGCTGTGCTTAAGTTTTACTTCTGGCTCTATGCTTAGGTCTCACTCCTGGAGTTGCTGAGATCAAACAAATATTGTCAGCATGCAAGGTAAATGCCTAAAGCCCTGTGCTAGCTTTTTAGCTCTTAAGGTTGAATTGCTTAAATTAGTAAAGTATCTGACACTAAAAGAACAAAATAAAGTAATACATATGTATATAGATAAATATATAAATTTGGAAAAGTCTTGCAAATTTAAACTTGAAAAAATCTGACACATTTGATTTTTATTAGCTTCTTTTGATGGAGCTATTATATACAAGTATTTTTAGGCCTACATAAGTATAGAAGATCTAGGTTGACTTTTAATAGTTTTAATCTACAACACTAAAAATGTCAGAAAGAACTGTTCAATAATGTGCAAATTAATTTCTAGCATTAATATAAGTTCCATATGTGTAGCAAAATATAAACATATTGACTTCTTATATAATAAACACACAAACACAGAGAGTCATTTAAACAAATTCACAGATAAATAATTAGAATGATGACATATGAGTTAAAACTGAGGTTTACATATGAATGAAAGAATGTTTTAATTGTCCTTAAATATTTCCAAGTACCAGAGTATGATTCAAATAACTTTATTTTTTCACTCATTATATATACAAGTAAATGTATTTGTCTAATGCCAGAACATGTTACATGGATAAAAATAACACAAATGATATACAGCTTCAGCCCTCATAAAACCAACATTCTTGTGGGAAGCAATAGCACAAACTTATTGAATTAGTATATGTATATAATATTATGGGGAAAACAATTTAATTTATTTGAAGAATGTGATCTTGAGAAGTGAAATGTATATCTTGTGAAATACTAGGATTTTTATCATGAAAAATATTTGAGTTAAATTTCTAAGTGACTTTTAAGGATTCTCTAGAAAAACTTATTTATCAGGGGGAAGATATATTAGAAAACTCCTCAGGTATTTTCCAATTTTGTGAATCAGCATGCAAAAGACACAATACCCTCACTAGATGTATTCAGTTTATTAAGTTATATATTAGATACATTTACAATAAGTTAATTGCCTATTACCCAAAACTCGCCCATTATTAAAGCAAAATAAGGGGCCAGCATAATATTACAACAGGTAGGTGTTTAACTTGCATAAGGATAACCTGAGTTTGATTCCCTCCAACACCACCAGGAGTAATTTATGAATGCAGAGCCAAATACATAACCCTAAGTATAGTCAGGTGTGCCCCCCAACAAACAAATAAAAACAAAACACAAACAAAAGCAAATGAAAAAACAAACTAAGAAAATAGAATAAATACTCTAACCTGCAAATTGTCAAGTCGGGTTTTTGGTTGTTTTTTTCAAGTTTTATCAGCAATTACATATCTTCTTGCCATCAAAGTTGTTTTATATGATTACAAACAATCCATTTGAGGTTGAAAAATTCAAGAACATTTGTCATTGATTTCTTAAATCAGACCATTGATTGGCTTATGAGAAATTATTTAGTACTAAGGTTTGGAGGAAATTTATATTATTAAATTTTTAGAGTATAGAGTTTTTGATATCTGTTTTATACAATTTCTGATTCAAATTATGCTTATGGATTCACTCATTGGGACCCCTGACAAATGACACTCAGCTTTATTTGTGACAATTGCCAGAGGGATTGTCTGCATAATCCATTTAGATAAGTCTTAATAAGTGATAAATGTGGCTTTAAGTTGAGTTTTTATAGCACACCTGGTATAGCAAACCCACACAGCTGTTAACAGGTGTGAACATTTGCTTACCAGCATTATTGGTGTTTGCTCATTTGAATCAGCTTCCTGGGTTTACAGCTGCCACTAAATGAGTCAAACTTGTATTAATAGCAATCTTGCCAGTTTCTGTGCTCTCAGCAATGCTTAATTTAGGAAAAATCAGCATGATCAAAAAGTGACTTCCTTGAGGTTCACTGCCATTTGACCTTCCAAGAATTGAGAACTTAAGTTTCCTGGGCACTTACTTAGCTGTTGACTTTGGGATTTAATCCAAAGAAGAGTCTGCCATCCCAGAAACACATTTAAAATAGTGAGACCTTGCTAGAGGGAAATATTCATGAATTGGAAAACTGCCTGAATACACTTAGAAAAAAAAAAAGCTCACAGAAAGGAACAAAGAGGAGCCTTATCCCTAGAGTATTTTAGCACATATTAAGCCTCAAATTTGACTGGAAAAGTTCAAAATTGAGATCTCCTGGGTAGGTTTTTTCTTTGCAACAACACTACTTACACTGGAGAATCAAAATTCATGTTGCATATAAGAGTTACATTTTACTAAGCTTTTAGGAAAAAAAATATTCTCATGGGCTCTTAATACTAATTTCTGTACCTGTATTTTAAATGTTTCAGTATTGGCAATATAACTAGTATGTACACCAGGCGATTTACTGTTGGGGAAACTTCCCCAGACTTAGGGGCAGTTATGAAAGGTAGACTAAACCATTTATTATGTCGATGAGGATAATGGAGTTTGACCTCAGTCTTTCCTCATTTGGATGGAGTGCACCTCAGGTTCAAATGGAATTGAATTGTGGCAATTGTGAAGCACAAAGAAATGAGGAAGGAGATTATGAAAGCATAATTAAAGAGTAAAGCAGTAAGACCACATTGCAAAAAAAAATTCATCATATGTAACCCTCTTGGTATTTATTTTCATCATAGCCTTTTCACAAAAGGCAATACAACTGTACCCCCCAAAAACAATATAAAAATGTGCACATATAAAAACTTTATTAATATTATTATAAATATTTAGAATGAATAATTAAATCTGGATATGCAGTTTACTTAAAAAAAAAACAAGAAAAGAAGAATTAATGAGGGATACTCCAATAGGGAACTAGGTTTCTTAACAAAAATAAAACTCATTATCTATGGACCAAGTTTTTCTTATCAATGTTTACTAATCCTTTATTCAATGTTATTTTCTAATGTTATTACAACCAGCAGAAATGATTAAGAAGATCAAGTCTTAGAACTGTTTTAAAAGAAAAGTCATTTCCTTTTGTATGCAAGCCAAATTTAGCATTCTTTCATGTACTTTATAATTAGGATCTTGGCTCAAATTATAGCTTTGCCTACCCTGAATGTGTCAGATGCTGGTGTCATTGTGAATGAGACAGGCAGACCTCAGCTTGAGCAAAATGACTTGGAGAAGGCAAATTCTAGGGAATCTAAATTTATGTTGAAGATTAATTCTATTCACTGTAAACTTCTTACCAAAGTATTTCTCTTTTGTCTTTTAGTTAATAAAGAATGTCTAAACAAAATATCTTTCTTCTATTTTCAGAAATAACCCTTTTTCCTTCTTAAAATGACTAGTATGAAACTTCAGTGTGACTTCTCCAGGTCCGAATTAATCCCTTTTGTAAGGGTAGAGAGATCCATGGGACGCTTAGCTTGAAATTCAGTTGGGATGAGAAACTAAGTATGAGACCTACATCTAGAAATATAGAATTTTTAAGACATAGATAACCTGCACAATATAAAATATGCGATTTTGTTTATTACTTTACCAGTAAACATTTCTCTGAATCTACCATCAAAATGTATTTTTTTCTATGATTTTTATCATGTATTATCATGCAGGACAGAAAATAGTGCTGAGTAGAAGAGCACTGGCTTTGCATATGTTATATCTCAGGTTAAAATTTTGGTATTATATAGTTACCTGAGCATGATTGCTAGGAGTAGTGTCTGAGCATAGTTGTTCATGCCCCCTAAACTAACTAAATTAATAATGGAGTATAACTCAGTCATATCTACCTAGCTTAAATAGAAAAATAAGTACTAGGGCTAAAGAGATAATATAGTACAAATGGTGTTTGCCTTGCATCTGGCTTACCCAAATTAGATCACTAGCATCCCATATGGTCCTCCAGCATAGCCTAAAGTGATCTCTGAGCATAGAGCCATAAATAACCCTGAGTACTACTAGGTGAAGCCAAAAAAGACAAAACAAACAAACAAACAAACAAACAACAAAATAAATAAAAAATTGGGACAAAAACATATATGCTTGAGAAAACACTTTGAATTTAGAGAATTTTTAAAGTATAATTTACTTAGTTAGTAAGAGAACAAAAAGTGTTCTTATTAAAATAAAGTTCAGAGTTGGATAAGGTTATATTAAGCAAGAACCAAAGAAGAGTATTCCTATAATATTTACCTTCATATAAGATTTCATTTTATTTAATTTGTATTATTTTCATGTTTTTCTCCCTTTTTAGTTAATATTTCCTTTAAAATAATATTTTTCATGTAAAAGACCTATAAAAAATTTTATCAAAATCCTCATGTTATCACTTAGCAAGGATTCAAAACTTTTTTGCTTCATATTCATTATACTTCTTTCCTTATAATAAACCACTGATCCTTCTAGACTCAGCACATGCAAGGCATGGAATTACTTTCTAGATTTGTGTTTGTTCTCTTTAGTTCTGGATGAATATCCAGCTGAAAAGTCTTCTACATACTACATTAGTAGTCGAGAAAATGCATAAAACTTCTCTGGGAGTAGAATAATGAGTTCCTGAAGATGAGAAAAATAACTTTATTTAAAAAGCTTTAACCATAAAATACTCCTTAAGAAATGATGGCAATGTGCCCAGGCAGCATCTCGCATCCTAATACGCATTCCATTCAACTCTGAAAAGAATATGAGATCAGATTGTGTGTAAATGTACAGAAGACTTTTAGAATTAAGTTTTAATATCTTAGTTGTTTATATAATTTATTAAAAAAGAATCATTTTATTCAACTTTAAATGAGATCAAAAAGGAGGAGAGTTTATTTAATTTATACTGGTAGCTTGTCAACAACCAATTTTGAAAACATTTATTATTTTATCAAAAATTTTTATTTATTATGGGGCTCTTATAAGTCAGACTTCTACTCATTTCCTAAACTATTCTAATATCACTTAAATAATAAAATTATGAGATAGGTCTTAATATTATTCTTATTTTGCAAATCAAGAATCTTGATTACAAAATAAAACTAATATGTCCAGGAATACTAATCTCTTTAGAGTACATGTTTTGTTTTATTGTTGTTTATTTGAGGATCAAACATGGCAATGTCAAGGGTTTCTACTGGCTCTACACAGAATTACTCCTGCTATTTGCCAGCGGACCATGTAGGGTCCTAGGGATTGAATCCAAGTCAGTTATGTGCAAGGCAAGTGCCTTACTTGCTTTAATATGGTTCTGAACTTTTTTCTTCAATCTCTATAAGATTTATATATTTTCAGGGTATTAATTATAGGAAATATATCTGATATTATTTCTTCAGATGATACAAATGTCTGTCTATACATTTGTACAAGTTTCAACATGGCACAAATGTCAATAATTTATAAAAATTCCAAAGTTTTTCTATGTGAATGGAATAATAATAATAATTCAGAGAGATAAAATGAAACAAGAAACGATTTTTTAGTATGCCTAAGAGAGCTCTGAAGCCATAACTCTTATTCTCAGAAAAAATGATCAGAATATTAAAAATGATTATATTTTTAAATGTTTCTACCAGAGTATTTATCTTACATGCCATACTGAATAGTTATTAACAATAAAAGCAATGTCAGTGATGGGTTTATAGAAATGAAGCCTTTTAATTTCTCACCCTAACATAAATTTAGGCTGTTGACCCTAAGCAAAATTCCTCAACCTAGAAAAAAAAAGAAACAACATAATAATGATTAGAAACAGAATCAAAATCAGAATGCGCTCTCTTAACATGTTCTTTAAGACTATAAATTGAGTTATACAAATGTTATAATTAGCCTTTTTCAAGAAATTTCTGGTCAAAATTTAGTTCAATTAACCTCTTGAATATCTCATTAATCAAAACCTGCTTAAAGAGATTTTCTTATTCCAAGCAAAATGCAATGTAAAGAACAGTGTTTATAAATCCCCACTGTTTGCTATAACCATGCTATCGTAGTTGATTTTTATTTATGCCTTTTTTAATGTTTATTTGGTTAGTTTTAGATTTGTTTATCTCATCCCTTTATCTTTCACAATGTTTATAAGGAAAAATTTACCTGCCCATTTCATGGTATGTGCCTTTCCACTTACTAGACCATTGCTTTAGGAAATAGAGATACATACAAAAAGGGAAGTTAGTTTAAATTTAAAACGTATAAGTCATGGTAGACAAGCAGCTCAGAGATTATATCAATTCTATTACAGTCACTGGCAGATTTGGAAAAATAAAAAAAAATCAGATGAGAACAGAATAAAATCAGATGGACTCCTGCCTTCATTCTCCTCTAACATACCTTTAGTTAGATATGATGGAAACAGTAATTGCAGAACTTTCTCAGTCTGTCCATCACTTTGCTTAACAGTAGCCAAGAGGATAAAAATGACATATCTATAGGCCATAATAATTTTAAAGAAAAATGTATTATGGTGCATTGTGGGTAAGATATGCAAATTTTTAAGACAGCAGAGATAATTAAAATTTTCAAATCAGCATAAAGTGACCTTTTTTTGATTGAATCCCTTATTTGGTAGAAAAACAAATTCACTGCATTCATTGTTATAAGAGGATGCCTTTTAATAATGTCAGGCTTGACAGATGAAGAGATTACAAACCTGAGGATTTATGAGGGAGAAAAATGAACAGATAAATTGAAGTAAAAAAGATTCTAGATTCAAGATAAATGCTACCTTTTCCTCTATATTATTTCAGAGAAATGCATACAATTCATACATGCTATAAACAAAATATGGCAGTCTAAAAGTTAGAAAATTTAGATCAGAACTGATAATAATTTTAACTAAGTTGACACTATTATTCGTATTTATATGAATGTTACCTCAATTAATTGTAAATTTAAAAATATCAGAGATGAGGTCTTCTATATTGCTACAATCTTACCGGAAAAAAAAAGTTAATACTTTATGAATAAAGCTAAATTTTGGCAAGGGGACTTTTATTACCTGTTGAATGTGTGTTTCCAAATGTATTCTAACAACACATCTTGTGAAATGTGTCATGTGATTTTAGTTGATGTGCCAATCTGGACAGTACATATGACTAATTTGATATACTAAATATTGTCTCAAAATATTGACACCTTGTGAGATAGAGGAGATCTTAAAGTCTATTTAATGGCTCCCCTATACAATAACTCCTATTTAAATTTTTCTTAAATACTTCTCAGCTCTAAGAGATGAAATTGTGCACTTTTCAATGGCTTGGGTGGATAAGAAGTGTACCATGCTGAATGAAATTAGCTGAATGAGAGGGACAGAGATAAAATGATCTCTCTCATACTCAAGATATGAAGAAACATAGTAAAGAAAATCACATGAACAAAAACAAAGACCGAGAATGTTTTTCAAGTAGAAAGCACATCACAAGAAGAACTAAAACAAACTCTTCTCTATTGTAGAACATTGTTGACTGATGGTATCTTTCTAAATTAGTCTGCCTGGGAACTATCCTTTCTTCTTGCTTGTATACATTTCAGGGACCTTTATATTATTCATTTAAATTTTTTGGTACAGTTTGCAGTGATTTTGGGAGGAGGAAGATACAGATTCTCTCTATTAAGCTATCATGCCCTCACCCACAGCTCTTGATTCTGAATGTATGTGAAAGATGGGTTTGGTATGTAGCTCAATGTCAGATAATAAGTTTTTTATGGATAAGGATCTATGCTCCATCCTTAGAAATATATAAATATAGAATCAATTTGGGGAAAAAACTAAGATATGGAATAGAGAGTGGGGCATCTATTTCATATCTTCTACTTTTTCAGCCATAAATTGAGAACCTTAAATATTGTATGAATATGGTAGAGAAAGACCCCTTTGATAGAGATGCAATACAGCTAATATTTTTATGTAAGTCTGCATGAGCAACAAAGTCATTCTTCTTGGTAAAACACTCCAAACTCAGAGTTGTGAGTTTTGAGGCTAAAAGAGGAAAATAAAAAGAATTAAATATCAATCCATACAGTCTACAGTCTTCCTTTCTCCTTCTTCCTTCTTCTTCTTCTTCTTCTTTTTTAGGCCACACCCATTTGATGCTTAGGGGTTACTCCTGGCTAAGAGCTCAGAAATTGCCCCTGGCTTGGGGGAACCATATGGGACACCAGGGGATTGAACCGGGGTCTTTCCTTGGCTAGTGCTTGCAAGGCAGACACCTTACCTCTAGCGCCACCTCGCCGGCCCCACAGTCTTCCTTTCTTGCACGATATTTCTCTAAGGCTTATCATTACAATAGTTCACTTTTATTAGGTCATGCAATGGAGTAAGGCTAAGGTTGTTTATTTTTCTTTTTTTGTTTTTGTTTTTTGGGTCACACTGGCAGCGCTCAGGTTACTCCTAACTTCATGCACAGAAATCGCTCCTGGCAGGCTCGGGGGACCATATGGGATGCAGGGATTCGAACCACTGTCCTTCAGCATGAAAGGCAAATACCTTACCTCCATGCTATCTCTCTGGCTCCGAGGTTGTTTATTTTTCCATTTATTATTTGAAGAAAATCTTTTGAAGTATAGAAAACTTTTTCACCCACAAATCAACAAATGCAAAATTGGAACTCAATAACTAGAAGTTTCTACACCAGGAAGTAGAAACTTGATAGTTTGCAACGGATGTGCTCAAACTATGGCCTGAGGGTCACATGCAGCCCTTCGAAAAGGACACACATTTCACCCACTGGATGTTTATGCTGCCACTGTGTTTTTTTTTTTATTTAAAAATAATATACATATGCTCTATATATGCTGGGTTCATAGGAATCTATTCATAGTTTGGTATGTTTGTTTGTTTTAAGCTATAGCCTGTCACTCCAGAAGTCTCAGGGATAGTAAACTAGCCCTCTCTTTAAAAAGTTTGAGGACCCCTGGTTGTTTTTATTCTGTTTTCTTTTTATGATCATCATTGAAATATTAATAATGGTATCCTGACTTTAACAAATAGGTGTTTTACCATTTTTTCTTATCTGAATATATTAGAAACTCACTAATCATATGTTTCATATATGTATAATATAGAAATGTTCAAATCCATTATTTGAGCAGATATATAAAAAATTTTAGTAGGCAGACTGGATTTCTCTCATTTTGCGTGTTCTAGATAATTCAAAGGATATTTCAAACTTGAAAAATAAAGACAGAAACATATCTTGACTACTTATCGCCCACATAGATATCTCTTCTTCCTCTACCCTCATTTATAGCAAATATCCCAAAAAGATTTATTTGTATTATTTCATTCTTTCCTTGAATCGTCTCCCAGATAAAATACAGAAAGCACTTTTAAGATGTGCTCAGCAAGCTCTTTCACCATGTTTCATTAAATTGTCGCTAAGTTTCACTACCAATTTCAAACATATGCATCAAAATAGGATAAGTGAGTCAAGAGAACTCGATGTCCTTTGTTTCAGAAGCATTTATGTTTACTAGCTCGGCTCATATTAAAAGTGACTAATTGGAATGGATAGTTATCTCTCAGAGCCCAGCAGTTTCAGATAATAAAACAATCCATTCTTTCCTCAAATAGTTACATAGTTTATATAATACCTTCCAGAAGCTCAGACTTCATAAATCTATGAACCAATGCTTTTCTACTAAAATAATTCAATGACTATACACTCTCCTCCACATCATTAATTTAGTTGCTACCAGGTTCTTACTCGTAGCTCCTAATTAATCTCCTTGCTCTAAAGAGCTCATCCTCTAGTCACCTGCGTTCATTCTTTCCCAGGCTACCTCTCCCAGATGGAGTAGACAAATGAGCCATGGGATGGCAATGTAATCCATTTACCACTCTGCAAGGAGGTGTTTATCCACATCTATTTATCAATACTATCTATGAAGTCTATTTTTTTAATTTAGTGATTAAGTTTCAGTCCTCATATTTGATCTATGAGCACTTGACATAGTTAATCATCTATTTTCCTAATGTACTTTCCTCATTTTGCTTGCATGGAAGAATCACTTTCTCTTTTTTTCCCTACCTCATTGGCTAATTCTTTTTTGTTATTCTTCCTTCTAATATATCTAAATTTTCAGACCCTTTATGATAGGTCTTCAACATAGGACATCTATTTCTTTAAATTTTCTTTTAAAGCCTTGTAAACTAATACCTTCTGATTACTTTAAATCCCATCTATATTCTAGTTTTTTCTTAGCCTTTCTTTATTTTTCCAGCGTATCAAGGTAAATATACAAATGCAATCATATATAATTAATCTGTGTAAAGTTATCATACATGTATACATACTTTGAAATAATTTGCCCCGATTCTTTCACTTTTAACTGTCCTTCATGTCATAACATTGTTTCAATTGACCACTTAAAATTTAACATAACCAAAACTGAATTTTTATTACATTAATCAAATGTCAACCCCCCATAGATTTCTCCATCTTATGGGAAAAAGATTGCAGCATAGAAACTCTGTCCTAGTAATTAGGGCTAAAGCTATGTTGATTTCCTTTCCAGTTTTCCTTTCCTTAAACCATGTTCATTCAATCATCAAATCGTGATTATATCAGAGCTTTTGAAGAATCAGAATTCTCAAAATATAAAACTATCTTTAACCTGAAAATTAAAGAAGTTAAAATAGATGACTTCTTGTACAGTTTCTTTTTTTTTTTTTTTTTTTTGCCTCTGAAAATTTGAGGTATGAGGTAGGGAGAAATGTTGAATTGGGAACCAGAGAAATTTTACAGCAGAAAAAGCATGCAGATAACAAAGATCCGATTTCCACTAACATAACTGTTCCTTTGAGCAAAGTCATGAGTAATCTCTGAACAAAGAACTTGAAGTAAGGCCTGCGTACAGTGATTGCTTCTCAACCCCTACATGCACAATAGAACAGAAAATAACTGAGATACATGTTAGTGATACAGATAACAATCTACATTATTATACATGGCAGAGGTAGATATAAAAGATAAAACTAAGGGGTACAATTTTGGCAGTACAAACTTGTCAATAAACATGTCTAGAGCAAAACATACTCTTGAATGAACTCTACTCAGAATCTGCACTCACACAAAGGAGAAGGATTTGTAAGCATCTTGGCTTTTTTACCCCAGGCTTATCAAGTGATCAGGGTCAAGCCAATAATAGTAATGGCAGGTGGGAATTAACAAACCCAAGAAAGAGAGGTTAAACCAAGTTGGACAAGTACATGGGGCAGTGAAGTTATTTTATTTCTTGATTTAAAAGAAGGACATAAAAGGACATCAAAGTCTCAGGTATTTGATTTACAAACTGAGCTTGGATTTTAAAAAAAGGCAGAAGACATAAAAGACAGAAAATTGATTTATTTTTGGTTCTACATTATCAAAAGATCAATTGTATTCACATAATTTTCCATTAAATATGAGTTTTGGTTTTCCTTTTATGGGAATTGGGGCCATACTTTGCTCTGTGCTCAAGGTCTCATACGTAGTCCTGGAAATTGAACCATCAACACTGTTCAATGTCAGGTAAATGCCTTAGTCCCTACTTGTTTTAGCTGACTCTAATGGAAGACTTTCCTTTCTCATCTATCATAAAATTGTTACATGAAGAAGTAATCAATGAAAATATTTCATAAGGGGCTTGAGCTATTGCACAGCGGTTAGGGTGTTTCCCTTGCACATGGCCAACTAGGTTTAATCTTCAGCAACCCATATGGTCCCCTGTGCCAACCAGAAATGTCCCCTCACTACAGATTTAGGAGTAACCCTTGAGCATTATCCAAAAACAAAAAAATAAGTTTAATGTATTCTTGAACATTTGTGGTACCTTGTCAGCAATTTAACATTTTATGTCCTTTTGTATAGACTTGTTCTGTGTGTAAATTCACACACACACACACACACACACATTTTTTTTGAAGGGGGTGAATATAAACCACACCTACTCCTGTGTATTTGCTTTTACTGTTTCCAGCATTCTACATTCTACATGTCTATCTTGGAAAGACTCAGGGGATGCTCAACCTCCCTGATTTGCCGTAGACCTTTCTCTAGTCAGTTTACAGAGGAGTAGACATAGTGATCATTTGAAATTGAAATGCATTTTGTGTTCTTCTTCTCCTTGAAATCTGTCAATCACTTCCTGTTTCAAGAAGAAACAAGGCCAGTGTTTTTACACTCGGCCTGCTCTTGTCCCACTTAACTCTCTGACCTTATCTGCCCTCGCTTTCCTATTTTTCACTTAGCTTCAGTCAGATTGGTTTTTGCTGCTCAGGAAAAGTGACTGGCAAGCTCCTGCTTTGAGAACATCCTACATGAGTCACTCTCTCAGGGGGAGATGATTTCTAAGATACAACCATACAACAAATTTTTGACCTCCTTAGGCTGCTTGTAAATAGAAGAGTCTCAGTAAGAACTCCCAGCTAATCCTGTTTAGAACCACCATCTCACCCTTCCCCCAACCTCCTGGAAAATCTGCTTTATAATTCTGAATGCTATTATCATATTCTAAATATGCAATGCAGACTTATTTGTTTATTTCTTTTCTCCCTTCATTGCTCCATAAAGCGAGGATTTATAAAGGTAGGGATTTGTATCTGCTTTGTTCAGTTACTGTTCTCTCTCTAAACACCTAAACAATGTTTGGCACATAGTTGGCCCTCAATAAATGTTTTATGGAAGCATGAATGAATAAATGATTGAGTGAATAATTTATGCTTCCTGTTTTTTGTAGCTCAGAGTTTAGAGAAAGAAATATCTGTCTTCAATTATTGCTTTCCTCCTAAGTGTAATAGAAATTCATTAAGATTTGTGACTGGTTGAGTAACATCACAGGCTCTTTGTTTATGGAAGGTAGTTATGAAAATATTATTAAAAATAGAATGTGTGGGTTAAGACTGAAGAGCAAAGTCAATTATTTAGAGATCATAAGATAATGATCTGCTCTAATAAAACATAAAAGGATTTTCCAATATTTGCTTCATCTATCCTAAAAAATGTCATGCATAGTTTTACAATGCTTTATGGTAGTCTTTTATTGTCCTCTAAATATTTGAGCTTATGTAGGCAAGTTCTAAAATTAAAATAGAATTGTCAAACAATATAATAACTAAAGATCTGAATCAATATTGGTAGGAAAAGATGCTTTCAATAACTATTTCTCCAGAATAAAATGGTTAAATGTCTCATACATACAGATATGCATATATACAACATTTCTACAACATTTTAAAAATAATTTCATCTTTAATTTTTTAATTCCTAATTTTTAGCTATTTTCTTTGAACTTACCCTTCCTTTTATTATTGCTATTATAGACATTGTGATGATTATGAGCTAGACACATGTCCTGCTGTGAGAAATTCCTCCCTAGGCATCCAAGAACTACAGAGGCTTGGCTGGGCTCAGAACACTCCACATGCCAGGATTTCGTGGGCTTTTGACTGGTATGTTGGGGGCTCCGGGCAGGACAGCTAGCCATAGGACCCCTGGGCTGACCACTTTGTCCAGGCTCGCATGATTTCCCCCACATCAGGCGGGTCTTCAGGGCCACGCCTGGTTAATCCGGCCCTGGGAGGAGGGGGTGAGAAATTCCTTCCTAGGCATCCAAAACCTACAGAGGCTTGGCTGGGCTCAGAACACTCCGAATGCCAGGATTTCTTGGTGTGTTTGCCTGGTATTTTGGGGGCTCTGGGCAGGACAGCTAGCCATAGGACCCCTGGGCTGACCACTTAGTCCAGGGGAACAAGATTCCCCCCACACCAGGCGGGTCTTCAGGGCCACGCCTGGTTAATCGGGCCCTGGTGGGAGGGGGTGAGAAATTCCTCCCTAGGCATCCAAGAACTACAGAGGCTTGGCTGGGCTCAGAACACTCCACATGCCAGGATTTCGTGGGCTTTTGACTGGTATGTTGGGGGCTCCGGGCAGGACAGCTAGCCATAGGACCCCTGGGCTGACCACTTTGTCCAGGCGAGCATGATTTCCCCCACACCAGGCGGGTCTTCAGGGCCACCCCTGGTTAATCCGGCCCTGGGAGGAGGGGGTGAGAAATTCCTTCCTAGGCATCCAAAACCTACAGAGGCTTGGCTGGGCTCAGAACACTCCGAATGCCAGGATTTCTTGGTGTGTTTGCCTGGTATGTTGGGGGCTCTGGGCAGGACAGCTAGCCATAGGACCCCTGGGCTGACCACTTAGTCCAGGGGAACAAGATTCCCCCCACACCAGGCGGGTCTTCAGGGCCACGCCTGGTTAATCGGGCCCTGGGGGGAGGGGGTGAGAAATTCCTCCCTAGGCATCCAAGAACTACAGAGGCTTGGCTGGGCTCAGAACACTCCACATGCCAGGATTTCGTGGGCTTTTGACTGGTATGTTGGGGGCTCCGGGCAGGACAGCTAGCCATAGGACCCCTGGGCTGACCACTTTGTCCAGGCTCGCATGATTTCCCCCACACCAGGCGGGTCTTCAGGGCCACGCCTGGTTAATCCGGCCCTGGGAGGAGGGGGTGAGAAATTCCTTCCTAGGCATCCAAAACCTACAGAGGCTTGGCTGGGTTCAGAACACTCCGAATGCCAGGATTTCTTGGTGTGTTTGCCTGGTATTTTGGGGGCTCTGGGCAGGACAGCTAGCCATAGGACCCCTGGGCTGACCACTTAGTCCAGGGGAACAAGATTCCCCCCACACCAGGCGGGTCTTCAGGGCCACGCCTGGTTAATCGGGCCCTGGGGTGAGGGGGTGAGAAATTCCTCCCTAGGCATCCAAGAACTACAGAGGCTTGGCTGGGCTCAGAACACTCCACATGCCAGGATTTCGTGGGCTTTTGACTGGTATGTTGGGGGCTCCGGGCAGGACAGCTAGCCATAGGACCCCTGGGCTGACCACTTTGTCCAGGCTCGCATGATTTCCCCCACACCAGGCGGGTCTTCAGGGCCACGCCTGGTTAATCCGGCCCTGGGAGGAGGGGGTGAGAAATTCCTTCCTAGGCATCCAAAACCTACAGAGGCTTGGCTGGGCTCAGAACACTCCGAATGCCAGGATTTCTTGGTGTGTTTGCCTGGTATGTTGGGGGCTCTGGGCAGGACAGCTAGCCATAGGACCCCTGGGCTGACCACTTAGTCCAGGGGAACAAGATTCCCCCCACACCAGGCGGGTCTTCAGGGCCACGCCTGGTTAATCGGGCCCTGGGGGGAGGGGGTGAGAAATTCCTCCCTAGGCATCCAAGAACTACAGAACCGCGCGGGGGCGTACTTCATGTAATCAGAATATTCCTTATTCTTATGTTATGTTTTCCGTATACAGAATGTTTATTTTGTATTCTCCTTTTTCCCACACCCCTACAAAGCTCTTTTTTACTCCTTAACTCTCTAACCCCCTCTCAAACATCACTAACCTAGTTTACTCTTTTTAACTTCAGTAGTGTACAATCCTAATCACAGTCCAAAGCTGTGCATTGTGTGTGACAACCCCAAACTGTTTCAAGATACATAAAATGGACACGTATTTCTTTAGAATATTTTGTGTTTTTTCTCTGACAGCTATAATTCTTACTAAATGTTGTCTTATACTGTGATGATTCTAACCACTTTTTATCTTCTCTTTTTGAGCTTTTTAACCAGGAATTTTGGTGGAAGAGTCCCCCAGTTTAATGCTTATGATTGAACCATGTCTTGGGAATCATTGTAATTGTTCTTATGGCCCCCATATGCGCCAATAACACCATGTGGCATTGCTTCTTATTTGCATAGGCACATTAAAATGGGAAAATAGTATAAATACAAATAAGATCCTATCTAATAGAGATTGGAACACACAAATCTTGTAGTGCAAAGGGACCTTACACCCTGAACATTGACATAACGACCTGGCACAGACCTCAGAAGAAAGGGCATATTCCATTCTCCCCTGAACCAGGAAAGCCATCCACGAAACATCCAGGCTGGTCTATAACATCACCTGGAAGCAATCCTCTACCACGGAAGACCTACACTGCTCAGACCTCGACCTGCTCAAAAGAGACTTCCCTTAACACTGAGAAGACTTAACAACAACAACGACCTGCTTACAGGACAGGGCTCCCTGCATTGCCCTTTGATTGTGAGGTGAAAGGAGAGGATGCTCCACATCCTGACTTCAATGTAAGATATGCAGATTCCAGGATCTTTAATACAGAAACATGATACCAACAACAGAGACTGTGTGAAAAATAAAAGTGTGTTGGCACTACAGACAATGTATTGGATTGGACGATCTACCTTGCCTGGAGCCTAGACTTCGTCTTGTGCCAAGAAACTTCAGGGGTCTGGTCTCTTTGTACTTAGGCCAACGTTATTTCTTTCCATGTCCCTCATATTTTGGTGGGCCTATGCAAACAACAATTGCCACTCTAACACCATTTTTACTGTGCTTCTTTGACTCTAATCCTTAAAAAGAACTCACTTAAAATTTGAGGTTAACTTAAGCTAATATGCATATATATGGAAATGTAAGAAAATACTATGCCTGTAATGTTTAAGGAGTTACGTAAGTTTTATGGCTTTAGATTGCTTTGTGTACTGTTAAGAAATATTATAATGGGTTACAATCTGGGGACTTGAGGAACAAAGTAATTGTACATGGATTCTGTCTTATTTATCTTAATGTTCTTTGGCTGAAATTTCAAAGTTAAGATATCAGCAAGGGGACTTCTGAGAATTATGTTATGGGTGATTGTCCTTCCACTGTAACTTTACCTTGTCCTCTTTCTTTGCACCCTTGTTCTCATAATTAAAAATAAAAATTAAAAAAAAATGAAAAAAATAAATAAATAAATAAATAAATTGCCAGGAGAACCCATTTAGTGTCCATTATAAAATCACATTTCCCTCATTACATCTATCTATACATCGCTAAGGAAGAGGGTGTGATAGTGAAATGGAAAAATAAGTTTCTTCATCCAAAATTCTCAAAAACAGTTGGTACCCTCTACCCTCAAACTAAAGTGAGCAAATTGCTCATAATAGACCAAAACATATACATAAGTGTCTGGAGAAAGAGAAAACAGATGGTAAAAGGGAGGGTCAGGAAAGAAGTGAAAGAAAAATAGGCTTACACCTGTTTCTAGCAAAATGATCATTAAAGTCATCACATACGATGACAGCTGCTTTATTGTAAATATCACATCTGCTACCTGCTGGGTGAAAAAATAGGATTGAATATGCATTTATTCTGTTTTCCATCACTGTCAGTAAATACAGTTAAAGTTACTAAGTAGCTTTGAAATACCCATCTTGTCCTTTCAGGGCCATTTATTATTTAGGAATAAAAGCCAGTCATAATTTAAACATCCAGATAGGATCAACATTTGTATTAAAATTAAAAAACACCAAAAGATGCAACATAACCCACACAAATGTAAAAAATATTGAAGTACAATATTTTAAGAAATTAGTACTGCATTAACTGAATGTTTCATTATGATGCCAAAGCCATAAATCTTAGCTGAAAATTAACTGGATATGGATTTTGGTTTTTGGGTTCTTGGGTCACACCCGGCAAGCCCTCAGGGGTTACTCCTGGCTCCATGCTCAGAAATAGCTCCTGGCAGGCTCAGGGGACCATATGGGATGCTGAGATTCGAACCAATGACCTTCTGCATGAAAGGCAAACGCCTTACCTTCATGCTATCTTTATTTATTTTCTTAAAAAAAGTAAGCACTATGTCATCCATAGATGATATCACTGGGGTTTCTTTTAAATTATCATTTATAAATAGTAAATATTCTTCTGTTTTTAAACTTATCATTAAACATAATAAGGGTTGACCAAAACAGTGAGATTCTATTTTCTTCTAATATTCTGATAGTGTCAATGAATATAATGGTGACCTAAAATGTTATGCACATACTATGCTAACACATGTGTTTCAAAACTAGTTTGTCCATAGAACCAGTAGCTATAGAATTTATTTTATACCTTGTAAGTATAACTGCTCATTTTCAGGATATCAATAGACAGCTAACTTAAGATTTTATATTCTCAGATGAAATGAGCAATGCTCTAAGAATATATTAACATGCTATTAAGAAATAGAATCAGTCCCATTGCTATTTCTTATTAACTGTACAAATTTAGTTAATTGCCTTAACACCAGTGTCTTCACTATGTGAGAATAATGTTTTGATAATTAAATAATTAGCTGCTATCCACTCTTCTACCCCTAAAGAAAACACTCAGAAAATCTAGATATAATGCACAAGACAGTTTTAAGTTCTCACAAGTGGATTTCAATTTAAATTATATATGCTAGATATATATTTTTTCATACTGGAGAGTATTGGCAGCAGGCAGATCTCGTGTGGAAAGTACATACAGTGGGAGGAGAATTGTATAAAAATAATTCCTGTAATTTTAGCCTCATGTTAATGATAAATAGTAATTATAAATAGATATCTGTTACTGGTGATAGCTAAGCTTCAAAATTATGGCTACTAAAGAAAAAGGAGAGTCCCTGGGAATGAAAAACAAATTAGGTGAGTGATTGCATATGCTTTCATTAATCCCTGTGCTAGGCATACATATCAGAGGTTCAAAGAGTGAATAAAAGAAAATACTGGGTCTGAAATATGCTTTTACTCAACAGAGTTTTCATTGTGAAACTAAGATGTTTGCTTTAAGAAGAGGAAGTGGGGACTAGAGTGATAAGGCACAGTGGGTACAGTGCTTGCACAAAGTCGATGAAGGTTCCATCCTTAGAATCCCATATAGTACCTGAGCAGTTCAAGAGTGTTTCCAGAGTATCTAGGAGTAACTCCTGATCATTCTTGAGTGTGGCCCAAATAAATAAATAAAATTATAAAGGGGGGTAACACTAAACATAGGGAATAATGAGATTTTCAGCAAGTAATCAACCAAGATGTTATCTGAAGAAGACACTTGTACACCAGATCTCCAGGAGCCTCAAAAGCTTCAACAGAGCACCCTCTTAATATTGTCAGCATAGGCACTAAGAAGGGAGGAGGAGGAAGAGGAGGAGGAGGAGGAGGAGAAGGAGGAAGAGGAGGAGGAGAAACATTAACAGGAACAAAAAGCCATAGTAAGTCTATAAAAATCCAGTTTCTTTGAGAATACACTGGCATGGGTAACACAGTGGTAGGGCTTTTTGCCTTGGACTCAGCTGACAAAGGACAAATGCAGATTTGATTCCCGGTATCCCATATGCCTCCCTCCACCTAGCCAGGAGCGATTTCAGAACTCAAAGCTAGGAGGAACTTCTGAGTGCAGCAGGTGGCCACCCCCGCCCCCCAAAAAAGAGAATACATTGACAACATATTATTTTCTATATTGAAATCCCTAAATGGGGTCAGTATTTCGGTAACCTTCACTCGACAGATTCCTTTCTTCTTTCTTTCTTTCTTTCTTTCTTTCTTTCTTTCTTTCTTTCTTTCTTTCTTTCTTTCTTTCTTTCTTTCTTTCTTTCTTTCTTTCTTTCTTTCTTTCTTTCTTTCTTTCTTTCTTTCTTTCTTTCTTTCTTCTTTCTTTCTTTCTTTCTTTCTTTCTTTCTTTCTTTCTTTCTTTCTTTCTTTCTTTCTTTCTTTCTTTCTTTCTTTCTTTCTTTCTTTCTTTTTCTTTCTTTCTCTTTCTTTTTCTTCCTTCTTTCTTCTTTCTTTCTTTCTTTCTTTCTTTCTTTCTTTCTTTCTTCTTTCTTTCTTTCTTTTTCTTTCTTTCTCTTTCTTTTTCTTCCTTCTTTCTTCTTTCTTTCTTTCTTTCTTTCTTTTTCTTTCTTTCTCTTTCTTTTTCTTCCTTCTTTCTTCTTTCTTTCTTTCTTTCTTTCTTTCTTTCTTTCTTTCTTTCTTTCTTTCTTTCTTTCTTTCTTTCTTTCTTTCTTTCTCTCTCTCTCTCTCTCTCTCTCTCTCTCCCTCCCTCCCTCCCTCCCTCCCTCCCTCCCTCCCTCCCTCCCTCCCTCCCTCCCTCCCTCCCTTCCTTCCTTCCTTCCTTCCTTCCTTCCTTCCTTCCTTCCTTCCTTCCTTCCTTCCTCCTTCCTTCCTTCCTTCCTCCGTCCCTCCCTCCCTCCCTTCTTTCCTTTTCTTATTTTTGCAGAACAATCTCTAGCAGTTCTTTAACCTGGGGACAGAGTTCCCTAAAAACATTGAATCCAATCCAATGCCATGGAAATCAAGCGTTCATGGGGGACAACTCAACAACTGCCATGTGGGGTATGTGGAATGTATATTTCCATATAGTGCAGTTGCTCATGAAATACTTTACTAGCCCTAACTGCCCTGACCATCTCCAGGCACTTCTCTGGGGACTGAGGCAGTCAGCAACACTCAAGTATACAGTTTTGAGGCTTCTACATCCCACTAACATTGTTTGGGAAGGCATTCAAAATACTGACTTCAAAATTATACTATGAAGAACCTGAATTTTTGAAAATTAATAACAGAGAAAATCAGGAAGAAAATTTGAATTATATGATAATGAAAAAATATATAACAAATGAAGAGTTGTCTTGATTAAGTCCTCCTTGATTATTTTTGCTTATTCCTGTTTTAGTTGCATGAATTCGGTCAAGTTTTCAGAGTTCATTTTATGCAGGACATTTCTCAGTTCTCAATTATCCTCACAAACCTTTGACATTGCCTTTATGTATATTTTGTACATTATATTATTGTTGTTATATTACACTCACAGTAGCATTTTTTAATCCAGCAGATGAGAAGACAGCTGCCCTTAAAGAGATACTTTACTACTAAAGAGTCTCACAGAGGAAGAATATAACCGACAAGTACTGAAATGCAGAGCTAAACCAGAGAAAATTAAGATGCTCACAGACAAAAACGCAAATAAAGTAAGTGTGGGGCCTACTGTGTGCATGTCTTTTTGGAAAGAAATGGACAAATAAGCTGAGCAGGGTAAACAAATTTTAAACTGCTGATAGGGAAGGAAAATAGTTGCTTGTAGTGAAGACCCAAGACACAAAGCATTCATTTAAGAAAAGGGTTCTGGATTTGTTAGTTTGCATATAAAAGGCATGTTTTCAGACAAGTTTTGCAATCTCTAAAATCAGTTAAATTTAGCACAGGTCAGTAGCTTTTCTTCAGGTCAGGAAACTATTAAAAATAAAGTATTAAAAATTTGAAAAAATATGATTAATAAATCATTATAAATATGATCCTTATAGTATAATAATAACTGTATTGTTATTATATATTAATTATATTATTATATTATAAATATAAATCATATTGTAAAATAAGTTTTATTATGAAATCCTAAATAACCAAAAATAAATTTCCTAGAATTGAATATGAATATAACAAATTTATACTTTCTTCAATAACTTTTCTTGCTAATTTCTTTTTCTTTCTTTCTTTCTTTCTTTCTTTCTTTCTTTCTTTCTTTCTTTCTTTCTTTCTTTCTTTCTTTCTTTCTTTCTTTCTTTTATTTCTTTTTTTCTACTTTGATTTTTTTCTCTTTCTTTTTCTTTCTTTCATTCTTTTTTCTTTCTTTCTTTCTTTCTTTCTTTCTTTCTTTCTTTCTTTCTTTCTTTCTTTCTTTCTTTCTTTCTTTCTTTCTTTCTTTCTTTCTTCCTTCCTTCCTTCCTTTCCTTCCTTCCTTCCTTCCTTCCTTCCTTCCTTCCTTCCTTTCCTTCCTTTCTTTCTTTCTTTCTTTCTTTCTTTCTTTCTTTCTTTCTTTCTTTCTTTCTTTCTTTCTTTCTTTCTTTCTTTCTTTCTTTCTTTCTTTCTTTCTTCCTTTCTTTTTTTCTTCTTTCTTTTCTCTTTCTTTCATTCTTTTTATTTCTTTCTTTCTTTCTTTGTTCTTTTTCTTTGTTTCTTTTTCCTTCTTTCTCTCACTTTTTTATTTCTCTTATTTCTTTCTTCCTTTCTTTTTTTCTTCTTTCTTTTCTCTTTCTTTCATTCTTTTTCTTTCTTCTTTCTTCTCTCTTTCTTCTTCTTTATTTCTTTCATTCTCTCCCTTCCTCCCTCCCTCCCTCCCTCCCTCCCTCCCTCCCTTCCTCCCTCCCTCCCTCCCTCCCTCCCTCCCTCCCTCCCTTCCTCCCTCCCTCCCTCCCTCCTTTCCTTCCTTCCTTCCTTCCTTCCTTCCTTCCTTCCTTCCTTCCTTCCTTCCTTCCTTCCTTCCTTCCTTCCTTCCTTCCTTCCTTCCTTCCTTCCTTCCTTCCTTCCGTTTTTTTTTTTTTTTTGGCCACAATGGTAACACTCAGGGGTTACTCTTGGCTATGAGTTCAGAAATCGCTCTTGGCTTGGGGGACTCTATGGGACTCTGGAGGATTGAACAAGGCAGAGGCTTACAGCTTGCGCCACTGCTCTGCCCCGCTAACACTTTTTTGTTGGTTTGTTTTTATTTTGTAGTCACATCCAGCGATGCTCAGGATTACTCCTGACTCAGTGCTCAAGAATTTCTCCTAGTGGTGATTGGAGAACTATGTAGAATATTAGAGTTTGAACTAGTGTCAGCTTTGAACAAGGCAAATGCCCTTCTTGCTGTACTCTCAGGTCCATTCATTCTAAAATGTCTATATTAAAGCATAAATCTAAAAGCCAAAACAATTGTTTAAAGAGAAAAATATTGGGGGGCTGGAGCGATAGCACAGCTGTGGTAGGGTGTTTGCCTTGCATGTAATTGACTGAGGACTGACCAGGTTTTGATCCCAAGTATCTCGTATAGTTCCTCGAAATTACAAGGTGTGATTTTTAAGTGCAGAGCCAGGAGTAACTCCTAAGCACCACCAGGTACCACTAGGCATGACCACCCCTCCAAAAAAAAAAAAAGAAAATGAAAGAAAAAAAAGATTTAATGCAAAAGATTAAAATATAACATCTAATTTCAAGGTTTCCACTATACATATAAAATTTTAATATAGTATAATGATTCAGTTTATCAGAGTAAAATAAAGAACATGATCACTTACATAAAGTCTATTGCTTTTCAATTAAATTTTATAATTTGATAATGGGATACTTTTAAAACATCTAATGACACCTAAAACATTAGGGATGTTTAAAAGAAGAATAAAATCAAAAAATACAACAGTACTAGATAACTTTTAAATATTTAAAGATTGGAATAACATATTACAAAATAGGAGTATAATATATACTACACTATACAGAAAAGAAAGTTATTAGGGAAATGTTAATATTTTACATTTGGATTATGGTGGTATTACTCAAGTGCAAAAAATTTTATGCGTATAATTATTCCTTGCCATACTTCTAAAATTGATACATTGAATAAAACAAATATTTTAAAAACTGTAACTGACTTATAATTTCAAGATAGCATCCATAACAACACAGCTTTTTTCTTTGGGGTGGGGTGGGGTGTCACATCTGGTGGTGCTCAGGGGTTAACTCCTGACTCTGCCTTCAGAAATCGCTCCTGGAAGGGTCAGGGACCATATGAGATACCGGGATTCAAACTGGTGTCATTCCTCTGTTGGCTGCATGCGAGGCAAAGGCCTTACCACTGTGCTATTGCTCCGGGCCCCATAGCTTCTTTAATTAGAAAAAATGTGCGATTCACACATCCTGTATTCTTTCATCTATGTTCATTTTTACCAGTTTTTACTATACACCCTTTCTAACAAATTTACAGAGAAAACTGAGTATGAAAACTTAAATTAACAGTAAGTGGTATAACCAGAATGAAAGTATAAATCTTTCTGCTCTGAAAATAAAATCCTATTTATTCAATCACTATTTCTTTTATATTGTGAATAGATAAGTACTTGAACGTTAGGCATGCACATAAGTACAAATATTTCATAAAAGTTTAACAATGAAAGGTTTCATTTATGCTTATATGCCATAGTAATCCAAACTAATCTGATGAAAAATGGATTCCATATCTTCTGCAATTTTTTTGTAGTTTTAGTATAGTTTATTAAATAATACTTGTATAGCATAATGCAAAACAACATTTTTCTGTAATTTAGTACAAAATGAATTTGATCAGAAAAATATGTCTAATTTTAATCTTGAGATTAAATGATATTTATAAGGATTATTTTGTCATTTGAATGCATTATGTATAAAATATGCTATGTGCTTTAATATATTTTTATTGTTGCCATTTCTTTCCATGTGTTTTTCTGTTTTTCAATTGACTGCCAGGAAGTTTAAAGCAATATTAATATTCACTTTTAAGAACTCTTTTGCTGTAACTAATAGCAAACACTTTTATGTTACCTAATTTTTAGCCAACTTGCATAATATTTTATATAACGTCAATGCTTTTGAGGCAATTTAAGCAAAAACGTTAGTAAAATTCGTTTTGTAAAAAAAAAGTTCTGCTCTTTTAAATTATTTACTTTTTTGAATTGCTCTTATATTTAGTTTTTGTTCATTGTAGTTTTTATTTTGTAGGTCAATATCCCATAACCCCAATTGAAAAGACCTTTGTAAGTACAATATATTTTCCTACACACATGCAAATTCACACATTTCTATATTCTCAAAGGCAATTTTGTCCAAGAGAATCTTTAAGAGTGAATTCATAGTTAAGCCTTGATAGCCACATTATTTTCAATACTTATCACTTATGCACACCTATATTACAAATAAATCTTCATAATGTAAAGAAAGACAAACTTCATATAATAGGTATGGGTGTAGCTAAAATTTATATTACTATCTTTCAATTTTTTAAGCATTTTAGAAACAAAGCACCATGTTTTTTTTAAGTTTTCACTAAACAGAGCTTGATTTTTTACTGGTTATTAAGAATTCCACTCTGTAGCCATAAGTTTGTCATTAGCACTTTTACTGATAAAGAGCAAAATAACAAAATATGGAGTGTTTATAAATAAAATGTTCCAGATAAACCAGTTTTATCTTTGATATGAGAAAAAAATTGGTGTCATTAATCATAATTTAAATGATCTCTGTCAAACACATTATCACTTGGTGACAAATCCCATAAAGTCCTAGAAAGACACTCTGCAAGCAGTTATGATATTAATTAACCTATATGAAAAACTTATTTTCATATGTTACTTTATCTTCTCTGTCACTTATCACAATAAGTCTTCAATTTGCTCAGGAAATCTATGCTCCTGAAGAGGCAAATAGCATATTATCTATATTTGTATATGTAGTTATCACATAAACAAGTACCTGAATTTCTGATAAAAGTAAGTTGTATGTGTACACATATATATGAGTTTAAAAATTAATACATTTCTTTTATATACTACCCTTTAAAAAATTTTGCTTGAGGTAATTAATGCTTTATGTAGTATTCGTGTTGGTCATTTGTTTGGTGACTATAGTTTTAAATTTGGAATGTTGTTGCTTTGGTTTGTGTCTTCAGCCCCATTCATAGAATGAATCTTAATCTTCATACACAATGCAAATATTAGAAGGCAGGGCCTTTAGCATGCAGTCATGAGAGTACAATCCTCTTTACAGAATTAGAGCCTTTCTGAAAGGCACCCCAGAATATACAGTCCCCTTTCACCCTGGGAGGGCACAAGGAAAAGTTTGTGACCTGGAAGAGACCCCACCTGTTCATGCTGGCACACTGCACTAAAACTTCCAAATTCCTGTGGTTTATAAGCTACCGAGGCATATTCTGTAACAGCCCAAAATGGACTGGGGAGAGTGGTTAAGTTAATTTGAATAGAGATGGGAGCTCAGGGATAAGTCAAGATTTTGTGCTGGAATCTATCATATTTGAGTATGTAAAAAAAAAAAAAAAGCCTCATTAGTTCCAAGATTTAGACCTAAAAGTCAAGGAAACAAAATATCTTATCTAAAACAAAGGAACATATTTTCCTCTTTTCAAAATCAAAAGGTGTGAGAATGAGCAAGACCAGGTCTCTTGAACAAATAGTCTAACCTACCCTGAGTTAGAGCCATTACAAAGGGACTTGTTGTTGGGACTTCAGATGAGGCTGGGAAAGAAAGTTCTTGCCAAGGTATTGCTCTCTAGGAAGCCCAACTTGAGACTATGGGAAAACAAAACCATTTCCAAATATCACAGGGTTTGAATTAAAGAAACCCAAAGGAAAACACAGTATGGTGTGAAAGTTATGAACTGAGATGTCTCCAATGGCTTCATTGGGTAGTGTGGGCAGGTCTAACCAAGGCTGATCTGTCCACAATCAAACCAAACACTTTCTTCCCATTAACAAGTACACTCATTCAGGTCCTGAGACAATTTTTTGTTGCTGTTGTTTGTTTTTCTTTTCAGTTATATGTTAACCATTCTTCTGCTAGCAAAGCAGGAAGTAGAGGAAAACTTTGAGGGTGAGAAATTCTCAGATGCTGAACTTGTTAAACACAATTAGTTACATTGATCTGATATCAAATTGTTTTTTCATTATGGATGATGTGGGCCAGACTTCTCAGATTTTAGCCATTTTGTAAACACATTCACTAGATTTAGCCTCATACCTTTCATAGATTAGAAACCACTACGTGGAATTTCTTATTTTATATATAAAGAGATCCTAGCAATTTTACTCTGAGTTCCCTTGTTAAACATTCATCCTCATATTCCCTAGTATAAGTGCCCCCATGGTCTCTTATTCATCTTGACAGCTTGCATTTGACAGCACCCATGAAGAACTGACAGCTTCCCCCCAAAAGCAACACCCGCCATACTGAAGTTGCCTCAACACCTTAAAAAATGTACCTTTTAGAGTGAAAGCGTGCATACATGACTATTAATACAATTCACAAAGGAACTATTTATAAAATAGTTTCTTTGTGCACTTGGTGATAGCTATTAAAGTGATTTTCTTGCTTAGAGTCAAGGCTGAGGAGAATTTTGATTTCCTAGAACCCTCCCATATTTACACAGATGTGGAGCCTGTATGCATGTTATAAACATTCCTGTGCCTCTTTATATTTTCTCTTTCTTTTACATATTGTCTGTTTGCCTCCCTCTTTGATAACTTCCTAGCTTCTGTTCATGTTGAGAAAGTCCATTATAACATTGAAAGAAGTCATACAAACACCCATTAGAATCACTGCAATATTCAGTATTCTTTATAATTCAACATTGCTTTTGTCAAGATGCTTTCTATTAAAAGGTCTCCAAAATTTGTTTGAAAAGTTGTTTTATTATACCTAAAATTTTACTGTGAATGATTTGTAATCCACTTTGGGCAAAATAAAAATTATTATAAAAACTTAAAAGTTGTTTTATTTCTTTATTTTATCTGCTTTGTGTATAACGCATAGCTTACAGATTAAAAGTTAAAAATTACACCTATATATCATCAAAGAAATATCCTTCAGATTTTTGGAAAGAATCAGAGAATTATTGTTATATAAATTATAACTCAATATTATATCACTTTATTTTTATTCTCTGATTTACAGTAATAAATATATTCATAACATACTTGAGATAGTTTTTACAATTTGAAAATACGTGAAATGTTATGTTTATATGTCCTTTGAATTCACTCAGGAAGTTCTGACACTGGTCATTGTGTTGAGAGAAATAAATTTATATTTTATTCCATATTTTTTTGAACATATAAAACTCTTCAATTAATCAAAACCCTAAGTGAACTAATTCATTTTTTCTTAAGAAAAAAATTTTTTCAGATCCAAAAAAATTACCCTTGCTGTGGCATTCTTGTTAGCTTTTGTGATAGAGATAAGGGGTTATGACATTATGTAGTGCCATTCTATGTGCAGACTTTAAAAATAGGTTGAAAGTAGTCTATAATCATTCCTGAGGGGAAGTAAAACCTTAAGAAGAGATATTACAGTCATAATACTAAGGAAGGTCTAATTTTGTACTAACAGTTCACTCTCTGGATGGCTCTGATTTTTTCTTAGTTTCTTTTCACTGCTTTTCAAATAATTCCTATAACCACCTAGTCTTTCTGCCATAGATATCTTTTTAGATATTGAACATACAAAGAAGACTGTGCTAATTAGGAAATGTAGTATATTAGTTATGTTTTAGTAGAGCTTCTCAACTAAAATTGTATATTTTATTCCTTTCAACTATCATTACACATTACATTAATGAGGAGTGACCATTTGTTGTTTTCAGATAAGTATTAATTCTTTTGATATGGCCATAAATTATTCTCCTTCACTTAGATTAAAGGGAGTCTAAAGTTTAGTGACAATTTAAGTAGTGTTTTTCATTTGAATAATATAATAATCATAATTTAAAAGATTTTCAAATGGAAGGTAATAATCCTATTCCTTTTGTTTTGGAATAAAGGTTAGAAAAATAAGAATTTTGCTTTTTTAGAAATAAAATAGCCTTGTTTTAAAAATGCATCTGACTTGGTTTATTGTATAATGCATAAAGCATCATAAAAATGTTTGACTTCTTTCATGAATATTCCCTATACAATTATCAAGACTTTAAGTGATATCTGCCTGATAAATTTATCAGCATTATCTATTCTAGAAATAGATCATTTTGACATTTTATGATCGCCATTATGTTTATTCCTGAATGAATATGAAGAAATTTAACTTTATGTATCTTCCATATTAGTTCTTCCTCTCAGAATAATCAAAACCAGAGCATTTACCATTAGTATTTTATATAACCCTTACTTTTTCCAAAGGGGATTTACCGGTATTAGTTGAGAAATAGAAAACAGTGGGCACTGTTAAATTTCACTTAGATTTTTGAGCATATTTAAATGCAATTGATAGGTCTGGAGAGAGACTACAGGAAGCAAGTTACTTGTTACTAACCTATTTCTATACCTGACATCACATATGGTTCTGAGCCTCACCAGGAGTAATCTCTAAGCACAGAACAAGGATTATTTTCTGATCAAAGTTAGAGCTGTGCCTCTCCCCCCCACCATGCAACTAATAAGTATTTAGAAAGCTGTTGAATCATCTTTTGTTTATTTATTTAATCATATGTTTTTTGGCTTAGGTGGCAAATCCAGCAGTGCCTAGGATTTACTTCTGGTTTTGCACTCAGGGATCACCCCGATGAGCCTCAGGGAACCATATGAGATGCTGGGATCTAAATCAGATCTACAATGTGCAAGGTAAGCACCATAGCTGCTATACTATCACTCTGGTCCCAAACTGAATATTTTATTGATTACTAACAGTGTATGTCAGTAAAATATATTCTGTATATTGTTTCCATTAGAGTATAAGAGGAAAGTTCACTTGGTTTGCTATTTATTTTGTATTTTTATTATTCAAAGGTTTTTTTTTTTTTTTTTTTTTTGGTTTTTGGGCCACACCCGGCGGTGCTCAGGGGTGCTCCTGGCTGTCTGCTCAGAAATAGCTCCTGGCAGGCACGGGGGACCATATGGGACACCGGGATTCGAACCAACCACCTTTGGTCCTGGATCGGCTGCTTGCAAGGCAAACGCCATTGTGCTATCTCTCCGGGCCCCTTATTATTCAAAGTTTACTAGAGTATTATATAATTTTAGAGACTTGTAAGAAATGTAAAAGGTTAGAAGCAGAATTAAAAATGCAATTGTTCTGAGTTTGTCATATTTTTATTTTATGGCATAAAATTAGAAAATACTGTATTAGTAGACTTTATAATCCAAAAAAAACATGAAGTTATGAAAAGAAATTTAGATGTTAAGAATCTACTTATCCTTAGAATTATTTTTTTAATAATAGTAAATACTACCTAATAAGCTCAGAAAAGACCATACACAGAAAGACCCCATATTCAAGAACATACACAGGCCACACATGAAAAATTTCCAAGTCCAAGAACTTCAAAATAATAAACTGGGTAGAATGATTAGTATTGTGGGTATTGATCAAAGAGAGAGCAGTAGCTTGAAATGTGCAAGATTCTGAATTATTTTTCTGACACTTCCAAAAATATAAAATAAATAAAATATAAAAAAATAAAAATATATATAAAATATAAAATAAATAAAAAATAAAAAGAAAACAAAAATGAAACAATTTTCCTCCCACTCTCAAACCGGTATAACATCAAAATAGTTGCAAATATGAAATATAAAGTGATAGGCTGTTTTTGTTTTTTAAATATAAGGTGCTTGAATTCTGGTCCTTTCTCCTAAAACTTTTTATAGCCACATTTTTTCTTCATGCACAATATGAGAATAATTGTAGTTACCCATAAAATTTAAATAAGGAATAAATAAAACAATGTTTTGAAAAAGCTTTACAAAATGCTACACAATTGGTCTGGCTCACATATGCTCAGAATTTTCACATGCTTTTCTTTTTCTTAAACATGTGCTCTGAAACTCCTATAAAGTGCTTTCGTGGAATATAGAAAATTTAGAAACTATTTAAAATGGAAAGTAAAAGAGAAGAATATTAAAAATATGATTGTGATTTATATTCAGAGAGTGAAACTTCTCTAGTACGGATACTACCAGATATCAGTAAACTAAAATAATGAATATAGGTCAGAGTCTGGTATCTAATAGAAAATATTAACATAACATTAGAAATATCAGTCCTTATTCTTCGATGATGAGAATTTATAAATGCTTTCGAGCAAAGGGTAAGACACAATGAAGATGTATTCAATATTCTGCATGATATGCTCAGAAGTGGGAAACAACCAACAGATGGAAAAAAGAGGAATAAAGTAAAAAATCGTGAGAAAATAAAAATCATATTGTAAAGATAAAAATAATAGGTTTGTATTAATATAAAATATAAAATAATTATAAAAAAGTGATAGACTTTTCAGAATGATGAGGAGGAAAATAAGAAAGATTTAAAATTATTCTGAAATATTTGAACATATTAAAGTGCAAGTGTAGAAATCTTCACAATAAATTGGGCATTGGTTCCAGCACAATAAATTATTAAAATCCTAACATAATATGAAGAAATACAATGGCAAAGAAAAACTAGAAAATGAGGCTGAAATAAAAAGAAAATAGTGAGATCTATAGAATATACAGTAGGATATATAATTTTGAAAAGGCTCCCTATTGAAACATGCTAGCAATTTTGAAGGAGAGGAAGTAATTTTTTTCTATGTAGAATGTGTTTTGAGAGTCATTTTCTTTTGCTCTTGCGTGTCTGCCAACAATTTTTCCCTAGTTTTAGTCTAACTCTTTGGGAGTTGACATACTAAAGAGAACCGGCCACTACTTTTTTCTCATCCTTACCTCCCCCCTCACCCACACACACACATACACACACACTACCACCACAGTGAATACTCCTTCATTCTCTTTGTTGGGCAGGTTCTCTGAGTCAAATTGACATTAGTTAGGAACACTACAGATTTGGGTTATTTCCACCATGGACCTTTATAATGAATACTTCTCCTTCCTAGGTATATATTTTTTTTAACAATACAGCTGTTAAATACAATATTATCAGAGTATAAATCATCTAGATATTTTAGTATAAAATTTCCTTGATATGGAATAAAAATTAAAGACAAGAATCAAAGTCTTTGCCTAGAGAAACTTTGAAAAAATGCTAGAGGGTGTCAATGTCAGAGTATCTTAGGTGCAAACTCAGCTTTCTGTTAAATAATTCCAATATTTTCCTCAGAAGTATATTGATTGAAAATTACATAGAAAAACAGAAAAATGATGCACAGAGCAACATAGGTAATACCTTTAACTCTAGTTAATTTTTTAATACTATTCATTGACCTAAAATACTGTCAGGAATTTTGCATATATTACTTCTTTTGAGTTATCTAAGACCGTTGCAAATTTACACTGATTATATTTTAATCTTGAGGAAACCAAAGACAGATTTCAAGTAGAATTTATAATTGTCAGAAGGGAGATGACATTGAAATATAGATCAGTGTCCAGTTCCAAGGCTGAAACATTTTATTTCAATGTTTTATAAAAGTAGACATATTATATAAACATATATATTATATATATTGCTTCTTTATTCATTATGAAGAAAATTTTATAAAATCTATATTGGAGAACAAGTAGCAGAATTGAAAAAACATACTAGTAAGATAATAAAAATTAAAATACAAAAGAGATCTGGGAAATTGGTGGTGGAAATGTTGCACTGGTGAAGGGGGGTGTTCTTTACATGACTGTAATCATACAACTATAATCATATTTGTAATCATGGTGTTTAAATACAGATAATTATAGAAATAAATAAATAAATAATAAATAAATAAAAATACAAAAGAGAATTTTGATTTAATATGTACTAATATAAAAGCCTGTCAATTATCAAAGTTTTACCAGCTAAAATGTCACTATTACTCTTTTACAACTGATCAGAAATGGAAATATTAATTTGTGGTTTTGATATCTAAATTTTTTTAGGATTGTGGTCTGAATCATAGCTGTAGGGCATTCTTGCATGTAGTTTACCTGAGATGAAACCTAGTTTGATCCCCAGTATATTCCCTTGAGCAATTTGCCTGGAGCAATTTCTGAGCACAGAGACAGCAGTAATCCCTAAACATTTCTGGGTGTGCCCCCCAAAATAAAAATAAATAAAAATTTTAGCATACTCAGTTGAAAATCAGTGAACTATGAGATTTTTTACAGGTATTTTTCAAATCAAATACAAATTATGAGCTGATTAAAATTAAAAAGCAAAGGTAGAAAAAGACAATCAACTTCATGTAGAAGATATGTTGAGAAACAGTAGGAACAGCTGACAGATCTAGGCATTTTGATGACAAGTTTCCATTGATAGGCTATTCTACTTACTCCTAGTTTAGAAGACAAAAGGTAAGAATGGGAGAGTTTACAATTCTGCATAACTAGGCATAAGGAAAATTAATCTGGCAGTAATTAATATAAGATTCATTGGATCAAGAAAGTGGGCTTGTAAAATTTACCAGATGTTTATTCTAATATATTAAGAAATGCAAAAAATTAATATCCCAATTGAAATGATGCCAAGAGAGATTAATTAATGGATAAATTTCTAATATAAAATGTTAGTGCATCTGAAATATAATAGAAAATGCAAATTATAGGTGAATCTTTGCCATCACTATATACATTTTAATGTTTCTCTGAATCTAGTATCTCAGAATGATCTTTCTCAAGACAGTAAGAGAACTAGTTTTTTATTCCAGCTATCACAGAATTGCAATATGGAGTGGTATGCCAACCACATGCGCCGTTAAGTTATTTTTTGTCAGAGTCTGCCAAACACATGGAAAAAGTTGCAAAACACATTTGAAAGTACCATGTGGATGCATTCGGAACTTTATGTACAGTTCTTACAAAGACAATAGTGGCTGACACAAACTCATTGTGTACTAAAATGTTTGACCAACTGGCATTGAATTCCTTTTCTTATAGCATTCTCTTTAATAAAGAGAAAACTTTGCCTAAATATTACTTTTCTATTTCTGTATACAAGTACCATTTAGTTTTTATGCACTTGTGTATATGATTTGCGCAAGTATTGTTTAGTGTTTGTGCACTTGTTTATATGATTTGTGAGTGTATAATATTTGTGGACAAGGGATACTTGGGATAAACAGCAAAGATATAATTGTGCTTTATTTTCTTTAATGTTAAGGTGCTCGATTAATATGTTCATTTTAGTACTGCCTTGGACATAATTTGTACAAGCTCTTTGTGCCACATTCGAACTGTGTTCTGCACACACATACATGGAATAATGCTTTGTACTGTAATTCCACTCCACTTCTAATCATTGAATTTAAAGTCAAGAGACAACTTTTGTGGTTTTATTATGCCATTTCCAAGATGTTTTAGTAAGCAGCCACATGGAGAACTGGGTGTGTAAAAAGAAGACATGTGTAAAAAGCTAAAGAAATTAATAACTAAGTCACTGTGCCTATACCTATTTCAATTTATTATTTTTAAAAGTACCAGAGTAACATATATAAATATGGATTTCTAAGAAGGATTTCTAATAAGTCCGACACTTTTCCTACCCCTCTGAGCTATGCAAAAATGCATTTAATCTGAGAACACAGTGTACTGATTTTTATCATTTGGTTTTAGTGAAATTAAACAAGAAAAATATGCTTGCTTAGAAAAATTCAAACAATATTTGTGTATTTAGTATAAGCATTTCTCTGCCTTTCTTGGATCAATGTTTCTGCATTTATTATCTTTTGTGAAATTTTCCTGTCTTTAGAAACATGAAACATATATTCAACTATAATTTTGTTTTGGTCTTTCAAACAATTTGGAATCAGATTCTTCATTTTATACTAGAGTTTGCTATCTTACTCAACAATATATCATAAATATTTTCTTAGAACCTAATTCAATTATTTTCATGGCTCTAGTTTTCTTAATTGATATTGTGTGATCTTTTACTTTTTATTTTCTTTAAAAACTATATTAGCAATGCTTAAAAGTTTGCATTATGTTTTTTTCTATATGTATTTACACACTTTGTAGAAAATATACTTACATATATTGTTTAGCATGTTAAAAGTTTTTTTTTACATATTTACAGACAAATACCTTTTGCTTGTCTTCAGAGTCTATGAGATATATTTTTATAAACTATATTTCAGGTAAATATTTCAAAAATTTATAACCAGTGTGCTAAGCATCAAGTATAATATACTCACCAATAAAAAAGAGTTTCACACATGACCACAAAATTATCTATTCTGTTAACTTTGATTAGTCACTGAAACAGACAATATTCTTTCCCATTTATATTACTTTCCCTTGTATATGTCTATATACATACACATATATATACAAATATAAATATATATCTAAAATCTTGTTTGTTTTCTGTTCCAGAATCTTCCTCTCTTGATATTCATCAACATGCTGGTGATGCTATTTTCTTTTTCTTTTTTCTTCCAGCAATTTTTAGTATAAGCCTGTCTCTGCAGCAAAGAACAAAGCTACAGTGAAAATGACAGCTTCCCTAGAAGCCATCTAAGTATCTTCCCACGCTCAGGGTTTGTTTGTTCTTTTTAGGAGATCAGAAAACACAAACCATGGCTCCATCTGACAAGATGCAGGGCTGAACTTATTTTTAGGAGATGGCATGCTGTGTGTGACAATTTTGTAGTCAGTATTGTGTTTGGGGACCATGGAAGGGAGAATGGGACAGTGTTGTAGCATTTCATATTTTGAATGCAATGCCTTTGATCTTTTAAAGGAACAATTTGGGGGATAGTAATATTTCCAGTCATTTTATGTTTAAAAAACAATAGCTACAGTGTGGAAATTACATTATAATATATAGCTAAATAATTAATTGGTAAAGTAAGGATTTGTTCGTGTCTATAATCATGCTTAATTATATGGCATGGAAAAATAAAGCAAAAAAAATATCCATCTTCCCTGAGTTATTGTAACTAAAATTTCTGAAGTTTATGAAGTGAAGTTAGGTTGTAGAACTGGTATAAAAATTAAGGAAAATAAGCCTATAAAATCCTTGCTTTATGGGTTGGAGCAATAGCATAGTGGCAAGGCATTTGCCTTGCATGTGGCTGACCCAGGAGGGACCCGGATTTGATTCCAGGCTCCTACAAGGTCCCCTGAGCCTGCCAGGAGCGATTTCTGAGCATAGAGCCAATAGTAACCCCTACCAGGTGCGGCCCCAAAACAAAATAAAAAAACCCAAATTCCTACCTTTAATAGCATAATATTTTTCCTAAAGATAAAAAGATGTTGGGCTTTACATTATGTATTTATTTTCTGGACACAAAGAAATGCACATACCTGTATGTACATAATATCAAACATAAAATCAGATGATGTAATGTTAGGTTACATGTGTAGACCAATGATGTTTGTTTATTAATGAGTGAAGATATGTATGTTTTTAAATGGGATATTTGTTGCAAGAAAAATCAAAGATTTATTTATGTCATGCAGGAAATAAAATATTCCAAAATAAAAACTTTATTCTATTTTCTTGTTTGTCATCAATTTATCAGTTTGGTGGTTTCATTTTGGTAATTCCTGCTATCTACATCACTTGTACTGTTGATTTTTATGTTGTGGTATCCATCAAGGCTGGCTTAGCAGAGGAAGAACAAAATAGTAAAGAGATCTATTTACATGACTTTGAAGTAAATATCATTTTAGTCAGGACATTCTAAAATTCAGAAGTAAAAAGTAAATCATAAATAATTTGACATTTATTACTATAAATAGAAATGTCAAAGGAGAATATATAATTTTTCATCCTTTTCTGCTTGCATTATATCTCCTATATGTCCTGAAATAAAGAATAAAGACTGTTTGTCTCCAATACATAGGTATTTTAAACTAGATGTGTATGCGTGTTATCCTTAATATAGAAAATAAGCCCAGCTACAGACAATGATGTATTTCTTACTTTTCAACAACTTAAGTTGCTCCATGAAGAACATTTTACTTAAATTACAAGAGCATCTGGAAAAATGTCTTTTATTTAAAATTTGCCTACCAGGCAAGCCATTAAGTAATTCCAGAAAATACTAACTATGCTTTCAAGATAGAAAGTTCAAACCAAACTATAATTCAAGAACAAAATATTTGGGTAAAGTACACTTATCCAATTAAATTCATGTGATATTTAGATAGGCATAATATTTAGACCATTTAAATAGTTTTGAGAACATTGGCAAAATGTCTATGATGGACAGAAGTCCATTTTTTAAAAGTTAATTTTTCAAAGGAGGAGTTCAACTATAAAATTTATATATTCTGATTCTGAAACCTACTTGTGATCCAGATTCAAGTCTCAGAGTGTAAATGAAAAATTCCAAATGTGGATCACTTTTATTTCACAGAAACATTTAATTCATCTATTTTAGGCTCACATAAATATACACAGCCTTATTATAAACTGTGCAACAGTTTTACTTTAGATTTGTTGAAGTAAACATCTTATACAGTATTGCTGTGTAAATTAGAAAAATATGCTCTTTGGAGCAAACACAGCCTGGGACATCATGGATGTGCTTTACTTGCCCCGTACTAGGGACACAGGTTTCAAATAATAACTCATTTGAACATGAGAATCCGTCACCATTGTGTTTTGGACAGTTATTACCATATTCCCTACTCATTCTTTGAAATGTTTTACGAATCTCAAGCCTTAATATATATTGCCAAAAATTTTGCTCCTTATTTTAGTAAAATGAATGACTCAAAGTTGTCCTTTTAAATTTTTATTCTACCTTTATTTATTTTAAATGACTATTTATCAGTCCTCTTCTTGTCTTAAAGGAAGAAAATCACCTCTTTCCCATAAGGGATTAAGTTTCTTTCTCACTCTTTCACTGCACAGGTGATTACTTATTCTCAGGTCTCACTCTATGGTTTCCATATTCTAGCTTTCTTTCTTGACTGAGATCTTTACAATGTTCTCATTCCTTCATTAGCTAAATAACACATTGTTCTTTTCCATTCCTTTCATTGGGGTAGTCTTTTCATTATTTTTTAATAAATCTATCTTTCAAAGACCAGAATGATGAATCCCTCTGATAACAAACTTTTCTAGAAAGAGGTAAATAATACTTTTTTTGAAGGACCTTTGGTTTGTACCTAACAGTCCTTAGGTTTGTCACTGTTGGATGAGTGTATGCTTCATCTGAACAAAGAAACTGAGCTTCTTAAAATCAAAATTCCTGTGTTTCAACTTTGAGTCTGTCACACAATGAAACAGAATGGCATGAATCCTGTTGACATTAAACATGCATTACAAAGAGTGTGTGTGGAAAGAATTTTTTTTTTGTTTGTTTTTGGGTGACTCTCATGGGTTACTCCTCGCTATGCACTCAGAAATCTCTCTGATTGGGGAACCATATGGGACTCCAGGGGATCGAACTGTGGTCCGTCCTAGGCTAGCGCATGCAAGGCAGATAGATACCTTACAGCTTGCGTCACCACACAGGCTCCAAGGATTTTGTTTCTTTGTAAAATGTTTATTTCATTTTAACTCTTAAATTTACAGAATTATATGAAAAATATTTGTTTATTAGTTCAGTTTTAGCTCACAACAAAATTAACAGGAGCAAAGACAGCTCATGTAACTCCTGCTTATGCATTTGCAATGTGATAGGTAAGAGTTAAATTGCAGTTTTTGCCCTGCGCTCTCTATTTCCTTGGAACTAAGAAATGTCTTCTCTTGATGTATTCTTATAATGAGGGGATAGTTAGATATCTAAGCAAGAAGTTAAGCAGATGTAATCAGAGAGGTAGCTATGTTATATAAGAGCTCTAAGTCTCCCATTCTGGGAAGTGGGGAGAAATAAAAATCACCAATCATAAAGCTGACCTAAGAACCCAAATCAACCGGTTACCTAGGAAGAAAGGAGATGAGGGCCACCAAAATAATTAGTAGATTAATAGATGTTTCTATAGGTCTTAAAATAGACTTTATACACCATAGTGAATCTCAAGTAGCCAGAGCCCTCCTCTAAGACCTGTGTTCTGTCCCGCCTGTTTATATCTCAGGGTATAATGACACTATTTTAGCAATCTAAATGCTCCATTTTTATGTCCTTCTATTTGTTTCACCATTGTTATTATTGCCAGAAAAAAATCTCTTATAAAACGTGTTTTGTGGGGCCAGAGAGATAGCATGGAGGTAAGGCATTTGCCTTGCATGCAAAAGGACAGTGGTTTGAATCCCGGCATCCCATGTGGTCCCCTGATCCATCCAGGAGCGATTTCTGAGAGTAGAGCCAAGAGTAACCCCTGAGTGCTGACTGCTGTGATCCAGAAAAAAAAGATGTTTTGTTAAGCCTATTTAGGGGTCACAATAGCATTGCCTAGTTGGCAACCATCTTAACATTAAATGACTAAATCTCCTACTTTCTCCTCTACATTTTTTTCAGTGTAATTTATTAAGCAAATTCCATTATAAGAGCAACATCCCACACCAAATGGTGTATTTATTTTAATTCATATTTATAAATTAATAATTAATATTGGGGTTACATTTGATATAGTTTATAGCACAGGTATCAAAATTTAATTGACCTACTGCTCTTTTTGTCAAGAAATATAAAATTGTTCAGTGTATCCCTATTGTACCTGAGGCCACTTTGCAGTTCCCCATCATTCTGGCACATTCTGGGTGCAGTATCCCCTACACTGGAAAACATTGGTAATATATAAAACATATTTCTATTATTAGAGTGCACACAATAGTTTCACTGCCAAAACTTTACCCCTTCTCTACTAATTTATTTTACTCTCCTAATCTCTAAAATGACTGCTCATTTCACTATCAGAGCAATTTTGACCCTTCTAGAGTATTGTACTATACTTAGTATTTTTTAATTAATATCTTTATTTAAACATGTTATTACAAATATGATTATAGTTGGGTTTCAGTCATGTAAAGAACTTCCCCTTCACCAGTGCAACATTCCCATCATCAATGTCCCAAATCTCCCTCCTCCCCATCTCACCACCTCCTGTACTCTAGACAGGCTTTCTACTTTCTTCATTCATTCACATTGTTATGATAGTTCTCAAAGTAGTTATTTTTCTAACTGCACTCATCACTCTTTGTCGTATACTTAGTATTTTTAGATGTTCTTATTTTACCTACTAATAGTATTTAAGATTCCTCCATGTTTTCCTTTGCTTTATATATAGTCCTTTGTTTTATATATAGTTCTTTGTTTCTGTTGGGTTTTGTTTGTTTGGGGGGTCACAACTTGTGGTGGTCAGGGATTACTCCTGGTTGAGCCCAGGAATCACTCCTGGCAGATGCGAGGAATCGAATCTGAGTCAGTCACATGCAAGTCACTTACGTGCAAGGCAAAATGCCTTACTTGTGTATTATCACTCTGGTCTTGTTTACTTTTATTTTAACATTAATAAAGAAATTTCTGGTTCCTAGTTTGGACAATTATAAATAAAATTGCTTTAAACTAACATACTTATTTTTGTTGTGTGAACATATTTTCAGCCTCTTTAGATAAATATCAAGGTGTACGATTGTTAGATAATATTCTTATCATGTATTTATTTTACTACAGCTTCCATAACTTTTTTTCTCAAGTGTCCGTATATCTGATGGTTTCATTCTCACTAGCAATGTACAAGAGTTCTAGTCGCTTCATATATTTATTGACAATTAGAGTTTTACCTATTCAATTGATTTTTAGTATTTTCATCTTATGATCTGTAGATTCCTAATATGAAATAAAGAGTTAAACATTATTTATAATTTAGGTATCTACTTAATTTAAATATCTATTCATTGAAATATCTATCAATTCTGACCCAATCTTTAACCATGGTATTAGCTTTCTTTTAGCTCAATTTTGAGTTATTCATACATCTTGTAGAACACTACTTTGTGAGCTAGTTTTTGCAACTATATTTTTCTAATCTGGTCATTCTCTTCTGATTCTTTTGAGATTGCAATTCACAATTTTTTTTTAAAACTTTTTTGTATTTTCTAAGTCTATTTAAGTCCATATTTGTTATTATTTCTTTAGGTATCAAGTTTTGGAGCTTTTTTTTTTTTTTTTTTTTTTTTGGTTTTTGGGCCACACCCTGTGACGCTCAGGGGTTACTCCTGGCTATGCGCTCAGAAGTTGCTCCTGGCTTCTTGGGGGACCATATGGGACGCCGGGGGATCAAACCGCGGTCCATCCTAGGCTAGCGCAGGCAAGGCAGGCACCTTACCTCCAGCGCCACGGCCCGGCCCCCAGAGCTTTTTAAAGTCAGTCAGATCCAAAGTCATCTAGAAATTCTCCTTTTTGTTTTTCGTAGTGGTCCTACATATTTATATTTGTAAGGTATATTTTTTCTGTACATTTTGAGAAATAAAATTGGCTTAGCTGGGTATAATTACATATATTTTAATATTTTCTTTTTTAATTAGCTTCATTTAATTAAGATTTCTAGCAGTCATTTTTAATTATTTTAAATATCTGATTTGACTTCTGGATTTCTTTTTTATTTAATTATTTATTTACTCTATTTAAAAAACATGCATCATATAATGGAATAATTGACAATAATAAATTTGTTTCCAGAAAAGTAATATAAGTTTAAACAAAGTTATTATTATTTTTTTTTAGTTTTGGTTTTGAGGCCACACTTTCTACTGCGAATGAATTATAATAGAAAGTGATTTAAAAGTTTTCTTTTATTCTTTTATTTCATTCTGTCTTTCTTTTTTGTTCTTTCTTCTTTCCTTCCGTTCTTCCATTCTCTTTCTTTTTTCTTTCTTTCTCCTTTTTTCTTTTCTTGTTTTTCTTTCTTTTTCTTTCTTTCTCTTTTTTCCTCTCTATTTTGTTATTGGCCATAGCTGACATTGCCTTGGGGTATTTTTTCTCTCTTCACTCAGGAATTCTTGCTAAGTGTCATTATAGGCCATATGGAATGCCAGGGAATGAATTTGTGTCAGTCATGTACAAGGCAATCACCCTGCCCAATGTACTATTGCTCCTGCTCCAAGGCAATTGATACTTATCAGAAAATAAGAATTAAAAAAAAAAGATGGAAGCTTATTTTCAAAGGCAGACAGAGACACAGAAGACAGAATAGTCACAATAATATCTGAGGATGCTTATATATGGCATTATAAGCAAATATTTATTTAAAATATTCATCTCTTACTATATGTCTCTCACTCTAATAAAATAATTCAATACGAATAGTTTTGGGGTTGTGGTTTGTTCCTGAAATTTGCCTAGATTTGACATAAAGTTACCTGTGTAAATACATAATTAAGTCATTCTGTACTACTTGGCTAATAGAACATTAATTTTTGTTTTTCAAATGCAAGAAGTTCCTTGGAGTTGAGTGATAGCATAGCAGATAGGATAGTTTCCTTGCAGCTTACTCAGGTTTGATTTCTTTCATCTCATATTGTCCTCTGAGCCTGTCAGGAATGATTTCTAGAGCAGAGCCAGGAGTAATAATCCCTGGGAGCAGCCAGGAATAGCCCCCAAACCAACCAACCAACCAAACAAACAAACAAACAAACAAACAAAAAAGCAAGTTCCGAGCAAGAAATAAAAAAGTGTACTAGAAAGTCTGCATTAAATAATTGATGTTTAGTTGAACCTTAGAAGAAGAGTTATTAACCCAAGAGGAAAGAAAGGATGTGGAATTGTGATTGAGGTGTCCAAAAATCTTCCAGAGAGTAGACATAAACAAAGTGAATAATACTTAAATCAAGATAAACTCTGGGAGCACGTTTACTTTAAAGTTATCAAAATTTCATGATGACATGTTTATGCTGTTCTACAAAATGTTGTAATTATTATTCTATTATATTTGATAGTTTTATCAACTGCAGACTCAGAAAAATGTCTACAAGTTCATATATATGGATGGAAATAAATGTACAAACTATTTTTAAATATTTTTAAAGAATCCAGAGTGATAGTATAACGGATGAGTTGCTTGCATTGCACATGCTCAGTCGGGTTCATTTCCTGGCCCTAATGTATAACCTAAAGCACTTCCAGGAAAGGCTCCTGAGATCAGAACCAGGAATAAGTCCAAAGTATTGTCTGGTATGACCCACAAATAAGTTTCTAACTCCAAAAATGTCTTAAAATATTAAATTAAAAATGTTTATATTTTTTGGATCTCTAATTATACTTACAGATATAAAAATAACCCTCTCTAGTAAAAATATTAAAACTTATTTTAAAATTAATTTTTCATTCATGTTAAAATGTCTTGTATTATATAACACTATATTATTAAAAGTTGTTATTAATTAGCAAAGGTTAAATATGTATAAAATATATACACTAATAGCATACATTGCATTTGTGTATTATAATATGGAAAACTTAAAAGAGGATGAAAAATATTATATAGAAAATATATTTTATTTTTAAGCCATTAGCACATAAACTCTCATATAATATCCAGAAATGCTTATCAGTTAAATTCTGCAATACCCGACATCTTTATTGGACTTGATTCTTACTATGAAAATAAATAGAGAAACCTACTGAATGTCACGTTTTTCTGTATAGTTAACTAGTTCAGCAAAGAATGAAGAGTCCTAGCTACACCTTGGAGTTTTCTGTTATTACATAGTTGAATAAAACTTTCCAAGTGTGCTATTTGTCTTGCTATGTTTAAATACATATATATATATAACTCATATATATGTACAAATATATATATATACTCATATATATACACTCATATATATGAGTGGGTGGTGGTATGGCTTTAGAATCTTTTTCCCTAGATAATTTAAAGTAGTCTTCCCTGCCTAAGACATTAAAATTTAAATAAAACTTATTCTTCACTAGTAGTTTTCTCACCTACAGAAAGGCATACCTTTGTCCATGAAGGAAAAATAGAATCAACCACACAAATTAAATGCAGCCATTTTCCAGTTCCATGGTGTTCTGTGGTATATGAACAGGGTAGGAAGGAACCGTGGCAAATAAAAAGGACTCTGGAGGCTCATGCCTAAAGAAGTTTTCAATCACACTTTAAAATTAAGTGTCTCAAATCAGGATTTAATTTACAGTTTAAGATTTAATAACACAGTCATTGCATGTTAATTAAATAGCAATGGATCATTTACCAACCTGTTTAATGAGGTGTAACAACTATTGCATATAAAACATACCGACATCATTATTACATTGCCATTAAACTTCAATAAATCTGTTTGAATAATTATTGGTATTTAAGTACTATAAAATTGCTAACATAACGAGGCATACCTATTATTCAATAAAACACAATTTTTGTCATAAAAATGATTAAATTCCCAGCACCACATTCCAACCTTTCTATAGGGAAAATTTTCTATTGGCAAGAGTGGAAGTCCCAACTCCTGTAAATGAAGAAGTTAAGAGAGAAAAATTTAGACCACACCAAAGAAATTAGCCTCATCATTAGTGTTGGAATCTAGTTTTTCATTAGGAGTAACACTCATCTTTAATTTAATCAATGTTTCTGATTAAGAGGACAGGCTTTTCATTTTTTTGACTGTGGATCATAAATTTTACCACTGCTTCCTTTCTGCTCAACTAAATTAGGTTGGAAGGGAGTTTGGTTAAGAATGTGCCTTGAAATAAGGTGCAGAAAAGACGTATCTTTTTTTAAATGTTGGAAGGAGTTGATAGTTTAGAAGGGAGCAGACGATATGCTGCCTGAAACAAGCAGGCTGTATGGAGACTGATGTGTCACTTACTGCCCAAAGGATAAGGTAGCTGGAATGCCATCAAGAGCTAATCTATTCCAAATAATAAAGTACAATTGTGCTTCCAGATGCATGTCAAATGGATTGAAGGTTGAATGAACAAAAGAGGGATTTAGCAAGACACTGGGACATGGCATTCTATATGGAAAGATTTTCAGTGCCACTGACTTGAAATAAGCGCATGTCTGATTGACAATGTGTAAATGAGAGGTGATAATTTAGAAAAGTAACATCCTCTTTCGTATTTTCACATTTCCTGTAATATTTGCATCTTGCCTAGTTCAAGAAGAGAATTGAAATTGGACATTAGGAACTGAGGAGTAAAGTTACCACAGAGTGTATCAGTGAGAATGCAAGAAGAATTTTAAAGATAGCATTTATTCCAAAGAGAATTATAAAACAGGGGCTATCAAGCCCAAGCATTCTGTTTATTTTATGTTTTGAAGAGATACAGGAACCATACTGAAAGAATATAATAGCATGAATTAGGCCATCAAATATCCTAAGTACTAGAAAAGTCTTTGTGAGAATTGTGCTCTTATATGGACCGACAAAGATATAAAGATATATCTTGTATTTTCTTTCTTCTTTCTTTCTTTCTTTCTCTCTCTCTCTCTCTCTCTCTCTCTCTCTCTCTCTCTGTCTTCTTTCTTTCTTTCTTTCTTTCTTTCTTTCTTTCTTTCTTTCTTTCTTTCTTTCTTTCTTTTCTTTCTTTCTCTCTTTCTTTCTCTCTCTTTCTCCTTCCCTTCCCTTCTTCCCCTTCCCTTCCCTTCCCTATTCCCTTCCCTTCCCTTCCCTTCCTCTTCCCTTCCCTTCCCTTCTCTCTTCCTTTCCCTTCCCTTCTCTCTTCCCTTCCCTTCCTCTTCTCTCTTCCCTTCTCCCTTCCCTTCTCCTTCCCTTTCCTTTCCCTTCCCTTCCCTTCCCTTCCCTTCCCTTCCCTTCCTTCCCTTCCCTTCCTCCTTCCCTTCCCTTCCCTTCCCTTCCCTTCCCTTCCACTTCCCTTCCCTTCCCTTCCCTTCCCTTCCCTCCCCCTCCCCTCCCCTCCCCCTCCCCTCCCCTCCCCTCCCCTCCCCTTCCCTTTCCTATCATTTTCTTTTATGGCATGTCACCCAGGTCTGTTGAGTCCAAGGCAAATACCTTATCTGCGACTACCAGGGACGGGGGTGCCAGTTATTCGTGGGTCACGAAGAGTACTTAACCTGTAAAAGAATTGGGGAAGGGAACAAACAGGACTCAAGACAAGATTCTGATCAAGAGCCGTTTATTGCGAACTTCACAGAGCTTATATAGTACCAAGCCACAAAGAGGCAAGGGGGGTGGGCCTGCGGAAAGAAATGTGTAACGTGAAGGCATTTACCTTTAAAACATTTACAATTACCCAATGTTCTTACTAAACATAAAGTTAAACCTAGATCTTAACTCATGCTTAAAAGGTCAACAGGAACAAGGCTGGCAACATAGTTTAGCAAACCTCCTCAGGCATCCTGCTAGGTAGCACAATTTGTGCTAACTTTGGCCTTGAGGGCAGCTATACCAGGAAGTTCTGCAAAGCAGCAGCAGAAGCAGACCAAGGGTGTGGGGCTGTCAGGTCCCTGACACTTATCTACTCTACTCTTTCTTGTCCCAACAACATTCTTAAATAATACAGTCTGGAAACTAAAGTCAGTACTGAAGGAGTGAAATACCCTCTTTCAAAATATGATTTGTTTAGTTTTATTTTTTTACACACAGAGAATGGGGAGTAATACCATTTTCTCATGTAAGAAACTTATGCTTTAAAGGAAAAACTGTTAATATCTAGTGCATAAAGGTGTTTGCCTAGTTGAATTAAAAGGAAATCTAGTGAGTCCGGTGTGATAGCACAGAGGGTTAGGCAGTTGCCTTGCATTTGGCTGACCCAGGTTCAATCTCCTGCATCCCAAATGGTTTGGCTGCCAGGAGTGATTTCTGAGAGCAGACCAGGAGTAACCCCTGAGCACTGCAGCAGGTGTGGCCTCAAAACAAAATAAAACAAAAGGAAACTAAGTAAACTTATTTTTGATTAATAGATAAAATTGACTAGATGAGGCTGGAGTGGTGGTGCAAGTAGTAAGTCATCTGCTTTGCCCACACTAGCCTATGATGGACCACGGTTTGATATATGGCATCCCATATGGTCCTGTATGGTCCCCAAGCCAGGAGTGATTTCTGAGTAACCCCTGAGCGTCACAGGGTACGCCCCACCCCCCAAAAAAATAAAACAAAAGTTTATTGGCTAATTCTCTATTTCTCAGAACCAGAATCTAGTCATCCCCAAAGCAAAAACTTGCATACCCTCTATATGAGGTTAAAAAAACCCCACATAATTTACATCTAGCTTAGCAAAAACAGCTGAACACATAATCTAGGAAACTTACAAAACATAGAAATATTCTCTTTTCTTATGTTAGGTGAATTGATGTTTCACACAAGAGGAAGCTGAAGTTTCACACAGGAGGAAGTTGAAGACATGAAATCAGAGAGGCGGGAACTTAGCTTGAAAGAGAAATTATGTGAGAATTCAACTGCCATTCATTGTTATGGCAACCCTTTTATGCTTGAAAACTTACTCTCTTATAAACATATTTGAATGGTAATTGTACTTTCAAAAGAAAATAGAACTACCAAAGTCAATCTTTCCAAGAACACAAAAAACAGAAATGACTGGAGCTGCAGGAGTTACATATTCAGGAAGAACTAAAAATTGTTATAAGGCAATAGGAGCTGGATGCCACTGAGCTCTAGAATTATTTAGTACACATTCTAAAATCTGGCCCCATTTAGGTAAATGTGGTTGGAAAGTATAAGGTTGATAATGTCTTCTATGAGAAAAATACCCTCCTGTCCATACCACCTTTACTTACAAAGTTGGAACATTTGTTCTATGTATATAATGTACATGTGTTCCTTTTTTTCAGAGTACACTGAATGGCTTAATGAGTTTCAGCAAAGCTGCCTGTTGCTTCTTGACTATTATAAAAATGTTTCTAAAATGAACATTGGGATAGGAACCAAAACATGTTTTACAAAAGTCTCAGGTAATACAGACACACAAGACTCAGGGGCAGGTGCTGCCTTTTGACACCCCCCCCCAAACCCATATGGACTCCCAAGCAAAAAGTGATTTCTGAGCACATAACCAGGAGTAACCCCTAAATGTCACTGAGTGTGGCTCAAAAACAAACAAACAAAGACTCAGGGGAAATATAGCTGACCACACAATTAGTCATTAAGGATTATACAAACCTAAAGGAAGAAAGAAAATCTAAAATAAAAACAGAAATTCCTGTGAAAGTAAATAAAATATGTTGGTAAACTCAGTAAGTAAAGTGACTTTAAAAAGGAAATTAGCTTAATGATGTTTACAATGAAAACAGAAATGGCAGAGTGATAAATGGCAGGATGTGCAAAGAAATGCAAAAATTGTATGAGAGTGATTAGTAGGTAGGTCATGCAAATAAAATAATTTCTTAAATTTTTGAAAATTTGAGAATAGACCCTGAAAAATGTCAACAAGAGGAGGAAATAAAAAGGGAATAAAAATAAAAAGAGAATAAGGAAAAAATTGCAAGAACTTGAGTAACCAGAACATAATGAATGATAAGAATCAAAATTTACTCTAATCGCAAGAAGGTTTTGGTGGAATTAAATATTTTCCCCAAATCTTTTTTCTTATACATGTGATTTATGGGTTGTTCAATTTGTTGGTATATAATCTGTATTCTGTGACTGAGAATTCCTTTTTAGGAAATCTAGTGTTGTGCTGAAAGTGAGTAGACAGTGCATATTATATAGGACCTGAGAGACTTTTGTGCAGAGATGTTAGATATTGCACTAAAATTAAACCGAGTAGAGCAATTGGTGTGGCAAAGATAACTTTATTGGAGCTGAAAATTATGATCATGCAGGAAGAAGTAGTAAATACAGAGACAACTGTGATTTAAGAGTAATTACACAGCTTAAGAGAAATACATCATATGATGTTGAATATAATCCAAATATAATACAATTAATAAATAAAATCAAACATGTATTGATCATCTACTCAATAATCAGATTAAAAAATGTTACTAAAATAATAAAACCTCAAATTTCTTTAATGAAATCAACATGTTGGAAATGAATAGTTAGATAGATCAAGTGTTAGTACTTGCAATACCATTAATTTAATCCCCTTTTCCATAAGAATCCTTGATCTTGTGGAAAATTCCTCAAAAATTATTGGCCTAAGCATCAAATGGTGGTACTGTACACTGAACATTCAGGCCATTATCTTTGGACTAACAGGACACCCTCAGCATTCAGCACCACTGGGTTTTGCTACCACGAAGAAAAGATAAATAAAAGTAAAAAAGTAGACAGTGATGTTAAAAAAATGCCAACATTCTGCAAAACTTTTTTTGAATCGTTTATGGAAATGCCTCAGAAAATTCTCAGTACTTGTTTTAATATTACCTGAAATAATTTTAAGAATCACAAAAAGCCTAGTAGCCAGGAATTCATAAATGAATAAACATTGTGAAATGTTTTATGAAGAACAACTTGATCAGCATTCACAATCGATGAACAAGCACTATACAAATTAATTTATAAAGTTTAAAAACAATGTACAGAGAAAATAAGCAACTGTTGAAAACTGGAACAACTGACTATAGAAACATTTATAAAAATTGACATGCATATAATAATGTTGACTGCACAAATGCATTCATGGATTACAACATAGCAAATAAAAATTAGCAGTTATGCTTTTAGGATGACTAAGAAATGTTTTGAGAAAATCATACTTAGAAGCTTATAGCCATATTATACCTAAAAAGTAGAAAAATAGGACCCAAAACACATATAAACCATGTTGTTCAGATTGAAAGCCTGTATTTGATCCCCAGCACAAGTGGTCTCCAGTTACCACGAAAGCAAAAATCACAGAGGATATAACCCCTAAGTATTGCCAGGCATGGTCCCTAACCTAGAACACTGAAAACTAAAAACTGAAATCAAATATCAGAATTAAAAAGTTTGAATATATCAAAAATATTTAGATAAAATAACTCAGACGGAGAGAACATGATTGCTGGTTGTCTTTGTCTCCTGAATTTTTTTTTATAATTGTGAAATACTTTAGGACTACAGTAAAGATAAATGAATAATAATAATAATAAAGGTATATAGAAACCATGGTCCAATGCCTCCTTAGACATAGGACCAAGTGTTCACAATTCTGCATTCTTTATCCTCTGTCATGGTTGAAGTAAATTTTAATAGTGCTCTGGTCCTTGTCTCTGAGCTTTTAGCTTTTACCATGTTTGAGCAAACACTAAAAACATGCTAAACATTTTCCTTTGTGTTTTCATAAGCTCTGTTTGTGCCACATGGAATATTTCCTATCTAACCATAAGCCCCACCAACCTTCTCATCTACTGTTTCCTCTTTAAAGTTCTTGCTAGCCACATTATTACCCCTGCCTATATAAGTAAAGCCTTTTATTTCCCGCTTTTGATTCTGAATAACTGCAAATCCTGACATTATTATCTTTATTAAAACAGTCTTTGTATCAACTCCTGCTTAGCTATGTCTGGATTTGTTTATACTTGAAATTTTAAAGGAATTAAATAATCATTCAAAAGCTCTGGTACATATATCTGGCCCTGATTGAACAAATCCATTAAACTTAAATTTCCCCTGGGCTCAGATATATATGGGAATTTTAGTATTTTTTCCCAAATGATAGAATTTTTATTGGTTTAAAATACTATACAAAAAATAGAAAACTATATAATTTCAGATTTTTATAAAACAGTCTGAGAAGATCAGGTTACAAACATTAGTTTCCTTTCCTTTGCCTTTCTTTATTTCTTTTTCATTTTCCCTTTCAAAATGAAATACCCATCCTTTCTAGTGTAGATTCTGCTTAATTATTTTAGCAGATAAAATATAAAATAATACTTTCTATAATACTTATATGATAATATAATATTTACATATAAAATATTAGATATTTACTATGTATAATATATTCAATATAATACTTATATAGTAATACCTAAATAAATAAAATAATAATAAATAATAATTTAAAAATAATGTAACACATTATTTTTAGCAGTTCCCCAATTCTTATTGTCTAAGGAAATTCTTTTTTTTTGATATGGTCATTTTTTATTTTTTATTTTCCCCTCATATTTTTATTTTTATTTTAATCAAAGTGGATTACAAATTGTTCACAGTAATATTTTAGGTACATAGTGATATTGAATCAGGGGCATTCTCACCACCAATGTTGTCCTCCATCCACCCCTGTTCCCAGCATGCATCCCATATCCCCCTTTTTTACCCCCCAGGCTACTAGTATAAGTGGTCCTCTCTGTGTCTAGTATGTTGTAAATTGGGTTTCCATTCCATTGTCATTGGCTTTGGATTTGGTGTTTAAGTTTGATCATTTTTTTATTTCTACTTAATGTTCATATGACTGTTTGGTTTTGGTACACTCCATTATTTCCCCCTCCATTTTAAGGAGGAACAAGATGGTTCAAGTTGTGTGGTTCTATTTGAAGGAAAGAGAAAAATAATAATAAAATAAAATGGGACAAAATTCAAACAAGCAAAAAAATGGAAGGTTTTCATCTAGAGGCTATATCTATCAATTTTAGAGCAGAAAGGGAAATTGAAAAAAAAACATAACAATACAAAAATATAAAAGATAAAAAAAATCAAACAAAAAATTGAAAAGCACTAGAGCAATATAGATAGCAGCCACACAATAACCATGGTCCTGAAATAAAAACAAAATAAAGCACAAATAAAACCAACAAACAACAACAATAAAAAAACTAAAAATAATTGATTTGTGTTTCTCTTTTTCTTTCTTACATAGGCACCGTAAATATTGGGGAGATTAGAAAGGGAATTCCCTTGGCCTAAGAGATACAGGGTTTCTCCACCCTTGAAGTACACTGTCATGGGAATAACTACAGACTCCATACATGCTCTTTTACTCTCCCATAGGTCCTTCTGTGGTGGTGTCTGGAATCTTTCCGCTCTGTCATGGGTGATAAAATCAAGCCTCTGTAGCTAGAGATCTTGGTATTTGCACAGGTCCATGGATGGAGCCTAGGATGAAGTCTTTCTTTATGGTTCTCAGAGTTGTGATCCATCACTGTTGTTTTAATCAGTCTTCTGTAATTGGTGGTCTTAATTTTTGCCCAGATCATAGGATGAAGCCTAGGATAGAGTCTTTCATTATGTTTCCAGAAGATCTTCTCAGTTGCAGTTGTTTCAATCAGACCTCTGGAATTAGAGATCTTCATTGTTGTACATATCATAGGCCGAGGCCTAGACTGGGTTCCTTTTTATTGGACTCAGGATAAGTTCTGCCCAGTCAGTCTTCTGTAGATAGCGAACTTGGCTTTTGTACAAATCAAAGGATGACATGTCTTCTGATTTCATCTTATTGTTAGTAGGTAAACGAGGGACTAGAGCAATAGCTCAACAAGTGAGGCACTAGCCTTGCATACAGCTGAACTGGGTTCATCCCCAGTACCCAATTAAAGTCCCTCAAGTAGCTCAAGGAGTGAGCCCTGAGTGCAGAGCCAGATATTATTTACTTGATTATGTGTAGTTAAACCTGAGCATGGCTGGGTTTGATCCAAAGAAAATAAAATTTAAAAAAAATACTAAAAATTATTTAAAAATGACAATGGTGGGCCTGGAGAGATAGCACAGCGGCGTTTGCCTTGCAAGCAGCCGATCCAGGACCAAAGGTGGTTGGTTCAAATCCCCATGTCCCATATGGTCCCCCGCGCCTGCCAGGAGCTATTTCTGAGCAGACAGCCAGGAGTAACCCCTGAGCACTGCCGGGTGTGGCCCAAAAGCCAAAAAATAAAAAATGACAATGGTATTATAGGCTTTAAAACATGTATATGCTTAGGTAATATTATGTTATATTTATCATATATAATTAAATTTTTAACTATATATATATATTGCAACTACACATATACACAATGATCCAGAAATAAAATCTAGCATAATTTCCATTTCCTATCCTGCCCTTTAATTTTTGTTTTGGTTTAAACTCTTCATGGAAGAGGATCGAGTTTTCTCTCATTTCCCTTCACTTTTGTGTCTGCTTACATTGTATAGGAACAGGAGGTAGAAAATTGGTTGAAGTCAAGTGTTAATGTGGAAACTATTGCTTCATGTGTTTTTCATGTCATCTTTGATTAACAAGAAAGTGTTTCACAGTTATTTTTTTTCCTTTGGATAAGAAATTTTCTTCTGGTTAGGCAAATTTCAATTATGTTTGAGGAGCAGGAGGACCAAGGTAGTTTTAAACTATGAATTAAAATAATTAAAACAATTTTATTTACCAAAATTTTTGAATGTTGTTTATAGTTTGTAGGATAGGTGAAAGTTCTCTGCCTTAATCTTTAATGTCAGAGATATACAAAACTACATATCTGAATGTCAAATTAATTGTCATGATAAAATTTCAAAAAGAGATAAAGAAGATTTTTTTTCATAAGCTAGAATGTTGCAACCATGGTAGTTTTGAAGATTGTGTGACACGTCAAGTGAATACCACATTGTTGAGTTTATCTAACAATTGATAGTTTAATACATATAATCTTTGACAATATCATCAATTGTTGGATGGAAGAAAAGCCCCTCTTTCAGAAGAAATTTTTGCAAAGCTAAAAACACAAAAACAAAAAACCCTTTTGAGTATAAATAAAAATCAGTTATTACTTTACAGGTCATTGTAATGATTTTATTATTTAATGTGTCTAAAGAGAATATAGTTGTCTATCACTTTAGTAAGTTAAAGATATTTAATTATAAAGGTCAGTTATAATTTAGTTATCTGGATAGGAAAAATTTCATTTATTTTACCGGATAATGATGTGGCAGAATATGTAAGTTATCATCATCATCCAGACAACCAGAAGTATCCTATTTATTAAAACCTGGTCATAATTGAGGAGTGGGTAAAGAACATCTCACTTGGTAATTAAACTTCTAACATTGCATAAGTAACGAGATAATGCAACATACAGTGATAATTCAGTATTCATAAAACTCAGAAAATGCACATCTATTAATTTAAATTTAATAAGCAATTTTGGATTACAACTCTTTTGGTAATTAATTGTATTTATTTGTTTGGGAGATTAAGCCACTCCCAGAAGTGCAGGGGCTATTTCTGGTTCGGTTGTTAAGAGTATCTTCTGTTAGTGCTTGGGATACTATATAATGGGTTTAAGTCAGGATTAGTGACATGTAAAGCCATACTTTCTATGCTACCTCTAGGCTCAATTTATTGATTTTAATCTAGAGTAGCATCAATTAACTTATCACAATTTAGTAAGAATCTTAAAAAAATATTTCTCATTTTTTTGTGTGTGTGTGTGTCGTTTTTGGGTCACACCCGGCAGTGTTCAGGGGTTACTCCTGGCTCCATGCTCTGAAATAGCTCCTGGCATGCATGGGGGACCATATGGGATGCCGGGATTCGAACCGATGACCTTCTGCATGAAAGGCAAATGCCTTACCTCCATGCTATCTCTCTGACCCCAATATTTCTCATTTGTAAAAGATTGGTATTGCATACACAAGCATTTAAAATTGTGAAAACTAAAGTATCAAGCTTTGTTTTTGCTAAAAGTTATATTCTGTTTGTCATTCTAATATACTATAAACAATATCCCAATAAATGAGATTTGTAACCAAGATAAAATTGCATTTTAACATATGAAAATGTCACAAGACTTATTTCAAATATATATTTCTGTTTTAATTCCACCCAGGCTCTTCAATATGAAAATTTTTAACATACATCTCTGCAATAAAGCAATATGTCCATGAATCATAAAATTATTAAACACATATGATGTTTCCCAAACTTAAATAAATGTTACTATCTGCCAATAAATACCAATTGATGCACTTGAGTAGTGCATTATTAAGTATTTTAATAGAAAAATCTTAAGTTTAAATTAAAAACCTTCTATCAGTATTTTTTACTTTGATTCAATTACTTACTAGAGATGCTTAGTCAGATCATATGAGATCAAGTTTGTAAGGCAGCATGCTAATAACTGGTTCAAGTCCATATATAAAACAGGATGGTGACATGTCAAAATATTAAAATAAACCTACCGTAGAATCCAGTAATTTTACAGTACATTCTTTCCAAGGATTAAAAATTAGCTAACTAAATGCGTACTTAGATTCACTGCAAACCTATATACTTTAGTCAAGGTATGGAAACAATCAAAATGTCCAAGTTCAAAAGACTAAATAAAGAGATGCTGCAAACACACAATGGGAAACTATACAGACAGTAGAAAAAAACAAAATCTTGTCTTTTGTAAGCAACTGATATGAAACAAGAGAGTGTTATGCTAAACTAAATAAACCAAAAGGACATCATATATAAGATGATCTTATTCATATGGGAAATTAAAAAGCAGTATAGTAAGGAAATAGATAAAACAGAAAGGAAATAAACCCTTGAACTCAGACTGCAGAGCAAAGTTTAAAGAGGAGAAAAACAAGAATCAAAAGTAAAGGGATCCAGTGGAATGTAGTGGAGGAATATTGAAACTGTGTGTAAAATCACCTCATGCGATGTATCTCCCACACCAGGTGAACAAGTCTGAATAGGGTCGCACAAGAAATAATCCAGACCAGGCTGAGGGTGAAACATGCATAGTCTGGTTGTCTTCTACCTCCTCTCTCCACAAGTTTCTTGCCAGAACTGCCATTTTTATTGAGTACAGAGACCACCCCAGGGTGTGGCAGTAAGGACAGATAGCTCAGGCTATCCTGAACCAGTCTCACCCAGGTTTACAAATAAGACAATTTCTGTTTTGGGGTAAATCAAAGCTGTAAGTAAACATACAAAGGAATCAAGTATGATCTTTGTTTCACGTAAAATAAGGTGTAACCTAACACTTTGCTATGGTTATATGTAGCAGTAATTTATTTTGAAGTGGTGTGAAACTGTAATCCTAAAACAAGTAGCTGTGTCAATTGATGTCTTGTCAATATTTTTAATTTAATTTTTATTAATTTTTCATTTATTTAAAAATTTTTAATTTTAAATTATATTTGTTGTGTGAAATAATGTTACATTAATTCTTTTTAAATTTAACAAGTGTATGTTTTATGAATATTAAAGAAGAAAATTGATTATCAACAATATGTAGAACCAAAAAATAAAAAGATAAAAAAAAAGGAGAAAATGCAGAAATCGTGTGTGAAAACATGTAAATGTTGAAAATTTCTTTCCCATTTGTGATAAGTAGCTATTTGAAATATCTTTGGGAATATGCTTTAGAATATCGCAAACTTGGCCAGATGGAAGTAAAGACTTGGATTAGGAATCTCCCTGTGTAGACTAGATATTGGAATGATAGTGTTTTCTACCATTTCCTCTGGTTCCTCTTTTATACAGGTAAAAGGTTAGTATTCAGCACCAGTATTCAGCTCTTCTGTTACTGCTCCTGAGATACATATACTTAAAAGTGCCTGAGTTTATCATCATTTATTAATTACTTAATCAATAAACTCTGTAAATGGTGACCATAATTATCCCAGAAGGTCACTGATATAAAGGAGAGTAAGGTCCCAGGGCAATGAGACTCAGACACACTTCCATTTATCTCAAGCTATATGACAAGATGTTATTTTTTATTTCTGCCTTGAATTTCAAATTAATGCTGTTGAAAAGATCCTGTTGAGGGATGGATTTATAATAAAGGGCTTTAATTCTTTTACCATAGAGTTGTTCCTCTGCTGTGTTAAATATTGATGAATGGGCTAGGTAGGCCTTAAGGGAATGCTGCTACTTTTGACTATATTCTCTCTAGTGTATGTTGGAATCCTGCATTTACCAACACTAAGAAATCAATCAAATGGTTTAGAAACTATATGCTTTGTATAGAGAAAGTCAAGGAAGCATATTCAGCGTGAACTACCTCAGGAAAAGAACTCTGAGAGTCTTTTGTATTCAGCAATGTGAGTTTCTGTAAATAGGACACCATTATTTGAAACACTTTATTAGATTTTAAATATAGCAAAGACAATGTAAATTAATAGATACATATATTAGTTTGGTATTTATAATCTTAAAATTAAATGGTAAGGATGTTGATTCAGATCATTATTTACACTGTTTTCAAATTTTAAATAACTTTCTATATAAGTAATTGAGACACTATGGTATATTAATTTCAGTGAAGACTTCTGTGTTTTGTCAAATATATTCAGTACGAGTATAGGAACAAATAACCACAATCTTCATATAGATGTACATTGTTTAATGCATTAAAAGCAAGGCATGCTATTTAAGATTTCAAAAATAACTAGTACAATATGGAGTAATAATATGCTGGATGTTTACAAATATTATTCAATTAAATTATATTTTTCTTACTTTATTTCTATGTATGGTTACTATAATCTACTAATATTACATCTGTTTTGTACTTTTCTTTCTGGCTTATTTTATTTAACATGATATCTCCACAGTTCCATCCATGATATCATTTACATGTCATATTTAGAATAAATATGAATCAATGCAAAATTTTAAATTGAGGTTAACTAGAAAACTCTTGATCCTACATTATAGTGAAAAGGAAGGAAATAGAGTAGAGGAAAAGAAAGACAGATATGAAATAACAGACAGAGTGGTCATAGGGATTCAGGTGCATTTGTGGTATTCAGAAAGAACTGAAATACAGAGTCAGCAACAACAAAATTAAGAGACCAACCTTCAGGAGCCAAATTAAAAAATGTGCCTGTTCTGAGGACAGAGGTAGAGTTGGAAGAGGTATGAGATAGACCATGGATCATTGGTGGAGGGACGTTAACATTTGTGGTAGAATTAGTGTTGAAATATATTTAGTCTTGGAAATTATTATGCTAGTGAAATGAGCCAGAGGGAGAGCAACAGATATAGAATAGTCAACTAATATTCAGGATATAAAAAAAGACAATTTGGCAATAATATCCAGAGACAATAGAACTGAACACCGTGAGGACCATCTCATGACACGAAGCTCACAACAGAGAGAGGTTAGTGCAGCTAGAACACAAAATTACAATGACAAATACCATGACAATAACAATGAGGGAGAGAGGCAGAATGCCTATCTGAGAGACAGAGGACTAGGGTGGGGAGTGAAATGAGGGACATTGGTGGTGGGAAGATCACACTGGTGAAGGATGGTGTACATTCTATGACTGAAACACCCAAGTATTAAAATGGTTGTAATCACAGTGTTTAAAGAAATTAATAAATAAAATATTGTTTGTCTAAAACTCAACTATAAATTACTTTAAATCACAATACTTTAAATAAAAAAAAGCACACCCTGACTTCTATCTTTTTACAATAATAAGTATAGATATAGTACTTTACTTTTATAGAAAGGGAAGTACAGAAAGTTTACTTTTTCTCCTATTGACTGAATCTTCCTACTCCATTTGTAGTTCTTCAAAATGATAATGTTTTCTGTTTCTAATTTGAATTTTTCTACATATTTTATAAGGCCATAAGAAATTTATAGCAAAGCTAATCAGTGTATTATTCATTTATACTCCATACATATTTCTGCATCATTAATTGATTTTTAATGCTGAGTATTAATCCACAATTACATTTATTTCAGCTGCTTAGTGAAAATCAGTATGTGCAATAATTAGGATTTAAGTTTCAAAATCTTAGGTACTCTATACACAGATAATAATCATTATGTTTGCATTTTTAAACAATAATTCATTTTATTGATATAATATTAATTTATATTTTATAAAGTCAGGTATACAATTATCTTCTAATTTATATATATGTAATTTATATTACAGTATCTAATACACCACACTCACCATCAAGTATACAGTCACCATAAACAAACAATAAATCAAAATTTCCATTTTTTGATGGGGTTAGAAGATTTTTTGAGGGACACACCTGATGACCCTCAGGGGTACTCCTGGCTATGAGCTCAGAAATGGCTTCTGGCTTGGAGGACCATCTGGGACACCAGGGAATAAAACTGAAATCTGTCCTAGGTTAGTGTGTGCAAGGCAAACACCATACCACCTGTGCCAGCGCTCCAGCTTTGGGTTAAAATATTTTTTTTCTTGTTTAAGTTCAGTCAGTACCTTGTATATCTTAGATGTTAGCCTCTTATCTTATGGGTATTGGGAGAATAGTTTCCACCATTCTGTGGATGGTCTTTGAATCCTAGACACTTTCCTTTAAGGTTCAAACGCTTCTCATTTTAATGAAGTCCCATTTGTTTATCTCTACGTCCACTTGTTTGGACAGTGGTATTTTCTCCTTGAAGATGACTTTAGTCTCAATGTTATGGAGTATTTTACCTACATTGTTCTATATACCTTATGGTTCAGGGTCTAATATCAAGGTCATTAATACATTTAGATTTGACCTCAGTGCATGGTGTTAGATGGAGGTTCAAGTTTGCTTTTTTGTATGTGGCTGACCAGTTTTCCCAACACCACTTGTTGAAGAGGCTTTCCTTGCTCTATTTTGGGTTTCTTGCCTCTTTATCAAAGATGAATTGATTACACGTCTCGGAACATTATTTACTCAAGTCTATTCCACTGATCTGAGGGTCTGTCCTGATACAGTAGGAACACAAAAACACTATTCAAAATACCTTCTGAATGACTATGTTTATTACAGCTCTATTTACAATGGCCAGAATCTGGAAAAAACCTAGATGCCTGACAACAAATAAGTGACTAAAGAAACTGTGGTACATATACACAATGGAATACTATGCAGCTGTCAGAAAAAATAAACTCATGAAATTTTCCCACACATGGATGGACATGGAAACTATTATGCTGAATGAAATGAGTCAGAGGGAGAGAGATAAATACAGAATAGTCTCATTCATCTGTGCAATTTAAGAAAAATAAAGACAATATGCTAATAATATCCAGAGACAATAGAAATGAGGTTTGGAAGAACCAGCTTATGATATGAAGCTTACCACAGAAATTGGTGAGTTCAGTTAGAGAAATAGCTACACTAACAACTGTCATGACAATGGTAGTGAGTAAAAGAAATAGAATGCCTGTCTTGAAGATAGGTCGGGGTTGAGGGAGGAAGAAGATGGGAGTATGGTGGTGGGAAGGTTGCACTGGTGAAAGGGGGGTATACTTTTTATGACTAAAAACCAACTACAAACCTGCTTTAATTATGGTGTTTAAATAAATATATTAATAAAACATTAAAAAAAGATTATCAAGTTATTAAAATTTCTATTTGTTCCATACCCACCTTTGTTACTGGAAATTGCCATTTTCCTGTCTAAATCTAATCATTTGTATTTGGTTTTGTGCTCTTACCATTTTTATAGTAACTTAACTACTCATATTTTCTTGGGCCTTTTGATTCAATTCTTTTGTTTGTTTACCAATTTTATCTTTTTCCTCAGTTAAGCTAAATTGACCCATTATCCTGAGGTAGAGGGTTGAGGGGAGGGAAGATTTTGTCACATAACAATCCCATTTTTCCACTTTCACAATAATAGCAAATCTTTATTTGTCTGTGGTCCTCATGAACAATTCCAAATTGTTACAAAATGAAGCTCTACCAAAATTAAAATTAATTTAAAAATGTTTTCTTATGCTACCATAGGGAATTTGTGCTTGTCTTAATTGAACATTGAATGTATACCTGTTAGTATTGTTTCAAACTAAATGTAACTATAAGAAATAAAATAACATCTGTTTTATAAGACAAAAAGAAAAAAAGTACATATTTATATTATGAATAGTTTTAATTTGAAAATAAAGAAAAATTAAGAGTACATTTTATTTTTTTTTTGTCTTGCTTTGAGGACACAATCAGCTGTGCTCAGGGGATATACCTGGCTCTCTACTCAGAAATTACACCTGGCAGCCTCTGGGGATTTTATAGTATACCTAGAATAGAACCAGGTAGGCAGTATGCAAGGCAAGTGCCCTACTCTCCGGTATAGCTCCAGTTCTAAGGATACATTTTAGAAAACAAGGAAATGAGCATCTCCTGTCACTTTTGCTGGTATTTTCTGATGTATTTTTCAGGGACATTCCATGTAGTTACTGGTATTACCCCTGTTGAGTAGATTTTGTTTTTTTCTACTTCCTATGGTGCACTTCATTTTCTTATTATCACTATGCTTTAATTACTTATTGGAAAAGATTCAATGCCATAGGAATCTAAATATTTTTAGAAATATAGAGTATTATAGAAAGCTATTCTGCACAATGGAGCAATATGAGATTCTTCAATGTATTTTTTACAAAACTGCACTAGTTAATGTAGAAAAGTAGTACAAGTAAAAAAGCTTGATATTTTACATTTGAGCTAAAGATTTGACTAGAGAAAGCAATGGTATATGGTAAAATAAACCCATTGTTTAGAGATTTACATCTAGTTTTAATTCTTGGTGAATAGGGGACTAGATATGGTTTACTTAGGAACACCGTAGTTTTCTTATCTCCAATTTAAAGAAGCTTACCTGAGTTACTCCTCAGTTTTAATCACCAGTCTAGTGATCTAAGAATTGAAGCCATTTATGTCTACATAATGGTATGCATCTAGAAGCACACCTTTCTAAAGAAATTATAGATTCCTTCCCAATAACACTTGCAAGAATGGCTTTCCTTACCCTTTATTTAGAAGTCTTTGAATGCTACATTTTTTTTTGTTGTTGTTGTTTTTGCAATCTACCAGTTTTCCTTCAGAACTGTTCTTTGTTTGTTCTTATGTTTTGGGCCTCCACCAAGTTCTGCTTAGGGGTTACATTTGGCTCTATATTTAGGGCTTATTCCTGGTGCTACTCAGGGTACCATATGGGATGTCAGTGATCAAAGATGAATCGGACACATACAAAGGAAGCTCCATACCTGCTGTATTCTCTCTCAAGCCCAAGAAGATTTTGGGGGAAAACGTTCTTACCTGGTCTTTCTCTTTCAATTACTGATGTCAATTTGGGGGTTCCAATGTTATTGCATGCTAGATTTAAGTAATCAATGACATATCTGTTGTCTCAGTTTCTACTTCAATGTTTGTGTCGATTGCTAGGATGATTCATAGAATGTTGGTAAATAATTGATTTTAGTATTTCTCTTTTCCAGGTCATTTTATTATTTCTAGACATAATTTTATTTTCTATAAGTCACAATTACACCTTTGCTAAAATAATTGAAAAACATTTAATTGACAGAATCATTTTTGAAACATTATACCATGACAAAATAATTCTTAGACTTCTAGTCATATGCATAAATGTTACGGGGTCTACATTTGTAATTATATATATATATATGTATATATACATATATACCCATCTAACTGTAACATAAAATAAGTAAACAGAGCTCAGACTTAGTCAGACAACGTGCTAATGACTTATTCAGAGCAGATTAGACCTTTTCATTTGGTAAAATGCAACTCCCAAATAATTTTCAAAGTGCATGTAGACTTCAAAAGATGGGTGATAACTTAATTAGCAACAACTGAACTATTTTCATTCCGAGTCACATCAGGTATGACCTTTCAGTTTACAGCTTTCCACTGGCCTTTTCAACTGTAGAAGCTTATATATAATGTGATCTTTAACAACTTCACAGACAAGCACTCTCTTAGGAATGGAAATAGGTAGTAGCAAGTGCTTTGTTATGCATGGTGACAGTCTTGTTACAAATCACAGTAGAATTGGCATGGCATAATTATAAATAGCACAAATCAACTTCATTCTTGAAGTGATATGCTAATTCACATTATAAGATCTAAAGTTTTAGAAAATAGCTGTTTTAAAAACACTAGTAAATTATTTTCTATAGCTGAATTAAGAGTAAAAGTAAATTCTAAATATACAAATGTGAGCTACCTTAATTTGATTCTCATATTTTTTGTGCTTTAAAAGAAATTTTATAATGAGAAACTGTGATTATACTGAATGGAAATGTTTACAAGATTTTAGGAAATTATTAATTAATGTGTTATTAATTAATGTAATATTAAGATATAAATCTCTGTCTTTTAATCTTCATGCATTATTTACTTATATATTATGTATATTTAAGTATTGGTTTGTTAAAAATATCTTAATACTTAAGATTTCATGTAGAGAAGACACATTCTCATACTTTCATATTTTATAGAAAATTGTAGTTTTTTTTTAAAAAAAATTATAATTTATGTAGCAAGAAAATAACAAAAATAAGAAAAAATAAAGATGGAAACATTAAAATATACATTTAAACTTTAGTAGACTCTAGAAAATATATTTCTATTTGTGAGATGAATGTAAGTTATTGTATTCTATTTAATAAAAGCCTACAAAGGAAAACATATACAAAGACTATCTTGTGGATTATTTTGACAATACAGTGTTGAAAATAATACATTTTATAAAATTTATTTGTTGCATGATACTCCAATAACAGTTACAATTCTTTGGTAGGAAAGGTAAACATTAATGAGTGTCTTTGGAAGCATGGCTAACAGCAAAGATATTTTGATACTATATAGAAAAACACATGTTAGGTCACTTCACTTTATGATTTTTTGATATATTTCCAGGTAAAAATATATATAAGAATAAAAACACAATAGAAAAACTGTATTTTTGTTCAATGAAACAGTGCAGAAAAATAAAACTGCATCCATACTACTGAAAAGGAATAAAACCCATGCCAGGTTTTACTTAGGTAAGGACCACATGTTTACAAGCTTGCGTCTGGTGAAAAGGAAGTCCCGCCTTTACCCCTACCTCACCAATGGTCTGCGTTATTATGGCGGAAGTCCCGCCTTTACCCCTACCTCACCCAATGATCCGCACTATCGTGCCGGAAGCCCTACCTCACCAATTGTCTGCGTTATTGTGGCGGAAGTCCCGCCTTTACCCCTACCTCACCCAATGATCTGTGTTATCATGGTGGAAGCCCAGCCCTCAAGGAAGTGGCATCATTCTACTTCCTTCCCCTCCCATTTCCCATCTTATATAAGGGGGAACCAGCCGTAGCACGCGGTCTTTTTGGCTTTGTTCTGTGGGAGGAAGCTGTAGACCCTGGTACCAGAATAAAAGAATCCACCTGAGCGTTTGCTTGAGTTGTTCTCCCTTCATTTCTCCGCAAAGGAGCAGAATTTGGAATCCTCGGACCGGACACCACTTACTGAGTTAATGAATATGTAGCATAAAATTAAATGTATATGTATTTACATGTGTACATTTATATACATTATTTAAATCAGTAATAACTAAAAATACATCAAAAGATTATTTGGTATATTATATATTATTGTAAGTGACCCATCTGCCTTTCTATAATGATTAATATTTTGAATACAACATAAGCATGATGGTAAGAGTTAAAGTCTACTTTCATACCTGAATTAAAATTTAAGCATAAGGAATAAAGAAAATTTATAACAAATTCTAAATAAATTAAAAATAGTAAACTATATTGAATTAAGATTCAGAACTGCTTTTATATTTTCAAAACAGTGCTTTGGGTATTTATTATTTATTTATTTATTTATTTATTTATTTATTTATTTATCTTATTTGAGAGATTTTTGTGGCGACAACTTACTCTGTTCAGGATTTTCTCTCACTGTGTGCTCAGGGATGAATCTTGGAGATGCTTTAAATGTCATATGTTGTGTTGGGCAGTGGTCTACGGTCACCCATGCATAAGGTTAAGTGTCTTATCCCAGAAGTATCTCTAGCCCTTCCTTTGGGTTCTAAAAAAAGTCTAAAATGTAACTGTCATTAAGTAGTATTTTAATCAGTAACTTAATAAAGAAAATAAATAATTTAATTTTATCTATATTGATATCAAAAATGTTTTAATATCTAGTTGAATTTTGATAACTCTTAAAAATTCCTAGTTCCTTATTAGAGAGATTCTATGGAAATTATTTTTTCTATCAGCCACATGTGGGTGTTCTTGATCCCCATGATCAAATGCATGATCAAACCTATGATCAAATAAACGCAAGGTTTCTACTATTTGGGGCACCTATTAGGGTTTTAAAAAACAACTAAAAATCAACACCTTAATATTTGCCTCCATTGCATCCACCAACCATTATTTAGATTAAAGCAACATAATGACCAAGAACACCAACTACAGAAGATGAATTAAAACGACACTGAAGAAGCAGAACTGCTAGAATCACAAAGAAAGCCTTCATTATAAGCTCCATTCTTTGAGTTGCACAGTCACCAAGATCTCTAGATAAAGAGTTGTGATTTTACCATCCATGACAAAGCAGAAGTCTTCCATACAACACAAAAGCACTGAGGGAAGAGTAAATGATCATGCAAAGAGTCTATAGTTAATCCCATGACAGTATACTTCAGGGATGGAAAAACCCTGTATCTCCTAGGCCAAGGGAATTCCTTCTATAATATCCCCAATAGTTACTGTGCCTATGCAGGGGGGAAAAGAAAAGAAAAAGCACAAAGTAATCATTTTTCCACATATATATTTATTTATTGATTGATTATTTTTTTTGAATCCTTATTTTGGTGTAGATATTGAAGTTGATGTCTCCTTTTTTATTTTATATTATTTTATCTTATCTTTGTCTTTCTTTTTGCACTCTGGCATGATTTGATTTCGGAACTGAGACTATTGTGTGGTGCTTCTCTTTATTGCTGTAGGGCTCACTGGATATTTAATTTGACATTTATTTTTGTATTGTTATGGTGTTTCAATTACCTTTTTCATGTCCTCTCTCAAACTGAGGTTGATAGCCACTAGAAGGACTCCGCCCATTTTCAGCATATTTTAATTAAAAAAATTTTTTTTCTTATTCTTTACCCCATTCTATTGCTTTTCTTTACCTCAAACAAAACCACATGACTCGATTTATTTAGCTTAGCCTCTAAAATAGAGGGAGAAACAAGGGAGAGCACCAGGACCAAACAGATGTATGATCACTGATAGTAAGCTAGACAAAGAGGTAATCACCTACTCTAGCAGCCGGGGGTGATGGTGGGGGATATGGGTTGCAGAAAGGGAACGAGGAAGGGGGGAGGACAAATATGGTGGTGAGTATTCCCCTGGTTCAATGTTACTATGTACCTAAAATACTATTGTGAAAGATATGTAAGCCACTATGATCAAAAAAAAAAAAAAAAAAAATCACATTGCCAGCCATCAAAGAACCAGGCTGCCTTTCTGTACTGAGATGCCTTCAGTTTACACCTCATATCTGGATTAGATAAACACTTGATAACATAATTTGTATTCTCTTATTTTTCTTTTTCTTGGTTTGGGGCCATATCCAGCCTTGCTTAGGGTTTATACCATCTTGGCTCTGTGCTCAGGGTTCCACTCTTTGTTGAAGGAAAATATGGGATTCTGCTAATCCAGTAAACACTCTGCCCTGCTGTAATCTGTATTATTACTCTCGCCATTTGAATTTTCTTTTCTCTTTTCACTCTTAAAAATAAAATTTCTTAGATAAATATATACCTATATAAAAATAGATAATTGGTCTAATAATAGTAAAGCTGTTTAAATAGGAACATTAGAAATGTTCAGTAAAAAAAAAACAAAAACAAAATAGAAAAATACTAAAAAGAAATGTTCAGTGAAAAAAATAAAAACAAAAACAAAATAGAAAAATACTAAAAAGAAATGTTCAGTGAAGTTATTTAGTGAATGTATATATATTTTAATGATGCATTTCTAAAATATATGTTTTGAGTTTGCATAACTTGTCACATTGGTTCTTCAAATAAGTTCACTTTATTTTAAAATTAAAATAAGATAAAATAAATAAAATTAAAAAATAAAATTTCTTTTAATACAGTTTTTAATTGAATTACCACAAAATAAATTCATAAGTTCTTTATGCTTATGTTTCTGTCACACAGTTCTCAATGCATGCACATTTCCGGCTACCAATGTCCCTAGTTTTTCTCTCTAGTTCTCTTCTCTCCCCTCCCCTGCCTGCTTTTATTGGATATATTTTTTTTCTCTGTCCCCTCTCTCTATATATCTGTCTTTCTGTCTCTCTCTCTCTTTCTCTCAGTCTCTGTCTCTAACTCTGTCTCTCTCTCCCTTTTTGTTTCCTTTTGAACTGGTTTGCAATATTGCTACTGACATAGTAATATGCATATCACTTTATCTCCTTTCAGCAACCAGTTCTTAGCTAGAATGATCACTTACTGCGATCATAGTGGTCTTCTCTCTGCCCTAATCCCCCACCCCTATCCCCATGGCAAACTTTCTACTGTGTACCAATCCTCCTGGATCTCATCTCCATTGTTTTTTTCTTTCACACTTTTGAAAAACTCACGAACAACCTGTGAGAAAATCAATCTAACAAAGAAAGGATCCCAGCTCTATGCTCTAATGTTTTTCTCTTTTTTCTCTCTTTCCTTTATGATTAACCAGATATGCTCTGTTATTCCGGATTTTAATAGTAATAAATCTCTTTTTCCAAGTTTCTGATTTTTAGCCTAAGAGATTTCTGGTCATTATCTGTCACTATAAGAACTACAAAGACCAACCTTATCACAATATTTTTTTCCCAATAGTCCAGCATAAAACAAAATTTCAGAGACTTCATCTGAATCTTAAGATGCCATGAGTTCATTATGTGGATTGAGAGTTTTTAACAAAGTTACCTAGGACTGGACTATAGTTTTCTTCAAAGACAAGGATTTTAGTTTAGTTTTTATATATGACCTTGGCCAAACCACTTAATTTTTATTGAACTTTTTTTTTTTTACAACTATAAGATGACTACATTGGTCTTGAAGTGCACTTTTCATTTTACTTCTAAGATCCCCTGTAAAATTTTTAAGGTCACATGTGGGAGAAACTGGAAAGTATAGTTCTTCATTTTCATTTCACCAAGAATAATTTCACCCTTCACTTGATACATCGAATTTTTTCTCATGTGGATTATTTGTCTATATATATAACTAAATATATTTAAATTTTTTAAATATTATCAATAAAATTCACACATCTTCAAATTAGTGAATCTAGGTTTAGGAATCTAGTTAATCACAGGTAATTTGCTCTTCGGAAGTTGACTATAATTATGTCCTAATCTTTCATATCTTTTTAATTTTTTGTAAATAATTTTCATATTTTGTGAGGCTGAATAACCAGAAAATTCATATGAGTACTACACTAAACTATGACTCTTTATTCTATTATTTTAAACAGGCACATTGCTTTTTCTTTAACATGTTGAGTTTACTTTTAAAATATTGTTCATCTAGTAGAATCTAGAAATTAGAAATACTCATGTCCAATATATAGGCTAAAAGCCTGTCTTTACTCCGCATATGTATTTAGCTTCTAATTAAAATACTTAAGGATTCAGATATATCTATTTAAATGATTTGTCATAACTACTATTTATTAATTTCCATTACCTTATTGATGAGTATATGTATTTTAGAGAAAATAATAAATTTACTTACAATGTTCAATTTAAATTGTTTATTAGAAATCTAAAATGTGCTAAATTAGTCCATAATTTAAAAATAGATTCCACATAAACAGAAACCTGAAAGAAATATCTGAGCTTTGGTGTAGTTAAACACTTATTTATAACTTAGAAACTTCTCCCTATATTGAAACAGAAATGTCTAAGATATGCCAG